>NC_057875.1:23956424-24594312 GCF_019740435.1 Gambusia affinis | reverse complement strand
GAGCCCTACCAAGAGGTAGTCAGGGCAAAGTGTAGAAGCCCAGACGGCTGTGTTGCTTTACAAAAGGCTTTAGCCAGAGAGCTTCGTGGCTTACGGCCACACTACCTTGAGAACGCCTGATCTCGCCTGATCTCGAAGCTAAGCAGGGTCGGGCCTGGTTAGTACTTGGATGGGAGACCGCCTGGGAATACCAGGTGCTGTAAGCCTTTTGGTGCAGCAGAGGGTGCTGCTGCCTATACAATGGTTTCACATTGATGCACACTGGTACGTGTCTCTCAATGTTTTGCCAAAAAAAAAGGACCTTTAACCCTAGAGAGAAGCACGGTGAACCCTACCAAGAGGTAGTCAGGGCAAAAAGTGTAGAAGGCCAGACGGCGGTGCTTTACAAAAGGCTTTAGCCAGGAGAGCTTCGTGGCTTACGGCCACACTACCTTGAGAACGCCCGATCTCGTCTGATCTCGGAAGCTAAGCAGGGTCGGGCCTGGTTAGTACTTGGATGGGAGACCGCCTGGGAATACCAGGTGCTGTAAGCCTTTTGGTGCAGCAGAGGGTGCTGCTGCCTATACAATGGTTTCACATTGATGCACACTGGTACGTGTCTCTCAATGTTTTGCCCCCCAAAAAAGGACCATTAACCCTAGAGAGAAGAACGGTGAACCCTACCAAGAGGTAGTCAGGGCAAAAAGTGTAGAAGCCCAGACGGCTGTGCTGCTTTACAAAAGGCTTTAGCCAGGAGAGCTTCGTGGCTTACGGCCACACTACCTTGAGAACGCCCGATCTCGTCTGATCTCGGAAGCTAAGCAGGGTCGGGCCTGGTTAGTACTTGGATGGGAGACCGCCTGGGAATACCAGGTGCTGTAAGCCTTTTGGTGCAGCAGAGGGTGCTGCTGCCTATACAATGGTTTCACATTGATGCACACTGGTACGTGTCTCTCAATGTTTTGCCAAAAAAAAAAGGACCTTTAACCCTAGAGAGAAGCACGGTGAACCCTACCAAGAGGTAGTCAGGGCAAAAAGTGTAGAAGCCCAGACGGCTGTGCTGCTTTACAAAAGGCTTTAGCCAGGAGAGCTTCGTGGCTTACGGCCACACTACCTTGAGAACGCCCGATCTCGTCTGATCTCGGAAGCTAAGCAGGGTCGGGCCTGGTTAGTACTTGGATGGGAGACCGCCTGGGAATACCAGGTGCTGTAAGCCTTTTGGTGCAGCAGAGGGTGCTGCTGCCTATACAATGGTTTCACATTGATGCACACTGGTACGTGTCTCAATGTTTTGCCAAAAAAAAAAGGACCTTTAACCCTAGAGAGAAGCACGGTGAGCCCTACCAAGAGGTAGTCAGGGCAAAAAGTGTAGAAGCCCAGACGGCTGTGCTGCTTTACAAAAGGCTTTAGCCGGGAGAGCTTTGTGGCTTACGGCCACACTACCTTGAGAACGCCCGATCTCGTCTGATCTCGGAAGCTAAGCAGGGTCGGGCCTGGTTAGTACTTGGATGGGAGACCGCCTGGGAATACCAGGTGCTGTAAGCCTTTTGGTGCAGCAGAGGGTGCTGCTGCCTATACAATGGTTTCACATTGATGCACACTGGTACGTGTCTCAATGTTTTGCCAAAAAAAAAAGGACCTTTAACCCTAGAGAGAAGCACGGTGAACCCTACCAAGAGGTAGTCAGGGCAAAAAGTGTAGAAGCCCAGACGGCTGTGCTGCTTTACAAAAGGCTTTAGCCAGGAGAGCTTCGTGGCTTACGGCCACACTACCTTGAGAACGCCCGATCTCGTCTGATCTCGGAAGCTAAGCAGGGTCGGGCCTGGTTAGTACTTGGATGGGAGACCGCCTGGGAATACCAGGTGCTGTAAGCCTTTTGGTGCAGCAGAGGGTGCTGCTGCCTATACAATGGTTTCACATTGATGCACACTGGTACGTGTCTCAATGTTTTGCCAAAAAAAAAGGACCTTTAACCCTAGAGAGAAGCACGGTGAGCCCTACCAAGAGGTAGTCAGGGCAAAAAGTGTAGAAGCCCAGACGGCTGTGCTGCTTTACAAAAGGCTTTAGCCAGGAGAGCTTCGTGGCTTACGGCCACACTACCTTGAGAACGCCCGATCTCGTCTGATCTCGGAAGCTAAGCAGGGTCGGGCCTGGTTAGTACTTGGATGGGAGACCGCCTGGGAATACCAGGTGCTGTAAGCCTTTTGGTGCAGCAGAGGGTGCTGCTGCCTATACAATGGTTTCACATTGATGCACACTGGTACGTGTCTCTCAATGTTTTGCCCCCCAAAAAAGGACCATTAACCCTAGAGAGAAGAACGGTGAACCCTACCAAGAAGTTGTCAGGGCAAAAAGAGTAGAAGCCCAGACGGCTGTGCTGCTTTACAAAAGGCTTTAGCCGGGAGAGCTTCGTGGCTTACGGCCACACTACCTTGAGAACGCCAGATCTCGTCTGATCTCGGAAGCTAAGCAGGGCCTGGTTAGTACTTGGATGGGAGACCGCCTGGGAATACCAGGTGCTGTAAGCCTTTTGGTGCAGCAGAGGGTGCTGCTGCCTATACAATGGTTTCACATTGATGCACACTGGTACGTGTCTCTCAATGTTTTGCACAAAAAAAGGACCTTTAACCCTAGAGAGAAGCACGGTGAACCCTACCAAGAGGTAGTCAGGGCAAAAAGTGTAGAAGCCCAGACGGCTGTGCTGCTTTACAAAAGGCTTTAGCCAGGAGAGCTTCGTGGCTTACGGCCACACTACCTTGAGAACGCCCGATCTCGTCTGATCTCGGAAGCTAAGCAGGGTCGGGCCTGGTTAGTACTTGGATGGGAGACCGCCTGGGAATACCAGGTGCTGTAAGCCTTTTGGTGCAGCAGAGGGTGCTGCTGCCTATACAATGGTTTCACATTGATGCACACTGGTACGTGTCTCTCAATGTTTTGCCCCCCAAAAAAGGACCTTTAACCCTAGAGAGAAGCACGGTGAACCCTACCAAGAGGTAGTCAGGGCAAAAAGTGTAGAAGCCCAGACGGCTGTGCTGCTTTACAAAAGGCTTTAGCCGGGAGAGCTTCGTGGCTTACGGCCACACTACCTTGAGAACGCCAGATCTCGTCTGATCTCGGAAGCTAAGCAGGGTCGGGCCTGGTTAGTACTTGGATGGGAGACCGCCTGGGAATACCAGGTGCTGTAAGCCTTTTGGTGCAGCAGAGGGTGCTGCTGCCTATACAATGGTTTCACATTGATGCACACTGGTACGTGTCTCAATGTTTTGCCAAAAAAAAAGGACCTTTAACCCTAGAGAGAAGCACGGTGAGCCCTACCAAGAGGTAGTCAGGGCAAAAAGTGTAGAAGCCCAGACGGCTGTGCTGCTTTACAAAAGGCTTTAGCCAGGAGAGCTTCGTGGCTTACGGCCACACTACCTTGAGAACGCCCGATCTCGTCTGATCTCGGAAGCTAAGCAGGGTCGGGCCTGGTTAGTACTTGGATGGGAGACCGCCTGGGAATGGCCCATGACCCCCCAAAGTCCCTATCCTGGGCCCTGATCTCCAAGGAAAAAAAATAAAAAAGACAGATCACAGGCCCTGTTGTCCTCCGTCACATGCCCTGTGCTCTTTGTTGTTGTTTTTCTAGACTAGAAACCATATGGAATTATGCAAAAGTATTTGCTTTTGACTTAATAAAGAAATTTCTTAAATCTTATGAATAAACTGATATTTATTTTCCTTTTTATGTTGCTGTTTCTAGTGACTGTCAGGCTAAAAAACTAACTACTCCTGCTTTTTCTCCTCACTTTATATATGTGTCACATGCAGATGAACACAATGAGATGCTGATTATTCTGGACTCGTTTACTGGGGAACCAAGACAAAAAGACCTAAATATAAATTGAATTAGACAGAGTATTTATATTTATGAAAAGTTTTATTTCTTCAACCACAAATAAATTAAAAAATAATTAAATACAAAAACAAATAAAATATACACAAATATAAATAACAATGAGAGAAACAAAAGTTACAAAACAATATAAACAATTTTTTTAACTGATTATTTTAGGGAGATTTCTGGCCAATGTAGTCTCTCCCAAAACACAAAACACTTTAGTTTACTTGTTTCTTTTCAAGTTCACTGTCTACGAACTTCTTGAAATGCTCAAAGCTGTCATAAACAATGCCTTCAAAGCCAGAAGTGGTGGATCTTCTTGTTGCTGGGCAAAAGCTAAATATTTTTTGGCTACTTCCAGCAGTTTTGTTTTTGGAGGGTGTGTATCGCCTCTTCTGTCCACCACACTGGGGTACTTTGCAGGCCCCACAAGGCCTCAAGGATTTATGAGGCTTGGTTGGCCTGGCTGTCAGCGCAGGAGGTGGAGCTGAAGGTACGAAGCTCTGAACGCTGGAGGTTCCACAGAGCATCATCGACGGCGCCTGTGGCTGAGCAGGAACCACGACCAGGACCGGGGCTGCAGACACTCTGGGGGGGATGTAAGTGGCCACCGGGGGTTTGGGCTGGATGTTCCTCTGTGGTTCTCCTAACCTGTAGAAATAAAAATGAATGTGGTGATGACTTTCTATATTCATGAGGAATATCATAAAACCTCACCAACACGCATAGTTGTCTAGAGATAGTTTAAATATGCAGCTGATAAATCCACCTATTTCAATAAAGGGTCCATATTTCTGAAACAGCTTACCTCTGCTTCTGGCCATGCCTTTCCCCAGCCACATGAGGAAGGCTCAGGTACTGGACCTGAGGTCGGCTTGGAGCTGGCAGGGAAGCCGGGAGCGTTGGAGCGGCTGGCATTGGTGCGTCAGACAGCACTCTGCGGTGGAGCTTCACCTTAGGGATGACAGTCGCCCTGAAGTTGGCCTTCTTCTCCTCCCGTGCAATGAAGGTGGAGATGGATTTGGAGTTCAAGTTGGGCAGAGGAATGGAGAGACTGTTCAGGATGGCGTCGTCTCTGACTCGGTCTACAATGCGTTTGTACTGCCCTTTGATAGCTGTGGTGACCTTGGTGGGGGAGGTGAGACGACAGGCTGGCGGCCGGTTCTTAAGCATCTTGATGATGAGGTACAACAGACGGCTGTCTTCAGTAACACGTGCCGCCTGAGGGTACCTCATCCAAGAAAACTTTGTCTTTTGGGCCGCCCTGGTCTCAGGTGTGTCGGCTCCCAGGCATCGGCCAAACAGGGTGTAGCCCCACCGAGACTCGTATTGTTTTACAAAGTTGGCAGCTGACCTGTCGTGATCATACAAAGCACTGACCGCGGAGGCAATCTTCACCCTGAGGTCGGCCGGCACCAGGTGACGGTCTGTGTCATCGGCCAGTTGGAGAAGGAGCAAGGCCAAGGCTTCCACTTCCTGCAGCCCAGGGAGCTGCAGGTGGCTCTGAGTCATGAGAACATCCTGCAGGGCGGGGCTGTCCTCTTCCTCCACCTGCTCTGACCGAGTGAGGATGGCGTGTTTCCCACTGACGGCGTCCATTGGATCCTCCTCCGACTCTCCGCACACGTCCACTCCTTCGTCTGCCAGCTCCTCCTCCTCTTCGCTCTGTTCAGCCGTCTCCTCTTCGTCACGGCTCTGCTCTTCCTCAACTGCAAAGTATAAAATGGGCTTTTTACCAACACGTCTGTGCAGTCGCAAAAGCCAACAGTAGACTTTATATCACATGTATTTACCTCACGTTTCACTTAGAAAGATTTAGCAGCTTAGTTAGCATATTTCTGTTTCTAGATAGTTTACCTTGCTGGGCGTAGTAATCCTTTGCAGCGAAGCTGGTCGACTGACACATGGCGTACTCCACCCCGAGAAGCTCTTCCTCGTCCGGGTCTTTGTACTCAGCAGGGTAGGGCATTGGAGCAACAAAGTTGGGTTCGAGAACATGCTCTCTACCAAACAGCACCTCAGCCTGCTGATTCATACGTTGAATCTGCCGCGGGTCCATGCACCAGGTCTGCCGGCCGTGTCCACCTGCAACCCTGAGGGACTCCATCCGGTTGTTCCACTGCACCGCAAACGCAATTAGATAAACCTGAAAGACACGACCGTTGGCGTGTAAAGGACCAGGACACACGTTCATCTCTCTTTTGGCCCTTATGCCCCATACTGTACGTCTGATGCTGCGTGAGCAAACACAGAGGAAGGCACTGGAGCCGGGAGGAGACAGGCAAGAATGTGAAACATGATGCGTCGTCAGAATTTGTTTTTATATATTAAAACTGCTCATCCTCACTTGGAACTGCATAATTCCACATCTCTGCGAGGGAATGGCGTTGTACAGGTGTGAGTGCAAACCCTCCAGGGAGTTGCTGCCTCGCTGACACCTGTACTTGTTGAGGCGAATGCCGTTGAGCACCACCACCTTCACAGACACATACAGCTGCACGCCAGGGGGATCCTGTAAAACACAGCACAGTCGCTTCTTTACTATGGCCAGGCTTGTCACAATAACAAAGTTTGGCTGTATGATAAGTTGTCATAGAAATTATTGTGATAATAATATTGTCATTTTGAGATCATTTTATATTTTATGAAAATTCTATAATAATAATAATAATAATAATAATAATAATAATAATAATAATAATAATAATGGTATATTAACAAGTATGTCAGTTTTGCAGTGTTTAGTGAAGAAGTGTTTTCTCACCTGCATGCAGCTGAGATGCTTGCTAGCGGTCGCCCAGTGAGCGTCCACCGCCTGCGCCGACTTGAACAGGTGGATGCCGTCGATGTCGAGGCCTGCAGGTCCCTTCAGCTCAGTGATGATGGACTCAATCGCTGAAGCCGTCTCCTATATCATGCATTCACGATCAATAGGTAAACTATGGTCACTCCTAACTACTACAGATTTGTTTAAATGAACTTTGTGTTTATGAAACGTAAACATGGATCGAATGCCACGCTTGCCTCGACCCCACGGGTGATGCGTCTGACGTAGGACCTTATCTGGTGAGGTTTGAGGAAGGCCATCATGTCCTCGTCTGAAAGCCTGCCGTACAGCTCCAGGTTGCCCTGCCTGACTGCCTGGATCAGCAGACTCATGTCGTCTCTGTTGTAGGCCAGCACCGCGCCTGCCAGGGCACTCATGAACAGCCCGTATTTGGCGTGGCTCTGCTTGATGACAACGGCGTCCCAGCGGTGGAGCCAGTGTCGAATGTCCAGTCTGACCACCGTCCCCTTCTGCACCCAGTCTGCAAAGAGTTTCTCCAGGAAGGATGAGCCACTGTCTCTGAAATAATATCATCAGCACAGCACATATCACTTGATTAGCGATTTTGATTCTGTCACTTGATTTTGTTTTTTTTTTAAATTATATATAAAAGACCAATTTTTATCGGGCTGTATGGTTACATACCGACAACAGTTGCTATCTGCATATATGATAATGGGTGCAGGAGCACCAGCTCGGTCAAAGCGGGCCATCAGACCTTTGGCCATGCGCCTGTAGCAGCCCTCAGACTCTGCTGCTACCACCACTGTGGTCAGGAACTGGCCCCACTGGTTCAGCACGCTGGTGACGTACTGCATGGTGCCCTGGCCGTCGCCATATATCTTCTTGAGGATCTGGAAAAAATAAAAAATAAAAAATGTTTACAGTGAGGCCAAAATCCTCTTTGTAAACAATAAACCGGTTGATGCTTCATGAAGTGATGCGTCACACAAACCTTTTTGGTTCCATCAATGCAGAGGATTTCTCCTGTCACACTGAGGATCGAGGCTCTGTACACGGGCATCTTCTCCATCTCCATGATCATGTGCGCTCGCCTCAGCACACGGGCACAGGGCAGCGGCGTGCGGGGCGGAGGAGGCGTGTAGGTGCCAGCGGCCTTCGCGAAGGGCAGGATGCTCTTCTGGGATGACCCGTCACCAGCAACATGGGCTTCGTACAGCAGCGTCTGGTACAGGTCACGCCGCTCCACATACCACTCGTCGTGGCCCTGCTGCAGCAGCCTCTGCACCTTGCTCATTGAGACGCTGTTGACCCGGTCGTTCAGGAGAGTGACCACGCCCTTGTCCACGGCCCGCTTTCCGCACAGTATGGCAGGGAACATGCTTCTAACAGCCGGAGCCAGGTTCATCAAGATCTTGGGACTGTGTGCCAGCCAGATGTACTGCTGCTCTCGACAACCGCCTACTTCTTCGGTGTCGCTGTGCTTCTCGCTCGCCACCCGCCTCACCTTTTCGCAGTACGTACACTTCAGCTTCTCCGTCAACAGGGTGTAGCTGTTGGTCATGCCACACACCTGCCTGGCGTAGCTGCCGAAGCCTTTCTTCTCCAGGAATTCGCCCGGCGGTGCTGGGCAGTTGGAGTTCGGGCAGCGGATCTTCGCTTGCATCACACCGACCGGGCGCCAGAAGAAGACAGGAGTGGTGAAAAATGACGTCATGCTCGGCAGTCCTCCTTTGACAGACGTGGGAGGTGGAGGTGGGTGGAACTCCATCTTGTTCTTCAGGAGTTTCCTCTCCACAACCTCTCCTCTGATGTTTTTGTACGACGACGTTCTTTCAAACAGGCCGCACAGCTCGTCATTTTTCAGCCACCTGACGTTGGGGGCAGTTATACCGGGAGCTTGTCCAGATGGAGTCGGATGCTCCCAGTACTTCTGCCAGCCCTACGCCCTGTCTTTTCTTTCTTATTTTTCTTTTTATGAAAATCTGGTTTTATTACTATTTTTGGCAGCATGGTTGCCCCTGTAGTTTCCGTCTTCTACCGATTGACTCCTACTCAACACGAACACGTGCTAAAGCAGGAGCTAACCGTTTCATGCAGATACATGGGGGTGTTAGGTAAATACGAACGTCTGCTTTTTGGTCTGGGTGTGGTAGCATTTAACTTTTAATGCGAAAAACAACTAAAAACGAAGATATCATTAAGCTTCTTATTGTCAGGCGCCTAAAAAAATAGATGTCAGCAGCAGTCAGCTCACCTGGTCTTCTGACTGCTTAGTCCTCCGGAAAGCATCTTCTCATCTGGTTTCTCCAGCAGTTTAATCTAGTGGCTCATTGTGCAACCAGCCTAGTGAAAGATTGTCTATTCAGTTTACTTGTAAACTGAATAGACAAAGTCGGTGACTGATATTTCTCAGTCAAATATCCAACACTTCCTCCTGTTGGTTTTGTTCCAAAGTACCAAACTGTATGCTCCCCAGTTTCCACTGTGTCCTTGTTTTGAACGTCATGCAAACGTCTCTCCAAGGAGGTGCATTTGCTTCTGTGGGAAATTTGAGCACACGAAACAGGACAGCTACGCCACACATTAAGTCTCTGTCATAACTAGTCCAAAATGTGCGGGAGTTTACCACCAAAAGAAATAGGATGCTGTGAACAGCAGCGCCCTCGTCTTGCCCAGTAGAGGGCGCTAATTTAAAACAAAGAAGATAAGTCTGTCGTAGACACGGGAGACATGAATACAGGCTGTGTGATGGGACCAAAATGGGCTTTTGAAAATACAAATGAATGTTAGAGTACATTATTGTTGTTATTATTAGTGGTTGGTTTAATATTTTTATGTTTTTTCTTCTTTTACTTATTAAGGAGAACTTCATTAACTGACGCTGTGGCGAGAATTTTTGCAGTTGCTATGGAAACAGAGATAGATAAGATTTGATTCAGTTAGTTCAAACTGACTCACCTCAGATTTAAGCATCTTTAGAAGTGTTTAAAACTTTGAACGACAGTCGGCCTAACGTAATTCAGAGAGCTACGTTAAATAAGGTCAGGAGTCCCGAAAAAACTCGGACACTTAAGGAGCGCTTCAACTTCGTACGCGGTAGAGGTTGCTCGCAGAAATAAATCTACAATGAAGGAAGGAGAGAGAAGGCCATCTTTACTGCCTAATTCGTAAGTTTCAAAGACATATTTACTATACTACTATTGTTGTATTCTGTAACTATTGTTCTCGTTGAAGATACCCAAAACTAATTAGGTTAGCTAGTGAAAGAGCCATGAGCTAATTAGATTGGCCAACCAAGTCCTGTCTTAGAGTAAATTGTGTTCGTTTGGCTTTCTTTTAGCTCATCTGGAATAAATAGATCCAAAGAGTTAAAAGGCAGCCAGCATCTAAAGCGAAAAAGGAGGTTTTCAGGTTTTCTATTCCAGCAGAAAGATTCCGGTCTTCTACCCAACGACAAAGGAATTCGGGTACACAAACCTAACTTTTCTCTTTACATTTTTGTCATTCATTCAAGTTAAATGCCTTTTTTTCTTTCTTGAGGCTGTTCAGTCATATGCTACATCAAAGACTGATTCCAAAAAAGATAACATCCAAAATGTGTTGTTGGTGTCAGAGGTTGAAGGAGAATAGTAAGTAATTAGTTTGAGATGATGAATGATGGTAAACTATGTCAAATACCATCTCTAAATTGGTTGACATGTTGGATGTTAATACAAACAGATGGGCTCCAGGTACAAGAGAACAGCGTACTTCTTTTGGATGATGATAATAATAATAATAATAATAATAATAATAATAATAATAATAATAATAATAATAATAATAACAGATAGAAAAACTGGTGTGTAGTCCAACGAGTGGTGATTTTAACTTAGAAAATTGTGCAATTATATGGTAAAGGAAGTGCAGCTTGTGTGAAACTTTTCAATCTGGTCCAAATTCTTTTACGGGTTCTTAATTAAAGAACGGAAGTAGTTGTAAAGGCCATAAGAGACAAACAAAAAACTTGAAAACAAAAAACTAAATTATTTGAATAAAAATTTTCATGACCTTTAAAAGAAATCTCAAAAATTCCACCCCCCTGAAATTAACTCAAAAACGTTTCTCCAAAACTCAATTACATATTTACAAATGTGTGTGGCTTGTCGTCCTTTCGCTCCAGGTGTTTGATACTCAAGGGAGAGATGTTACCCCTCTGCCCCTGGTTGTCGTCGCTGACGACCCGGAGTCCAAAGGACATGAAAAATTATCTCTGGAGGAAGTCCTTTTCAAAACCGGATCGTTGGTTTTCAAGACCTCTACAACCACTGACGTGGTTTCGTCCAGGTATCAGACAGCGACATTCAAACACATAAGCCGTACGTGTCGTGCCCTCCATGTTTATTGGGACCCCTGGTAAAAATGTTTTAAAAGCCTTAAAAAAATTTATGTTTAATTGTATCAATGTCACCGTCTTTTATTGGAATATACATATATTCAGTAGGGAAACAGTCCACTACGGTAAAATGAAATAATTTGACACTTTTCACAATCATCTTTTGCCGGTAAGTCTACCAGAACATTCCACACGGTCGACACATGCATGGAGAGAAATTTATGGACGTTCATGTTTTGGACAGTTCCTCTGCATTTTTCCAAAAATTGAAAGTCTTGTGTCCTTCTTTGCTCTCTTCTATTCATCCCACCCCACAGGTTTTCTTCAGAATCAAGCTGTGGTCGCTGAGAAGCTTTTGAAAAAGATGATTTTTGTGACTGATGAACTTCAACTTTGCACATTTGGTCCTGAGTTTTGAAGTGTTTCTATGTGAAATGATATATGGCATATGGAGTTCACTACGCCATGCTTTCAAACAATGTTTATTTAAAAAAAAAACAAAAAAACACAATAAATATTCTGATACTTAAACTCTTTCTGCTTGTGTGAATTGCAGGTTGTTCGGCAGCTCTTTTACCAGCATGCCTGTGGAATCTGGTTTTCTCTCAAGAAGCAGCATAACCGACGATAGTTTATCTCTGCAAGGCGCTGATGCTGCTGCTGCTGCCGCTGCTGCTGCTGCTGCTGCTGCTGCTTATGATGGTTGCTATAATTTTTTATTTCATTTTTTTTCCTATACATATTGAACGAATGCCCACTGTAAATTCTTTGACTTGAGTTATTGCCCTCGAGACAAGTATATGAGGTCAGAGTTGGTGTTTCTGTGTTAAATTTGGATATCAGTTTTGCTGATGAATAAATAGGAAATCAGTGTTTATCTATATAAAAAAAAATGTATTCCAAGTGATAAAAAGCCTAAACGATGTCTCAAACTGACAGCAGACTACATTTCCTAAATATGTGCAAACTTTGGTGGAAATCAGAGCAGGGCTTCTTCAGAGTCTGCAAAGGTTTATTCATATAGCACATCTCAGCAAAAAGGCAGTTCAAAGCGCTTTATGTCATTAAAAACATACACAAAATATGTACAAACACAAACTATATAATGATGTCCATAATTATTTATCTTTTTTCTACAGTTTTCATTCCACGTTGTAGTTTTTTTTTTTTTTTCTTAAGCACTCATGAAGAACGGTGGAAAAACCTTAAATTGCTGCTGTTCAACAGATTGTTGCTGGGTAACCAAAGAAGAGCGAGTGAGTTGACGCCACCAACCTCGCTTAGCCGGCCGTGAGAGGCTCTGCAGTTCCAGCTCAGAGTTCAGTGGAATTACTGAAAATTCTATCTATCAATATCGACACATCAATATCAAAATTGATATTGATAGTGTGTCTACGTGTCTACAGCGACACATGTCATTACATCAGTAACGATGACTGTCGCTCGTCCAAACAAGCGATAAACATGCCATTTTGTCAAACGCCATCATCAAAATAATCAGACAAATGATCATGAAATATGCAAACCACTTACTTTCTAATTAAAGGCAGCTCTAAACAGGTGTGGGAGGGTTTAGCCTTGATTTGACAGAACTCTGTGTTGTTGTGCAGTTTTCTGGAAATAATACTCCCGTTACTTTCAGAAATCCCACTGAAGCCTGCCAGGCCAGATGAGCCCATGGCTCAGGCATTCGACATCATCCTCAGCGAGACGGACACCTTCTCGGTGCTGGACCTGTCCCCCACCCTCGTCTCGGAAGATGCTGAGGACGCAGAGGCGTTGAAGTGAGCGCATCTGAAGAGAGATCTTGAACTTGAAGTGAAGTTTATGAGGCTAAAATTCCCCTCTTTTTTTTTTTTCCCTTTGTTTTGCTCTTCTGTTGCAGCCGGAGAAACAGCGTCTATGCAGAGTTTTGCAGTAGTAAAATGGGCAGTGACAATTATTTAGAGCGTTCATCTCAGGCACTTGTTGGGGATCATAAATGCAAATACACCCAGACCAACAAGTACAACAGTGTCAGCAAGGGTGAGAGTTGATTTTCAGGGAAAACGAGCACACAAAACATCGCAAATGTTCTGATTACTCCGCTTATGTCTGAGTCCAGATTTGTTTAACTTTTCTTAAACTAACCTTGGAAGGTCAAACAAAAAAAATAAATAATCATGTGTTGTGTTCGTGCTTGCAGGCACAATCGCTACTACCTGGGACATATATGATTCGTTCTCTACGCCGACTGAAAATAAGGAAAGCCGGGAAACTGAGCAGGTGGATTATCTCGTGAGCACCAGGACAGAGCAAGACACTTCAGAAGGAACCATGAGTGGGGACACAGGTAACGGTTTGAGTCAAAATCAGGCTTACTTCTTGCTGTGCTACTAATCCTAGGCATTTGCTTTTCTAAAATATGCAAAATGTAATGAAGAAATTCACTTGTTTCAATTAACAAAAATCAAACTCGAGAATACATTCAGCACCCGAACAGGGATGTAGCTCAAGCTAATATTTCTCTTCATTGTGATGATTATGTATTATAGCAAAAAATATATAAAAAACGAGCTTCATCATAATAATACCCTGTAAAAGATTATAACATTAAAATACTGTGCAGTTATCAGAAATAGAAATATTGTACTGAGTTGGATGTTGGTTGTTGTTTTTAAAATTATTCTACAATTTTAACTTATTCTGCTATTATTTAAAACAGATTCAATGGGATATGATAAAGACGTATAACTAAACATTCATAATTAAAAATATATTTAGAAAGTTTTGCATGTTTTTTTCATCTGAAGTCTGCCTGGCACTCCCTGGTGGCCACTCCATAGTTCTCAGATCTTGTATGAAGCAGATTTTTGTCATTGTAGAAAGAAAAAAACAACAACAAAAAAAACGAGTAGATGCACGCCAAAAAGCTCAGGAAGTTTCAGATTAATCTTAAAAAATTTTCTAGAACAAACAGGGAAATTATTGAACTCCAAAAGTTGAAAATCTGCAAGAGAAAAATGCAAAAACTTTGAGGTTAATCTCAGAAATGTTCAAGAAAAAACAAGGATATTTCGGAGTTTCAAAAATTTTTCTCTTTTTTTTTTCTTTCTGTCTACTCAATTGTATTCGCATTGCTCTAAACACAAACACAAACATAAACCATATCTGTCAGACTTTTATTTTGAAAACAAAAACATGAATGTTTTCTTCTATTCCACCTTCACAAGAAATTAACTGTGCTGGTCTAGCACATAAAATCCAAATAAATTAGATGAAAGTCTGTTCTATGCCACTCGTTCAATTGTCATTTCTTTGGGTTCTGGTTTGAGTCACATGTTTTGGCCATGTGTATGATTTTTTTGTGTGTGTGTGTGTGTGTGTGTCATTTCCACAGGCAGTGGCGTCAGTTCGGAGGGAGAGCTGGAGGGAGATCTGTTCATGTTAAAATCTGAGCCAGACTTAGAAAACATCTTGTCGTCGGAAGCTTTCATGAACAGCATGTTGATAATGGAGAGGGTGATAGTGGTGAACATTTTTCAGCCTAAGCTGGCTGCCTTCAGGGGGCTGCCTGTCCTGAAAGGTGAGCTCAGTCAGCCTGTATGTAGATGCGTTTCAACTGACCTTAAAACTGCGCAAACTGGAATTTCGAAAACAAATTTGTTTAATGGAAACGCGGCAATTTCAGGAAAAAAACCTCACCTTTTTCGACAAAAACTTTTAGGATAAAGTGGCTTTTCAGCCGTATCGTAAGTCATATGTTTCATTAGAAGCACTTTTTTTTTTTTGTTTGTTTTTTTTTTTGCATCACGCAAGTCATGTGTTGGTGAAAAAGACGAAGAGGACGCCAGGAAGTTTGTAGGCGGATGATGGTGCTGCATGTTTTTGAATGGCTTTTCCCGTGAGCAAACTCATTCTTGTGATTTTAACTGTACTTCTTACAAAGTAGAGACACTGCAATTGGGAAATTTTGTTGTTTCGACATTAGCGGAACTCCAGGAAAGTTTTGCGCACATTTGTAATGGAAACTCAATTGGTGCTCTCCTTAGTCTTGTGCAGAGCATGTTGTGTAACCTGTTAGCAACTTCCCAGTTAGAAATATGGTCACAAATGAATACTTTGCTTGTGTGTCAAATGTTGGACAATTCGTTTGTTTTGATTCACATTGCACAGAACAGCCAAGCATGTGATTAGTGTGGTGTAGGGTTGCATGAAGCTGTATGCAGAGTCACTATGTTTGCTGTTTAAGACCCGGACAGCGAGGTCAGGCGTGGCTCTGAGGAACACCTTACAGAGAAGAAAGAGAAGTATTTGACGCCAAAGTTGGAGCCTCTCTGGGTCTTCGTCAGCCCCCTGACCAGAGGGCACAACATCACCAGCATGGCATGGAACAAGAAGAACCCAGTAACACAACCACACTTTGAAAACAGAAAATCTAATTGCCAGCAGTTATTGTCTTAATTTCATGGTGTAGATTCTTGTCTTTATTCAGCCAATTCCCAAATAAGTGAAGACGATAATGGTTTAAAGAGATAAAACCACACATTGTTGACAACTCTTATGTACCCTGACTTCTCTGGAAGGACATCCTGGCAGTAGGCTACGGAGGCTGGTCCTCAGGCAACCTGCAATCAGGTCTCATTTGCTGCTGGTCTCTAAAAAACCTCATGGTGTGTTTCTCTGTTTGTGTAGCAATAAATTCAGCTGTAATAGAAAGAGAAAAAAAACCTCATTACTTAAATTTGTGTTTCGTGCACAGTGGTCGGAGCGAGTGTTTTCCTGCCATAACAGCGTGACGTGCCTGGAGTTCTCTTCCAGCAACCCAAGCCATCTGGCAGTGGGGATGTACGACGGCTCCGTCGCCATCTACAACGTTCAGGTCGGAGACCACACGGCGTGCATTGCCGACAGCCGGTGAGAGCAACGCTGCGAAGGGTGTTAAAACATGAGAACATTAAAGCTGCATACGCCAGCTTTTACAAAAGTATGCTTTTTCCAGATTTGTTAAAATCTGTCATCATGTCGTGATGGTATGGTATGACGTGAGACAGATAGTCTGTGAAAAGATTAACCTCACAGCGCTACTTCTGAGGTCTGCAAAAATGCATCGATATCCATCAAAACAACCAATCAGAGCCCGGGGAAGTGTCTTGTTGCTGTCAATCATGCTCATGTATGCACTGGAAAATATGTTAATGTCAGAGAAACAACATACCGTTAAAGGAAAACTACTGATCTGTCGTCTTCTGTGGAAACACTTACTAGCCTTAGACTTCGTAGCAGGCTGTGCTGTGATGATGCAGCTGTAGTGTAGAAGAGAGCAAGGGGGAGTATGTGAGTGGCGCAAATACAGGAGTTTGTTTGCCTAGGAAGTCCGGTTCATTTAGCGAGGTGTTAACTCTCATGTGGACTAAAAAAGCAAACTCCGGTCCACTTAATAACCTCGGTCTCAGTTATGTGAACTTTGGTGCCAAACGGATTCAAGACCGCTCCAAAGGGAGTGGACTACTACAGCACTGGGCATTCTGGGTAAATACAATCAAAATAAAGAGTCTATCGCTAGCTGGAGAAGTAGATCTCAGTCTTTTACCAAGGACAAAAGAGAAATCCTACAGTTGGTAAAATCTGATGCCACTCCATTTTACATTTGGTTGTAAAATGGAGTTGTTCAGTTGTGCTCAGTGTCTTTTCCTTCAGTGGTTCTTGGTGCAGGCGAAGAGGTGAACAGGTTTTTCAATTAGTTTGGATCATTTGACACCAAATCTAATTTATTTAGATTTGGTGTCAAATGTGAAAAGTTACGAGCTGCTTATTTATAAATTGTTTGGATTGTTTCTTTTCTTTCATAGTGACTGTGCTAAGAGGCACATGCAACCAGTGTGGCAGGTCACCTGGACCAAACAGCAGCTGCAGCTATCGGGGGAAGAACGAGAAGAAGTTCTAGTGTCCGTATCAGGAGATGGCAGGATTACCAAGTGGCTCATTCTGCACAATGGCTTCAACTGTGTTGGTAAAAAAAAACACACACACACTACAGGTTCAACACAACAGGAGTGTAATCTTTACTATCTAAGCTTTGTTTTGTCACTTAAAGCAGCCACATAATACGCCATTGACAATGTTCTATTATCCAAATTTACACTTTAATTTCTATGAAAACTGATGCACTATCAAGCAGGAAGCGTCTTGTTTCAGCTGTGTGAGAATATATCACCACTGCCCCCAACTGTTGTGGAGAGGAAATGCCCCTGCTGTGCCTTACCGCTTTTCCATACACTTATATATATATATACAAATCCCATGGATTGCACTTTTACTGAAAAAACCCAGCTCTGTTTTAATGATCATAACATCAATATCTTGTTTTCTTAAAAAAAAAAAAACCAAATAAACAAAAAAAAAAACGCATGTTTTCCCAGACCTGATGATCTTGAAAAGGAGTCAAGGTCGTAAACAGAGCCTTGGAGCAGGCCAGTCAAAGACTGAAAATGTGCTGCTGCCACTGACTACTGTTCTTTGCATCGACTTCCATCCAGACGTAAGTTGGCTCAGGAAAATGAGCAAAAATCCTGTATTTTGCATGGAACGTGAGGGACTGCTGTACTGCTGTAGCATTATCGAGGGCCCAAAATGCTACAGTCTGATGAATAAGCAAGAGAAGTTTTATTTAATTCATAAAATAAACTAATCCCTTTGTCTGCAATTATCATCAGTACACATGTTTAGATATTAAAAAGTGAAATGACTTAATTAAAACAGGACCACTGCTGCACTAAACAACAGAATTTGCTTAAATAAATGAATCTTTTGATCTAATGCATGCTGATTACATGCTTAACCCATCATACTAAGTAGTGTGTATTTATTTAAAGCTTTTATTACACATTTTACAAGTAAAACATTTCTTAATTTATTGAACTGTGACAGTTAATTCATCCATACCTGTTTTTTGTGCAAACAATACAGATTTTCCTTTCTTTATCCAACTCCATCTCTCCTTAATCAGCAGAAGTAATATTACAGCTTAAACTCTGTGTTCATTTGTCTGTCTCCTACTTTTATGTTAATAGAAATCTTTAACTCTTTTCCACATGGCGGTGCAGGACACTGGGATCTATGTGATCGGAACGTGGGACGGCGGCTTGCACAAGTGCTCTCTGTCCAACAGCGATCATTTTCTGGACACATACTGTAAACACCCTGTAAGCTTTTACTGACCTCTATTTCAAATGTCAACGTCGTAATGTCTTTGTTTTCTGTTCGATAAAATTCAGTAGGAGGGAGCTGAAATCACTGAAAGTCTGACTTTTGTAGACCTTCCTCTGGAGGGTTTATGTTTTTTTTCCAAAAAAACCCATAAACCCTCAACTATCCAAACAGTGGCTAGAGAACTAGCTACAGAGGCTGCTTGTGTTAGTAGAGTTTTGCTGGATAGCAATGGGATTATGAGTCAGAATTCTCAGATTAAAGTTAGAAATTTGAGACTAAACTCAGAATTCTGATTTTAATCTAGAAAATTTTGACTTTAATCTCAAACATTCTGATTTAATCTCAAAATGTTGGCTTTAATCTCAAGATTTTTTACCTTAGTCTAAAAGACTCTGACTTTAATCTCAAAATTTTAACTTTAATTTTAAAAAATTCCTATTGTAATCTTACAATTTTCACTTTGATCTAGAAGCTTCTGTCTTTAATCTAAAACGTTTTGACTTTAATCTCAAAAATTCTGACTTTACTCTCAAAAATTATGACCTTAAACTCTGAATTTTTCTTTTCTTCTTTTTTCAGCAGCCCTAATCCTTTTCCGTAAATGTGTGTGTGTGTCTGTGTATATATAACTGTTTTTTTGTTCACATATATATATATATATATATATATATATATATATATATATATATATATACTGTACAAAAACAAAAAAACAGTGTTGTTCACTTGTTCCTCTCCTGCAGTCCCCAGTGACGCATATCGAGTGGTCGCCTCTTTATTCAGACGTGTTCCTGAGCAGCTCTTCAGACGGGACGATTCAGCTGTGGAAGCTGGACACGTTGCACCCCAAAATGAGCTTCACGTCAGTGCAGAGCATAGTGGACAGCGTCAAGTGGTCCCCAAACTGCTGCACGGTGTTTGCAGCCATCTACAGGCAGCATGTGGAGGTCTGGGATCTCTGCAGAAGCATGTGAGTCACTCCGGCGTTCCCCTAGGCTGTGTGTTCGGTTCTGTTTCAAGCCGATTTGCAGCCAAACAGTAACAACGCAAACCCTTTTCGTCCAGCATGCTGCCCACTGTGGTACACCACGCCGAGCCCGGCGTGACGCTGACGTCCTTACTGTTTGCCAAAGGCTCAGATAGCGTTTTGGTTGGGGACAGTCGGGGAGAGGTGACTGTGTACAAGCTCAAAAACTTCGGAGTCGGGAAAGGAAAAAAGGTAAAGTACTTTCATTGCGAAACATTCTCTTTGCCTAGACTGCCCCCCAAAAATGCTTAAGAATATATAGGGAACAGATGATGTCTCAGTTTCAGGTGTGCAATCTGGATGACGTCATGGAGTCTGTCGCCGGGTACGTTGACTGAAGAACCACCATGTAAAAACGGAATCTAGTTATTACTTCAAATATGTGGAGTTTGTGGTTATTCAAAGACTGGCTTTTTTTAAAATTAAAACTTACAAAGGTTTGTGTTCTCAAATGTTAAATTGAAAGATAGAAAGGAACAAAATAAACATATTATTTAACAGTTTCACAAAGTATTGCGTGTCTTCATTTGCAAACCAACAAACTAGTGAAAAAACGTATAACGTGAGAAATTTTTTTATTTGTTTTATCGGTTTTAGCATAAAAAGGCTTATTTGTGAACACCAGAGAGGTCAGTTTAATTCAGTGGATTTATGTAACAGATTCATAACAAATGTAATATCAAGGCACAAAATTATCCAGCTCAAATTTGCTGGAAAACACTTGGAAATTCAAAACATTTTTTCTAAGTTTTTTTCTCCAGTTCCTCAACTTAATCTCAAAATGTCTGAGCTTTTTCAAGCCAATTTTTGACTGTTCAAGCTCAGAAATATTCTCTTTTAAATATAGAAAATTTCAGAGTTTATTTTTTCTAGAACATTATGTTGGGACGCTTATCCAGGGTTGCACGTGTACTCATGCACATACAGCTGTATTTCACACATAGTATGTTTCATTTATGCACAGAGAGCTTTTGGAGGAATGGAACTTGACCTTGCATGTTTCACTTTCAAACAAAAGGCTTTCAGTAGAAGTGAAACGTAAGCTGACACCATGATATTATAACATTCCTTAGTTGACGTAGTTCATCAGACGACCAGTAAGGCGTGTCTTAGATATAAAGAATGGATCGTCCGTTTTTGATCAGATGCTGTTTAATCCCGGTGTATTCACGTCACAACAAATTAGCCTGTGAGGGTAAGCGTCTCTTTCTTTTTAGCGCTAAAAAGAATAAAATAAGTAAAGTCTGATTATTTGTGTTTGACTGATTTTCTGCACGTGTGATCACATGCTTCCGATTCATCGATAATATATTTAGATCAACAACTTGGTAGCAGAGGATGGTTGCATGTTGACACACGTGCAGAGTTGTGCAGATTTGGCCAGCCGTTTGGGCTGCTGCGGCCCGGCCGGACAGTGTAACAGCGTTGGGCCCAAAAAAAATCTAGTAAGGAAACTTTTTCCTTGAACGCATTTGCACTGTCTGTTGTGGGGCTGCCTAAAGTTAAATATCAGACGAGTAGTTTTCTGTGGGGTTAACGGAGCAAGTTGTTTTGTCAGCGTGTGTGCGCTCAGACTGGCGTGTGTAGTGCTTCTGTTTGTTGGTCAAGTTTTCCATCTTCATAGGAGTAAAACTGAAATAAAAATAAAGACAAAAACAGTTTGGTCGGCAGAAAACAGAGCGAGACGTTGGCGCCTCCGTTTCTTTGGTGGACGACCAGAGAGAAATAAGGGCCGGGTTTTTCACGCATTTTTGAACCCGGGGACAGTAGCTCAGCCCCAAAAAAGAATGTTGTAGGCCGATCTGTGTCAGCTAAAAGACACGAAAAGTGCTTTTGGTTGACCATCATAGGAAGTAGAGAGAATTAAGGTTTGAAGTGATCGCGATCTGTTCCTGGGACGAAATATAAGTGAAAAGAGAATAAGAGATTTCTTCTGTGTGGGAAGAAAAGACGTCTTCTGTGTGGGAAGACGATAAAAGAGTTCTTTGTGTGGAAAGAACCTAGAACGTCCAGGGCTAAAATAGGAGCTGAAAAGCGGGGATCCTTTTATGTGCTCTTCTCTGTTTGTTTGTTAGCTCCGGCCGATGATGTGTGTGTGTGTCAGTTGTGTGTGAGAGCTGCAGACGTTTTTGCTCTCATATGTGTTGCTTCTTTGCTTGTTTAATGTTGTAATATGTTTTGAAACCATGGTTGGCGTTTGTGAACTTTAATTTGGGAAAAAGGTTTTAATTTTATCAGTTGTGTGCCGTCCGTCCATGCGGACAGTAAAAAGGGGTTTGAGTTTGTCTGTGGTGTTGTCTCGTCGCCAGACGAGCAGGTGCCGCCGTGTCCACTAAACAAAACATAAGGTGATTTCTGAATTTGCAAAATGGAGAGTGACTCCAGGGATGAGGGTTACGACTCAAAGTGGGGCACAGGCCCTTGGGTGACTCTCGGGGAACAAATAGACGGACTAATGACTTATCTGGAACAAGATGAATTTCAAAATAAAGGGAAGAACAAAAATAAAAACAGAGACACAGAGGCTCTCCGCCGTGTGTGTGAGTAATTAAAAAAAAAAAAAAAAGGGCAGGAGGAGAGAAGAGGTGATTCTTGCTCCAGGCATGGCAGACGAGGTCGACAGGAAGAAATTTGATTTAAAAGGGGTATAGGACCTTTGTTTATGGTTGGTGAGCAAATAGAGGGAATAACTAGCATAACTAGAAGAAAATCTACAATCACTAAAAGTTCAGCAAAAGATCTAACAAAATTTATGCTACTAAATTTCACCAACTTAAAATTATCAGAGTCTAAGCTAATAATGATTTGTAAAACTTTCTCTCCTTTATTAAAAAAAGAAAAGAAGGAATATTGGTAATACATGCTAGTTTGAAATTAAATTGAACAGTTTTAAGGGCTGAAAATAATTGAGACTGAAGTGTTTATATACCATAAAGTATTTGTTGCATTTAAACTGAACAGTTAATTTAGAATTTCATTCTATAAATGAATTTACATTTTATTAAAATGGGTGAAGTGCTCTAGCAGCAGGTAGTTCAGTTACTGCTGGATTCTAACATATGTCTGAGATAGTTCAAAATAAATACATGTGCATGTTACCAAAAACAAGATCCTGACAACTAAAGATAAATATTAACATATTAAATATGTTAACTAATATTGGAAATTTCATGAAGCTTCAATAAAATTGATAATTTGAGCATAGAAAACAAGAAAAGCAGACTGAAAATTTGTGACTAACTGAAAATCAGATAAATATTTATGTTTCTGTTTGTGCTGCTTTGGTTGATGAAAATTAGTGTGATTATGAGAACAAACAAACTGTACTCAAGCACTGAGTAACTGATGAAGTTATTAATTATTTAATAAATAATAATTATAAAAAGATGTCTACTGCTATAAAATAAAAGATTAAAGGAAACTTTGATTTAAATAACTGGTTACTTCAAACTGATGATTGTGAATATGAATAACATTTTCTAGACTGAAGTTTAAACTAGGTTTGATTGATTGATTGATGATTATTAAATTCATAAAGAAATATTGAATTAGAGGATTTTAGATTTGGTCTAATTTTAGGACGGTAATTTTTGTTTAAAAGTGTAAAAAAACAAAAACAAAGAAAAAAACAGAAGAGCCAATTCTAGGTTGTGTCATCTGTCAGGAATCAGACAGAAGTGTTCCACCTTGATGAATTTGACAACATCTACATGTAAGATTTCTGATTAATTGCCTCTTTGCTAACAAGTCTCCTACAAACAATGTCACTACCAGGTAAAACTAATAATTTTTAAGCGTGCCATGCACACCACAGGACAGGATGAAGCTCTATAAGGGACATAGGTCAGCTGATCAAATGTTAAATAACAAAAGCAGCAACAGGATAACATAGAACTGGAATCCTCTTAAATTAAGATAAAAAAGAGCAAACAATAGATAAAATTGTCCTAGCTGACATGCAGGCAAATGCTCCAATAGCAAGATCATAAATGAGAATAATTAAAAGGGGCAACACTGAATGATAATAAATTTTTTCAATTAAAAATAAAAACAGAAGGAGGCAGGAGTTTTCACTAAAAGAGGCTGAAGACAAAACAGGCAGACTGCAGAGACAGAACTCAGGCAAAATGAAAACTATTGGGTTTCTGACAGGGACAATAACATAAAAAGAAAATTAAAAAAAAAGGGTCATTGCCACCAGCTCTGAACACACTAGCATAACAATACAGACTTGACTATTTTTGTTTTGGGCCAAATCAAGAACATGACTGCTCTTAAAGGGCCAGTTGTACCAGAATGTATTGATAAAAGCCATTCACAAACTGTTAAAATATCAAGCATTTCTTAAATATCATTGAATTTTTGTGATTTTTTGCAATAAAAAGTGTTTGTGGTAGTAATTTGGAAATATTTGCACTTATTTATGACGGTAAATTTGACTTTTTATTACTCGCTGTACAGGTCATATAATGGGACATCAATTAGGTTTGAGGCAGCTGTTTAGTTCAAGTAAGGAAGTTTCACATTTTTTATTAAAACTGCAAAAACTCCCAATCATTTGCTCAGAAAAGTGCAGGGATTTGTTGATTTTGGTGAATTTCCCCAAGCATGAATTACAGTAAACGGATAAAACTGCATTAATTTGATTGATGACATAATATTTAAGCACACTTAGTGTTTAGTCTAGAATCTGGAGGGCCGCACAAACCCACAGCGGCCCGGATTTGGCCCACGGGCCTTCAGTTTGACACGTGCTCTAAGGGGATATATCCCGTAATAATTAATATCACAGAAGGAACTTTGACAGTCAAGGGGGAACTGCTACCCCACAAAACTTCAGGAGTCCACACTGGGAATAGAACCCCGACTTGGACTGTATTAGATCAAACCCCATCCTCCCCAAATCCCATGTTTGGTCCCAGCTAAATGACATTATATCTAGAAACCTGGCTCAGACAAACTACAGTTAATCCTAAAGGTCCATACACAAAACTTAATTGAAATGCTTAAAGAAGCAGTTTTAAAAGGCGTCCCTGAATATGTTATGCAGTCTATAAAACACAATCAAGATCTTGCAGGGTGTGAACATGTGAGATGGAAAAGACACCTGCTTCATCACCTCTTAAAGGCGCAGGACGAATAAAATAATAATTAAAAAAAACAGTCTTAAGGGCTTAGACACTCAGACACTGAAACTCCAATTGCAGGAAGCAAAACAAAATTACATTAGTTAAATAAAAAGTAAACAAGGACATGTGATGGTTGCAGCAGCATCTTCTCAAAATAAATCTACACAGGGTAAAATTCCAAATTACTGGCAAAACTCTAATCATACTGGGGGGGGAACTGGTTCCTCCTCCTGCTTTTTCTTTTTTATATCCTCAAACAGATACAGAGCGTTTCCTCGTGGACGGGGATGGCGTTTGGCTGGATGTGGATGAGGGCCATGGGGCAAGGTCACGGAGCACGAGGCCAAGGACCAAAGGAACTTGACGTGCTACCAGTGCGGACATTTTGGACACTGGGCCAAACACTGTGTGAACATACCAAAGACTGCCAGGTTTGATCCCCAACAATCCTTATGTGATTCCTGGACATTGCTTTCAGGGGAATACTGAGGCCACACAGAACATCTACTGAAACACTGCTGAGGACCCCGGAGACAATGTGGGTACAGCAGACCCCATGTTGTCTGCAACAGTGGAAGGAAAACACACAGACTTCCTGGTTGACACCGGAGCCACACATTCCACTCTGAACTCTGCTCCTCCTTTTTCTCTGACATCAAGAACTGTGTCTTTAACAGGGTTCTCAGGGACTGAACAGAGTCTGCTATTCACGATGCCTCTGACCTTCACCTTGGGTAATCAGAATATGAAACATTCTTTTGTAAGTTCTCCTGCGACTCCCATGAATTTGCTTGGGCGACACTTGCTGATAAAGATGGGAGCAACAATCATGTGCTCGGCTGATGGAATAATTGTTGCTTTTCCTGATGGCACCTCCCTTCGTTGTGGAAATTTCCAAACAGAAGGACAGTATCTGATCCAGCCAGTGGTGTCTGAGTTTGCTGACATCTATTGAGAACTTTTAACAAATTTACCCTACAGCAGCCTAATGTCAACGTTCATGGCCTGGAAGCCCTGGCTCCTGTGTCTGCGCTTCTGTGTTCCTCCTCCGGGTCCACCACACGTGACCCTGTTCTGCGACAGAGTCGTCTCTGAATGGTACCAGGAACCTTTCCTTTCCACTTTGAAGGAAACAACCTGGCAGGTAAAAGTCTCGGACATTTATGTAGCTCCTGTTGGTGTAGCTGCTGTTGTCTCTTTCGCAAAAAAAAAAAAAAAAAAAAAAAAAAATCAGAATGGTATTAAATGTCTCACATTTCTCTCTGTTTGCACCCTGAGCACCAAGTGAAAGAATTGGGCGTGATGATGAAACGTTCCCTGGCAGCCACAGATTCGATTGCCACAGCAGCACTAGGTTTGTTTTTCTCCCGCTCTCTTGAAAAATATAAGATCAGTCATTCAGGATCTGATCACATAATAAATTTTGAAGTAAAATGTAATGCAATTTTCCATAAATTAGTGACATTAGGCATTCTGATGAGACTCCTTGCTTTATAAAATTAACAATCTTCAAACATATTTCCCAGCATACCTACATTTCTTATTTAAATAGTTTCTTTCTATTGTTTGGTAAGATATTCCAATTTAATCTGTCATATTTCCATTAACTGTGAGCATAAAATTATTATCATTACTAGACTTAAAGACTTTAGTTAAAATAAATTCACATCTAAATATGCAATGCACATAAATATTTTTAACATTGACTGTTCCCTCATAATAAATTCGATTTTAGTTTAACCAGGTTTTGCAAGATATTTTGCAGGACTGCCCACTAGACCTTTTGCTTGCTGCACCAACTACGGAGACCTGCGTTAAAGCCACCTCTCTGGTTTTGCAGCGCCTGTGTCAAACAGGTTTTAAGGTCAGTAATAACAAATTGCTCGAAAACAGGCTATGTTTCTGGGTAGAATAATTTCAGCAGGAACGACTGGCATGTCCCCATTGAACAAGCTTTTGCCTCTCTCAAACAACACATGGCGTCAGCTGCAGAGCTCTCCATCCCTGACTACACTACAGTTCTTTTTGGATATTTCTGTAACAAAACTGGCTGTTAAAGGTGTTTTGTTTCAGAAAAAGGGGGAAAAGGGCATCACCCTTGTACGCAACAGGCAGCTGGGATACCCGATACAAAAACTGAACACATAGTCATGGGACATTCACTGAGTTTCACCATGACAGCGTTGAGACAACAAACACTTTCCAAAGTCCTGAAAGCTCCAAACATTTCATTCACACACCAAGACATAAATATGGCAGACTGTTTTTCAGAAGGAGAACCACACGTGTGTGCAGACCTGGTGGCAAAGACAGAGAAGGTAACACCAGAACTTCAGCAGCTCCTCTGCTGGGACCAGAGGTGAGACAGTTCTTTACAGATGGTTGTTGTTTCAGAAGCAACACACAAGGGTTAAGAGCCTGGAAGAGGTGGTGAGATGCCAAAAGGGGGCGTCGCCTGAAGAGAAAAACGTGAAACAAATGGGTGCTGGAGGGGCCCAGATGGCAGGTTAATTCTGCCTCCTGGGAAAATACAAGAGCTGCTCCAAGAAGCTCACAGGGTTGTACATGTTGGGACGAAACAGATGATGCACAATCTTAAAGAGTGGTGGCACCTCAAATGATCCACATGGTGAAACATTTTGTGAAAAATTGTTCGGTGTGCGGACAGTTGAATCCTAAGAAAACTTTGAATCCACATCAGGGACAGTTTCCTCCAGTTACATGTCCAGGAAAAGAAATGGTGTTAAATTCTACTGACATAATAAACACGTTGCAAGACAAAAGATATTTGCTGATTTGTGTTGATGCTTCCACAGGATGGCCTGAAGCGTGGCCAGCAACAGCAGAAGATAGTGAAATCATCATAAAATGTCTAATCAATCATTACCTCTCAAGGCAAAGCAGAATGAATGAATCAAAATTTAAAACAAAATTGGCTAAGGTTTGTGCACAAACAAAATTAAATTGAGTTGATACATTACACAGGAACCAACTTGTGGTTAGACTGATTAACTGCAACAGCTCAATAATATCAAATGTCTAACTGTGTGACCTGCACAGCTGGACGACCCAGAATCTATACTGAACCTGCTTCTTTGATTCCATCTGACATTTGGGGTTTTAACTGCATGCTTAATATGACTAAGTTTAAACAGCCCTCCGGATGTGACACTTTAACAGCTTTATTTCCAGTAATCAACAGCGGAGCCCGGATGGTGCCGCTATTCCAGTTAAAGATAACTATGTCTGTTTCGATTTTACAACAGGTAACCGCAGTGTGGGCCGGATCCCTGAAAGTTGGTGTAACATCAAATTCCCAGAGCACTTAATAGGCTAGAGATGGGATATTTTATCTATGCAGGGGTAATAAACTAATTGAGAGAATATAGACTGGTGTGACAGGTGTCTGTGCTATGGTGAGACTTAGAGCCTGTGTCATCATGGTAGGTGAACAACAACCTCTGAATCACAGCATCTTTTCACAGGTCAAGTGCAGCGCAACTGTGGAGCTGCAACTTTCCAGATTTTAAATGTAAAAAGTCCAATCCTTTCTTGGTGTGCCTGGATGAAAATGAGGCATCTGGACACACGTAGAAACTGGTTGACATCAACAGATACTAGACGACACAATTTTGAATTAAGTTTGCAGATCTCATTAAAACAAATTAATCCTGTTGACTTCTTAAGATTTGGCCAGTATCATTGCATTGTGTTAAGACTGAATTTTTATCTAAAACATTGATTGCCAAGTTTAAAATGTGTTTTCATTTTGTTCACTAAACATATTTCTTTTCAGTTGGTAAGTTTGCATCCCTTTATGACCACTAACTACTTTCACATTTTGAACTTAAAGGGTTCACCACTCGAGTACAAAAAGGGATCTTAACAATACTTTATTTAGGATTTTATTTGTCAGGAATATATCTAACACTTAATCATTTATCCTATTTTCATTAAGTTTTGACTTATTGAAGCTTGCATATTGACTAACATTTTATTCATTTTGCATTATTCAATTTATAGTTTACCGGCATTCACAGTATTAACCTCACATTGTATTCACAATTTTTTTTTTTTATTAATAGTAATATAAAACGGATTTCAAATGCCGGCTTCACTTTCTAACATTTATTTTTAAATTTACTCTTTTAACTCATTAATTTCACTTTATTCATTCAAATTGCACATTTGAATGCAAGTGTGCAGTTCAAACCGGTTCGACATTGATAGGGTTTGCTAGAAGACATGGCCTTGATTAAACTTTGTAGATCGCATTACAACTCAATACTACTGAATTCTAATGAATTTTCTAGAATAATTACATTGTACTTCTACTGAATTTTTGCCAATAACACTGATTTGCATATTTTCGATGGTGCTTGTTTCTTATTCTGTGCATTGCACATGGTTTTCATCTAAAAAAAAAAAAAGGGATCTGAAAATTTCTTTGTTTACGTTTAAAATTTTTAAGCATCATCTAACAAATATTCATTTTAAGGTTTATCTTCTTGACTTTTGGTTTAAAAAAAATCAACATTTTCACTAATGTTTATTCATTTCTCATTTTAAATTTATTTTTAAATAAAATCTAATGTTTTATTATTTTCTTCATTTTGCATTTCTTTTCAGGTATTAAATAACATTTTATTAATTTTACATTTCTGTTACCATTTATCCATAAATTTTTTAAATAATATTTATTTATTTTTTATTTATTTTTTGTTGAATGTTCTTTGTTAGCCTGTAAGAGGAACACTGTGGTTTCTACCCGCCGCCCAGGGCCAGGGGGCGCTCTGTTCGATTTTTACCCCATAAGAATGAAATGAAATGACAACAACAAACATCGTAATGGGCCCGGGGAGTTTTCCGAACAGTGGGCAGTGTTTCCTCAGGATGTGTGATGCTCCCCAAGCTGTTTGATGTTCTATTTGTGGTCTCTTAGAGACCAAAAGGGGGAGTTGTTGAGACGCTTATCCAGGGTTGCACGTGTACTCATGCACATACAGCTGTATTTCACACATAGTATGTTTCATTTATGCACAGAGAGCTTTTGGAGGAATGGAACTTGACCTTGCATGTTTCACTTTCAAACAAAAGGCTTTCAGTAGAAGTGAAACTTAAGCTGACACCATGATATCATGGCATTCCTTAGCTGACGTAGTTCATCAGACGACCAATAAGGCGTGTCTTAGATATAAAGAATGGATCGTCCGTTTTTGATCAGATGCTGTTTAATCCCGGTGTATTCACGTCACAACAAATTAGCCTGTGAGGGTAAGCGTCTCTTTCTTTTTAGCGCTAAAAAGAATAAAATAAGTAAAGTCTGATTATTTGTGTTTGACTGATTTTCTGCACGTGTGATCACATGCTTCCGATTCATCGATAATACATATAGATCAACAATTACAACAAGATTAATCTAAAAAATTATTTATCTTTTTTTCAGAAAACGTTCCACTTTCCAAACTCAGAATTGTCCTTTATTTTCCTTGAAAACTTCTAAAATTAATCTCAATTTTTTTTTCTAGAACATTAGGAAAAAATATCCAAAATTAATCTAAATGTTTGTTAGGTTTTTTTTGGTAAACCTTCCACTTTTCAAACTCAGAAATGTTCTTGCTTTTTTTTTCCTGAAAATATCTGAGATTTAAAAATTGCTGACTTTTTTCTAAAACATTTTTGAACTGTCCAAACTCAGAAATGTTCTTGCTTTTTCGAGAAAATTCATCTCAAAATTTCTGAGGTTTTTGGCAGAAATTTACTCTTCCTTTTTTCTTTCTTTCACGCTGTCCTGTGCAAATTTATAACATTCTTGAACTGTATCGAGGACCGCGCATCATCATGGCGCCTAGTTGCTCCACCTAGTGGCCCTGACGGCAGAGGGCACAAGATGTTTACATCCAGAGGAACAATCTGTGAAAACCACGTGACCATTGCCTCATCACCCCCGCCCCCTCTGCCTCCCATCATCCTCTTCTACAGCACGGAGTCAGCAGCGGTGTCTGTGCGCCTTTAAGAGCCGCATATCCTGCTTCCCCTCCGCGCTCTGATTCTCCATCGCCGCTCCGTGAGGCCGACCGGGACATTATCAGCAGAAAAGTCGCGGAGATGTCCTCCAGCTCGGCGTTCAACGAAGAGAAGGGGGGCTCCTCCAGCGTCGGGGAGCCTGAATATGGCCACGATCCGGCGAGCGGTGGGATCTTCTCCTCGGACTACAAGCGGTACGTAGCCTCCTCGGCTTGAGGCGGGTTACTGGAGCGGCTGTCGGGCTTTCAGCTTAAGCCGCGGGGGGTGCACAGACAGTATGTACATGTGTAGTTTGAGAACATGCGCTTTAAAGTATAAACGGGGAGAGAGAAAAAAGAAGAAAGAAACAGCAGACGTAAGTTTTGTAACCCAGAGGCCCGTGTAGGAGCGAGCGGCTTCAGCGGCTGGTGCCGCTGAATGTGACCGTGATTTGAGCCTCTCGGCCGGCTTTTGGTGGCTAATTTCCTGGCGTCTTCTTTGAATCTTTGTCCCCTCGCTTGTCTGCTTCTAAAACAAAGAACTCGGCGTTGGTTTGAGTCAATGTTAAGTTGTTACCGAGGCGGGATGCTGGAGGCCCGTCAGAGGGGATGCGAGATCAGGCCTCGGCTTTTCAGCACCACCCCTGCTGGACAGCGGCAGCAGCTCAACATTCGACCCCTGGCAAGGCAACACGAAGGCTGCACAAATACCACGCTTTGTTTGTTTGTTTTTTTTAGCGGCTGGAAACGAGTTTAAAGCGACACAAAACCACTTCACCCTGCATCCCGTGTCTTCAAGAACGTCTGCAATACCTTGCAAACGTTTTCACGCGTCTTGAAAATCCTCTGAGTTCAATACATTTTTGCTTCGATTTGATCTCGGATCAAAACAAAAGTAACGCGTAATTCTGAAGTGGAAGTAAATACCACACGGTTTTAAAAATAGAAGCACACGGTCACTTATTATCAGCCCACATGGACTTTCAAAACAGCAAAATAAAGTCCAGTACAACCAATTAGGGCTGCAACTAGCAATTATTTTTTTTGATCAATTACTGATTGGCCTGACGATTAATGAATAATCAGATTTAATTTTTTTTTTTTAACCACACTGCAGATTTTTCATTTAACCATGTAAGATTTTTAAATCCAGTATTAGAAATACATTAAAATACAAATAAACAAATAATTCAGTTCCCTTTTCAGATCATTTGGAGCTAAACTGGCGACTAATTTTAAGTTTAACCGATTGCTAATTGGATAGCAAAAAGTTCTTTATAGGAGATTTTATTTTATTTTTTCTAAGAATTTAATTCAAGTGAATACAAAACTGACACTTCATGCGTTCTGGGTAGAACAAATCTAATGGCAAAATATACATGTAATTTTTATACAGTTTTGGCTTGATTACGGGTACTGAGTATGTTGTTAATATGATTAATCGATTACTATATATGTCAATGATTATTTCAATAACCAATTAATCGCGATTAATCGTTTCAACAAAAGCGGAATTAGATTATTAGTACAATACCCGACGCTTTCAGCGTCTCCTGGACTACCGGCCAAAAACCATAACCTCAAACCGGGACTCGGCCATCCACACACATTGACAGAAAGTGTTAAGTCTTGACAGGACAACTGTGCATGAAGCAGTTCTGGACTTTATGATAACATATTATGTGTAAAGCTTAAATTAAATTGTCCTTCCTGTAGTTTGCCACAAGCAATTCAAGAGGTACGGCGCACTTAAAGAAGACGCTGCGCCGGTCAACAAGAGTAAAACTAATCTTTGTCAACTAGAGCTATGTGTGGTGGAAAACTAACACTGCACGCAACACCCTGAACACACCTTCCCAAATATGAGACAACATGGCATGTGTGTGGTTAGAAAGACCCTCTCAAAGTCCAGATCTAAATCCAGTTGAGAACCTTTTGCGAGATTTAAAGACGGTGGCTCGTTGATGTTTTCCATCCAATCTGACTCAAATTTGAGATATTTTTATGTAAGCTATAATTTCAGTCTCTGGATATGCACAAGTTGAAAGTTTTATATTTTGGTTTTATGAAAAGCTGTCAACACCATCCATCATTTTCCTTCCGCTTTATATTTATATTTACATTGAATTTTGTAACTGTTGCAAGACACTAAATAAAAAAAAGTGGATTTCTGCTTTCAGCTGAAAAGTGGACGGAAGGCCACAAACCAAACTAATGTAGCTCTAAATGTGTTGCTTCAGAAGAGATGTAACTGAAGTTTGGATTGTATGGCAAGAAAAAATATTTCCAGGAAACGAGAAGCATTCATCTTTTTTTTACTTACAAATAATAAAAAAATGCTATCATTTATTTTTAAGAGAAGCATTTTTAAGTTTTTGTTTTTGTGACTCATAGAAAAGACTTTTAGGACAAGGATTTGAAAATCCAATTCATCCATGTAATTTACTGGATTAAATGTTGAATTAGATGTTTAACTAAAAGCTTAATTACTCGTTGGACTATAACAAGCAAATGAAATGATTCCATCCATCTTCAGTTGATTGATTTTGCTTTTGTCTCCTGGTAGTTTTTTTTTTTTTTTTTATTCCACTACATATTCTATTTCTATCTTCTTTCCTGCATTTTCTGCAAACTCTCACATAGTTCAGTTTGAATCCCCCCTTATGTCTTTTTATCGTTGTTTCTCTGACCTCAAACTTAATTCAAACTTCAGATATTTGTCGACATTGGTTCAAATGCGCATTCTGTGCTATTTGTGTAATTCACCAGCAGAGGGAGCTCGTTGAGCGGATGCTGAAGTTCCTGGTAGTGATCCTTTACGTTTAGTGTTTACTGACCCTGTCGATCAACGTTTATTAAATTGTGAGTGGTTAGAAAAGTTGTCGAGCTTGGGTTCCAGTCTAGTTAATTCTTTCCCGTTTGGGTTGAGTGTTTGTCATTTTGAATGATGTTCTTGTGAATGGAGTTTTTTTTGTTGATAAAGTTGGTCGAAGTTTTTATTTTAAAACCCGGTGGTGAGAGCAGGTGGCTTGACCTTCGGATACTGAAAGATGTTTCAGTATCTGGAAAATATTTGGAAAATGGTGGAGGGGTGCTCTTCCCCTTCATTTTTTTTATTTTTATATTTATTAAATCAGTGTGGTCCATCTCTAGCGCTGGTCATAGTGTTAAAGGGCTAAAATTAGAGCTCTATAGGTGAAATTCTCTAAAACCTCCAGAAAATGCACATTTGTATAGAAACCCATTTTTGCCATGAAAGAAAAAAAGAAGCCCAACAGGAAGTCATATTTATGAGTTTTGAAGTCTAAATAAAATCTAATAAAGTCTAATAAAAGGTCATAATTTTGACTTTCAAAGTAATAATAGTATAGAAATTCAGAATTCTTAAATTCAAGCCATGATTATAAAATGCTGGAGCTTGCCTCCTTACTTTGTATCTCATAATTATCCTGTTTTTTAGTTCATAATCATGACTTTGAAAGTAGAAATTCTGACTCTTGTTTCAATAAATGTTATTTTAAAAACTCATATTTAAGACTTTCTCTTGGGCTTTTATTTTGTTCTATTATGGCAGAAATGGGCTTCCATACAAACAAGAGTAGCCTAGAAAACAAATTCTTAGAGTAACACAGAAAACAAATTAGTGACTATCCTGTATATGCCCACTGTATGTGTCCAATCAATTTTAATAGGAAATAATATTTACTGTACTTTGTATAAATTACTCTACTATGCTTTCACACACAACCTTTAAAATGTGCTTTTAGCATATCAAAAAAATATATTGTTTTGTTGAAAAGAAAAACTTCTATCTTGTGCTTCCTATTGATCACCTATCACTTTTTAATACTCTTTTACAAACAACAGGAAGTCTGTTTCTGCCAGAGACAAGGTGGATTTATCAGCCCCTGACATTTCCTGCCACTAGAATAACATCGAGAGTATAAATATGCAGACTGTCATTATTTCATTTCCAATTCCTAAGATAAATTGAAAGCTAAAAGCCGTAGAGACAGACAATGGCTGTTCTCATGTTATAAGACCAGACTATATTGGGAAAACATGAGCTTATGACCTTATTAGGTAATAAATAAACTCATATTCTCTCCTCAGTTTCCTTTCTGTTCCCTTGTTTGGACCCTCTCAATGCTTTCTGTGGGCTTTTGAATATCCCTCATTATTATATGTGTCAGAGGAGGACATTTAGGGAATTCAACGCCTCTAACCATATATAACGTTGACAGGCAGGGCTGCAAGGACAAAAGAAAATCAGAAGAGCCCCTTTTTTATCCAGATGAAAAACTACATTAGAGGAAAAGACGATGAGGCAAACCAAGCAATGTAAACTTACCTAAATTTATAAGAACAAATGGGGGGAAAAAATTATGTCAGCATTCTTTCAAGACAGGATCTCTTAACCTACCTCTGTATTTACTGTTAGAAATATTCACAGTCTTTTGTCAACCAAAATGTGCTTAAAGGGGCAATACAAGGTATTTTCCAACCACATTGTGCCATTTTACAGCACAATTAACTAAAGTTATGATTAAGAAAAACTTAATTTTGTAATTTAAGGCCTTGAAATTGGGCTTCTGTCTCTTTAAGAAACTCCCACGCTTTCTGAAACTCCGCCTTCGAGAAGACGCCCTCTGTGGGCGTGGTGTGGTGGCGTAGGGGATAGCGCGACCCACATTTGGAGGCCTTGAGTTCTCGACGCGGCCATCGCGGGTTCGATTCCCGACATTTGCCGCATGTCTTCCCCCCTCTCTCTCCCTTTCATGTCAGCCTACTGTCATATAAGGGACACTAGAGCCCACAAAAAGACCCCCAGGAGGGGAAAAAAAAAAACATGGCTCCTCTATTAAAATCCCAAATTGAATATAAACATCCAACCCAAACTGTGCGTACCTTCATTTCAAGGCTTGATGGACAAAGAAAAGTGGCATTAATCATCGATGTTCATCTTCTTCTGATACAAAGAAAACAAAAAAAAAAAACAACTAACAGTTGAAACAGTTACCGTCAGAATCTTTGTTCAAACTGAGACGTGTTTGTTACTTAGCAGCTCGAGTGTTTGGTTTCTGCTTAAATAGAATTGGGTTTCTGTTATTGTTCTCAAGCAGACAGCCGCCGGCACTACCAGTGTAGCGTGGCCATCAGTGGGATATGAATCTTCTCCTTGAACTCCTGAAATACGGTGTGGCTAACAGGCGTGTCTCCACTGAGAACCCAGCAGGGGATGGATATTAATTATCCAACTTCTGGACATGCTGCACTTTAATAATTCATGCAAGTCTTTTTGGAGTATGTGTCTTTGGAGAGAGCTTAGCCCTCTTTCATGTAGATTTGATGCCACTGCACTGCACCCAAAATAAAATTAAATAAACTCTTGATTAAAAGGGATCTCAGTCAAACTACTGTTTTCAGATTCTTCAGGTTGTGTGTGTGAAACTTTGCCATCCTCGCTTCCTGTTCTGCATTTAAACTGAGAACCATGCTATCAAAGCATTGTGAAATATATATATATTCACAAAGTGAAATATATATATATATATATATATAACACCAACTCCTTGTAGACCACACAGTTGCCAGAGACTGCAAAACCCGACACACCAACCTGTGCACGGCTTGGATTGATTACACGAAAGCCTATGACTCAATGCCACACACTTGGATCATCGAATGCTTAGAGATGTACAACATCAACAGGACCTTGAGAGCCTTCATTGCAAACTCAATGGGGCTGTGGAAGACCACCCTTGAAGCCAACTGCAAGCCACTTGCACAAGTATCCATCAAATGTGGCATATACCAAGGAGATGCGCTGTCCCCGCTACTGTTCTGCATAGGCCTGAACCCCCTCAGCCAAATCATCAACAAGACTGGCTACGGATACCGACTCAAGAATGGAGCCAACATCAGCCACCTCCTCTACATGGATGACATCAAGCTGTACGCCAAGAGCGAGCGAGACATAGACTCACTGATCCACACCACCAGGATATACAGCACGGACATTGGGATGTCATTCGGACTAGAGAAGTGTGGTCGGATGGTTACAAAGAGAGGGAAGGTCATCCGCACAGAAGGGATTTCACTCCCAGAAGGAACAATAGCAGACATAGAGGAAGGTTACAAATACCTGGGAATATCACAAGCAAATGGCAACCTTGATGAGATCACAAGAAAAAGAGCCACAACCAAATACCTCCAACGAATAAGACAAGTCCTGAGAAGCCAGCTCAATGGCAAGAACAAGATCCGTGCTATGCCCTACCAGTAATCAGATACCCTGCAGGAATAATTAGCTGGCCAAAGGAGGAGATACAGGCCACAGATGTTAAGACCCGGAAACTACTAACAATGCATGGAGGGTTCCACCCCAAATCCAGCACACTGAGACTATACAGAACCAAAAGAAGGAGGCAGAGGACTAGTGAGTGTGAGAACCATTATCCAAGACGAGACATCCAAGATCCATAGATACATCAGGGACAAAGCCTCAACAGACAATGTGCTCAGTGAATGTCTCAAACAATGGGGAACAGAAGCTGAGGTGCCGGAGGAAACATCATGGGAAGACAAGCCCCTGCATGGGATGTACCACCGGCAAATAACCGAAGTGGCTGACATCAGAAAGTCCTACCAATGGCTGGAAAAAGCTGGACTGAAGGACAGCACAGAGGCCCTCATCATGGCCGCCCAGGAACAGGCCCTAAACACCAGAGCAATTGAGTCCCAGATCTACCACACCAGACAAGACCCAAGGTGTAGGTTGTGCAAGGAGGCCCCTGAGACAGTCCAACACATAACAGCAGGGTGCAAGATACTGGCAGGGAAAGAATACATGGAACGACACAACCAAGTGGCAGGCATAGTGTACAGAAACATCTGTGCAGAATATGGACTGGAACCCCCAAGATCAAAGTGGGAAACACCCCCGAAGGTAGTGGAGAATGACCGAGCTAAGATCCTGTGGGACTTCCAGATCCAGACAGACAAAATGGTGAGGGCGAACCAACCAGACATAGTCGTGGTGGATAAACAACAGAGGAAAGCCATTGTGGTGGATGTGGCAATACCAAGTGACTACAACATCAGGAAAAAGGAGCATGAGAAACTAGAGAAATGCCAGGGCCTAAGGGAGGAACTGGAGAGGGCCTGGAAGGTAAAGACCACAGTGGTGCCTGTGGTCATCGGGACCCTCGGGGCAGTCACCCCCAAACTGGAACAGTGGCTACAACAGATCCCAGGAACAACATCAGACATCTCAGTCCAGAAATGTGCAGTCCTAGGCACAGCCAAGATACTGAGAACCCTCAAGCTCCCAGGCCTCTGGTAGAGGACCCGAGCTAAGAGGAAGAAGATATATATATATATATATATATATATATATATATATATATATATATATGGGATGAAAGATATAGAATGGAATAAAACATTCAAGAAGGTTCTTCAAGTCAGAATAAGGGTGAAACGAAGTTCTGCTTTGTGTATCTGAGCCAACGAAGCTCGGGTCAATCAGAATGCGTTAATATACAAATAATGCGATTTTACCTAACTTCAATGGATTTAAAGAGAGAACTTGATTAAAGCCAGAGAAAAATCGTCACCTTGCTAAAATAATAGCCTGAATCCTTTTATGCCAAAAATTATCTTGGTAACAAAAAAAAAAGTTTTGGCCAGAAAAAGAGACTTATGCCTTATTTTAGGAAGGAGACGAAATACAACTCCAAAGAACTCTGGTTGGTCGATGTATGCCCTGTATGATGTCATCAGCGGTACAGGGAAGCTTGCTTTTTGGTATTGTCAATTTCACCTTGATTAAATAGCAATTTACTACAAAATCGGTAACCCGCGACATGTGATTCTCAAAGCAGTAGCTAAAGTGTGTTTGAGTGATTTCAGTGGAAAGTCGGACTCGTGGCTTTAAAGCTCCGAGCCGGAGCTGTCCGTGTAATTTATTGAAAATGCAGCAGCAGCAACGGCGACATCCGCTGGGTGCTTCTTTTGTTCGGATCACTGGTTAAAGGGGGGAATTAACAACATGTGAAGACATCCCAGCTGATCTGTTCACAGATGACAGAGCGAGCATATGCGAACTGAGCTTCAAGGCAGCTTTTTTTATTATTATCATTTTTGTTCGAGCCGAGAGGAAACGAGTGGGAGAGGGAGCGAAATAGAGAGACATCGCGCACGCGCGCGAGAGAGGGACGTTTTCATCACGACACCGCCAAGAAAGCTGAGTCATGTAAGCCGAGGTAAAAAATAAAATAAAATAAATAAATAAATCAGGGCCGTTCAGGATATAGTTTAAAAAATTAATGACATAGCATAGGTTTATTTTTTTTATTTTATATATTTTTAAATGGGGTAAATAAATATAAAAATAAAACAGAACTGCTGCAAAGAGAGAAATACATGGTGTGTAACTGTGAAGAGGAGGGACAGGGGTGGCAGTCACTGGAGGAGGGGTGACAGCGTGGCTAAGTGAGACGATAGCATTATGGGAGACCTTGGTGCGTTGTGTGTGCACGGAGAGGCTGGTGCTGCAACAGGAACCACATGAGCAGGGAGGAGCCGCGCGAGGAGAGATAAAACTCCACGCCCCTCCCTGCCGAGCCGAGCATCCATTTACAGAGCAGCTGATGTCTGCTGCCGCTGCTGCTCCGAACAGAAGGGAATAATAATAATAAAAAAAGAGGCACTGAGTTGCTGTTGAGCTGGAGTTGGACCAGTGAGCAGAGAAGAGTCGGACACATACAGGACGTTTTGGGAGGATCTTATTCTCTCTTTTTTTGTGTGTGTGCCAACTGGATGTGGCTGACCCCAGACGAACTGCCCAAGGAGCATCTTTGAGCATTTCCCAGTAAAAAAGTACTGCAGCCTTTCTCTACAATTCTACAGGTTGATTTTCACGTTCTGTTCGTTTACTTTTTTCAAAGATGACCACTATGCAAAGGTTGCTCCAGCTGCCCGTGAATGCTGTGAACATTGTGAAGACGGTGCAGAGTCAGGTCCAGGGCCAGGAGGAGGACAAGAGCCCCGTGTTGAGCCCTGACGGTGGGCAGCAGACTTGGTACAGTGCCCTGCAGCCGGATGAGCTGCGCCACCTCCGATCTGGGGGCACTGGGGGCGGCGGAGGAGGTGGTGGAGACCAGGAGGAACGAGGCTCACAGGAGGATGGAGGTGGAGGTGGCAGCTTCCAAAGTCAGCCCCTGCGGTACGATAACTCACACCTGCTGGTGCTGGTGTGAGTTCACCTCTTCAGGTCTATCGGTGCCTCATAGCCAAAGCAGATAACACTGATAGTAACTCTATGACCGTTTGGTTGCACTTCATATTCTACAAGGGTTTTTTTTTCTTCATCCATTGATCCGTCAGAATCTTTGTTTTTACATGTTTTGCAGGATCGAAATCTGGTTAATCTTCTTACCCAGTTCCTCCAAAGCAGAGGTTCTTAAACTTTATGTGACAAATACCAAATCAGTAAAGAGTAAAAGTTTTTAACCAGGTATTGAGGTTTACCAAAACTAACGAGTTGGTGACGGTTACAATGTCAAAAGTTCTGACGTACTGTGTCAGTCCTTTTCTATAATTTAAAGGTGCAGTATTATGTGTTTTCCAGGCACACAGTGTAATTTTATAGCAGAGTCAAGTAACTGAGCTATCAAACTGTTACCTTCAGTGGTTTTAAAAATAATATATAATATATATCAAATATGACTTAAAAGAAATTTCACTTTGCAGTTCAACACCCTGAAATTGGTCTTTTGTCTCTTTAAAAACTCTTGCTGTTTCTGAAACTCCGTCTTCAGGAAGTCATCACAACATATCTCCTCTATTAACCCATTAACAACGTCTTTACCAGCGTTTCACTGATTAGCAGCACTGATGCTATATTTAATATCTGTAAATAACGGTTTTCAGCAAGAGCGCAATTTTAAATTCAGATATCTATATCGGCCCAAATTTTCACAGAGCTGGGTCCCTATTGTTTTACAGATGCAGCAAATTGTTAAGCTAATGTCTGTGGAGTAGCTAACTGTAACCTGACTGCAGGAGCAGACAACCCGACTAATTTATTAGCTAATATTAGCTTGAATGCAGAGTAAAATACAATTGGTGAAATTGACATTTCCGATCTTACCGGTAGAAAGAAAACAATCAGAGATTTACTTATAGTCTATTTTTCACGTTGGACAGTCAAGTTGGACAGTTTCTCATCATCCTCAACAAGAATCCAATGTGGCTACCTTATAAGGTTTTAAAGCTTTGAATTTGCATGGGAATGGTTGTTCCAACTACCATTGAAGGCACCACTCTTACAACCAGTGCCACTTGGACCACAGTCTGAGAACCATAACAAATTCTTGCTTCAGCTCAAGTTGCTCTTAAGCTGAAATTGTTACAATTAAAAATGGCTTTTAAAAAAAAAAGTCACAAAAACGTTGGGTGCTGACACAAAGCAGAATTAGCTACTAATCCATATAAACCTAGAGAAAACAAAATCAGCTAAAAGAACCCATCTTCAACCTTAGTGCAATTTGGATCCTTTTCAATTGGCTGTTTTTGAAAAGCCAAGGCTGCTGCTGTTAATTAATCCAGACTCTGACGTCTACACTGAAAAGCAAGGAATTTGTCCTCAGAATGGCTGACGCCTAATCGCCAGTTTCGTGTTTATAGCTACAACCTTCAGTCACTTGTTTGAAAATGTAATGAAATCAGAGCATCCCTTTCGGAGCTGGCCTCTATCTGTCACTCTCATTCCTGCCCCTTCCGAAACGTAAGAGCCGCAACCCCTCAATCGTTCACTTAAAGACGATTCTAATGAATTCCCTTTCACATCGTCTCCTTTTCATGTCGCTGCTGTCGCTTCCTGGGAAGCAAGCCGACACCACGCTTGACGTCGCATCCTCGAGTGCTGCCTTACCTTCATGGACACCGTCCAGCTGATCTCTTGGCTTCTTGTCCCGGGTAACCGGAGCGGCCGCGCGCTCCGTTGGGTCGCAGCAGGTTAAATAATTCACAGGTGTTGTAAATTCAGCCGTCGCTGGGCAGGGAGCAGCAATAAATAAATACACCTAGTGAAATTGGAGAAGTAGTCTCGGTGTTTTGAGTTTCTGAAGAGATGGAAAACGGTTTGTAAAGAAAGTAAAAAAGTTACATATTCCAGCAAACATGTCTACCGTCAGTCGTCTCTGTCAGGTTGTACGTTGCACGTTTGGCTTCCACTGCTTCAACTTTTTGATCTAAGCCGACGTAATTAAACATTTCCGAGTTTAATTCTGATTAGACTTTAGTGGGTTTGTTTGCCACATGAATCCCTGTCACATTATTAATTAGAGAGGCTGATTAGGATGCTTTATCACCGTAAGCTGTAAAAGCAAATTAAGCCTTCCAGCTTTTTCTCTTGTTACATCCTGGGATGCAAGAACATGGAAAGGATTTCCCGAATTTTCGAATTAACTCCTTCGTTTGGTATCCAAGCTGTAATCAGGTTGCATTACGAGGAGGCTGTTCTGTTCCTGGTTGGAATATTGATGTCGATGTTTATGATCCTAATCAGCTGTCTGTGATGGCTTTAATGATTTCCTGTTTATTTCTCTACTAATAGCTTTTGTTAGGAGGTTCTAATCAGGACTCCCCCCACCCCTCCACCAGATACTGATTCATAATTTTTATTTATTTTTTTAAGTTAAGTCGGACATTACTTTGAAGTCAATGCACTGAATTTGCTTGAGTTTCTGACTTGCACAATACTCAAATCGGTCTCTTTATGTACAGTTTTCGGTAAGCTCTAGTCTCACTGCTGATATTTTAATGCAGAAAACTTACATGTCGTGCTGCAGGCTGGCCTCTTTACTTCCTGCTTGGATGTGACTTGCTGATGTCTCATTTCCCGACACATTTCAATGCAAATTTACGGATGATTGTGGATAAAACCTTCAGCAACACATTTTGTAGCACATTGCTATGAAAGTAATAACATGTACTATCTAGGGTTTCAGCTGCTCTTGTTCACCTATTAACCGTTTAAAGTTTAAATATCTAATCAATCCCCTCATAACGTTTGCTGTTTTTCAGTGAATAAATGTTGATTCATTTTTTCTGCTCATCCTTAAAAGTTCTGAAGTTTGTGTATCTAAAATTAATGCCCTAAAATGTCTTAAACTCATTTTACAAAGTGTATTTTTAAGACCTGTGGTTAAATAAGTGTGAACTTTTGTTGTGGCAGGACTATTTAATCTTATATGTCTTTTTCCCCCTGGCGGTTGAGGCTACCGCTAACTACAAGCTAACATAGCCTTGCTAGCTAGCTAACTTTTTTGTGTCTGTCTTAGCATATGTAAAATGTCTTCCAGTTCCACCGGTAAATGTTCATAAGAATTTAAGGTTCAACCATCTTTGAGAATGTGTTCTTGCATTATTATGCTGCTACCGTTGTATTACTTAAAAATGGTCTCAAAACAATGTTGTCATTTGTCGCAATAACTTCAGAGACAATTTGTAGCCCAGTAAATTTTGTTATGGTGACAAAAAGGCCAACTCAGGAACAAAGACCTTCATTTTTTATGTCTTATGGTCAATTTAAGCTGAAAAACCATGTGACCATGACGACTCTGTGCTTCTCGGTTTGTCGTTTTGTTTTTCACTCTTCACTTCGCTTTAAGTGATCGAGGCGCAACAGTTAAACCCTTCACTCTTGAACTGATGCAGGCGGATATTTCTGTTCAACCAAAAAAAACAAAAAAAACAGGGACGGCGTTGTTATGGTACAACATCCTCACATCTAGAAATACTCATCCTTCAGCTGACGCCGCAGGCGGCAAACCGTTCCAGAACCGGCTCAACAGAACAAATATCATTAGAATAGTTCTGAATACCGGAGCCGTGGGGAGAGGATCTGTGTTCCGCTAACCAGGATTAGATTCACCCATTTTCATGTCCTTTGAATGTTTTGGGGGGAGCTAAATTTGTCATGTTATATTGAAAATGTTCTCTTTTTTTGGGCATTTAGCCACAGGCTCAGTTCAAAGCTCTCGTCTAAAAATACCCCTCACTCTTCTTTTTTTTATTATTATTATTATTATTATTATTTTTTAAATTGTTATGAGTTTTGATGGGTTTAGTGTTTGAAGTGCCTGACAGAAGGAACTACTGTATATAATTATAACAGTGTGATGCTGGGGACACGTTGAAGCAGCAGAGACTTAGCACTGGTTTGCACCTCCATCTCAGTGTAAAGTGGTGATGATCTGCAGCGGCCACGTCCTCACAGGTCTCCACTCGCTGATGTCATGGGACTGGAGCAGATGGGCTGTATTGAATAACCCATCGGTGCCACTCCCAGCTCAGGAGTCAGGCGAAATTCAAAGATCCTAGGCTTTGGATGGATCATTTTCTCTGAATAGTTATTTCTATCATCACTCTGAAAAGAAGAGGAAGAAAGAAGAGTTGTTAGAATCATCATTTTATGTCTATTCCAGATTGACAACCTGCTTTATCTATGGATGAAAGAAGGCTAAGGCACATTATTCTTCTTTCTGTATGTACATTATTTTATATTTGACAAAGGTTACGCATTCCTCCTGGATTAATAGCGCATAAAAAAGTGATTTTATTTGTGTGTGTGGTGCTGCTGGGGTCTTTGATTGAACACAAATATTTACATTCGCACGAGGGAAAGCATGTGTTTGGATCCCCCATCTGGCACCTGCAGTATAACAGCGTGAGCAGCATGAATCAAAGCTTTCTCTGCAGGGAGGCAGGAAATCACTTAACCACATTTTATTGCATCCTTCGTTACCTTGGAAACCAAATGGGGTTGGGGTGGACTCAACTAAAGAGACCGAACAGCTCAGGGGGGGTTTTCTGCTCAGTAAAACCGTCTGCAAGTTTTCTACTGTAAGAGTTTGAAAGGCCTGAGTGCTTATCGGTTTGCTCTGCTTTATGAATGAAACAATAAAACAGATAAACCCTGTGATACTGTCATCGATTTCTGTTTTCCTTGTTCGTGCTGTCAGCAAGCGGCGGCCTTTTGTGACCGCTGTTTGCCTTTTTTCCCGCCCAGCAGGTTTGGCAGAAGCCACCGGAGTTGTTTGTTTGTAGCTCTTGCAGCAGGGTGGAGCAGTCGACTCGCTCAGGGGTACTTATGTTTTTGCGGGAGGTGGGGCTGTTCTTGTTGTGCCTGACAGAAATAACAGATACGAATGTGTGATGGGTGTTCAAATTAGGAATGCAAACAATTAACAGTTGGTCGTTTACATAGATTAAAATTAGTTTCAACTGATTAAATAAAGACCTCTTTTTTTAGTACTTTAGTTTGGCCGCCACCCAGCAGAGGGCGCCACTGGTCACCCATAAGCGGAGCCAGCTGACGCAGGAACAAAGATGGCGGGGGCTTACGGAGAATGGGAAAGAGAAACCGTTCATTCAGAGTCCGGTTAGGGAGGTAAAATGTACTTTAAGCGGTTCTGTAGAAATATAAACAGTCAAAAGCTCCTGAAGTTACACCTTAGTAGCGGCCAACGAAATGGTGGAGCAGTGACAACTTGTCAACCAAAAATCACTGAATCGCTACAGAAAAGTAGCAACACTATAAAAAATAACAACATTGCGCTAAGAAGTATGGTTGTTTTTAAGGACTGTTGCACTTCATGCACTAAAGTTTCAATGACCAACCACAGACGCTACTAATACTTTTAAAATATTGATTAAGTACTAGTTAAAGTGGCAAGTGTTTTTTTGCTCATAGCATGACAGATGAAAAAAAACAATCCATCAGTTAAACTTGTAATTTTTTTCATCCATATTAAGAAATTACAGATTTAAAACAAGCTTAAATTTCTTGCTGAAAGGTTGTAAGTCAGGTTTGCCTTATTTCAAGTGTACTGCGATACTTGCACATGAAACTAGGCAAAAATGCTCAGTAAGAATCGAATCCAATGCTCATCTGTATTACAGATATATGCTTATGTAAATAGCCCACTAACACTGTATGTGAAGTTTAAGCTTTAGTTGTGTTGTAAATATAGGTATTTTTCCATTTTAGTATTGGGGGGGGCAGCAGGAATTAACTGTGGACATGGAACAGTTCATATCTGCTTTTGGTACCAATAACCACATACTGGACAACTGGGCATCAATCACCCTGACTATTTGTTAATCTGGATTAACACTTTATTAAAGCAAACTGTTTTCTTCTACAAAACAATCAGGAGTCGACAAAAAGTCAACATTTTCTCAGGGATTATGCGGCTCTGCTATCGCCTGCTGCAGTATCACAGGTTTAAGTAGTTTGCAAGCCAAATTTCTCACTTCAAAGGGAAACCTTTCTAGGTCACACTAAGACACTGCGAAATATCCTGAGCTGTGAATCCAAAGTTAAAAACGAGTCTTAAAGTTGTGCATTTCTCCCACTCTTTTAACATAAAGCTGTGCTGTGAGCTAACCCTGCATGTTTCCTCCTCACAGGCATGACGACTTGAAGGAGATGCTGGACAGCAACAAAGACTCCCTGAAGCTGGAGGCAATGAAGCGGATTGTGGCTGTGAGTGGGATTAATGTTGACTTTGGGATTTTGCAGATCAGCAAGTATATGTGTGTGATGCAAAAGAAAAAAAGTGCAGTATCATTACTAGAGGTGGACGCAACCAAAATATCACTAATATATAGATACCACACCTGTGTCGGATCAATACTCGATACTTTAGCTTCAGATTCCCTCTTGAAATTTGTAATTTATTTTCGTATTGTAGTTTCTCAGTTCTACTTCAAAAAGGATTTTGTTTCGATCTGCTCTCTAATTCTCATTGTTTTGCACGTTATTTATTTATAAAACAAAATGCACACAAATCATGCCAATATGTTCTCAAAGTATTTTGTAGATACCTGTAAACGCTATTCAAATGCTGGCCTAGGTTTGAATGAAATAATTCAAAGGAAGAGACAAAAATAATATCTTAAGGTGAGAAGTTTGACAACATATCAAACTTAAAAAGAAAAAAGTATCCTATCAGTATCGGTATTGGTATTGGCGATGTGGGCCCTGCATTTACTTGATATTGTATCGATACCAAAATATGCTGCATCACTCAACTCTAACCCTTACCTTTGCTTTGACTGGCAATATTTTTAGACTTTTGGAGCAGTAAGACAGCAGTAGTGTGTCATGATGTAACTAAGATGTTAACAGATCCAAACTGTGCTGTCAGCTGTTAATAATTCATGATCTGTGTCAGTTTCCTTAATCTGAAACGCCACACCCTTCTGTTCACTCATCAGCACTGCAGGAAGATGAAAGAACGTTAGCAAGCATCAACAGAGACATCATGGAAACCGCTGGGTTAAAAACAAACCATTATTTCATTTTTTTAACCCGTTGTCAAATGTGACACAAAAATGTCTGGATTTATTTCAAACAAAAGAGATGGAGTCTATTTTTGTCTTTCTTTTTTACATACTGGTATGGGTTCCTTTAGTAAACGTGGGCCAGTAATTTATATTTTCATCTTGTTTGTGTTTGTGGATGTATTTCGGGATGTAGAGGTTTCATTTGTTTGATCATGTGGCAGTAATAGTGAAGAAGGATTGTGTATAACTGTCGCAGAGAAGCAACGTCAGAGGTGTATTAACTTTTTTATGATTTCAAAATTTATGTAACATATAGAACATCTGTAAATATCAACTATAAGTTCAAAATTAATATCGACTGTTAAGGGGCATTTATCGTGTCGCTTATCAGTTATCGTGAAAAATGACTCGTCATTATAAGGATTTTTATTTATCGTTATGTCGTTAGGTGTTTAAAAAAGTGACTAAAATCATCAGTCTTCCACTGTTTTTTCCATGAGAGCGTTAATAAATGTCAATAAATTCAAAAATATGATTAAATAAAGTAAGGAAGCAGCATCCTGAAGAGTTATGTTTTAAATAGGAGTGTTTTTCAAGAGCAGTATTTGTTTCTGGGGCTGGGAACAGCCATAGTCACCTAAAAAAAACTATAATTAGTTTTTTCACTAGCTGAGTTTTTTCTGCAATAACAAAGGTAGCCCTACTGCTGTTAATCACACGAATCCAGAACATTGAATGTGATTTGAAGAGCTCCCAATGTGCTAAAAGGATAAATAAAAAAATAAATCTAGTGCTTATGTTAATAGAAATCACCCAACAGTTTTTATGTGTCCTGCACTTTGTCCTGTTTCTTAAAAAGGGTTTAATCCTTTCAAATTCTTGTTTTCTCTCCAGATGATCGCCCGCGGTAAAAATGCATCAGACCTCTTCCCAGCTGTGGTGAAAAACGTGGCGTGTAAAAACATCGAGGTAGGCTGTGCTAGTTTTGGCCTCTGCTTCCTTTGGTTTGTTTTGTTGCTCCTTGTATCTCGTTTTTTCATCTTTAATTTTCCCAGGCTTGCGAGTTTCTGCTTCTTCCCTTCATCGTGTTTTAGAAAGTCTCCCGTTGCTTTGATTTTATCTCAGTGGAATCAGTTTGCGACTTTCCTTCCTAAGTTTGCCTGAACGGTTTTCTTCCATCGTCCTTCCTGCTGATTCCAGGTGAAGAAGCTGGTCTATGTTTACTTGGTGCGTTACGCCGAGGAGCAGCAAGACCTCGCCCTGCTCTCAATTTCTACCTTCCAGCGCGGCTTAAAGGTACGTTCGACGTTTCTGTCATGTTGACAGGATGCTGCGAGTGTGAACTAGCCACATACATCATTTAGCAATCTTTTTCCTTTAATGGTAGTAAAAACCTCTACTTTAATCTTTGTTAGTCAAATTTACAGGAGTTATCAAAGATCCAGTCAAGGTTTATTGTGTGAAAACACCTATTGGACCAACAATCCCACAATAAACCTTCAAGAGATTCCACACAGATTGCCTCAAATGCATTGTCCTTCCTTCCCTAACTGTTTACAGTTTGTAGCCTTTCGGTAATTGCATCAACCTAACTAGTTTTTTGTTGTTGTTGTGGTGTTTTCCCATCCACAACATTTTTTGTAGCTGAAATGTGCAAACAAAAGCATTAAAAGTGGGATAAGTACCTAGACATATGGGTCTTCAGTGGAGCAATGAGAGCTTGAGCCAATGTAATACTTTTTAAAACCTAAAGCATAATGAGAACAGTGTGGGTCTTAATGTGGAGCCTTGATGTTCTCCATGACTAAGTGGGGAAGCAGTTGAGAAGTATTTCCTTTGTCATGATTTTCCCTGTTCCTGTCCTTGTTCTGGACCCAAGTTGAACAATACACATCACATTTTTAAAGGGTACCTATTATGCAGAATTCACTTTTTTCACATTTTTTGTGCCCATTTACATCTCAACTGCTTCTAGAAACAGTCGAAGTCCAAGTGCTTAAAAAAACAAACACCAAGCCAATTTATGGCAATAAGTTCATGATTTTTGGTGTCTAGAAAACGAGCCATTTCCAAAACTTGCTAACTGTTGACTGCGCCGTTACCTAGCAACCCAAGCGGAGCTCCAGTATGTTTGGTCAGCTGGTTTTACTGCTGTGTGTGCTGTATAATGGCTGCTGGAAAAGACAAGTGTTTTGCTACTGACTTATTATTCGGAAACCACTTTGTTATGCAGGAGGCTCTTCTTCTGCTTTTCAAACATCTGTTTACAGCCATGTGAATGTTGGGTGGCCAGAAGCAGCTTATTTGGGTTTAAAGTGACAGCAGACTCCAAAACAGGTCATTATAAAAGAAACTCAAAGGAGGCAGAACTTTGAGGGTTAAAGTTGCACAAACTAATATAAAGAATGACTTTGTGCAGAAAAGGTAACAAACAGGCTCTGTGTAACCATAACTCTATCCTAACCTGCTGAGGGAAGCATAACAGGTAATATTTAAATAATCAGAAAAACTAAATTAACATTGAAAGGTGGTTAGCACCTCTAACACTTGAGCGATCTTAAATAAATTCCTGAGCTCATGAATATTTCTATTTTAATTGAATTGATGTTGCCTTAACCGTTTTTAAATGACAGGATCCCAATCAGCTCATCAGAGCCAGCGCCCTGCGAGTCCTGTCCAGCATACGAGTTACAATCATCGTCCCCATAATGATGCTGGCCATCAAAGAAGCTGCTTCAGACATGTCTCCTTACGTCAGGAAGACCGCTGCCCACGCCATCCCCAAACTCTACAGGTACGTCTGCAGCAGCAGCCCGGAGAAATAATCACCAATGAAATCCATTTGTGGTTCTTACACTTCAGCCAGATTCGATCGATATGGGAAGTTTCTCACTAACCATTTTTTTTTTTCTCTCGTCTTAGTTTGGATCCTGAACAAAAGGACCAGCTGATAGAAGTCATAGAGAAACTCCTGGCAGACAAAACCACGGTAAGCTTTTGGTTTTACACCTTGTTTATTTTGTTGGAAATTGTTGCTCAGCTCCCACAAATAGAAACAAAGAAGAAGAGAAAAAAAAACCCCACCTGCGCTTCCCTTTTTAGCAAATTTAAGCAAAACATTTGGTCGTAGATTCTAGCTGTACGACTTTTGGTGCCTGACTCAAAATGTGCTCCAGCTGGTGGCAGGAAGTGTCGTCATGGCGTTCGAAGAGGTGTGTCCGGAGCGCATCGACCTGATCCACAAGAACTACAGGAAGCTGTGCAACCTGCTTATCGACGTGGAGGAGTGGGGCCAGGTCGTCATCATCAACATGTTGACCCGCTACGCTAGGACCCAGTTCCTCAACCCAAACATCAACGTGAGTAAGAAAACACACGCAGACACGTGTAGGGAATTTTTAACAACAATTTTTGCTTCTTGTTGATTTTTTTTTTTTTTTAGTTTGTGACTTAAAGAAAACCTACATTTGACCAATTTTTAGTTACTTCTATTATCAGTTCTCTAAGCTAATCATGTTTTTTGGTCCTAATATGATCAGGTCAACAGTGAAAAGCTGAAAATTAGTAAAATGTTTTTATTTTAGTTTGCTGGACTGAGAGAAATGTTCTATTGGTTATTCTGATGATTAATCACATGATTAAAAATGGGCACATTTTGCATCTACAATCCCTTGATAAACTATTTGCTTCCTTGCATATGCACTCTGCTTTAGTATCATAAAAATATTAGAGATAACCAAAGAAAACAGAACAGAATTAAAAGATAAAATAAGATAAAAATGTTGTCCAAACAATCCTGGCTCTAAATAAAATAATAATTGCCTCTTTTTTACATAATGCTATCTCACTAGCATTATAAAACAAAGTAACACATTACAGATTTTATTCCAAAGGTCTGTTACTTTCAGACCTTTGGAATAAAAATGCATATTTATATTGAATTTGTCTGACAACAGGAAATGGGCTAGTCAAAGGAAAACAGCATTAGTAACATCTATCAGTCCTATGAAGTTACAAAGTCAGATCTCGGGCTGAAAAATTAATTGCCAGATATTGTGCAACAGTGCAACAACTTCTTAATAGGTTTTGGATCTTTTTTTTCCCCCTTAATAAATAAGTTTAAAAATGTCATTTTGTGGGGGGTTTTTTGTGCAACGATAAAAACAAAAGAAATCAGTCGGGACTCATTTTGTCATTTTTGACGGTTGACCACAAACGCACTCCCCACTGACTGCAGGAGTCTCTGCTGGAGGAGGGAGGAGGCGGAGAGAAAACCTTCTACGGCTCGGATGAAGACGAGGATGAGGACGAGGAGGAGAAGGAGAAGAAGGCAGAGGCGGCCACCATGGCCAAGAGGAAGCCCTATGTGATGGACCCCGACCACCGGCTGCTGCTTAGGAACACCAAGCCGCTGCTGCAGAGCCGGAACGCAGCCGTGAGACAACCACACACTCTGCACACACACTGCAAACACGTTAGCATAAAGCAGGCCAGGCCTTCAGCATCGCTCTGGAGTTATGGTACAAACCATGAATGTCCACCAGCTGCAGTATGTAGCTTTTATGAACAGTACGGTTTTTACATATTTGTTAAAACTGTCTTTTGTTGTTGCAGTATAATATGAGATCATTTGCGAAAAATTTTTTAGCTTCTTTGCCTCCTCTTTGTCAATTAACCTTGGATATATGCTGCTCACCCCATGCTAGGCTACAACTAGTTTACCAGAGACTGCAGTGAATGCTAAGGCTGGTTAGCATGGCCACTGATGACAGCAATTGTTCAGATTCCCTGTAATGGTGAGGTGTTTTTTTCCCATTATCACATTGAGCAGTGCGTACACGGGGATGATTGACAGCGCTAAAGCCCTCCTCCTTGCTCTGGTTGCTTGTTTCTGTCTGGGAACGCTGCATTTCTGCAAATGACAGTAGGAGCTCGCTTTTATTCACAGATAGGTTATCTCATGTTTTGCTGTCACGACATGCTGACAATTTTAACAAATACGTGAAAAACATATTTTTTTATAAAGTTACATACTGCAGATTTAAAGTCATGTCAATAATTCACCACAAAAGCTTTTTTAAGGTCTTTGAGGTTGTCAGTGAATCTGAGATGATTTTTACTCAAACAACTTGTGAGCAATTTGCACAGATGGACGGAACATGATGAACATGTTTGAATCTTTTCTCCAGCTCTTTGTAATTGTAATTCCTTCAGTTCCCACACCTTTGCTGTACTGCACTGCTTCCAGCTACACTATTTATTGTAAATGCTTCCCAGCTGCTAATGGCTAATGATGTCAGGGATTAGCTCATTGACATCCAACTCACAGAGATTTAATTCCCAAGCAGATTTCCAAAAATACACACTTTACAAAGTCTTGACACACACTGTTGTTGCATATGCAGCTTACGACCGCAGTAAAGGTGCTTTAAATTGTTTCCAACACGCTGATTGACTGTATTGTGTTAAAGTAAAACACGAAAACAAACGGTGGCATTTTTAATAAATGCACTGCCAGATTACTTGTTCTCCGCTTTAGCCTGAGTGCAGTAAACAGAGAACAGAACAGTATTTGTCTCTTTCATGCTTGTTTAACACATTGGCTTTGTGAACACAAACACATTCCACATCTGCAACACAAAGCTGTAAATAATAAAAAAACAACAGCAATGGATGATAATTGCAATGCACAGAAGGAAATTAACCGGCTGACAATTGACAGTGGCAAATTATTGTAAAGGGGTTGTTGTAGTCTGCTGAAGCTTTACGTTTTTATTTTATTTTTTCACCGAGACAAATATGCAAATTCCAGGTGGTGATGGCTGTGGCCCAGCTGTATTTCCACCTGGCCCCAAAAGCAGAAGTTGGAGTGATTGCCAAAGCGTTGGTCCGCCTGCTGAGGAGCCACAGGTGAGCTTTCTGTATCTCTCCTTTCAAAATGTTCTAAAAGTAGCTAAGCTGGTCGTTGGCAGTCGCTTCTTTAGCAAAATAGACATCATAGTTCAAAACTATTCCCACCCTCCAACTTTTTCACTTTTTCACAAGAACTTTTACGTATTTTATTGGGAACAATGCAAAGTAGTCCTAATTATTCTGTGAAAGGAAATGTGTTTTTGTGGGGTTTTTTAAGTAAATGTTCAGTAAATTTGTTTTGTAAAACCACATTGTTTGAAAATTGCTGCAACTTTTCTGGGGCGTGTCTCCACCAGAAAAAGATTAAAAGTTTTGTTCGTTGTAAAGTCATATTCGATGAAGAACTTTGAATTGGTCATTTTACCACATGAATATGCTCCAATCAGAGCCAGCAGTGTCCAAGTATTTCTGCCACACGGGCAAAATGACAAAACCCGAAGCCCTCGAGCGCCATAAAAATAAGATTTTTTTTCTTTTAATAGAAATAGAAAGCTAATTTCATAGGCTTATTTTTATTTGGCTTTGTTTTTATCCGCTTACCAGGAACTGAATAAGCAATATTTTAACAAAATGAACAAAGTAGTTAGACCCAGGAATGTGCACAGATGGATACTAAGAGGTGTTAAAGCTCCTCCCCTTTTTCATCTTCTTTTCATCTTTATTTATTTATTTATTTTTTTGCTTTATTTGTATTTCTGGATACAATAAAGCATGGCTACATTCTGTGCCGTTGCTCTGCTATACCTGATTCTGCTCTTGCCAATTTATTAAAGAAACCAAACTGTAGAATGTTGGACAATATTAAACCTCTGCATCAGACCTCATGTGACCATTTATTTGAAATCAGTATTTAGACGTCATGTTTAATCTGTGCCAGTAGGAAATCTCACACTACTAAAGGCAGCCGGGGGTTCCCATGTGGGAATGTTGTGTTTAGTGGTGAGCTGGACTTTATTTAGGTATATTGAATAAAACAGGTTCCTTGTTTTTTCTCAAAATGCTGATGGAGAGTATTGTATACTGTTTATTTTACTTTGCCAAATTTAAAAAGATTTAAGGCGTAGGAATGCTTTTGCAAGTCACTGTAAAAAACACAAAGAAAGTCTCAACGAGAAAAAAATGAAGCTTTAATAAGGCACCAAAACCCTGCGATGCTGTAAACAACAGCAAAAGGACAAAGAGAGGGAGGAAGAATAAATCTGTTAGGCCCTAAAGCAGAAAACGGATATTAAACAAGGGGGCTCGGTGAAGCTGAAGTAAACATGAAAGCATAAACCAAACAGAGAGATGACAGCGCAGCACCTCTGGGCTGTACGACCTGTAGCCTGTCAAGCCTCTTATTAAACAAGTGGCTCTGCTCTGGGTTTAATGGAATCATCATTCAAACAGCAGCATCTCTCCATGTGTCAGAAAATCACTGAACTGAGCAATATCTTTTATTAAGCTCCATCCTGTGGAGCCAGGTGTGCCTCATGTTTCATTGCAACTGGTAGAGCCTCCCTAAGAGATTAAATAAAGGTCCTTTAACAGAAAAACTACAAAAGTTCATATTTAAAGTTCAGCGGTGGACTGGATATTCCAAATGTTTTGTTTATGGTCATTTTTTTTCTTTTTGTCCTTGAAATAGATCCATTTAAAGACAGATTTTAACCAATACAGCAGGAGTGTCAAACTCATTTTCATTTTGGGCCAAATAAGAAATCTGAATGTTGTTAAAGGGCCGGTTGTTCCAGAATGCATTGATAAAACCCATTAAGTTGTTAAAACATCACTAAATCTGTTTGTTTATTGATGCAATTTAGAGTTCAGAGGGCCACATACAAGGCCTTGAGTTTGACACGTGTGCAATACAGAGTCCCAGTCCAATACTTCAACAAATGCAGATGCTTTAAAACTGTGAGGGTTTAAACTACATCTGACATTTTGTCCCACTGGAGGTCCTACTGGTGCAGCCTTGTTTCTATAGATACATCTGGCATGACACTTAGAGCTACTGTCTTCACAAAAATCTCAAATCTTGACAATTGTGAGCTTTTTGCTATAATGCTATGCTAACGTTAGCTTGTTTTCTTATCGATATTTGGAGTAGAAGCATATTTTAAGTGCATTTCCAGTGAAGTGTAAGCGGACTAAATTTGCAAGAAGAAAAGGTTTTTATCGTGCTTGACAGACTTTCCTAGAAAGTCCGGTTTGTTTGGGTCGGTGTGAACGCGCAAATCGAAGTAAAATCTGGCACAGTCTGATTGCATATGTTAATGGAAGCAGACTGGAGCCCGCTCCAAAAGCAGGAAGCGGACTGTAGCGCAGGGCATTCTGGGTAAATACAACCTAAACAAATACGTTAGCAGGTTGTGGTCTTTTGCTCCGTTTTTGTTCACATTTTGTGAAAATAGGAAGTTGAGCTCAGTGTCTTCTTCAGAGGTTTTTTGTGTTGCTTACATCAGTGGTTCCTGGTGCAGCGCCCCCCACAGGTGAGGACATAAACAGGTTCAGATCACTTCATTAGACACAGTGCAGAAGGAAAGTGAACCAAACCAACTGAAAAAGTAACAAGTGTTAAAGTTTTGGTCCCCAATCAAACGGAGTCTACCGGACTATCAGGTGTGAAAACATCCTCAGACAGACCTGTTCTGAAAGTCATAAAATTTAACGGCTGGTGTTTCACAGTTCTGCCTGGGGAAATCAGCCAAACAGAACGTGTGACTTGTTGTAAAAGGTGGAAAATGTAAAACCCAGATTTGATCAGTGGATGAAGTGCATGTGGTCGAGGTGCGGGGTTTGTATCCAGTAAAGGTTAAATGCCATTTTATTGGTGCAGTGAAAATTGACTTTCAGAGCCTCCACACACAGACCGATGTATTTAATATTTCCTCTGTGTATGTGTTTCGGAGAGATGCTTGATTTACCTGATGATGTACAGTACATGCTGCTTCTAAAACCACCTCAAGGTTCAGCATGACACATGATGCAGCAAGATTATGGATTAACCAAACAGGTTATATGGTTACACAGCACCTACAGTGTTAACGGTAGCATTATTTGATTAGCTTAACAAATGCAGCGTGTACTTTGTTTCTCACCAAGCTGTAAAGATACACTCCAATATTCTGACCTGCCAACTATTTTCTAGTTAATATAGACCTGTGAGAAGAAAACTATGCACTTTATTACATTATTATACTTAAAGAGAAACAATAAAAACTAGAGCATGTAATCATTTAAATAGAGTTTCCCAGTTTTTACCTTTTACAGTGGCAGATGTTTTTTTTTATGTGAAAGGAGCACAGGATGAAAATGAACTGACAGAAGAACTGAACAGAGACTCATTCTGTCCTCACTCATCAGGTCCACATGAATTAACAGTTAAAATAATACATTTTTGGCAGTTCAGGCATGAAGAAGAGGCTAAATATGCAGGGTTCTTTCATTTTTAAATGTATTTCAATTGTGTTTCTGGCCTCTCCAGTAGTTGGCGCCCTATGCAGTATCAGAGACCAAACAGATTGCTAAAGAGCTACAGACTAACACAGAAATGTTTAATCCTAATCTGATCAAAGTGTTTCTGTATTGTGAACTGTTTCATTTCTTACATACACACCTCACAATAAAGTGTTCAGATATTGACATTTTATAATTTTAGGTTGAGTTCTAATTAGTTAGCAGTTAGCTACTTAGCTAATTACTGCTAAGTGATAAGTTAGGTTTCTCTGTGCTAACTAATCCATTGCTAATCCAAACATTAGCAATGCTAATTGGTTAAGTAGCATTGCTATTGTATATTAGCTGTGGATGTCCAGTGTGGTAACTTTAGTCTTTTTGGACTAAAACACTGAAGTAATTCGACAAAGACTTACAAAGTAATCTGAACCGGTTCCTTGCATCTCTCTTTACTTCCATCAGTGAAGTCCAGTACGTGGTTCTTCAGAATGTGGCCACTATGACTATTAAAAGGCGGGTAAGTTACACTTGTTGGACTAAGCCTGTGTTTGTTTTGTATTTAAAATTCAAATATTTATGTGGGGTTCTTTTTGGTGTGTGTGTGTGTGTGTGTGTGTATTGCAGGGCATGTTCGAACCATACCTGAAGAGTTTCTACATCCGCTCCACGGACCCAACTCAGATTAAAATCCTTAAGGTTTCTCTCTGTTCTGTTCGCTAAACCCAGAAGGTTTATGAGAACTTCGCTGACATCTTCTTGTTTTCCACAGCTGGAGGTTCTCACCAATCTGGCCAATGAGACAAACATTTCCACTATTCTCAGGGAGTTTCAGGTAACGTCGAGTTAAATGTAGGCCTACTTTATAATAACTCCTCGATTTTGTTGACCTATACTGTGAACAGAGATACAACAATAATAAACGTGTTGATGTGTTTCCAACAGACATACATTAAAAGCATGGATAAAGATTTTGTGGCTGCGACAATTCAGGCTATTGGCCGCTGTGCTACTAACATCGGTGAAGTGAGAGACACGTGTTTGAACGGCCTGGTGCAACTGCTGTCCAACCGAGATGGTAAGAGTTAATCAACTCTATTTATTAAAGTCTGTGAACTGTAAAGGACCATTTTTATATAAATTAAGGCTGCTATATATTAGTGCTGAAACGATTCCTCAAATGATTCGAGTACCTCGATTATTAAAATTCCTCGAGGAAAATCTACCTGCCTCGAAGCTTCGTTAATTTATGTTTTGTTATTTAGCGCACCGTTGCGTGGAGCTCTCACTTCCGCCTCTGAGTTGTTGACGAAAGCTAAGTGTTAGCCGCATAACGTCCAATTTTCAAATGTGGGGATTTTATTGATTGGTGATAACGCCAGAGTTTTCATTGTTTTTGGGGGACCAATACACATCCTAAACTGGCGCGATGCCTGGATGTACGGCAGCCTTTCTCCTCCGGGAGCTGCTGGTTCAGAGCGAACGGCGGGAAGAGCTGCAAGAGTATTTATACAGGAGAGCGGATAGACTGAATATGGCGAGCGGCTGAGTGGTTTATGCTTACAATGTAAGTGTAACTTTATGGACGAACCGCACAATAAGTTTCATATCATCCCGGTCTGAACGGACGGGTTGCGGAGCGCATCGTGGCGGTACATGGCCGGTCGCTGAGTTTCTGAGTGTGACGAACGACGGTGCGGTGAATATCCCGTATTGCTCCCCCCAGTTCTTACTTTCGTCCCCAAGTCTACTGGTTCCTGAACTTAAGTATAAGTAAGTATCCTCTGGTCTAATTCCGTTTCTGGGTTGCTAAGGTAGTTTTTTGTTGTTGTTGTTGCTAAGGTAGTTGATGAGGGTCTGAACTGTAACACTCTGTACTTTCACTAACTGATGCAAACGTTTGACTCGTCTTCACTACAGAGCTGGTGGTGGCGGAGTCAGTGGTCGTCATCAAGAAGCTGCTCCAGATGCAGCCAGAGAAGCACAGTGACATCATCAAGCACATGGCGAAACTAACAGACAACATCCAGGTGAGGCGCTCCTCCTTTACGATTTCGCCTCCTCTCTGTTAGCGTGGCTGGGAGTTCTGCAGACACCACAAACAGAGGTAGGTCTCACCGTTTGGCGCGCTCCCACAGGTCCCGATGGCACGAGCCAGTATTCTGTGGCTGATTGGAGAATACTGTGAGCATGTGCCAAAGATCGCTCCGGACGTCTTGAGGAAGATGGCCAAGTCGTTCACCAACGAGGAAGACATCGTCAAGCTACAGATCCTAAATCTGGCCGCCAAGCTCTACCTCACCAATTGCAAACAGGTACCCAGCCCAAGGTTTTCTCTAACAACATGTGGACTAAATCCTCTTCATATGTGAGACTAGAATTAGTCCGAATTTATCCAGGTTTCAATTAATAATATGAAAAGCTACAGAAAAGTTCTGGATAGGTATCCAACAAGAAAACAGAATGTGAAAAAATGTTGGCCTTTCCATGTCAGGGGATTCCACGGTCAGCTGTCCTCTGCGTCCTTTTTCCTACAGACTAAATTGCTGACGCAGTACGTTCTCAACTTGGCCAAGTACGACCAGAACTACGACATCCGTGATCGGGCCCGCTTTATTCGGCAGCTCATCGTGCCCACAGAGAAGAGCGGAGCCCTCAGCAAGTACGCCAAGAAGCTCTTCCTGGCTCTGAAGCCTGCACCCGTCCTCGAGTCTCCGTTTAAAGGTACAGCCGGACGAAAGTCCTGCACTCACACAGTTGTCGCTTTGAGTTTTCTCTGAGCTGAATTATTTTTCCAAATACAGGATTTATTTTGTGTTTGTTATATCTAAAGCTCTCTGAGAATGTTGAATGGCTTTAATGCAGTTGGTAATCTCTTAACAAAACCCGCTGATTCCACAAATGGAAAAAAGAAAAGAAAAATTATGACAGTCAAAAGCAGATTTAGTTGATATGGTAACATAATCAGTTGTTAATTGCAGCAGACTTCTCATTAGCATCATGCAGTTAGATCTACGCTCTATTAGGGTTTCACTTAGAGACGATTGGTTGGATCAATTCAATTAATTGTGATCTTATTCAAGGGAGTTGAATTATTTGTTTGCATATTTTAATATATATCTAAGATTGTTAGAAGGGCTTAAGCAGCTTAATGAAAATTTTTATTTGAATAATCAATAGAATAATTGATTACCAATATAATCTTTAGTTGCAGCCCTAATTCTACTACAAAATAAGATCCATAAATCTCTTTTAAAGTTCCTTTTGACTCAGGACTTGACTAGCATAAGGTCAGAAGCGCTGTGTTAAACTAGTTTTTAAGTTACTGACTCCATGTTGTAAACCCGAAACACTGAAACAAGATTTCAAGCCTGATCATCTCAGATATCGTAGGTTGCAGATTTCTTTCCCCTGTACTTGCTGCTTTGTGTTTTTGCAGATAGAGACCACTTCCAGCTGGGTTCGCTTTCCCACCTGCTGAATGCCAAGGCTGGGGGCTACCAGGAGCTGCCCGACTGGCCCGAAAGCGCCCCCGACCCCTCCGTGCGCAACGTGGAGGTGAAGGAGTCTGTGCGTGCAGTGGGAACAGTAATATACAGAGACACGGGGGCCCCCCGGGGGCCCCTACAGACGGAGGGGAGCGAGGGCTGCTCCTCCGCCAGAGCAGTGCCTCAGAGGGGCTGGACACCAGAGCTTCCCATCCAAAATAATCTCAACTCCAATATATCATGGATTCCTCATCCATCCATTTACAGCCCGTTACCATTGACACACATCCTTCTGGTTGCCGTTGACTACCCTGATGGGTGTTGGTTAACGGCTTTCCCTCCATTGAGGAGAATGAGTCACACAAAGAAAAGAGGATTCTTTTCTTGTTGATGAGAGAAAGTTGTTGCAATGAAGTTTTGTGTTCAGACGCATCTGGAAAACAGTCTGTGGTAGCAAGCTCCTCTCATCCTCTCTGCTGCACTCGTTCTGCTGGGCAGCAGCTCCTCGGCCCGTCCACACATCGTTTCTCGTTTTGAACCACATTGTGATACGGAGGGGGAGCAGGCTTTGGTTCTGAACTGAGACCAACAGCGTTGTTCTGATTCACATATTCTTTTATTTCATGTCGCCACAGAGAGGTGCGGGCTTTTCTTCACCTGTGCTCTCCATATTGCTAATTTCTCTGGTGCTTTTTCTCGCATTTCATTATGCAAACTGCAAGAACAGCATGACGGGAAATTTGATTCATTTTGAAACGATTCAAAGCATTGAATTACCGCAGTTAGACAGCCGATGCCTAGTTGCAAACCACTTGGGAACGTTGCATTTAATTTGAAATTAGATTAAGGTATTTCCTAAATTAATCATTAAAATTTTCACAAAAATAATGACTTAAACTGTTAATAGAAAGCAAAGTCTTACCAGTTCTGACCAAAGTCTCTCCTCTTCTTCTCCATCCCATCCCAGTTGGCACTGCAGTGTGTTTTAAATGGACGTAGAATCAAGTGATCCAAAGGCTCGATTCTACCGCCACATACAGTGTTTTTGTTTAATAGTGAAACCAGGAACCTGCCATTGATGAGGTCATGAGCGCAAATAATTTACATTTGTTTATTGCAACAGGAAAGAGAAGATGACGAAGAAATGTTGCTTATTTGGATTTAGAGTGGATTTATTGCTTGTTTTCCATAAATCTTCTCACTGAAGGAAGCAGCAGAAACCCTTTACTCCATGTTTCTGTTTGCCCTCACATAGATCAGACAGCTCAGGTAGCTCAAAGGATGCCACGATCTACCTCAGAAGCAAAGCTAGCTCTCAGGTAGGCTAGCTCTGCTACTAGCCTACCTCAGAGCTAGCTTGACGTAGGCTAGCTCTGTTTCTGGGGTAGCCTTTCTTAGCTAGCTCAAAAGCTGAGCTAGGATGAGTTAGCTCTGTTTCTGAGCTAGTCTGTTAGTGTTGAAGTTTGTATGAACCTCAGCCAAAGATTGTAGACAGCGATATACTTTTAATATCTTGTATGAACAGTCTAAAACTATCAAATCAAAAAATAAATAACAAACAAAACCCTCTGGTCAGATTCAGATTGAAATACGGTGACTTCAGAAATACTGGATCCAATCGTTCCTTTTCGATTGTGACATAAATACTGCGATGACAAAAATGGTGCGACATATTGTGCAGCTCTTCAATTGCCATTATCGACATGCACATTTTCTTTCTCCTCTGCCAAAAACTCATGGAATACATTAAGATATTGTTGATATTCTAATTTTGATCTTCTCTGTCTCATCAGAATTTATAGTGTAAAAAAAAAAAATCTAAAATATATGTGTGATATCCTCACGTTTTAGCTAAAAGGCTAAAACAAACTAAAGCATCAGTAGGATTTTTGAATTGGCGCCTCAGAAGGCCCCAGAAGGCTCAGTTTTGACCGGCTCTGTTTCCCTCTGCACGCCGCATCCCGTCCTCAGACGGAGGAAGTCATAACCACCGGCGAGGGGCGGATCGGCCTGCTGGGAGACTGGCGAGAGGTGCCCCGCCTGCAGAGTCTCAGAGTGCAGTGGTTTGGGTTCTGATGGCTGCTCCTGCTCATTTCCTTCAGATTTCACTCTTACTCTTTTTCTCCACCAAACTTTGGCAAAGCTGGAATTGTGAGCTACACAAACATTTGTCCACAATTCAGATTTTCTTAATCTTACATAATTTTTGTCTCTTTTATAACTGAACGCCAAAATTATTATCTTTTTTTATTTTTTTTATTCAGATGTAAACAGGGTCAAAGAAACATCCCTGAAAATAGAAATAGCAAAAAACTTTCTAGCATTTTCTAGATTAACAGTAATCTTGATTTGAAGGCATTATTGTGCATTATCTGCAAAAACACAACATCTTACCATTTTTTTGTCTACTTTCTAGTGCAAATATTTTAGTACACTTGAAATAAGACAAATGCAATTTAAAAAGAATTTTCAGGAAGATATAGGAGCTTCTTTTAAGCCAATAAATCACCAATATCGATGAAAATGTGCTAGTTCCATTAGCAGATTATTTCACGTAATATTAAGATTGGGAATTATTTCTTCCCAATAATCTGCTGGTGGAGCTAATACTTTTAAAAATAAATATGAAGGAATCATTTACTTTAAACAAGCTCTTATATCTTACCAAATGTCTTATTTATGTACTAAGATATTTACACTTTAACTAGACCAAAAATACTTGTTAAGATTTTGTGTTGGTGTGGTGCGTTCTTCAACTGACTCTGACCTGATTTTACTGTATCCTCCATACTTTATAATGGATCCTCTGACCTGTCATCCCAATATACAGTCAATAGAGAACAGTTTGAATTAAGTTCAGAGTTGTAGCTAAAGTTAATGAATAATGGTGTGATATTATTATTAATTTTACATTTGCTCTTTTTGTTGGCTGCTACAGTGAGACTCTTTACTTTGACTGAACCTGTCAGGAAGGACTTTTAGTTCTCTAAATGACTTCTGGTTTTAAGCTTGTTTGGCGAACATGAAGTCAGGGAGATGACACACTGTTGGCCAAACATTAAAAACACAGGGCTTATCTTTTCATACATAGTTTCCCCAGCTGACCCTGTTTCCTCTGCTGCACCTCACTGCTCCTTCTTCAAAGTTGTGATGTTTTTTTGTTTCTTTTTAACGTGTGGCGTTGCTTCATGTGATCTCACTCCAACCTCCTTACTCATTCATCGCTGCGCCTGTGCCTCTCATCATGGCCGTGATTTCATTGTTCACTAACTTGTCTTGTTTTGTTGTTGATGGTTTGATCGTAAGTATACCTGTGCATGTGCACAGCACCGTTCACGCGTATCAGAAACTCTGGTAAAGATGTGTAAAAAAAAACCTTGAAATTAGATCACCTTTTATTGCTGTTGCATAGTCTTACACTAAAATGTTCAGAAAAAAACCTAAGCTTTGACTTCAGCAAGTATTTGGTAGGGAGAAGCAAATTGTTTTTGTTGTTAATTACTTACGCAGCCATGACTTTTGTAAAACCCTCTTTGCCACTAGAACTTCGTCTTTCTCTGCGACCATTCATAAGATACAGTTGATTTTGTATCTGATGAACTTCTGTGTTGAGTTTTGTTCATGTGTTTTGGATCATTATCCTGGTGACAGAATCAATGATGAATCAATGATGACGGCAGACGCCTTCATATTGCTAATGGTGGATAAACAACGGAACGTTTCAGGAAATTTGTTAATCTGCCGTCATTAGTGGCTACGCTAACTAGCCTTAGCATCCGTGAACCACCTGTAGCATAGCAGAGACTAATCTGAAAAGTGTAAGGATTGCGTACGTAGGAGTGACTAACAGTCCTAAGACCTTCTTCTTGGCTCTGATTGGTTCTTTTTGACCAATCCGTGTATTTATGCAAAAGGAAGCATAGCTCGATTTCTTTTCTTTTAATTTGAACTCTTATATTGCACTGTCACATGACAGTTTTAGCAAATATCTAAAAAAAAAAGCATATTGTTCAATAAGAGTTGCATAATTTAAATGTTTTGTTATCTTTCCCATTTTGTGTATGCGTGAAAACAAAAGGGCCTTTATGTTCAGTCTTGTGACACGACTTGATTTTAACACATCCTAGACACTTTGATCAACTTAAACATTAAAGCTAAAATTTCATTTTATATGGATTATTGGGATTGTTGTAAAACTGACATAACGAGAAAATGAACTGAAACACAAACAAAATGTGATTTTATTTTAAGGTTATTGCACATCTTTTGCAGCCTGGGTCAAAATACGTGTGGAGGGTTCTGCGCATTAATATGAAGTTATATTGGAGTGCAAAATGATCATTTAGTCGCTTCATGTTAGCCAGATACTGTGATAGTAATTTTACATGCAGTGATTGAATTCGGGGTTTATTTCCTGTCTCTGAGTTTCCAATTTGTTTAAACCTTTTTATATATATATACATATATATATATATATTCCCTGCCTCTCTCTCTTGCTTTAAAACAAACAGAACATTTCCTTCCTTCTTCCTCATCTCCATCCCTACTCTCTCTCTTTTTTTTTTGTTCTTTTCTACATCTGCCAGGTTTTTGCGCTGCTCGAAAGAGTCACAACACTTACGAGCGTGAGTCCGTTTAGCGGCGATGAGCCACAAGTTCCTTCAGCCCGAAACCCACGTATAGCCGCGAAAAGCAAACCCAAAGTGCTTTTTTCACCCTGCCTTATTATTATGTAGTTGCTGTTCTGTGCTTAGCTGAGCCGAAGCCACCTGAAACACAGCTCTCCTGTCTCCCTCCTCCTCCTCACCATTGCAGAAGTGATGCTTTCGGCGGGGCGCCGGCACGTCAGGCTTGTCGAGACGCGTTAGCGGAGTGATTTTTAAATGGGACCGGGAGATGTCCGCGGTCATTACCGAACAGCTCCGGTCAATGAGCGCGGACACGGAAAGAGCAGATTGCTTTCTTTGGAAAGAAAAAAAATAATCAAGAGTAGGAGGATAAGTCCTCAAAGACATCACTTCTGGTAATGAAAATGCTCCCTGTATTGAAAGGAAACCATTTATGCAACTGGTCATGAAGGCAACACCTGGTGCTCGTCTCAGTCGGCGTAAAGAAGCATCCGATATAAAGCAATTAATTTTCTTTTCTTTTTCTTTTTACTTCTCTCGCAGGGAGATGTAAAATACGTCAGAGTATTAAGGTCGCGCTAGGAAAATAAAAAATATAAAAGTACGAGAATAAAGCTATAATGCTACGAGAATAATGTCACTTTATTCTCATAATATTTTTTCATACTATTTTATAGTCATTTTATTATGACTTTATTCTCATAATTGTAAATTTTTCTTACTTATGGCCGTAATACTCAGTCGTGGTAAAAACAGTGACGGTCTCAGAAACTTTCACAGGGGTGGCCAGACCAAACTTTTAATTTGATAAATTTAGCTGCTGTCTTGTTGAAAAAAGGCGACTCTTGACGCCTTTCTGTGACATAAATATGATTCTCTAGAGGGAGGGGGCCAGCATTTTTCAAAAGGGGGCCGTGGCCCCTAGCCCCTCCCTTGAGGGCCCCACTGTGTAAAAGCAGATCAGCAGCAGCGATGGATGGCTTCATTTGGCTGCATCACGCCCAGGCAGAGGCATTCATGGCCATGCTACTCTGCCCACGTCTGTGCTTTTTGCTGAGGGTTATTTCTTTTTTCTTCTTCTTTTGTTTTTTTTTTTTTTGTTGCTCCCTTCCACTGTGGCAGAAATAAAAACTGACCGGGCTCCGTTTCTGTCCACCAGGTGCCTGAATGGACCAAATGCAGCAGCCGGGAGAAGAGAAAGGAGAAGAAAGTCGAGAAGCCGTTCTACTCCGACTCCGAGGGCGAGTCCGGCCCGACCGAGTCTGCTGATAGCGGTAACGTTTAGCCTCGGCGTGCCGTCATTTTATCAAAATGGATGTCTCTATGAGTCACAGACACGTCAAGGACGTTACTGAACAAAAGTCTGTGCGAGGGACTTTATCCCTACACCTACACCTTTTTTTTCCCCTCCCTGTCTGAAGTTAAGTCAGACCAAAACCTCTCTGGTGTTTGCTAAACAGAAATAGTTTTCTATTATTGTTAAGTCCCAATAACGAGAGGATATGTCAAATACTTGTTTATTAATGTCTTCAAAATCACAGTAAAGTTCAGGAAACATAAACACTTCACCTACACGCTTTTGTTTTTAATATTGTAAATTAAATACTTGCATAACTTAATGTTAGAGAAGTTAACGCCTCTTTTTTAAAAGAAATTATGGATTTAATCAAGTATTTTATTCATTTGTTATGAATAAAACAAAATGAATGATTTTTTGTTTTATTCAAAAATAAAACAAAAGTTGTTTTTTTTGTAAAACTGTATACAAACCAGCACAGTATTGCTTCTCTGAAATCATAACTAAACTGATTATCAAAGTTTTGCATAAGCTATGAAGATAAATAGATAAACATCTGGTTAGTTTGGGCTAATCATTTGACCCAAGATGTCTTTCTCTTGGTCTGAAAGCAAACTAAAGCGTTGAATTGTTTCTATAAATTACTCTGATGATACTGAAAATGTCAAAGCAGCTCAACTTCAACTTGTTCGATTCGACCTTAAGGTTGATTTGTTGTCTTCATGCGAGCCTTAGACTAAATGTTCGAGACACAAAGTGACAGATCATAGTGGTGGACGACTTGTCCCTAAAAATGTGCCCGGAGCATCAATAAGTCAAAGTATCCCACACCTGCAAAGCAGTTTTGATGAAATACTTTCCCTCCGACCAACTTTTCTCTTCCTTTCCAGAGTCGGACTCTGTCAGCGGCTCGGAGAGCGGCAGCGGCAGCGAGGGGAGCGGCTCGGCCTCGGAGAGTGAAGAGAGCGGCGAGGTCTCCATGTCTGAGGAGGAAGACAGGGAGAAGGGAAAGAAAACAAAGAAGAGGGAATTAACGAAGGCCGTGCAAGAAAGCGAAAGGTGTCTAACACATTTTGAAGGGTTTCCAATCTTATTGTTTTCCAGGGGATTTTTGTAATCAGTGTTAAAGCCTGAGGTCGTCCGGCGTCACTTCCCTTTAGCTGAAACCGGATCAGAGTCTGTCTTGTTCATTTAATCGTCGTCTCCTTTCTGTTTTCAGTGAGCAGAGCAGCGAAGAGGAAGACAGGAAACACGAGAGGAAGATGAAACAGCGGAAGAGCGACTCTGAGTCGGAGTCTGACGAGGAAGAGGAGAGCGAGTCTGAGAGCAGCCAGTCAGAGTCGGACGACTCCGAGTCCGAGGCAGAAGTCCGAAAGAAAAAGAAGGTACACCGAGCAGACTGAGACGGAGACATGACGTTTCATAAAATATTCATAACTCTGGAGGGATTGTTTACATTTTGTATAAGTATAAGAAGAGAGAAATGACTGACTCTGCGTTTTGTCCTTCATGATAGAGATGATAGCTTTGGATTTTAATCTCAGAATCATTATTTTTATAATCAAGACTGACTTTTATGTATTTTAATATCTGAATTTGGACTTTTATCTCAGAATTATGATTCCTCCTCATCCCCCAGGATTAAAACTTTAATATCAGGGTTCAGATTTTAATCTCAGAATTCTTTCTTTTTTTAAAAAGAATTTTATTCTCAGAATTAAGAATCTCCAAATTAGGACATTAATTTGGAGATTCAAATGAATGAATTTGAACCTCAGCGACTTCTTTTCTCTCTGAGTTTCTCAGAATTCAGAGATAAACTTCTTTCAAAATTAAGTTTAAATTTTATTTATTTATGTTTATTGTTTTTAGTGACCCTAGTCCTGTTCCACGTGTCTTATAAATTGTCAGGTGCTCATGACGTTTGTACTTGACCTTCCTCCAGGCAGCTGAATCTAAACCTCCTTCCAAACCCGTCAAGAAAGAAACCAAGAAAGAGAAGAAGGAAATGTCTCTTCTGGACCTCGATGATTGTGAGTTGGGTTGTTTTTTTTTCCAGCTCTGTTCCATGTTTCTGCAGAGAAAGCAGATGTTTGATGTAAACACAGTTCTGGTCTTCTGCTTATCAAACAATAGACCAGATAACATGATTTCTTTCTCATAAGGACTGAATGGAAAAAGGTTCAGCGTCCGGTTTCCGTCTCTGAATGTTGACGTCTATCTTTTCCTCCCAGTTGAACCAGCTCCCTCACCTCAAGTCACACCGGTCAACAACTTGCTCTCTAACAGCCTGGTGACCGACCTGGAGGGCCTCTCCCTGTCCGAAGCCGTCCTGTCACCGGCAGTAAGCAGAAACGCCTCCGTCTTCCTGTCTTTAAAGTTGCGGGGTGGATTAGAGTCAGCGTGTGAGACAAGAGGTGTGTTTCCGCAGACCATCGCCCCCTCCAGCGCGCTGAAGATCTACGAGCTGCTGCACCGCATCACGGGCGAGGGTCTGTCGGTGGAGTACTGCTTCAGTCGGCAGCCGTTCAGCCCCGACGCCAACATGGTGGCGGTGCAGATGCAGTTCACCAACAGCTCCACGTCCGACGCCAAGAACCTGCACATGGAGGACGTGAAGCTCCAGTCGGGGATGAGGGTGAAGGAGTTCCCAGAGATAGGTACCCCGACAGCAGACATCGCTCGTGCGTTTAGGCTTTGTTTCCTGACTTTTAATCGACGTCATTTACGCTTTTGCGTGTCGACAGAGTCGCTGCCAGCCGGTGAGACGGCCGCGGCGGTTATGGGCATTGATTTCTGCGACTCGACACAAACTGCAAACTTCCAGCTGTGGTGAGCTGATGTCTCTGTTCGCTCAGCTTTACGTTCTCACACTCGACTAGGACGTCTGTAGCAAAACTATCAGTTTTTTCTAATAGTTACTTTTGACATTTGCAAAACAAGAGCGTTTCAATTTTTACAAACAGCAAAACTCTGCGCGGCAAAAGCCAGTTTCTTTCTCACAATCCGTAGATCGTTTCTCAAAATTAAATATCAGTGTCAGTAGCAGGTCTGTGACAATTTTTCATTGTTTATGGATAAGACGGTAAAATTGACTGGTCATGTTGTCATAACAGTGTATTCTGGTGGGACACACAAAAGAGTAGGTGTTGTAAACTACGACCGAAGTTCTGATGATCAGCATTTTGTACGATTGTAAGAGATCAACGGCAAAAGACAGGACAAGATTAACATTTAAGCTTTTACTGTATTTTTGATGACAGATCATTTTTGTGATTCAGAAAGGAAAGGATGGTCCTTCAGAGCACAAAGGATAAAAACAAAAGTTAAATTGGGAACATAAGACAATCTCCTTAACCCTTTGCTGTATTAAGAGTTGGACCCCGTGAGCTTTTTACCATGTGTGCAAATTCACGTCTCTGCGCAGCCTGAAGCTCCGTTGTCCCATTTGAAGAAAAAAAAAAAAAGTAGTACCACTTCTATGCCTGAATCTATTTTCTTTGTGAAATAAAACCAATGCTGATCAAAAATCAATAAATCTATCGTTGTCGTTTTGCAGCACGCACACCAGGAAATTCTTCGTGTCCATCCAGCCGCCTGTCGGAGAGCTGATGAGGCCGGTCTTCCTTACAGAGAACGAGTTCAAAAAAGAGCAAGGTGAGCGTTCCTTTAAAGTGCAGTAAAATGTTACTCTGCCATTGATGCTGAGGCGTAGCTAGGCTTTTTCTCTCATTATTGCTACTAAATATCATATACATCAATCTTTCAATGAAACTAGGCGCTGAAATTAGCCAACTGCCTGCAGTCTCTCTCTCGTGTTTGAATCTAAATGTTAATGAGCAATTACTAATTTTTTTAAAATAAACTTGAAATAATAAACAAAAAAGTTGTTAATGGTGGTTGTAAAACAATGAAAGGAGCTTTTCTGTCAACGACTGACATGCAGTTTGGACAAAATGCTAATCTATGCAGGGTCTCCCTCAGTGCATTATAAGCCTGGTGGGCTGCCAGGCTGTACTTCACCCCCCCACCAGGCTAAACATTGTTTGTTCATTTATTTTAGTACATAAGCAACAGGCCCAACTATATTTATATATAATAAGAAGTTCTATCTTCTTAAAAAAGATAATAGTATTTGGTTATGCATACCAAACCTATTGAAAGACTAGTTTTATTTAGTGCACTGCCATGTTTTCTGTCTAACTTCTCTACCCCCCAGGCTTAGCAAGTTTTCTAGGGGAAATCCTACTGTGTACTGGAGGATATGAAGAAACTGATCCAGCTCTGGGGTGTCGGGGGCGGTGGCCAATCACATTTCAAGGGTGGCCGGTGCCCCACCCTGTGGCCACACCCCCTGGCTGAGCCCATAAAGCATAACGTCACCTTCCTTAAAACACATTTTTACCAAAAGGGATTTTTGCAACAAATAAACCCCTCCTTTTTATAATCAAAGAAAATAAGAAAAATATTTTGGTGAATAAAGACTTAGACCACTATTTTAGGAAGGTGACGATAATGTAAAATGGTCCCAGTTAGAAACAGAAACAGCTTTAAAGGTGAAATGACTCTTGAAGTGTGGCTACATGAATCATGCTGCAGCCTGAACCTCTGCAGTAAACGTGTAGTAAACGTGTAGTAAACGTGTAGTAAACGTGTCCTCCTCTTCATACCTCATAGAGAAGCCTTTTCAGACTGTGGGTAAGTTGGCTTTGATAGGCTTGTTGTTGCCAGACATCTGTGTGCCCGCCTGCTTTATAGCAAACCTCAGAACCCCCACATCCCCACCATCATCCCTCCCCCTCCCTGAGACGCGACCCCCGACCCCTTCCTGCCTTGGTAGTCACACTCTAGCTGACCTGCTGATCACAGGAATGACTGGAAATGCTCATCCACTGATCATGATTCAGTTCTGTTTGAGCACAAAGCAAATGACAGAAAATACTTTGAGACCACGAGTAGTGTTGTTGTTGTTGTTGATGTTGTTTTTCTGAACTGTTTCTTTGCAGAGAAACTGAATTTTTGAGCGTTGATTTAGTTTTAGCTCGGTAATGGCTTTTTACTTAAGTGTTTGTGGTTTGTACATTTGAGAAGCAGTTTGGAAATGTATTGGGAGTTGAGAGGTCAACCATCAACCCCCTTCTGTGTTCAGTGGGAAGCATCACTGCATTCCAGGTTGCACAGTATGTTTGTTATTCCTGGTTTACTGGACACTACTAAAGTCCTTATATGCAGCGGGTTTTAAAGGTAGTCATGCAGAAACCACCTTGCTGGGCTGTAAATACAGTATGTGTGCTGTATGTAATACTGTATGTCCAAACATGGTAGACATCTAGAACTTTTTACATATATATTTATATATATTCTGGTCGTACATTATTTCACTGCCTTTCTTTTTCAATGGTGAGATGTTAGAAATGACTAAGCCTGTCACAATAAGCAATACATCAATTGATAAATGATAAATCAGTCATTCAACACAAGCTCACCTTTAATATTGTTGAAAAAAACATTGTAAATATTTGACACCTGTGCAAAGTAGTTAGCTTGCGCTTCCTGCCACTTTTACTTGTTTTTCCTGTCTAAGCCTACTGATATTTTTTTAATGCAGTTTTGTTTATAACATTTTAGTTACTGTGGTTTCAGATGTTTATTTGGTTGCAGTGTTAAATGTTGTACGCACATTATTATGCCAGCATTATTTTAGTGAAAAATGCTCTCAAGATGGCAGTGTTATTATTTTATCACCACAATTTCTGGGACAATTTATCGTCCAGCTTGATTTCTTATGGTGACAGGCCTAGAAATGACTAAAGAATCAGCTTTTCTTTTTTCACCTCTGCTCTGCTGACACTCTTCCAGGTCAGCTGATGGGAATGAATGAGATCACAGAGAAGCTAACGCTAGACGCCAAGTGTCGGAACGAGCACGCCATCGTCCAGAGAGTGACCACGGCCGCCAACCTCAGCCGCGTCCCCTGTGGCTCAGACAGAGAGTGCAGGTAAGAGGATCAGCGCCTCGCTGTGCAGTAATCGTTGAAATGAAATGCATGACCAGCTTTCAAATCCAAGAATATAGCAAACGGTAACAGCATCTTTATCCAGACCACACAATATTCAATACATAACAGCAGTAATGACATTTGGAGTGTTGAATTGAACGTTTAATAAGGCTTCACACGTCAAATAGTTAATAGTTGTGTTCTGTACTGGGTATGATCTAAAGCAGACATGGCTTCAGATTAGGAGGGTTGAATTTCCAATGACTAAATAATTTAGAAAGAAATCTGTGGCATATGATATTCAGTTGGCTGCATTCTCCACTTTAGCCATTAGGTGTCACTACATCATTTAATTCATTTTACAGCCTGTAGGAAAACTGGGAAAATGTCTTCCAGCAAGCCATAATAACAGATTTGAATACACTTTCAGATTCTCCCTCTGTTTATTACCTCTACAGCTGAGTAAGCAAAGAACCGTCTCAAGTTTTGTAAGTTTGAGTAGTTAGCCCGCACCGACTTTAGCTTGTACATCATATAGATATCCATTTTAATTTTAAAAAAGGTGCAGTTGTTTTGGAAAAGTTTGATTCTGGAAAAAAATGGGTTCCATATTGTTATAGTAGTGTTTATTTTCATGTCCATACTTGAAATCTATAAAGAAAGCAAAACAAACTAGACTATGACCATCAATACATGTTCTTGACAAACACTCTGGACCAATAAGGACAACAAAGTTCAAGTAGAGTATGATTTTAGAGAGCTAGTAGACCAGCACTCTATCCCAATTTAAAAGAGCTCAGTGGAAGCTAATCTGTAATTAGCCCCAGCAGCAGCTGTAATAAAAAAATGACAGAAAATTATAGAAATTGTTACTGCAGTGGTGACTGGTGTGTATTAACACTCTGTTTTAAGGTAACAACTGTTTCTACAATGCTGTCTGCTTGCTAGCTAAACTTTTTTTCTTGAGCTGATGGTAAACCTAGTGTAACCCCCAAGAAAGGTTACTTCAAATACCCTTGATAATAGTAGATGGCAGGTAAGTTGATTTACTTCATTGACTAATACCAACACTTTACAAGTATAACAAAAGTTGGGCCTGATCAGAAGATTCTGAATTCACGGGAGCCTGGGTGTGAGCAACAACAGAGGAGAGCACACAATGTCTATAAGGAAGAGTAGAATTTAATATAGTGAACATTTGTGGATCCTCATTTACAAATTAACAAAAATTGCACACTTAAAAAAAATAATCCTGTGTTTTTTAGTCTTTCCAATGTGTCTGTCAAATGTTCATTCAATGCCTCACTGCTAGTGACCAGTCGGGTCACCATCTACCGGTTCACTCTGTCCTCTGGGGCTCGCCATTCAAGTTCTGGAGAGGGTAATATTGAGGTCTCTGGGCACTGCAGGCCAAAATTGCACCATAAGCAAAAGAAAAAAAACCTGACCCATGCCACATGATGCTAAACGAGGATTTTTCTGGGCTTCAGCCGCTCACAAGGGAAGCTTTCAATTTCCAAGATTCTTCATCAAATTTGACAAGATCTTCCAGACTATGAGCGGAAACAACCGGAAACAAATCTCAGCTTGCAGTTAAAGGGGCGGGACAATCAACCTTATTGGCTGATGTGAAATCAGACTGTGCCAGCTATTGGTTGTTTAATCCTTCACTAAAAGCGTATTTCATAGTTTTAAAAGATTTTTAGCACTTTTTATCTACGTTTATGAACATATTTATTAACTTATTTTTAACTTTATTACTTTTTAACTCTTATTGTAGAATAAGACATTAAATCTACTTATACTTTTTAATCTGGTTGTAGAAGAAGACATTAAATCAACATTTTTATTTTTATTTTTTTTTCTCCCCTCCAGGGGGTCTTTTTGTGGGCTCTAGTGTCCCTTATACAACAGTAGGCTGACAGGAAAGGGGGAAGGAGAGGGGGGAAGACATGCGGGAATCAAACCCACGACGGCCGCGTCGAGGACTGAAGGCCTCCAAACGTGGGGCGCACTACCCTCTACGCCACTGGAGCACGCCCCATTATTCATTTTTTATTTGTGTTTTTAACACTGGGTTACACTAGCTTTTTCACTTTTCAGAAACTTCTTCACCTTTAATGGATACGGCCTTCTGTGAAAGGACATTGTTCACTCCGTCCTTTCCCATGTTTCCTCTAAGTAGGAACATATCTGTTTGTTAATGTTTCCATCATAACTCCTTTTTATTTGTTCAACATTGTTCACAAAAATAAACGGATTTCTGCAGAAATCACTCTCTGGTTGACCTCTAATCACTCTATAAAATGTTAACTGCTACAACGCAGTGTGAACTCAGGAAATCAATATGGTTGATAATGGAAATACTAATTGGTTTGGAAAACCTGATGATGAATCATTCATGTCAGTGTCGTCTCGAGTTGAAGGGTTTCGAAGCCTCACACAGGGTTATGGGTTGAATTCCCAGTTGGGGTCCTTCTCTTTACTTTCTACATTTGAGAAAAATCAGTGTGGTTTTTGCCTCCAGCTTGAGAATTCATCTAATTTTTGCATCTGAATCTGCATCCCGGTGACTGACGTCCATTTCACTCTTGTTCTGTTTTCAACCTTACTTCTGCTCTTTTTGTTTTGCTGCTTTGACCTCAGTCCTCCTGTTCCTCCTCCTGAACATCCTGTCCACAGGTTTGCTGGCAGAACGGTGACCAGCGGCAGTTTGGTGCTGGTCACCGTGGCGACCAGAGAAGAGGGCGCCGCCCAGCTGACGATCAACTGTGAGAAAATGGTGATCGGCACCATGCTGGTTAAGGACATCCTGCTGGCCCTGACGCAGTGACGACAAGCAGACACCCGGCTCGACTTGTGTCCCCTCACTCCAGCCACCTTGTGAATTTTGTTTAGGACTGGTCACCGCTCCATCTCCTGTGTTCTCCAGTGAGCCACGTTGGAGTGAAAGCTTCCAGAGTGTGAAAGAGAAGGACCTGGCTGCAGCAAACAGTAAGGGGCGGGACGGATCACTGTCAGTCTCATACCTTATTTGGAAATGGGAACATTGCACTCCGGAAGTAAAGGGGGCGCTATTTCTTATATTATCCGTGGTCTCCCGTTTTTATTTTCTTTTGAAATTTGTGATACATCTTCATGTTTAGGAAGGATTTTCACTTTCAGTATGTATTTGATCTTCTCTCTTTTATTTACTTCAGCGCAGCTCACAGTTTTAACCAAATTCTGTGACTTTCGGTGTACTTCTAAATCTGCTCCATAGTCACATTTTCTTTGGATGGCCATTGCCTCTGGTGGCGTGGGGGTGGTAACACAACTAATCTAATTACATTACTAAATCAGAATACCACAAAGTCTTTATTATTTAATATTAATTCTGGCATTATTGGAACCATAAAAGATAAATTCTCGAAGAAAACACCATACATTTTTATTTTCTTAAGGATGTAGAGCTATCGAAATGACCTAAACGAGACCATTGCACATCATAAATGATATCTATACATTTGCAGGAGGGATAAGAGAAATACAGACATGAAAACCAATTAGATCAACTATAATAAAAATACCATTTACAATGTATACATAAGAAACTAAATTGAACAATAACAAACAAATAAATTAGATTTTCTCAGAAAAATAACAAATCAGGTCGTTACAACTAGGGTTGTTAAACAAATACAAGCAAAAATTTACATTTCTGTTTTTATGGTGCCATATATATTATTATGAGACTTTTTGCTAGTAGAGTCTTGTATATAGGAAAAGATGAGATGAAACTATTTAGTCTATAAAGGTGCATAGACTATAAAACGATTAACATTCATAATATCAACAATTCAAAGTATCAACAATGTATGCATAGAGCAAAACTCTTCACATGCTATAGGTAAATGTTAGAATTCAGTTTGGTTAACATGGATGTTAACGTGGATGCTATCTACTAAAATATTTCTTGCCGTCTTCCATGTTCTTTCAGCAAAAGGTTGAGACAGAGTTGTTTTTGGTTTAGTTGCTACAGTATTCTTAAAAGTTTGTCATTCTGCAGCTGATGTGACCAAACCAGCTGAGGAAATTAAAAGTTAAAACACTCAACATTGTCTTCTACACAAGCTCTAGTTAGGTAACCACAAGATCACTGGGTCTCCTTAAAAGATAGAGTCTCTGAAAACATTTCTTGAAAATATAGTCAGTGTTTTCAGCAAAGTTGAGCTGACTGTCCAGGAATGATCCGAGGTATTTAAAATTAGCCAGTTTCAACAGGTCGGCCATCGAGTGAAACTGGAACCACTTTCAGGTCTTGTTTAGGTCATTTAATTAGCTCTACATTCTTAAGAGAATAAAAAATTAATAATTAATAATAAAGACTTTGGTATTCTGATTTAGTAATGTAATTATATTAGTTGTGCTACCACCCCCAAGCCACTAGAGGCAGTAGCAAGCCGGAAATAATGCGACGAAAGTACACAGAAAGCTACAGAATTTAAGAACTGTGAGCTGCACTGAAGTAAATAAAAGAAAGAAGATCAAATACATACTGAAAGTGAAAATCCTTCCTAAACATGAAGATATATCAGATTTCAAAAGGAAATAAAAACAGGAGACCGTGGATATTATAGGAAATAGCGCTCTCTTCATTTCCGACGTGCAATGTTCCTATTTCCAAATAAGGTCTGAGACTGACAGCGGTCCTTCCCGCCCCTTTCTGTTTTCTGCAGCGAGGTGTGCTTGGTGTGAAAAGCTAATGGCTCATTAGCTTTTCACATCTGAAGAGTGATAGAGAAGACATCTATTGAAAAATCGAATCAAATTGTAGCATAATCATCGTTTAGCTGCTCAATTACCCTAAATACCACTTACTGGTTTCCAGGATAAGTATTGAAGCAAAATGGACATTAATGTTTGGAAGTTCTCTGCTGTGCTTGTACTCATTGTCCACATTAAAAATTTTGTTTCAGGTGAAATTTTAAAAAATGTTTCCAAAACTGAAGATTTTAAACTCTCTTTGTGGTGTAAACCATGTGTAACCGTTTCTACTCACCCAGAAATAAGTAGAAACAATGATTTTAGAGGCCCATCTCGCATAGGTCCGGTTCTGATTTCTGTTCTAAAAACTACAACAGTGAAGCAGTTTTTATGTTGCTGTTTTTCCCTCCTCTTTTGTCCTGACTTTGTTTCCATTAAGCCTCAGTTTTAAGCTGGTGAAGGTAGTGACTGAGAGGAAAAGATGTTCAATCTTTAACCTGGGACTGCCTTAGCCGTGCTCAAGAAATTAATTTGAATTTGAATTTCTTTCATGTTGACATTAATATTTATTGTGGCTATGTAGTCTTCACAGTGGTTTGCATTGGAATCCAGGTGATGGTGGAGACATAAAGGTTTTCAAAAACAGAAGATAAATAATCATCTGCAGTGGTTTAGCTGGTGCATTGGAGATCCAAAATACACTAGAACTAAATTACTTTTATTTGTTTGGGGGAAAAAAAGAATAAAAAACGTCATACTGGTATGAAATCAGAACACTGTATACTTCTAAGACTGTAAGTTTTTATAAATTATAACAATTTCAATTGGACTTTTGAAGAGGAAAGAAATCAGCTCTATGAACATTTTATGAGCATTGGGGTTGTTATGTCAGATCATCACACGCTGTCAGAATAGCATACATGCATTGAGTATTCACGCATGCGCATTAAGAATTCCGATCGTCAGAGGAGCTGTCAGTTCAGCATACGCGACAAGTTATGACGAAAATAAGTCATTAAATTGTTTTCAATAACTAGAAAGATATACATGCATTGTCGTGGTTTCAAAGTGTATTTAAAGCTGAGACTAGCTGCAGTCAACTACAACACACGCCCGTGTGAAACTCATTAACCTACTTAACCACTAAGTCGGGATGTCGTACAGCTGTTAATAGCAAAGTGTATGACGATCTACGTCATGTTTCTATGTTGCTGATTAAATAAAATCATATGGTAATGGCAGTGTATACTTGTCTGATAGACATAGCCGTCACTTCATGCTAAGCGTATGACGATATGACAGCGTATGCTGATTTGACAAAACGGGCTCAATTTAAAAAAATAACACATCTGGATCATCCTCTTTTGTCTCAAGAAATAGTAATCATTTGCTACGGGCAGTAAAACAAAGGATAGGTTTTCTCCTTTTTTTTCATCATTTGGTGTATGGATTTATTTTTGCCCTTGGAAACAAAGTCAGGACCAGAGGTAATATATTATGTCAAATGTAGCCAGTCGTGGAGAGAGTACATATTCGCAAACATTTCGTTTTGGTTGCCATTAATCCTAAAACTTCCTGATAATAGCAGCACAGTCACAACGAGGAATGTAGAGATAATTAAATATTTCTTTTCCCCAACGAAAAGGAAGCGGTTTTCACAGAAAACAGCAAATTCACACCTGGTCATTCCTTTCATCTCCAATGACTTTGACATAGACGAAGTATGATTTATCAAGCCCTGTGTGTGGTTGTGAATTGTAATCTTGAGGTATTGCAAGTTTATTTATTGTACAAATAAAAGATTAAAGCTTGTGTGTCTTCTCTCTTTTACCGTGTATAATACCGTATTCTGGAAACTTTGTTTCTAAGTTTAAAAAAAAAAAGAAATCAGCAGCAGCACGAGCCTCTGAAGAATGTAGCGGGAACCTAGCAAGAGGACGTCAGACTGATTAGCTAACAACTAGATTATTGGCTCAGCAAATCACAAAAACCACAGGAGACTCGGAACTGCAAAATGTGGACGACTAAATTATACGTATACAGGGGAAATACAGAATAACATAAGAGTTTAACAGTCAATAATACACTCCAGGAACCAAATATTAAAAACACACTTAGGAGTTGCGTTCTTTACCTCAAAACTGGGAATGACCCTTTGCACGTGACCTCACTATTGGTAACGATGGAGACAATGCCTCACCGACCTGTAGCCTAGCATGTATGACAAAAGGCTGGTTAGCATCTGGTCTTTTTGTACGTTTTTAATGCCGCTCAGGTTTAAAGGGAAACGCTGTTTATGATATAGTGACATAAATCGTGTGAATTCAGGCAAAGTCGGTAATTTGATCCACACATCAGGAGAGAGGCGAGTTGGTTTCTAAGCTACCTATTTTATCTCAAAACAAGTAGAAACCATGAATAAAAAACAACTTTGGAAAACCATTTCAGTCGCTCTGTTCAATACTTCTGTCCCCCACTTCTGATAAAACGATTAAGTGATGCAGCTGCAAAGTCAAAAAGTAAACAAAGGTATTTTCCCCATAGCTGTTGATGAGAGGCGCTGCCATATTGGATCTCGAAGTCAGCATTTGAAAACTTTACAGACTTTCTGAGTAAACTTGATGGAGAAACAGGAGATGTTTTACTTTAAAAAAAAAAAAAGTATCAGACCCAAACTTTCAGTCAGTGTACTTTTATTTTTGGAATGTAGTAAGTGATTGTCATTGGAGAACATTGAAAGCTGAAAGAAACGCTGCCTCACAGTGGCAACTGTTGTTGAAACTGACTTCTTCCAGCACATCTGGTTTAATAAGTTGAACAAAATGTTTACCAATTAAATCAGTATTTCAATCATCTCTAATCAAATTATTTACATATCAGTTTTAAAAAAAGAGCAATTTTGGAGAATAATGGATCTGATATTGTATTGTCAGATCAAACTGCTTGACGTTAACTCAACGATTATTTATATTAATGTATTTCTCTTCATTTGATTTTGTTCAACAAAAGACACTTAGTGAATTCAACTGCATAGACATAAATACATATACATAGATTTATAAAAGAGCACTTTAAAAGTCTAACAGCAACAGGATTGTTTTGGTTACTTCACTGAACGTTAATAAGAGGCATCTTGTAAATTAGCAAGGCTCTGACATTTAATAACAACCAGCTTGTGTAACATGCAACTTTCTAGCTCCATGTTACATTCAAAGAATGCTGTAGTAAAACATCAATGTGGAATATTCCCCTAAAAACCACAAAAGTGACACGTAAACTAATCATACATTCTTTACAATGTTTAAGTGACAAAAACAAACACATATGTAATCCCTGAATCATCTTCAAAAGTTGGTGTTTGTATATAAAATTATGCACAAATTTCAGCTTCATTGGGTCACCAACTGGAGACCAGCCAGTTGGCAGCTCAAAAATCAGATTTTTATTTCCGATCAGCAACAGCAACAGCAGCTCTCTCTGGTGTGGAAGTTGTTTCCATGTGAATAAAACTAAAAGCTATTTTTCAGCACCAGTAAAACAAATTCAAATAAAGTAGGAATCTGTTTAAAAAGAACTTGGTTTCTTTGGCTCCTCTAGGTTGAGAGAAGGGAAGAGAGCAAAACTTTTCGAAGATAACAGGAAGGCTGAGTAGAGAACACCAACATTACCATCCTGTTGAGCTATAAACTTCTATCAATTCTGGAACAATCTGGATTTGGAAATGTACGGCACCACAGGGCAGAGGTCACCAAACTATTCTGGTTCACAAAATAACAACAGTAAAGACTGTCAGCTGAGTAAACCAGCATAAGTCTATTTATATCTGCAGCAGAACTCTGATTGGTGGGTCTCTACTCTCAGGAGCTCACCACATATCACATAGTTTCTCTTGCTTTTTGGCAAATGAGCCCGAATATAAAAGGCACAGAGAATTGTCTGAAGGCAACAGACACACCAGATTCGTTTGGGTCTGGAGAACTTTAAGAGCTTTGTTTGAGTTTCTAAAAACCAAAGTCAGCGATCAGGTGAGCTCCGTCTGCCTGGTTTGTGGGAGCAGAAGAGCCACCAGGCCTCCTGTCAGCAGCAGAGCCGACACCAGCATGATGGGAACGGTGCAGCTGGAGTCCACCAGCTTCCCGAAGGCCACGTTCCCCATGATGGCCGCCACTCGGCCCACTCCAGTGAAAAAACCCAAGGCCGAGGACCTGGGGAGGGAGGAGGTGGAAGAGGAGAAGTGTTGGCTGAAACCATGTGGAAAACATCCGCTGCAGTCGGTGGAGTTTGAATGTTTCTGAGCCGGGGTTACCGTAGCTGGGTCGGGTAGAGCTCGGTTCCCACCACGTCCAGAGCGTTCCAGGCGATCACAGAGACCCCGCTAAAGATGCAGGACAGACCCAGACTCTGGACTTTGGTCTGGACCACGTAGATGAGGAAGACGCTCAGACTGGACACGATCAGGCTGCAGGCTGAGTCCCGGACCAAACAAGGAGAGGTTCGGTTTCACCAACTCAAAATTAAGACTTTTTAAGACCATTATGACTTAAATTTAAGACCTGCATCACAACGGAAATGTGCTAAAGAAAGGAAAGCTATTGAGGAACAAAGAGTTGCTGCTCTTAGATTATTGCTAGTAGCAGTAGTAGCGCCGGCTGTTTTCTGTGCCGAACCATTTCGCCCAGAATGCATCTGACATCATACGGGTTGTCAAGGCAACTGGCAACAAATTTACACTTACCTATGATAGCTGCAAAAAAGCCAGCAAGCTAGCAAGGGTATATTAGCAGCTATTTAGCGGCAGCCTAAACCACATGATCATACAATATACAAGATTAAATAACCCTGACACAACAAAATTTTAAACCTTTGAGTAACGTATTTAAAGGACTTAATTTTAGACACACAAAATTAATACTTTTGAAGGATGCACAGACATCCTGCTGCTAGGAAGTCAGATGATACAGAGCAAGGTGACTGAAGCAAAAAGCAAGACAGTTTAAGAGAAAGCTGTTAAAGCTGGCCGACAGGATTTCCTTATAAAGAGGCAAACGGTCTAATAAAAACCAAACTCACACAGCAGGGTCTTTCCGCCAGTGCTGTCCATGATGAGGATGGTGAAGATATTGCCTGGCAGGTTCGACGCAGCAATGATGAAGCCCTCCATGTAGACTGCGAGGAAGAGGAAGCGAGAGTGAGAAGATCAGAAAGGAAAGAGGAGAATCCGACTTATCTGCAAAACAGCAACTATTACATCCGCCTTTTAAAACCACGCTTATGGTAAATTCTTTCTCTCAGCTCTCTCCAGCTGCCTTAGGCGACTTTACAGTTCTAAAGTTTAACTTTGACTTACAGAGATCAACACAAATACGTCTAACGGCCTGTTTATGCTCTGCCATTTGAGTTTGACAATTCCTAACAAATGCTCCAGACAGACCGTTTTTTCTTTTGTGTGTGTGTGTGTGTGTTTTGAGAATTGTTGCAGGATTGGTTGGAAAACTGGAGTAGTTGAAATTATGAACAAACAAACCAACAAAAAAAAAACAACTCCCAGCTCATTCTCTGTAATTCAAAATCTGCAGGAAACCTAAATGAGTTCATCAGTTGTCCATAAAATAAACATTGGAGACAAATAGCTCAATGGTCTAAAAGTGGGCTTTTCTGCCTAATTATGGAGCAAGGTTTCTAAAATCTGTTTTTTTCCCCCCACAGATCAGAGAACAAGACTTCTTAGATAACCAGAGTAGTTTGGAGAAATATTCCTCTCCGTCACCATTTCATCTAGCAGAGCAAAAAAGAAATCTGACCAAACATCTCTGCAGATCTCTCACATGCTGGACACAAAGCATTTAGACTTTCACCTTCAGATCACCATTTTTTATTTTACAAAAACCAGCCACCGGACTGTCTCTCTGATGAACATTTTACAGAGCGGTCTGCTACTCTGCTATAAAGCAAAATAAGCCGATTTGAGTCTCCAGGAAAAGTCAAATTCCCGCTGCAACAGCCCACCTGCTGTCTTGACCGGGTAACAGCTTTGGTTGTTGAGCGCAGACGGCACAGAGACGTTGGCGCAGGGAGAGCCGCCGCTGCTCTCAACTCGAGCGAAAAGCTCTGGGAACCACATCCACAGCCCATAGTACCTACACAAAACAAGACATGGTAGAAGTGAGGCAAGTGAAACGGCATGGAGTCAGCCATTGTTAATAATCACGCTTTGGTGTGATCAAAGGAGCATCTTTTAGCTTAGCATTTGCCGTTATCTGGCTGCAGCAGATAAATTAAAAAAAAACCCTCAGAGTGTTATCTCTTGCTTTGGTTAGTAGTAATGCAGTGGCCAGCTGAAGATTCTGTGAATCAGCAGAGAAGGTTGTTCCCATGTGTGTTTTATTCACTCTGGAGATGCATAAAAACCCCATGAAGGAAGCTCAGGACGGAGTGGGGCTTCTCAAACCCTCAAACTCAAATTTAAGACTTTTTAAGACCATCGTGAATTTAATTTAAGACCTGTATCGCGACAGAAATGTACAAATGTAAATCGCACATTAAATTTACACTCACTCATAAAAGACACACAAAAAAGCAACACGCATTAGCAGCTAATTAGCGGTACCCTCAACCACCTTGAGTCACAAAACGAGCGACTCAAACTTTAGCCTGACAGAAAAGTCTCTACACAGAATATACGAGATTTAATTTTGCCACTACAAAATTTAAGACTTGTAATTGATGTATTTAAGGCCAACTTACGTTTTTAAAACAAACTTAATACATTTTAAAGGCCTTAATTTTACATACATGAATCTGAGACCTCTTAAGGATGCGCAGACACCCTGGCGGAGAGAAGACCTGAACTCACCCAAACGAGATGCAGTAGAAGATGATAAGCAGAACGATACTGCGGGCTTTGATAGAGCCGCTGAACATCTGTTTGATGGGAAGCAAGCCCTGCGAGTTCGATGAATATAATAAAATAAATAACAGTAACAGATAAAGTGAACAAAATATTCTTAGGATAAATATTTCCATGTTTCACAAATTAGGACTTCACTGTAAAGATGGGAAATTACATTTTTTAAACTAATTAATCTTTTTTCCAACCCCTTCTATTCTGATTCCCCGTAATTAAACATTACCTCTTTCAAAACACTCATGAGATGTTTTCTCTTTGGATCGCCAGATTCGATCTCTCTGAATTCCCCTCCTGGCTTGGAGTTTGTACGCAAAGCAAATTCCTTCAAAAAGAGAGAGAGAGAGTTAGCTCGCAGTGATAAGCTACGCTACAAAGCTAAAGCTGCGTACCGGAAAAGCCTTTTCTGTTCCCTTCATGTTCATCTCAAACATCAGCCTGAAGACACGGATTGCCTCTTCTGCCCGACCCGCCTGGAAAACAAACCCAGCAATGAGAGTCAAAAGGCCTCTTCTGAAGGAGAAGCGTCGGCGAACATTCGCCCGCCCTCCCGGTTACCTCCATGAGGAACTTTGGGCTCTCGGGCATGAGCAGCTTGAAGAGGACGGCGGAGGAGATGCTGGGAACCGAGCATAGCACCACAAACAGTCTCCAGCTCTGGAAGTCTAACGTTCCCAGAGAGAAACGGGCCCAGGTTCTGGGAATCACTAGCCAGGCCAGACCTACAAAAACAAATACCTCACTCTCATTCCACTATATATCCATTAAAGTACTGTTTTAGCCGTTTCAGATGGAAAACAGCCATCTTTAATAGGTGTATGTTTTCTTTTTTTCCTGCTGAATCCATTTTTTTAAATTTTGTTTTTTGGCCCCTGTCCAGTTTATTGTTCCCACCTGCAGCCAGGATGTTTCCTGCCATCCAGAAGGTGGCCAGAGCGCTGATCATGGCTCCTCTCCTCAGCCGGGGCATGAACTCTGAGAAGTAGGAAAAGATGACGGGGATGGAACCACCCACCCTACGGAGCAGAACATAAGACAATACATAAAAAATAAATAAATAAATAATAATAAAATAAACAATGGACACAAGGGTAAATATGGAGCTTCAAACAGTTTTACTGCGGTTTTACTTTTCCAAGAAAATGTCCAGGTAAATCTGGCTGGGGAAAACATTTCAAAATGGCGGAATTGCACTCCAGAACAGCTGGGGGCGCTATTTCATCTTAGCCATTGTTTCATGTTTTTGTCTTTTGACATCTACATTATATTAGGCTAATAAATAAATGTTTAGTGGATTCATCTTATTTGATGCTAGTCTGATCTGAATCAATAAGGATTTAAAAATATTGAAAACGACAACCGTGAGACCAAGGTCAGCGTAGGAAGTAACGCCCCCTGCTGTTCTGGAGTGCCATTGTGTTATTTCCAAATATTGGTATGATGCCTGACTTGACCCCTTTCTGTTCCCTTTCTGTCTCAAAATTTCTTCATAAAGTCCAAGAGATGCAACAAGACATAGCGTTGTGGATCAAAAACGCACAAATCCAATAGTTGCCCAATCAGTGAACATGTCACAGGTCACCACTCTTCGGTGTGGCAGTTGTTACTGAGAGACGACTCAAAGGGAGCTATTTTTGATATCAGTGAGGTGCTTAAAAGAAGGCCAAAGGCAGCCAGAATACAAAAATGGATCTGCTGAAAACGTTTCAGGCGTTTGAACCCTGACGAATAGACCGGACTTCGTTCACGTCTCAAGTGAATCCTGTGCTCACCCGATGCCACTGATGAACCGCAGCAGCAGGAAGAGCCAGAACCACGGAGCTGCGCTGGCCAGCCCTCCGAACAGCCCATTTACGGTCAGCGACACCACCAACACCTTACGGCGCCCCCTTTTGTCAGCCAGGTATCCCCACATGTAGCCGCCAACCATCATTCCTACGAACATAAAAACATTACAGTGCTACAGTTAAAAATCAACGACAGGTCTGTGTGTTGCTGCCAATTTCGAAATTGATTTCCTTTTTCTTAGCAAATTTGATTTACTTGAACATTTAAAAGAAACTAGTAAAAATTGGTCACCCCTCTTCTTTCTTCAGGATTGTTTTCAGACAAATCTAAAAAGATACGGTTAGCGGTGGGCAAACTTCCATGCTAATGTGTTGTTAGCAGAGCTAATTTCTCAATTAGCACTTTTGTTAACTTTGAAAACACTTAGCACACTTAGCTTCCGCAAAACAATTTTTTCAGTATAAATTCTAAAGAGCTAATTTACTTGGCTGTTTTACAAATTTTCAGTTGAATAAAGTTTCACATCTTGTTTTAAGTTTTGGTTCTTGACTGTTAAGAATTGCTCGACGGTTAATAATATTCAATGTTCTCATTTTGAAATGGGTAAAGACAGCAGGTACAATCTGAATCGAAGTGAACATGTTAGCATTAGCTTCCACCAAATACAGCGTTGGTGTAGTGCTGTAGTGTTTGTGATTAGCGCTTTAAGGTTAGCGCTACTGACTCATAAGTTAGCAGTGCCCACCACTGGACAGGGTATATTTCCCTGAAACGAAACAAACAAATAAAAGATGAGTTGCACTAAGTGACGTTACTGTAACTCTCAGAAGCAATGTTGCTAAAACACGTAGAAGTACACTGCAGAAATTACATTACTACGTAAAACCTCTGTTGGTCCATGCTCAAACTTTCACTGCTGCCTGAAGAAGAATATCAAAGATTTCTTACATTTAGATTTGGGACTTTCTGCTTCCTGTGAGCTACTTTTGAAGGTTTTCTAATCGAGCTGACGGTTTTTCTCAGAGATTTTAGCTGCAAGGACGTTTTACTGACTTAAAATATTCTTTGAATCTTGTATGAGGAACACGCTTTCTGTTCTGTAATTAAATGTCCGACACAATCCATCTATGATCAATTTTCAGATCATCCTGCGCAGCAGAACGTTGATTAGGTATTCTCCTTTTCTCCTCTATTATATATTAAGACTTAGAAAAGGGCTTAACTTTATTAAATTTAACAGTGAATATCATGCAAGTATTGATCTGTGTGCACGTTTATTAAAGATTCATATGTTATATAGGAAGAGGGGTTGTTTTGGGTACTTTTTTATAGATTGTTCAATACAAGTGGAAAATGTAGTTTAGTTCCCTTGGGAAAATGGTAATTTGGTAAAAAAAAAACTTAAGCAAATTTCCAAACATTCCCACTGCGGGCAGCAGCTGGAAGTTAATGAAAAACGACGTTCAAACAAGAGCAGAGCTTTGCAACATGTGTTGCACAATTCAAACAATAAATAAAGCCCCTGCTGAGTTCAGAAACGAGCTTCGGTCTGTTTGTTCAGCGAGATCTTCATACAGCGCTCATCAAAACAAAGCAGTGTCCGAAGCAGCCGTTCGGACTGTTAAACAATCCGACGATTGTTGGATTTATTCGGTGCTTCACCGAGGAAAATGCTGGCGGTGAGCAGGCCCATGTCCGAGGAGCTCAGCAGCAGATCGCAGCGCGCCGTCGGCAGCAGAAAAGACACGCAGAGGATCTCCACGGCGTCGCTGGCGTTGGCCCAGCCGCACACGGCCAGCAGGAGCCAGTGGAACAGACCAAAACCTGAGAGCAGAACCAGAGCGAACAGGGAACAAGCACAGAGAGACGTCAGCCAATAAAGCCTCATCCAGCAGCCATAAAAGGCTTCACTGGTTCAAGATCCACACAGTCAGCAAACATGTCTGTGTTACACAAATAAGGGGTCAGATCCGAGCGGAACCACTTACTCAAATTTAACAAACGCCTCTCGCGTCCAATAGTACGCTAGATGTACAAGAGTCACATTAATGCAGCATTTATTGTGACTCTGTATGACATTTCACAAAAAACTAATGTTTTGGTGGTTGCTTATTATGAACACAAATGATTCTTTTCTCTCTCTTTCTGCAGAGGCAGATTTATAAGGTGTATATATATATATATATATATATATATATATATATATATATATATATATATATATATATATATATATATATATATAGCTCTACAGAGAGACCACTGAAAATGATCAGTATCTTTGTTTTTACTTTTTATAGGTACATGTTTGAGTAAAACGAACATTGTTTTTTTTTATCCTATGAACTACTGACAACTTGTCTCCGAAATTCCAAGCAAATCTTTAGTATTCATTTGCAGAAGATGAGAAATGGTCAAAATAACTATAAAAACGCAGTGCTTTCAGGCCTGAAATAATGCAAAGAGAACAAGTTCATAATACTTTAGAAACAACAATACGAATGTTTTAACTCGGGAAGAGTTCAGAAATCAACGTTTGGTGGAAGAACCAAGAGGTTTTCGATGGGGTTCGGTCCAGTGGTGGAAGCTGCAACGCTCCACTTGTGTTAGTAAAACTGCTGTGATTCTTCTTGGCACTCAGACAAGACAGCAGTTCTGAGTGTCGCAGCGACAGGATGCGTAAAGAGAGGAGGAAAAATGACCTGCTTCTTCAACCGCCTCCTCATAAGTGAGTCTTTTTGTTGTGCTCCCTCCAGATTCATCGGAGATGGCTGATGACCTTCTGTCGAAAATCACCTCACCTGTAAATCAGCAAAACACAATTTTTTCCTCCCTTTCCATTGATGTGTGGAAAATAAAACCTACAAATGATCAGATTGAACAATCTAACTGACTGTTTAGATTTTAGGTGAGGACTACAGAGTGTTAATTTCACACACATTTACAAGAAAGAAAAAAAGTTTGTTTTTATTTTTAAATTTTCCCTTTTGTTATACATCTACATTTAAAATGTCTTAATTGAGAGCAAATAAAGATGATTCTGAAAATAGACACACTGTGCAATACTTTAGTTTGTAGGACTTATTTTTGCAAGATTTGTCCACTGTAATGGACAACAATAACAAAAGAAATATAATCAAATGCATTTCTCATAATAAAAAAATAACTTGACAAGCCAAAAATAAGAAAAAGTATGCCAATTTCTTGTGCATTTATTATTAAGGATTTACAACAATAAAATAATGTTTACATGTGTGACATATAAACCTGTGCCAAAACAGGCACGATATCAATCCTAAAATCACTAGTGAGGGAGTCACAATCAAATATTGACATCAGCCACAAAAAGAAAAGAAAAAGAAATGAATATCAGACTACAGTGGTCTGCATTTAAAATGTCCGATTTGAGCACTCTGCCCCAGCAGTGCTTGTATCCTGCACACAGACCTATTGGTTAATAATAAATGTGTCAGTTGTTCCCTGTTCGGTTAATATCACATGATCAAGCTTTTGCTAACTATTCCAAATTATGTAATGAAAGAATATAATTCTTGATGATATAACCTATGATCAATATCTGTATCGGCCAACACTGAAAGCTGTAATGTTACTTTCGTATCGGTACTGCAAAAGTTGTATCGAACATGTATTTTAATTATCAACAGTCAGCTCGTATATGAAAACATGAACTTGCAAGTTATCAACAAGTTCCTCCAATCCTCTGGTCACCTCTTACAGAACAGAGCCTCATTCATTAGACATTATTTAAGAATAGAAATGTAGACTAATATTTGTTTGTTTGTTTCTATAAAGCTGTGATTGCCCCTCTTCTCCTCCCCTTGTTAAAGTTTAATGAAGTGATGGAGCCTCTGGTTCGCTTTTACCTTCATCAGAGTCCGGCTCGGTTGGATCCAGCTGATTCCCGCTGAGAAGCGGCCTTCGCGTCTCCTTATCTTCTCCATTATTGTTACGGGACATTCTGCCCTCCGACAGCTTGTGGTCTCCGTGGCTACGTGGGTGGATTGATTAGCTTTAGCTGCAGCTGTGTGTGGGTCCCATGACACCTGAGCCTAGCTTGGGTAACGCTGAAGCTAACCCGAGAAGAAGAAGGAGGAGGAGGAGGAGGCGGGGGACCAGGAAGTAAAAGGCAGCGGCGGTTTACACGTCCTGAGCGCCGCGTCTCTGCTCCTCCTGCTCGGTGTGGCTAAGCGACAGACAGCGGGCTGAAGTAGAAGCACAGCCGGTGCTCTGGCCTCGGTGTTAGCGGCTAACTCTCGGGCGACACACAAGCAATTAAACGCTTCGTGGACGCAGAGGAGGTAGCGTTACCTCCACTTCGGGTTTAAAGAAGGAAAAAAAAAGAGAGCGAGAGCGAGCGAAGATGGCGACCAGCTCAGAGCGCAGTCCTCCTCCGTTCCCGGATTCCGAGGACCAAGATGCTCTGGACTCCGAGGTAGTCAGAGGCCGAGACAGCGACGAGGACGACGGGGATGAACTTTTCATGAGCGCGGTATGTTTCTTTAGAGCTGACGCTCGTTGCGATAAGGCTAGCTGATATCAACAGGGAGGTAACCAGTGGGAGCTAACAGAGGGAGGCTTTCAGGAAAAGTTTTAGTCGATGCTGACCGACATTTATCTACTCAGTCCTTCTGGAAACATTAAAGTTAACACGCATCACTCTCCGCTGATATTAAACTCGTAGCTGTCATGGTAATTTCATTTTAATGCTCGATGCATGAGCTCAGCCTTCAGACAGCTTGTAGTTGCATGAAGTTTAAAACGGCTACTTCTTTCTAGAAGTTACATATTATCCGTGATTTGAACAGCGTGCTAACTCACGCTGAACGTCCTGTGTGGTTACTGATATATAGCTTTTAAAAAAAAAATAAAATAAAAAAATAATAATAATTGAAAGTATTCACAGCTACTTCCACTATCCAAAGTGAACTTGGAGTAAACTTGATGTTCGGGTGTGCGGTTTTACCCGTGCGTGGGTAAAGTTAGCTATCGGTCTGAACAGACTGTGCTTCCCTGTCTGATGTTTTTCTGAGACCTTTTATTTGAATATTTGTAGAAAAAAATTCAGTTTGCAGGGTAGGATTGTAAAACCGTCTCACGCTTCCTCCTGTCATGTGAGGACGCTGCGGTCACATGGTCAGAACCCGGATGTTTTCAGTCAAAGTTCAGAGGAGAAGCTGGAAAGTTGCTGCCAGTGATTTTTCTTCTTCTTCTCTCTTTTTCCTTTCTCTCCACTCCCAGAGTTTGACTCATCGTTGCAGGGAGGACATCAGTCAGCATTTTTGGATGTTTCAGTTAGCAGAAATCCTGTTTGCACACGGAGACAATCTATCCTGGGCTAAACCAGGCATTAGAAGGAAACATCCTTGTGGTTGAACGATTTAATCAGCGTTGCTTAACAGGAGAATTATTTGCAACTACACCCAGTTTTCCAGGAGCACATACTATGGTTTCTTTCTTGTGTTTTTTTATTTTATTTTATTTTATTATTTATTTCCTGTCTGCAGCTGCCTAAAATGTCAGACATTTCCCCCCAAAAAAACCGAACATCACATTGCACGTGTTTACAGTTTATTAAAAGTAATGGTGGGATTAAGACTTTTAATCAAGTTAATTGCAGAGTCTCTAATTAATCAAAATTAATTGCATTCTAATCATAAACCATGTATTGACAGAAATAAACTTTCAATTTAAAAACCCGTTTTGCTGCTTAATTATAGAATAAATAGACATGTGAGCTCGACAACAAAAAATATTTCTTTTTGCAAGGTTTCCCCCAGAATACTTGCTAAACCCGGTGGTTGGGGCAACCGGCAGTCGTTCATCTAGCGGCTCGTTGTGTTTTAGAGTTAAAAATGTTTATAGTTGACGGGAAATTTGAAAATATCACTTAATAATTATGTGTTATTGTAAGATTAATATTTGAGCACCAACTATAAAGACTTAAAAATGCAAACATAAAAAAAAAACTTAAATCAATAAGCATCAATAATCATTCATGGAGCTTCTTTAGAAATGTGGACTGTGGCTGGGATGTCTCTCCTTGTCCAACGCTTTAGCATTGAGATGCTAGAATGGCTTCACTGACACCTTTTAGCACACCTTAAACACTACAGTAGTCTTTTCCAAAGTCCCATAAGAACGTTTTTTTGAAGCCGACATTAAGCTCCAGTGGGTCAAAAGAAGCAAATTTGTCGTCCATTGCTGGTTTTTGCAAATGTCGTTTGTACGTCAGATTTACTGGCGTACCGGAAACATGTATATACAAAGGTTCTGGCCAGAACCTTTGTATATACATTTTTTTAAAGTTAAAATTCATGTAGTTGCTGTAGATTTTTGTGACGGTTGTTTCTCAACCCAACCTCTAAATGTCCATTAGGTTAAAAACTTTTTTTAATGGTCTATTTTACTGCAGCCTCAAACATTTGAATGTTTTATTGGGATGCGTTATTACATCATAGAACCAACTTTCACTGCGGTTCCAGCTTCCTTTTTATGGGCCACCTCTGCCAGCTTTACACAGACTGTGAAACTTTTTGCAAAGTATCTCAGGCTGAGATTGGATAAATATCAGTTTTACAAGCCTTGCCACAGCTTCCAAAGTATATTTACTGTCTGAACTTTGACTTGAAAAATCTCATGTCATGCGATTGTGTTCAGACGCTTTTATGCTGATGCTGCTAAATAAAATCCAGTAAAACCAGCTGCCTTCAAAAGTCCCCAAATCCATCATTGGAGACCAACACAGCCTCAGTATGAACACGCCTGTCCTGTAGAGACACAACAGTTCAGACATAAAGTTGTGGAGTAATTTAAAGCAGGGTAGTTTCATAAACATTATCTCAACTTCAAACCTGAAGTGAAGTCTGTTAAGCTAGGTTTTCTACTAGTTTTTTGTTTGTTTGTTTTCTGTGAAAAGATTGAAATTGGGTCGTTCAGACTTCCAAGAAAACATCGGGTATGGGCAAATAAAATCTGATTTGTGTCGTATTTGTCCACTCCAAGAACTTGGCTTTAGAGTAGCATTACTTCAACGTAAATGTACGCAAGTAAAAGTAAAAAGCATCCATCCAAGAAATCGCTCGCTTAGGATTAAAACAGTATTTGGTTAAAAAAGAAGTGTACTGTGAAAATAACACCTGATTTAACATTTAAATATGATGCAACCAGACAGACAGAAATTTAGTCATGTCGTCAACTTCTTAAAATGCAATCCTAAGTCATTTATTGCCAAAAGTGAAATTTGATTTAGGCCAAATTTCACTAGCGATGTGTAAATTTAGGGATTTCAAAGTGTAAATAAATAAACAAGTAACTTCTACAAATCTACATCTGATGTGGGTTTTTTCCAGCATAAACCATTACCGGTACTTCCAGTAGGTAATGTATACAGGGTAAAGGTCTCCCAGTAACAATATCTACTGTTTACTGAAGCTTCGCTTGGCCTTCAAATGCTTCAGCAAAAGGAAAGTAATATTAGAGCAACACACCCTGTGTGAAAACAAGAAGTTTCACAGTCATATAAACTGTGTGTGTGTGTGTGTGTCAGTCATTTTTGCTGAAATGAAGCCGTTTCTTCTGTCAGTGAAGTTACTCTCAGTGTTCAGAGAAGCCAGAACTTTAAGTCGAGGGACTTCATTTGCAGATTATGTAGATTTAGTGTCCCAGTCAAAGTAATGGTGAAAATGCTGCACTTTAAAAAGATGAAAGTTCAATGCATAATTTTTCCGTTCCACAATTACGCTCCACTTTGTGCTGTTCTGTAGCAGAATAATACAGTGAATAAATGATTAAAGCATGACGGGTGGAATGTGCTTAATATTCCTTTTTTTTATATTCTAAATTGATTTTAATGGTAAATTGCAAAATAATAATAATGCCTAGGACTGGGTCACATGGCTTTAAAAAAAATCAGATTTTTTTCAGACTAGATTTAATTTCTGATTGAATTTCTTTACTTATTTTTTCTTGGTTTCTTTTTAAAAAAATAAATTACAAATGAGAGCATATATTTCCAAAAAGTGGCTTTTATTTCAGTCATCCCTTCTATTAGTTGTACAACGCAGCATCAGAGCCAAACTGCGAGAAATTTTGTTAATATTAGCAAAAGAAAAGACACAATTTTACCAGGAAAAAAAGTCTTAAGATTACAAAAAAAGTAATTTTTAATGAAAAGAAAAAGATTTGATAGTCATCAGGATGTGATGTGACCAACACCGTCCGTTTTCCTTAGAAATTGAAACAGTCGTGTGAACAATGTGTCCAAGTCCTGCTACTGATAATAATTTGTTGCTGACGTGTAGAAAGATTTTGTTGTCTCAAGTGTTGGTCATAAAACTGACGTATAACATCAGAGCGCACTCAGGACATTTTTTTATTATTATTATTCTTTTTTGTGTGCGAGTTCTTATAAAATTTCTACTTTATTCTGGTAATATTACAACTCTATTGTTGTAACTAAAAAATCAACCGTCATAATGATCCATAGTAGAGTTGATCTGAACTCAACATCAAAGTAAGCAGAAGCCGTAAAACACTCGTCTAAAACAAGATGGCGGCCCTCGGCTGTTCTATCAGATCATCACACGCCGTCAGAGCAGCATACATGCAGTGAGTATTCACGCCTGTGCGTTAAGAAGTCCGACCTTCAGAGGAGTTATCAGTTCAGCCTACGCACAAGTTACGACAAAAATGAGTCAATAAATTGTTTTCAGTGATATCTGGTCGCATTGTTGTGGTTTTAAAGTGCATTTAAAGCAGAACTAGCTGCAGCTGGAGTTCAACTACAAAACACGGCCGTGTAAAACTCGCCTCACTTGATGATGGTCTGACTAGTTAACCACCAAGTCAGGATGTCATACGGCTGTTAATGACAGTGTGTGACGATCAACGTCATGATTCCACGTTGCGGATTAAATAAAACCACACACACTGTCATCATATGCTGACCTGACAGAACACCGGCGTCGCTCCGACATATGGAAACACGACGACTGGAGGGCAAAAAATCCCGACTTTCCAAAACTGATGTCTGTATAAACTTGATTAGTGGATAACAATGCCTCTCCTTTGTCTCAGGCCAATACGCCCATGGCCAAAACGGAGAGCCCATCACCACCTCGCAGCGAGTTCGCTGACCTCATGCGTAACCCTTTGATTGAGCCCCTCAGCAGCTCGACAAACAAACCCTCCTCTGAGCTTTTCGAGGACCTGACGAATGACGCAGCGGGTGAGGCGTCTGCCGAGGAATTGGATGAGTTTGTTGACCTTCTGGGAAGTAAAGCAGCAGCACAAAGAAAGGAAGTGGATGTTACGGTGGAAGCAGCGGCGGTGGATAAGGGTGAAACAAGCCATGGCGCAACAGATTTACTCGCCGATGGAGAAACGAGAAGTGCCTCTGAACAGGAAGCGACTTCTGCCGCTCCAGTCATGGACCTCGGCGGCTCGCAGCAGCCACCTGCCAGTGCCAAGGTCACCGACCACATGGAGTATCTCCTGAGCTGTCTGCCGGCCACCGCCACGTCCGACGCCCAGCAACCCGGCGGCGCGGTGGTCGACCTCTTCGACGACGAGGGAAGCGACATTTTCACCGGAGCCCCATCTACCAAACCTGCCAAGCAGCCTCAGAAGAGCCTCTTCGGCGACGCCGACGAGGACCTGTTCGGCGAGCCGCTGGGCGCCGTCTCAAAGAAAGCCGCCGGTAAGGAACAGAAGGAGAAATCAGTCCCCGCTTCAGCTGGAGAACCTGCACACGACTTCACCGAGGAGGCGGTCGGCACGGTGCCAAACGCCAGAGCGGTCAACTCCAAAACCAACGGAATCCCTCCAGAAGAGGACTCTGATATATTTTCAGGTGGGCAGACTGTTGATTTATTTATTTATTTATTTTTTTATTTTTTTGTCCCGGTAAATGTGTAAAGACAAAACGTCAGCCTAGTTTTTACGTCTGCTTTCTCTCTTCGTCCGACAGAAGCCACAGTGGAGCTTTCCCTGGACAGTCCAAGGAGCGAGAGAAGGAAAGACGCGACGACCAAACCGCCTGCGTCCGCCTCAGCCAGCCTCGCCAAACCACAGTCTGTCGCCGTGGAAGAGGTACACACAACCTTTATTTACTTACTTAAAGTCCTACAAATCTTCTAAACGGACGACAAATCCGTCTGGAATCTCTTCTTGGCCCTGCGTCCTCTTGGAGGAAGAAGCAGCTGGGACGAGGTTTCACTCTTCTCGTCTAAAATTTGTTTCAGCTGGAAGAAGAGGAGGAAGAGGAACTTGAAGATAAGTTTGACGTTTATGTCTCTGTTAAAGACCCTGAAAAAATAGGTGAGGAGCATTTGTTTCTTTCAACGAAGCTCGACAAATCCTTTGATTTAGCAGACAGTTTGATTTTTCTTCTTGTTTTCCTCTAGGGGACGGCATGAACGCCTACATGGCTTATAAAGTATCAACACAGGTAAGAAACAAGCTGCGGCGGACACAGCCAGCTAACGAGCTGGCTGCGCTAGCAAGCTGGCTGCGCTAGCAAGCTGGCTGCGCTAACCCTAGAGAGATTATCATAGATATTAGTTCTGCTAAAGCGCTATAGCAATATGGTGTTTAGTGGAAGTAAACCATGTTGTCAATGGCATGTTATATCGCCCTCTTCTGGTTAAAACGTGTTACTGCACACCCATCTCAACAGAAAGTGATGCATGAATATTTTTTAAACAGACTTTTTGCTTATTCTTTCTTTTGTGTAGTTTGCGAACTCTTGTTGTTAATTTAGCCTAATTCACCACAGCAGGGTTTTGGTCAGAAAGAATGCAGGACATCAGTAGATTTTAAACTGTTTAGCTGTTGCATTCTGGGTAGAGATTAAACACTGTGAGGAGAAACACAGCTTCTGCATAGACAGTGCTCACCCAATTCAAAGTAAGAGCGTGGATGTAAACATAGAACTACTTGAACAATTCTTAAGAGTCAATAATTAACGTTGAACTTTGTTTCAGCTGAAACTTTACAAAACAGCCAAGTATATTAGCGCTTTAAAAATTACGTGGAAAAATTTATTTGGGGTAAGGTGAGTGTGCTAAATGTTTTCAAAGTTGGCTAAAATTAGCTCTGCCGATTAGCGTAAATGTGGTCATCGGTGAAAATATGAGCCAAGAGCCCGCGGATCGGAGGTGAAATTTTCTCTCTTTCAATCTAAGGGGATCATGCTAAGAGGAAAACGCTTGATAAACTGTTGTCATAGAAACACAGATTTCTACAGTGATGTATTTACCAGTAATAAAATCTTGTGGGTTTTTTCTTTCCCCAGACCTCTCTGCCGATGTTCCGCAACAAAACGTTTACGGTGAGGCGACGCTTCAGCGACTTCCTCGGCCTCTACGAGAAGCTTTCCGAAAAACACGGACCAAGCGGATTGATCGTTCCTCCGCCGCCGGAAAAAAACCTCCTGGGTAACATTAACCCTGCACTCCGTCGATAATGATCTGTGTTCAGAGATGATTTTATTGGCATTTGATGCCACTGACCAGCAGAATAGTGCGTACCTGTGAAATGATTCGATCACAATTTTACAGAAACACCAATTGCTATAAAAACGAGATGCGTTTTTTGTGTCCAGCTGCAAAATGTGTAGAATGGAGTAAAGACTCTCTGTGATTCCTCTGGTTTTCTGTTGGGTTTGGTCGCATTGACATGTTGTGGCTGTAACAGTGGGGCGGTTGGAGGCGTGAATACTTGTTTTCTGGCTCAGGAATGACAAAAATGAAGGTGGGAAAAGAAGATTCATCGTCGGCAGACTTTCTGGAGAGGAGAAGAGGAGCTTTGGAAAGGTAAGACGGTCTGACTGAATATTTAATATTTTATCAAGACTCTTTCTTTTTGAATTTGCAAAGCAGAAAGTTGAGTTTTCTGGTTTCCACAGGTATCTCCAGAGAGTAGTGTCTCACCCAATGCTCCTGCAGGATCCTGATGTCAGGGAGTTTCTGGAGAAAGAGGAAGTAAGTAACATCTTTATTTAAAAATTTTTTTCAATCTGGTTCCTGCGTGAGACGGAGATTTGTCTTTAGCTCAGAAGGTTCTCCTTATCCGTCTCGGGCTTTGATGAAGTTGTGACTTGTTTCCTCAGCTGCCCAGAGCCGTCAGCACCCAGGCGCTGAGCGGGGCCGGCTTCCTTAAGATGCTCAACAAGGCATCAGACGCCGTCAGTAAAATGACCATCAAGATGAACGAGTCGGATGTGGTGAGTTCATGCCGCAAACGTTCACTCCTGATCCAGAGCCGCTTTGTTTTCCTCTGAGTGAGCAAATCCCATCAGGTTTGCTTTATGGTACAAACTGAAGAGTCATGGACAAAATGAAGAGCCAACAGTTGTTAAATAGTTTGATATTTGTGTTTTAAACTCAAATGCTTTAGCGGGTAAAGATAAAACTTTTTTTCTCTTCTCAATATTTGAACATTGATTGATTTTTATTATTATTTTCTTTGCCAACCTGAAAACTGCTTCCTACTAGCCGATATTAATCTTAAGCTATGGCCAATAAGTTGTTTTTAGAGGTGTGAGTGCATGTATATATACAACACCACATGTTGACATTTATGTTTCAGGAAGGGAAACACGAACGGCAACTAGGTGGAAGTGAACATCAGACGTTGGTATCGGCCCAGTTTCACTTACTGGACTGATACCAATATTTTTTTAAAGTGTTTATGCTGACATACTGCGCATCCACAGTCATTATGCATCATGTATTTATGCAGCATTGAGGAATGAGACGTAAAGGGCCCACACTGATCTAGTGACATTTTTCTAGAACAAGATTTGTAAAAACATCCTGATAATATACACTTTACAGGTGCATTCAGTGAATTCAGATAAAAGTTCATAATCAAGAATAATGCGGACAACCGTGAACATCCTCTTTATGAGACTGCCTTTAGTCAGAGGCTTCTTCAGATTCGCTGTAATACAGACTGCTACAGAAGATCCTTCCTGCATACAATCATCCCTATCTAAATCCCCCGGAAGAATCCTGAATTAATGTGATTCACAGAAACATTTAAAACCCCTTTGGGATCAATAAGGTATATTTTGAATTGGGAAAAGTGTTAAAACTCTGGTGTTTCGTTTGTTTTTCCCTGCAGTGGTTTGAGGAGAAGCTGCAGGAGGTTGAGTCTGCAGATCAGCAGTTCAGGAAGCTCCACGCTCTGGTTGAGTCGCTCGTCGTTCACAGAAAAGGTAAAGATTTTGTTGTTGTTTTTCCCAAGTCTCTGATTCCAGAGTGTAACCGTGACTCGATCGTGTGGCTTCCCGCCTCCAGAGCTGTCCCTGAACACGGCGAGCTTCGCCAAGAGCGCGGCCATGCTGGGCAGCGCCGAGGACAACACGGCGCTGTCCCGCGCCCTGTCGCAGCTGGCCGAGGTGGAGGACAAGATGGAGCAGCTCCACCAGGACCAGGCCGCCAACGACACCTTCAGCTTCGCCGAGATGATCGCAGACTTCATCCGCCTGCTGGGAGCCGTCAGGGTGCGCCAGGAAACCCGTCACGGTACGAAACGCTGCTTAGAGGCGCCTGTGACTCTGACAGCGTCTGCCTCCTCGCAGGGAACCTTCGACCAGCGGATGAAGGCGTGGCAGCGCTGGCAGGACGCGCAGGCCATGCTGCAGAAGAAGAGGGAGACGGAGGCCAAGCTGCTGTGGGCCAACAAGCCGGACAAGCTGCAGCTGGCCAAGGAGGAGATCGCCGAGGTAACGCCCCCTGCTGGAGCTGGGCGATACAGCAAGACAATAAAACCAGATCTGATTTCCATTTTTATCTAAAAAGGAAATGTTGAATGACAAAAAATACAATAAAAAAGTTTCTATAAATGAAATGTAATTAAAATGGATTTATCGCCCAGCCCTACATCCTGGCTGTTATTGTTATTATTTTGATTTTGTTGAGTATCATTGTGTATCAGACTCAATCTGTCGTCGTTTTTCCTCAGTGGGAGGCCAAAGTGACTCAGTACGAGAGAGACTTTGACAGAGTTTCTGCAACTGTACGCAAGGAAGTCGTCCGCTTCGAGGTCTGACTCGTCTGTCTTTCCAAATTCTCTGACGTGAAACAAAAGTAAAGTAGTCTTATTTTTATGTTTTTATCACTAACAGAAAGAAAAGACCAAGAATTTCAAGAGACAGATAATCGTGTACCTGGAGTCCCTGCTTCAGTCTCAGCAGCAGGTGAGTCTGTCACTCACTCAGTTTTAATTTTATTAATAGTTTAATGTATACTTTTTTAATTTTTTATTTTTTTTTTTACTTCTTCCAATGAAAAAAGGGGGCAAAATTACACCCACAGCTTAAAATGCATTTGTAAACTGCTGCTAATATTTATTTAAGTCCTTTGAACACACTTCCTGTGCCTATTTAATTTAGATCTTTCACAGTGATAAGAGAAAACTATAATAAATTCACACCAGTTTATACGTTTAAAGAATTAAGGCCTTAAAATGTCTTAAAAAAATTATCATCATGTCTTTATTGCCAAGGTCCATTTAAAAATGACAGATCCTAAATTACCTAAACATGTCTTAAGTCTAATTGTGGTAGGACTACTTATTGATGTATCCTCTTTTTTTTGACAGGTTTTCTCTGTCAGGCAAAAGTTTGAGTTGTGTGCAGATATCTTTACCGCCAACTAGCTGCTATTAGCTAACTATTAGCCAGCTTGGCTCCAATTTAGCTGGACAACATTCATTTTCACCACCAGCTCACTTCTGTTGCTAGCGCTCATGATTCTAGGCGTATGATACCGTGGAAAATAAAACTACATTTTAAGCTCGGCACCATCAGCGTTACGGTTGTAGGGAGCCGTTTCCTAAAGCCACAAGCAGACGACAGAAGTTTCTGCTTTGCTTGATTGTCATACAGCCGGATCCCCCGACTGTTTCAAATATTTAGTTATTTGGTCTTAAATTTCATTCAAAGTGGCCTTAAAAAGTCTTATATTTGACTTGCTTAAACCTGACACAATCGTCATAACAACATGGGGGGACAAAATGTATTAAAGTCTCAAAAATAGGTTCTGAAAGGCGTATGGCCGACTCTAAGGGTTTGCACCTACTGATGCGTTTGTGTTTGTTGTTTTTTTTCTCCAGCTGATCAAGTACTGGGAGGCGTTCCTGCCTGAAGCGAAAGCCATCGCCTAACGGCCGACCCTCTGACCAACAAACCGGCTGCCTTCTTTATACACTTTACCTCCTTTTGCCTTTAAAGCAAGAAAACAAACATGCTCGTTGAAAAGGGAGATACAATCAACATGTTTCTTTGTTGTTTTTTTTTTTAAATACAATCATCCTTAACGTACAGCTCTGTATTCTATTGTATTAATAACTGTATATTTTCATTTATCTTTCCACTATTTTCTTACGAGAGCAAAGAGTTTAAAAAGATGGAAAGAGGAAAAGTTTAGCCCAGTGATTTTTTTTTTTTTTTTTTTTTTTTCCCCCAGTAGCGCCCTCTGCAGGTGATGAGGAGCTCCTTCCAGTCTGAAGCTGAAGGTGGCCAAGAGTCTCACTCTGCTTCTCACTTCTAATAATGACTCAAAAGAAAAAAAAAGGGATTAAATAACTTTTCTGAGCACTTCTAGCTGCTGGATAAACTTCCTCGAGTTCTAGCCGGTTTATTTTTCTTCACAGGTTGAAGCAGTGGGGAGGGGAATGACACGGGTTTGTGGGTTCCATGTTTTCCGGTGGAATTTGAGTCGTTAAAAATCATGTCTGTGCCTTTCTACCTGGAAACGATGCTAGTTTGAGAGAATTTTGTACACAGATGTGAGCCGAGCAGAGGCTTTGTTGCACTTAGTTAAAAAAAATAAAATAAAGAGAGAGAGAGAGAGACGGTCCTGATGTGTTTTCCTGAATGGAAACTTGCTGAGTACATGTGGAACAGGTGAGAATGTCTGGGCCTGTTTCTCACGTCACAGTTCATGATCGACTCTTTTACCAAACAGCCAGTCGGATGTGTCAAATAAAAGCTGCCACCATTTTTTTATTTGATGTTTTTTTTCTTCTCTGCTGATGGTAAAACATCTCTGTTCTGCTTCTTGCTTTTTCTTTCACACCAAATGTTTTTCGCTCCCACCTGTTACCGTCATCAAACTGAAGTTTCTCTGATGGAAACATGATTAAGATGCATCTAAATTTAAATTTTTTTTTTTTTTTTTTTTACCCACATTTTTCTACTTTAAATTCAGTCATTTGCTTCTTCAGGTTAAATTAACACTCAACCATATTTGCAGAAGTAATTTTTCCAGGAGTTTGAGTTGTGTCTGTTTGCATCGTCAGAACGTTGATGTAAAGTTTGTTTGTTTTTCTCTTTTTTTTTTGTGGCAGACTCGTAGAGAAGCAGGGCTTGAATCAAAAACAGAATGTTGGATATTTTTCTGAATGAATCACGAGTTATTTAGCATTACCGTGAAACGGAACGGGCGATCGTTTTGGGTAAATTATTCAACAAGAATGAAGGAGTGACGAATCAAGAATGTCTTAAACTGTACATCTGGAACACGTCACTGCCGTACGGAGGCAAATCTTCCACCTGGTTCCTGCTTTAACGTCTCGGTTCTTCACAGCAAAAACTAAACTTCATCACCGTTTTCACATGGAAGATCTTGTAATGTCCTGAGATTTTTTTTCTTTCTTTAGACCCAAGCTTTTTTTTTTTAAACGTATTTCTACACCACATTACTAAAATTGTCTGTATGGCCGCTGTCACTATTGTAATGTCGGGACATACACTGTCATAGATTCCTTAAAAAAAACAAATCAATAAAAGTTGCACTGTTTGCTCTTGAAGATTTCATAAAGAGGCTCGCCGTTTTGACTCTTTCTTAATCCCTCTCCCCATTGTCGTTATTTTGTATAAAACAATTTTTACTTTGTTAAAGGATATTTTTGGTACTTTCTATCAAAAGCTACATTTTAATGATTTTGTAAAAGCAATAAAAACAAAAGGAGTGAAAACTTGTTATAGGTACTGTACATCTTAAAAATGAATAGAAGGTCTTCTTGACTTTTTTTTCGGATGCAGAGCACTAAAGACTTGAACTGAAAAGAAAAGTTAGGAAGCTAAGCACACATCCCTGAGGAACCCCAGGTGTTTATAGATGTTTCAGGCTCAAATAATCTTAATGCATAGAGCTGCTACTTGTGTTAGAGAAGCAGAACATTTATAGTTAAAGCTTGTAAATTGGAGTAATCCGAAAGAGGAAAAATGGTTAGCATAGCACTTTAATCTTGTATAACTTTAGTGCTAATGCTACAGAAACACTGCCAGGGCATTTTATTTTATGACCGAATCAGCTGAAACCAATAAAAATGCTTTTACTTCTGTAAAAGTAAAAGCATTTTCATGAACAAGCCAAGAAAATTATTTTAAACAACGCTAATGAACTATTCAATGAGCTGAAAAAAATCGGCGCCAAGATGGCGGTTCTTTCTAAACACTTGTCATGACACAGCAGCCTTCAATTTTACTGACATCTTTGGGTTAAAGTTTTATAATCTGTCAATAAAAGTTAGTTGCAGCTCACCTCATGTTCGTTCTCCTTATCTGTTCATTTTAGATCCTCTTCCAGCGTTGTTTGCCTCCAGGTATCTATTCACTGCTGACTGTAGCTTCCGTATTTGCTATTTTGTATCGTGAATTTATGTCATTTCCTGTTTTAGGAACAACAACACACATCTGAATTTCTTTTATTTTAGGTTTCATTTCAGCCCTGTCCCAGGAGAGGTCGTGTGAACCCCACGGTCCCTGCGCGCGGTTACGCAAGGAGTCCAGTGGTACCGTGGAGCACACGCTTCATACGCCGTCCACTAGGGGGTGTACTGACACCGTGTGCGCTTTTAGGATTTTTTTTATTTATTTCGTGGTTTTGACTAATAGTTAACTTTTATAAATTTTAATATAGTTTTTTCTTAGCATTTTTGGTCTTCACACCTATTCTGGAAGGTCTGATGATCACGTTTATTCTGGAAGGTGTGAAATAGAGCAGACCTTCCTATTCTGGATGATTTGGACTTCAGAATAGGTGTGATAACCAAACCTTCCAGAATAGGAAGGTCTGGTCTATTTCACACCTTTAATATGTTTTTGGGTAAGAAAAAAAAAATTGGGACTGTTACCCACCAATACTACTTGTGACTTGAAGCAATTTGGGGAAACTCAGATGATGTCAATATTGGAGTTGAATGGTGTCCAAGTTCTGTGTGCCAGAGACGAATGCTTTGCCACAAAATGTGTGCATCCACCCTGAAACAGAAAGTCTTCCGAAAGCGTGAGACGAGTCCTGAGCACCGGCTGAAAAGACATTCAGACAAGAAAAGTCATTTTTAAGAAAGCCTTATAAAAAAAAATAAAAAAAAGACAGATTTGTTAGCAAAAATGTGTGTAAATATTTTAATTTTAAAAGATCAAAATCAAAAGATTCTCTCATTATTTTTGACATTTATCAAACAGAAATACCTTGAGTCATTGTAACTGATGTAAAAAGAGGAAAATGGTTGCAAGCCAAATAAATGTTCAATTAAAATGTTATAAACAAAGAAACTCCACAACAGACAAATAAGCGTGTCATCTTTGCCATTTATTAAAAATTATTTACATCAAGACGTGCTGTGAGGCGGTTCACTGCCCTCTCCCCCGGAACATTTCATCCTGCGATTTAAGCAATCCGCTCGGAACCAGGCGGCAAACCGGAAACAGACGATGAGCTACACTTCCTGTTATACCAAACGAGGAGATGAAAGCGCTAACAATGTCTTCACGAGGCACCAAACAACAAAGAAAACATGAATCATTCTGGCAGCTGTTGATGAAAAGAAAGCACTGAACAAGTTTCAGACCGCTCATTAAATCACATGATGACGTCACGCAACGTTTGGTGGGTTTTGATGTTAAACACCTTAAATCCGTAAATCGGTGCTGAAAATCTGTTATTTTTTTCCACAAAAACACCTCTTACAGAGTGGATGAAGTGATGTTTACCGAATGAGGTCGTTCTACGTCACGAAGGACGCAGGAACGAGATAAAAATCTGTAATTACACCCGGAGCCACATCAGTCATTACAGCGAGGAAAATGTTCTTAAAGCGAGACTTTTAATGAATAGCGTCGGATTTGGGAGATTTGACGATGATCGGGAGTCTTAGCTGCGGCAGCGGTTAGCACCAACAGCTAGCTCCTGATCAGCGCAGCTCGCACGTTTATGGACATGGACGTCAGGATGAGCTTTTATTAATCCATTACCTACCATTGTTGCTTTTACTGCATCATTTCAACGGCCACAAATGGCCCCCGAGCCACACCTTGGACACCCCTGCATTAAAATGCAAAACATTTTTTGGTCCAGTTTCTAGTGCAAACATCTTAGTACGCCTGAAATAAGACAAAACTAACTTACAAGGAACTTTTCAGCAAAAAATAGGAGCTTGTTTAAAGTGAATTATTCCTTAATATTGACTTTTAAAAAAGTAATAGTTCCAGTTAGAACATGGGCAAAATTTCTTACTGTAAGTGAAAAATATACCAGTGGAACTAGTGCTATTTAAAATTAATGAATAATTATTTACTTAACTATTTAGGTCATATTTTTGCTGAATAATTACTTTGAAGTTAATTTAGTCTAATCCCAAGTGTACTGCTTTTGCAGGGCAAAAATATTTAAATTGAAGATGGATTTTTTTTTTCCAAGTATAAAATGCACCATTTCCACAGCATGATGCATCCACTACCATACATATGTCTTGTCATGAAGACCAAAAAGGCCAATCTAACCATAAAGAGTTTCTCTAAACGGAGCTCAATGATCCGTGCAGAGTTGACGACAGTTTGGGTTCAATGGATGAAAGTCGAAGATAAAGTTCTGCGACAACAACAAGCTCACATCAGAGCCGGTTCTGGATTGGTCAAAGTATGTCAGCATTACTGATTGCAGCGGACCGGATGTCCACCCTGTTGAAAATTTGTGGGTTATTCTTAAAATTTATCAGCATTTCTGGAAAGACGATGCAGTCAAATGGACTGCAAAGAATAAAACTTTACTGAAGGACATTTGACAAAATATTAGATATAGTCTATGGACAATTTTGACCGATTGGAGGGTAGATAAAACAGTGAATTATTGTTTTGCAAAATACAATCGCTGGTTGTATGTTGTATTGTTGACCGACCATAAAATAAAAAGCCAAACTTCTGACCGGCATCGTACGGGTGAAGAGCATCGACACAATTGATTTTACCACAAAACTGTTATTTTCTGGAAAATACCCAATTAAAGAAATACCACCAGCACATGAGACGGTTCTGCTCAGACGGAAAATTTAAAAAATCATGCAGAATTCTGACATCAGGGGGGAAATTGGCGATGAAGCGCTCCATCTTAGCTTTCCAAAGCGGTGTTGGATACAGAACAGTCAAGTGAAAAACCTCGAGAGTTCTCCAGCAACGAAACACAAGACAACCACGTTTACAGGCAGTACATTCTCCACACGCGTCGTTTCTTCTTCTTCTTCTTCTTCTTCTTCTTCTTGGGTTTATAAGCCAGAAATGTTGACGTTTGTGTATTAACTTAAAAGATGCTCACGCTACAGGTTTAAAAAACAAAAAACAACAAAAACTAAAAAACGAACAAACAAAAAAAACGGACGTTCCAAAAGTCTGAGGACGTAGAAGCGGAGGAGACCGAGAACCGGCAGAGGATTCAGACCGAAGTCGGCTGCTGTTCGCCAGCGGCGGCGGCGTCCGGTCCGTTTTCCACCACAGTCCGAGCGACGTACCTCAGAAGCCCCCCGTGTTGGAAAACGTTAACGTCCACCTCGGAGTCGAACAGCGCCGTGACGCTGAACGACGTCCCTTTGCTGGTCTGGAGGGAAAGAACCAAAAGAAATCAGTGAACTGCGTGGAGATTCCCAGAGACGCAGACGCTGCTCAGACGCCTCACCCTGACGGTCAGCTGCTGCCGCGGCCGCAGGCGCTCCGGCAGCGCCACGCTGAAGCGCTCCTTCCCGCTCAGCTCCAGGGTGTCGGCGTTTTGCCCCGCCTCAAACTGCAGCGGCATTATGCCCATCCCCACCAGCTGGCTCTTGTGGAGCTTCTCGAAGCTCTCGGCGATGACGGCGCGGACGCCCTGGGAAAAAAAAAAAACAAAACAAAGGAATCAAGGTTTAAAAAGTAAGTTTTTCCTACGTTATGATGTCTAACTTCATTGTGATTGGAGATTTTCCAAGACAGAAACAAACAAAGTAGTAAAGCTGGTCGATACGACTTATAAATAAAATGTAGGATTTTTTTTTTATACCCAATTTGATTTCCGACTTTAATAAATTTTTATTTAGAGTTTAGATTGGGTCGGGCTCCGGCCATACACCTAAACTAAAATTTTTCCTCCTTGCCTTTCTTCACGTGACAGAAGATAAATTAAAAAGTATTTTTTATTTCAGTAATTCCTTTTGTGGATTGAAGTGAATTCAAAGTTCAAATAAATAGAAGCCGGTCAAACAAGATGGCGCCTCTAGGGTGCGCTAACATCTCTCGACCCAGCCCATCGGTGGAGGAAAAAAAAAGATTTTTGAAAAATTAAATTTGCAAAAACAAAAATATTTGATTAATTGATACAATTGAAATGGTGCATTATTGTAAAGTGAAAGACAAAGGACATAAATATTGTTTTCAGATTTTAAAGAGTATTTTTAAGACCCTAAAATGAAATCCAGGAACTTCAGAAATCTCCTAACCTGCAAGGTTCAAAAAGGTTTGAAACTGAGGTGGAGGTTCACCTTCCAGCCACCGACTTGTGCTTTAACCCTAACTCATTTTTTAGAATGGCCCAGTCAAAGTCCACCTCAGTCAAACGAGGTGGACTAAATCCACCTAAATCCTATTAAGCCTGCGTAAAAACTAGAAAATGAATGTTCACTAATTATTTTAATGTAATTTCAATAATATACAATCAACATTCATGGTGCGTAATGTTAAAGTATGACTATTGGTGTGTGTTTGTTTTAATTCCATTTTCCTGACATATACTACGTTGTGGGGACCCACTGCTCCTTGTGGGGACTGAAGTCTGGACCCACAAGGAGAAACGCTGTTTTTGGGTCAGAGGTCAGATTTAGGATGGAGGTGTGAATTGAGTTTTGGTTAGGGTTAGGTATGTGATGGTTAAGGTTTAGGCTGTAGAAATGAATGGAAGTCAATGGAAAGCCCCCACAAAGATAGCCAAGCAAACATGTGTGCGCATGTGTGTGTGCGTCAGTGTGTGTGTGTGATTTACCAGCAGGTACGGTCCCTTAGCTACCCAGTCCCTGGAGTTTCCAGAGCCGTAGTCTTTTCCTGCCAGGATGATGAGAGGCGTGCCGTCTCTCTGATAGCGATCAGCTGCCTCAAACACATCCAGCTGCGCATGCACATACACACACCCACAAGCACATACACACACAGAGAGAGAGAACCATTGAAACTGGACTCAGGCTGAATCAACCAGCACTCAACATTTACATGTACTAGACCGGTTAGGTTTCCTCTCACAGTCTGGCCAGAGGGAATATGCAGAGTCTTTGGGCCCGGCTTGCCAATGAACCGATTGTGGAGCTTGATGCTGGCGAAGGTTCCTCTCATCATCACCGCGTCGTTCCCTCGGCGAGCGCCGTACGAGTTAAACTCCCGCGGCGTCAGCCTGGGGACGCAGAGACACAATGTGAGAGTTGAGATCATTTGAAGCAGCTTGGAACCGTCACAATTAGCAATAAATCAATGAAATGCTGCTAACATTTGATGCTAAGTGCAAAGTTCGCACTACCTGACACTTCTGCCTGTTTTTCCTGTCCAAGCTTAAAGATTGTTGTTTATTGAAATGCAATTTTTTATTAATTTCATTTGTTGTTTTCTATTGTTTGGTTGATTTGTTTTGGATATATAAAATGTCTTCCAGTTCCGGTTTTAGATGTTTGTAAGAATTTAAAGTTTATTCTTTGTCTTGCATTATTATGTCGTTACCTTTACAGTGAAAACAACTGGGACAACTTATTGTCCAGCAAAATTCAAGTTCCAGCATTAATTATTCTTTTGAAATAAAAGTTTAGTGATCCTTCGATGGGTGTACTTGCACTAATATGCCATCATTATTGTTATACTAGTTGAAAATGGTCTCAAAATGACAATATTGTCAATTTATCACAGTAACTTCTGTGACCATTTATCGTCCAGAGAAATCAGCTCACCAGCTGGCGGTGTGGCACTGACCGTTTGCTCTGCAGGTACTTGGCGGCGGCGCTGACTCTGGCGATGCTGCCGGCTGGTGAGATGTGATCCGTGGTCACTTTGTCTCCGAGGAACAGTAAGGCGTGAGCGTTTTCTATCGACTGGAGCGGAGGAATATCTTTACTCTGGGGTGAAAAAAAAAACGATAAAAGGGAAGAGGTGAGAAGGCGACGGTTGCTGCGATGCAGGAAGAAGCGCCGGCTCTGGTGGAGGGACCTACGAGTTTGGTGAAGAACGGCGGCGAGCGGATATACGTGGACTTGTGATCCCAGGGGAAAACCACAGAGTCTGGACATTCAATCTTGTTCCAGAAGGTGTTCCCTTTCTGAAGGAGAGCAAAGGTCTCACGGTTTGCATGTGCAGCAGGATTAATTCAACAGCAGAACAGGTTCTGACCTCCATCCTCCTCCTGAGGTCCTTAAAGATGGAGGAGATGACCGTGTCCTCCTCGGTCTGCTGGACCTCCTCTCTGGACGGCCAAATGTCACGAAGATACACTTCCTTTCCCTCCGAAGTCCGGCCTGTTCAATTTGAAACATAAGCTGAAAATCACGTTTTTGAATATGTTCGCTTTTTAAAGAGCTTTCCGAGGACAAGCAGAGGGAACACAAGGCTTGAAGATGAAGAAGAAGAAAAAATCACGTCCTTTGAACTTTTTCACATTTTGACACTTTTTTTTATCATTTCTACTTTGCTATATTGTTCAGATTAAATCAGATTGGACTTAACAAGAGATGCGAACATTTCTGAAACAACTTCACCTGCTAGCAAGATGCACCAGAGAGGGACGAGGATCTGGGGCCTCGTGCACAAAGCAAACAAAAAATGCGCGGCGTCACATTTTACGCACAAGTCGGCATGTATAAAACTTTACTTTGCGTCACAGTTTGCGTAAATATATGCACTTTTTCTCCGTCGTGAAAATATGCGGCAGCCACGGAAAATTTTCTGTGGAAAATATCAAACTACAAAGCGTCAAAACTCACCTAAACTCACCAAAATCCCACTACACTGAGTTATTTAGACCAAGATGTTTCAAACCTGATGTTCTTTTCATGGTTTTAATATTTTATTGTTCAAATGTAAACGATAAAACTGACCAGACGCTTTCTTGGGTTGATTGGGGTTCAAAATTGCAACATTTGTTACGTTTTCAGCTTTCACACAGTTTTGTGTCAAACCAACCAAACTAATTGAAAAACCTGCCGCCTGTGGTGGAAACGCTGCACCAAGAAACGCTTAAGGAAATGACATAAACCTCAGAAGAAGGTGTGAGTGCAAACTTCTTCTTTGCAAAATGTAAACAAAAATGGAGTAGCGTCAGATTGTAGCGGTTGAAGGATTTCTCTTTTGCCTTTGGCTAAAGTCCACAAGCCATTTCTCCTGCTAGCGCGAGACACGTGCATTTGTTTTGGTTGTATTTACCCAGAATGCTGTGCTCCACAATCTACTTCCTGCTTTTAGACTAAAATGCTTAATTTTAGTCACATCGGTGTAAAAAAAACAATAATAATAAAAAAAACAGAAGCAAATAAATATTTCTAAAAATTATTAAATAACTCCAGACCTTTTCCAAAGCCTCTAAGCAGAGCAAATTAAATGTTTAGATTAAAATACAACCAGGTTGCAGAAGATAAAAGATTTTTTTTCTTTTACTTCGCCGGCGGTTGAGACGTGACTAAACAAGACGCTGAATCCATTCCTGCTCACTGACTGTAATCCGACCAAATTCCTAAAATCCCCGGCTGATCTCCAGCTTCTAGACAAACAGCTTATGGAGCCGCGGGCGGCGCCCGTCTCACCCAGAGGCTCTTTCTCAAAGTCGATTCCCACCGTGCCTGCGATGGCGTACGCCACCACCAGGGGAGGGGAGGCCAGGTAGTTGGCGCGCACGCAGTCACACAGGCGACCTTCGAAGTGCCTGTTGCCAGACAACAAACCGCAGGCCACCAGGTCCCCCTGAAACGACGGACAGCGAGACTGAGACTCAGTACAGAGTCTGAGTGAGGGCAGACGGAGAGCGGCGGCGGTGGGAGTTACCTTTTTGATGGCGTCGACTACGGCTTCTGGTAGCGGCGCTGTGTTCCCCACGCAGGTGGCGCAGCCGTAACCTATGACCTCGAACCTGTCACATGATCACAGCCATTATTTATGGAACTTTGGTTAATGTTGATCAATACGCTGGATGTCTATTTGTTTAATGATTTTGATGATGGTATTTGACTGGATGATGTTTTTATGGTTTAAAGCACTTTAAACTCCTCTGTTACTGAAATGTGCTACGCAAATAAATAAACTTGACATCCCACAGAAGAAAATGGATCCAACCTTTAAAAAAAAAAAAGGTTTTATCTTTGTTTTGTTTTTTCATTCTAAAACAAAGAAATAAAATGCTTTTAAAAGTTACAACAAATTCCCTGCAGTACATTATTCTAAAATATGTTTATGTGACTGAACATTAGTGGCTCTAAATGAGTTTTATTTCACCAGATCGAGGCTAAAACCTTCTCTCTGAGACGTAAAGTGTAAATATGTAACTGAAACCTCTTCTTCAAGGCTGCTGATGTCATTTCCTGTGCTGTCGGTGCGTAAAACCTGCTCACCCCAGCTGGTTGAAGTAAGGCAAGACTCCACTGGCGTTGAGGTAGTGGGTGACCATGCCACTTCCAGGAGCCAGGCTGGTCCGGATGTAGGGCTTGACGACGAGCCCGGCTTCTACGGCCTTCTTGGCCATCAGGCCTGTCGACGGCGAGGAACAGAGTGAGCAAAGCCGAGCTGCGACCTTGATGAAAAGCGTTCTCACGCTATCTGTGTTGTGTCCAGCTTCCACCGCCTTGAAACTGAGCTCAGTTTTGCTGAGAAGACTAAACAGTTCACGTCTGAATTTAAACTTTGGCATACCTGCGGTGAGCATGACAGACGGGTTGCAGTTGTTGGTGCAGCTGATGACGGCGGCGATGACCACGGAGCCGTGCGCCAGCTGATACTCCTGACCGCAGTGCAGGAAGGGGACGCGGACGTCCTGCTTCTCCTTGGAGATGTGGAAGCCTTTAAATCCCACCTGGGACAAAAGGAGAAGTTACTGGAAAGCTCCGCTGCCTAGCAACAAGAGGAATCAGCGCATACACCCGTCCAGGTTACCTTCTCGTTGAGGCAGCTCTGGAAGTCGTCCTTCATGCTGCTGACAGCCACTCTGTCTTGGGGTCTTTTGGGTCCGCTGACTTGGGGAACCATGGAGCTCAGGTTGATCTCGATCACCTGCACAAACATCGCTGGCTTCAGCGGAGCTCATTGAATACACTGTGGCTTCTAAAACCTTTCAGACAACGCACTTAAATTGACAGAGAGTCAAGTACAAAGGAATACAGCTGCATCTAAATTAGAATACAATTTTAAAAGTTAATTTATTTCAGGAATTCAATTCAAAAACTGAAACCAGTGTAATGTATTAAGAGTTAATTTCTAATAAATTTAATGGAAAAGGTTTAAAGATAATGAAAATTCAACATAAAGTTTCTCACTAAGTCTAATTAAGCATTTTAATAAAAAGCATTAAACTGAAGCAGGCAGTCACTATAACACAGGTGTGCAAAACTTTGTCCACATTTCACCAACGTTGAAAAAATAAAATGTTCCAATTGCAATGTTTTCATCAAGAAACAATTAAAATGTCACATGAATATGTTTGTGCATAGTTAAACTGGAGTTTTTTCAAAATTGGTGCCTTTCCACACACAGGCTGACAGCCCTGTTCCCCCCAAATATATCATCTTGTGTTTAAGGAAGCAGAATAACATCTGACTTTCACTTTTTGAATTGAATTACTTTAAAAAAAACAAAAAAAAACGTTTTATTAATCTGCTGGCGAGGCTGCACAGTGGCGCAGTTGGTAGAGCTGTTGCCTTGCAGCAAGAAGGTCCTGGGTTCGAATCCCGGTCCGGGGTCTTTCTGCATGGAGTTTGCATGTTCTCCCTGTGAATGGTGGGTTCTCTCCGGGTTCTCCGGCTTCCTCCCACAGTCCAAAAACATGACTGTCAGGTTAATTGGGCTCTCTAAATTCTCCCTAGGTGTGAGTGTGTGTGTGAATGGTTGTGTGTCTCTGTGTTGCCCTGCGACAGACTGGCGACCTGTCCAGGGTGACCCCGCTTCTCACCCGGGACGCAGCTGGAGAGGAACCAGCAACCCTCCTGACCCCATTAGGGATAAAGGGTGAACAGAAAATGGATGGATGGATGATCCGATGTGAAATTACCTCTGAGAACTGAGGATCTTCTGAGGATTCTTCATAGCTTCGGAAAAGATTTACAGCCTTCATGTAGGACTGCAGTAATTCAAGCTTCTTGTCAGTGAAATCTGGAAGGACGAATTAAAATACATTACAGAAAAAAAGGGACATTTCATACAAAATCCACTTCTTTTTTTTTTAGCTCAAATACATTTCATGTGTACGTGGGAGTCTCTTTTGAAAAGTTGAGGTGTACAGAAAAGTTGAACTTGACCTTCATAAATATCTTTATATTCTATCAGTCATAGTTTATTAATTGAAAGCATGCCCACTTTGATTGCTCATTTTACTCACTTGTCTTTTTAAAGTGCTTGAGTGTTACGTGGTCGATGGGGAAAAAGCTGACAGTGGCGTTGTATTCTGGACACATATTGGCGATGGTGGTCCGGTCAGGCGCCGACAGCTGGGAGACACCTGGTCCAAAAAACTCAACAAACTTCCCAGAGATTCCCGCCTGCCGCAAGTGCTGAGAAAACAAAAGACCAGAGAGACAAACCCGAAGCTCAGAGCGTTGTTATCTGGAACATCTAAAGCTACTATAGTTGATCGACCCTAAAAAGGAACCTTTGTGATGCCGAGGACGATGTCGATGGAGGTGGCCAGCGGGTTGATGGAGCCCACCAGCTTACAGCCCACCACCTGAGGTAGGGTCAGCGACACCGGTTGGCCCAGCATCACCGCTTCAGACTCGATTCCTCCAACGCCTGGAAAAGACAATGTGAAGCCAGTTACCGATGATGCAGTTTAAACGAAAAGCTGAGAAACGTCGGCTGGAAGAGGCCGTACCCCATCCCAGGATTCCCAGGCCGTTGATCATGGTGGTGTGGGAGTCGGTGCCCACCACGCTGTCGGGGTAGATCAGCCCGTCGCTGACCTGCACCACCCTGGACAGGTACTCCAGGTTCACCTGGTGGACGGCGCCGACGTCCGGAGGAACCACGTTCACATTTTTAAAAGCCTTCGAACACCACTGTTGGGCAGACGAGGAGAAAGGTCAACGAGGAGTCTCGTCCAAATGAACATTCATTTTATCTTCTCTACGTGAAATCCAAACACAACTGATGTTTTGGTACCTTAAAAAAATGGAGCCTCTCTTTGTTTCGCTGCAGTTCCATTTCCTGGTTCTTCAAAGCCGTTTCCACTCTGCAAAAAAGATTAAGTGAAAATCCACAGTTAGCAAAACACTAATATCTACATTACCTTGCAAGAATGCTTAACTTGTGCACGACCTTTGAACTTTCCCACATCGAAATGACTAACAGGAATCCTCCCTAATGCCTAATTTAGGATAATCTCGCTCTCATATTTTCACTGTTGCTGCAATTCTGCAAGTATTTTACAGTGGGTGGTGTGTTTAGGGTAATGAACAAATGTTTGTTTTCTGCCACACACACACACACACACACACACACACAGTGCTTTGGATGTAGCCTCAACAGAGCAGAACTGAGTTGTTATTTCAGCAATTGGCCTTTTTTGAGTCTGTATTCTCCATTTAAAAATTGTGTACTAAATTTGTTGACGACTATTTCAATTATCAATTAACCACAATTAATCGAATTAATCACTTCAGCCCTTCAAAGGCCATGAATACTTCTGCAAAGGACTGAAACTCTTTGAATCTAGTCCCAGTGTTACACAGACTGAATCAGTCAAATCCTCTAACTAGTGAAGACGTACTCAGAAACGGGCTGCAGGTGGAAGGGGCAGAGCAGGGGAGTGTTTTCGATCTGCTGGACCGAGGTAGGGCGGCCCGACGAGGCGGGGGGGTCGCTGCAGGCGGCCTTGCTGCAGGAGCCCCGCTGGCCCCCGCAGTGGGAGCCGCCTCTGGACGGAGGCCGGGCCGCTGTGGAACGAGGAGGAGGCTGGCTCTGGTTGGAGCTGTCGCCTCCGCCTGGGTTGGGAGCGTTCTGTATGGCGCTGGTGTGACAAGGTTCAAAGGTTAAAAGGAAATAAAGAAGCAAACAAGCAAACAAAGGTGGGATTTCTTTCCAGTTAATTAACAAACCATTTGCTGTAATCAATTTGTAGCGAGTGGTCTACGATGAGGTCTGTGGGGCATTTGGGGTTCACTAGATTGGGGTCCACGCCGTGTTTGGCCACAGCGTCTCTCATAGCTGCCAGGTCCACCATAGCAGGAATACCACTGACACACAAACGCAGCAAAAAAAAAAGTTTGTTTTTTTGTTCCCAACTATCGCTTTCTTCTCAGCCGAGGAATTAAAAAGTGAGTAGACTCACGTGAAGTCCTGCAGAAGGACTCGTGCCGGGGAGAACGGCACCTCTGCTTTTTCCTGCTGCTGCTGCCAGTCCAAGATGTTCTGCACATCCTCCTCTTTCGTGCAGAAGCCGTCGCAGTTGCGAATCGCCGCCTCCAGCAAGATCCGGACGGACAGCGGCAGTTTGTCTGCGTATCGTAAATAAAAGAGTTGATTCTCCAGGGGGTACGGCTGACGTTACGACAGACACGGCGCGGCGGTAAACTCACCGTATCTCGGGTCGCCTAATTTACGTGGGTTGTAGAACTTGATGCCATCTGGTAACGTGTCGATCAGATGGGCGTACGGGTGATCTGAGGAGGAGAAGTTAACACTTAGACCAAAAAGGACATTTAATATCTTCTAGTAATTAAAGAGTCACATGACAGAAATAACAGTGTTCCTGCAGGTTTCACCAACTCAAATTTAGGACATTTTGAGACCATTGTGAATAAAATTTAAGGCCTGTACAGAAATGTGCAAAAGAAAGTGATTGTTTTTCAGGGCACCAAAATGTATTGAATCCGAATGCATCTAGCATCGTACAGGTTCAAATTCAAAAAAACTTTATTGATCCCAAAGGGGAATGAAATGTCACTGCAACTCATAAATTCAGATTGTTCAAAGTTTATGATAGCAGCAGTCGCCCAGGCAACTGGTGTTAAGTTTACACTTACAAATAAAAGACACAATCTAGATATTAGTAGCTTGTTACCTCACAGGTCGCAGTGTATGAAGATGTCTGCACCCGATTCAAACTTCTGCCTGAGAAAAGTCTACCGTACATAGAATATATAAGAATAAATAGCCCTGCCAAACGTTGAGACCAGTGATTAATTTGTTTGAGGCCATCTTTGGTGAATTTAAAGGGGCAGTAATATGTTTTCCATAGTGCCATTTTAGGGTATAGTCAAGACAGAATGTTACCTCCAGTTGTTAGAAAAATGCTATATATACCAACTATGACTTAAAAGAAATTTTATAATACACTAAGGAAATACTTCCCTAGTGTATTATAAGCCTAGCGGGCCACCAGGCTAAGAGTAATTTGTTTATTGTAAATACGTTTTTTTATACACCAATAATATTGACAGTAAAGACAGGATAAGATGGTTTATACTTGTTGGACTACCGTCACCTGCTCATGCACCTCTGAATTTTTGTAACTTCATTTTTTAACACAAAACATGGTGTGCCACTGGGTGGACTATTCCCGGGCTCAGCAGGTTTTCTGGGGAAAATATTTCCCTAATTCATGTAACGCCTTGAAATTGGACCCCGGTATCTTTAAAAGTCTTCTTTCTGAAACTCCATCTTCAGGAAGTCGTTGTAACATGGCTCCTCTATTAACCCTTTAACAACATTTTTACCAGTGTTTTACTAAGAAGAAGCTCCTGTAATGAGCTCAGGTGTTCCACCACTTGTTTGCTAATTGCTGCTGGCTAGTCTGAAGGAGCTGAGAGGAGGAGTAACTGGGGAGGAGGGCTGCTCTGTGAGGCCGGAGCTCGGGAACTGCAGCTCTGAGGAGGAGCTGCACCTCAAAGGCGGGGCTTGGTCCAACCAGGCACTTTGCACAGCTGAATGGTTCCCATGGAGATTAAAGGATTTCTCAAACATGAATGAAAGAATCAAAGTAACGCTCCAGGTACAGTACAGACCAAAGGTTTGGACACACCTTCTAATTGAATCCAATTAGAAGGTGTGTTCAAACCTTTGGTCTGTATAGTATGTTTTTGATGGTAACATCATGCAACATTATAACATGATGTAAAGCTAATACTGTCCCTTTAAGACCAACCATCTAAAGCATGCAGAGCATCGAACTGTAAGTTCAGCTCTCATCTTCCTCAACTTTACCACATCTATTGTCAGATCACACAATACACGGATGTGACCTTTCATCAAGAAGCAAGACAACAACAACCCTGCCTGCTTTGTGCCGTTTAAGATTTTAAAAGCTTACTGACACAAACACAGAAGCACGTACGGAGGTTTTCATTTTATTGTTCAATAATGTAAACAGACGGGAGCCACATTCCTGCAAAGGAGATAATAAGCAGGAGGGCCGGACACACTGGGGGCATTCCTTATCTCTGCAGCATTTCCTTAAAACAGACTCAACAATATGGTGGCGTTGCAGCATGACGTATTGAAACAGGTAAAGGCTGGTTTACCTTATCAAGTTAAGCAGAGGTTTTAAGAAGTTAGAGGCTAGAAATTAAATTGGACTTCATTTTCACCAGTCTGATTAGAGCAACACTGTTTTAAAACTTATGACGGAGTCGCATTACAGTAACAAAAAAAACAAAAAAGTTGGACAAGAATAATAATACAAGAAAAAAGTTGGTATAAGAAAAAACTTAGAAGATTATCAGAATAAAGCCATAATTTCAGTGGATTCAAGTAATAATGTTATGACAACTCCCATCAGTGACATACGGTGAGGTTCATAGCTGGTGAGGTACTGACTTAATCATAATAATATTTACAAATATAGACCCCCTGCATGTTATTATTTACATAAGGAAATTTCGCGCATGTGGACAAAGCTGGAGGGCAAAAACACAATTCTTTTACGTCATTCATAGCCGCGCTGCCGCCGTAGAATAATTCTGTTACCTCAATCAAACTTGGACATGTAGATATTATTAATTTCGTGCTGTGCTCCACAGCAAAGAGGAAAACCGTTAAAGTACAACTCAAAACCACGTCTTTCTCGCTCTCTGTATCAGCACAGCTACGCGAAGACTCGTTGTCATAGCAACTGAGAACAACGCCACAAAAAACAAAACAAAAAAAAAAACACTCAATTATTTCCCACACAAAGAGCAGAACATTCAGTCTGTTGCAGTAGTATGGTTTCAGGCTTAATGTTTATTTTGTGATTATTATTAAGTGATTGATGTGGTAAGAGGAGAAAACTATAAATATATCGCTGCACTTGACTGTATCTGTGTCAAACTCCAGTCCTCCAGGGCCGCTGTCCTGCAGTATTTTGATGTCCCACAGGTATAAAACACTGGAATGAAATGGCTTAATTACCTCCTCCTGGTGTAGTCTGTTCTCCAGAGCCTTAATGACCCAATTATTCTATTCAGGTGTGGTGCAGCAGAGGCACATCTAAAAGTTTACTCAGAAATTACTGTATCTAACTTTAAAAATCTCAGACATAAGATTAGAAAAGAGCTGTAAAAACAAAAAAGCTTAATTTGCCCCATTAAATGAAATATAGCTACTATTAGAGAACAGAAGAGAATGCTTCTTTTATTCTGTAAAAGACAAAATTGGGAAAATTATTATTCTCAACAATAGTTCACAAACAATCTTCAGCTTTTTATGTTTAGTTTCTCTCCAGGCGACAGCTTGATTTAACATTCAAATTTCCTGTCACCCACACAGTATTGTGTATTTTTACAAAATATTGCCTTGCAGGTTTACCGGCTATAAAACGACTCTATGCACAAAGAGGTTGTCACAGATAAAACCAATTCATGGCCACTGACTAAAGAGTAGCAACAAGAAAAAGAATAAACACAGTAGAGCCCGATTAGTCTCACACTTCAATAGATGCAAGAGTGAAAAGAAAAACAAAGTAAAATGGTTTCCTACTCAGTTTCAATGACAAAATCCCATTCTTTTCAGACTAAATCAGATTTAATATTGAGGCATTTTAACAAGACTTAACTATTTGTATGGCAGATATTTCTACAATGGAAAATAATTTAAAACAAATCACTCATATTCCAGTCACTAGTATGAGGAGATGGTTGGATAATATTTAGACAGTTGTATATGAGGTAAAGTTTTAAATTAGCTTTTCCCATTTTATCCAAAATATATAATTCAAATTTCCAATTTGTTTTCTATGTAGGAAAACTGAATGCCACACAGTGAAGCCAGGTATAAACTCTACATATTTACCACTTAGAAACAATATAAATATTCTACATACAACCATGCACTGTTGAATCTTATGCGTTGTTATTAACAACATAGATATAAATACAGATGCTATGCTAATAGAGTGAAAACAAAAAACTGTATAACGGTATCTAGGTTGCAGCAGCAGAATGTGTGTACAGGTGTGTAATTATATATTAGTTTACGCATTAATAGTGTTATAATAGGTAATACTGTAAAGCAGTAAAGTTAAGAACAGAGTAATAATGTATATGAGAGACAAACACTGATAAAGCAGGGAGTTTTTCAAGAAACCTTTTGCTTGTTAAATATATTACAATTTGGAGTTTTCCACTGACTGGTTCTGGTCTGAAAGGCCGATCTTTTTCCCAGCAAATATTATAACACTAAAACCCAGAGTCTTCATAAATTATGTAATGGCTGTAAACGGTCAATGTAAAAGTGTTGTGTGCCAGGTTTTCATTAAAACATCTTAGCATGTTTTCATAATGTCAAGGTGAGGAAGAGAGGTGCAGAGCTAGCCTAGGTGCGAAAAGCTAACATACCCTCTTATCGTAAAGCACACTTGTGAAGAGCACTTATCGAGCTACCGGCTTAACCTCTTCTAGAGATAACAAGAACCAGTTTAGTTATAAAACAAAACACAAGCAGGAATCATTTAGGTAAAAGTCGTGGCAATGGCATCAAGAAAGACACCAACGGGTTTAGCCTTTAGCATTTTCTTTTTTGCCATACTAGCTGTCATATCTGTATTATTGCGTTAGCTACGTGCTAGCTTTTCTGTCGGGGCCCTTTATATAACGTTCACGTGAAACAGGCCGAAGTTCTCCTACGAGCGAAGAGTCCGTTTCAGAACTGTTTTTTTCGATTAGTTTACACGCTGTAGCCACTCGGACTTGTCCGTAGAAGGTTCGTAAAAGACTCGTTTTACCTTTAATTGTCGCATTGAGCGCCATGATGACTCCTGAAATCAACACGGGCCCCTTCTCCCACTGCAGAACCTACCCAGGGCGGACCAATTACAAAACAGCAAACCGTAATTTAACCAATCAGAGTACAGAGCTGCTCGGTCACGCCCAACCAGAAATTTGTTGTAGAATAAACATTAAACAGCAATTTTTAGAAACTATATGGATAAAAAAAAGCCATGTTTTTAAGAAATACAAGATTTGTAACAGGTGAGAGTTCAGATACTATCTTATTATCATTATTATTAATAAGTAATAATGACAAAATACTATCTCACAATAAGATTACATGCTCCTCAGGCATAATAATATGATATAGTGTCTATCACTAATTAGCTTTAACATTATCATGATATGCATAACTATAAAAGCTAAGTCAAAATTTTGAAAGGGTATCTCGTAGTATTTGCATAGTATCCGATAATAATGAGATGGTGTGTTGTTATTATTATGTATTTTTATAATTATAATTTAGCTATAACATAATTATTAAGTAGAAAATTAGGATAAATCATAACTACAAGGTTCGTAAGTGAAAACTATAAAAATATTGCTAAATAATTACAGACAACTAAGTCATAAGAAAGCCAAGCCACAAATATGAGATTCAAATCGCATCAGTGTCAGAAATGACTTGAAGTATCTTGCATAAATAGCACGGTGACTTTAAAAAAAGTGTTGTCATGTGACGTCAACTGTGCTGCTTTCAATGCACATCGGACCGTTGGCTCGAGTAACGTTTGTGTAACTGACGAAAGAAAGAAAGACTAGTATTTATTATTATTATTCAACCAATTTTACATGTATGTATAAATCTTTATCTATGTTTTTGCTTATTACCTATTAGTTTTCATTGGTCAAAATCTGTAATGTTATTTCGTGACACCCTTGTAATGTACTTTAGTAGAATTTTTACCCGATCATGAATGCATCATCTTCCTTCAATTGTACAAACGACTGGCAAAGTAAATATTTCAGTCCTATAAATTGGAGCAGAATGCTTGTCAAACTTGTTTTATTTATTTTTTTATTAACTTTAAAGCAGATAACGATTTATAAATGTCTTGATAAAGCTTAGACCCTTGACCTTTTACCTTTGACTATGTTTGTTCAGACCAGTAATGGACGGAAGGCATGACCCTCCATTATGTTGCAGCAGTGCAGGCCGTTCGAGTGTAAATAAACAACTTCGATACCCAAACGACAGTGGCCGAGGACGGTGAGCTTAATGACTATTCGGGTACGTTCAGTCGGTGTGTTTAGGTAACATTAATTTGAGTTTCTTCGATAGGAAAGCCCCATGGCAGTTTGTTGTTGCTAAAGCAGCTCGAGTATACTGCGCGCTGTGATTCGCACGTGCTTCCTCTTCCTACGAAAACATCACTACGTTATTGACGATCTGATCAAACGTTTAAAAGCTAGTTGCTCATCTAGTGTTGGATATTATTTTACTCCCAATTTGTCAGCAGCCGAATATGTGCTTAAACTTCCCCTTACAGACCCAACTGACTAACAAATATGTTTCACAAGCCATGTCAGTTCCGGGTTTATGAACCCTGTGGTAATACAGCTTTACTTCTCTTGGCCATTGTGTGAAGTGTTGCAGATATTTAATGAACGCCATTAACAACTTTGTCTCACTGTTCCGAATCCATAGAGGAACGTGTGTTTTTGTAGTACCTTGCAAAAGTTCTCGCACTCACAACTTAACATTTGGTCATGTTAAAACCACACATTTAAACGTGTCTATTATAAATGTTCAGTGATAGGCCAACACAAGCAGACAAATGTTTTCACCATAGAGGGCAAAACAATGAGCAGAAAATGATCAAATCAAAATCAAATCAAACTTTATTTGTATAGCACATTTCAGCAACAAGGCATTTCAAAGTGCTTTACATCAAATCAAACACAAAAATACAATGCAACATAGAATCAACAATAAAAACAACATCAAGTCAGGTTCCGTCAATAAATTTGCAATTGATTACGTTTCAAATACAATTCTAAACAAATGGGTTTTTAGTTGAGATTTAAAGGAAGTCAGTGTTTCAGCTGTTTTACAGTTTTCTGGAAGTTTGTTCCAGATTTTTGGTGCATAGATGCTAAATGCTGCTTCTCCTCATTTGGTTCTGGTTCTGGGGGCGCAGAGCAGACCAGAACCAGAACCTGAGAGGTCTGGAAGGTTGATACAACAGCAGCAAATCTTTAATGTATTGTGGTGCTAAACCATTCAGTGATTTATAAACTAACAACAGTATTTTAAAGTCTATTCTATGATATGAATAAATAATTAGTACTGGTTTGTCTGGTCTTCATATTGGTCTGGTGTTCCACGGTTGTCCTCTGTCATTGACTTAATGCTTCCGTCTGATGCAGGTATAATGGAAGCAGCAGTGTTTAGGACTGCAGCGCTTTGGCTTTAGGGCCTGACCAGCACCATGCAGCAGAAAGGTGCCGTCCAGATTATCGAATGGGAGGACCTGGACAAGAAGAAATTCTACTCCTTGGGTGTGTTTATGACGTTGACCACCCGGGTCACGGTCTACCCAGCCAGCCTAATCCGGACCCGGCTGCAGGTGCAGAAAGGGAAGGCCGTGTACTCTGGCACCTTTGACGCCTTCTGCAAGATCCTGCGAACGGAGGGCGTGAGGGGCCTCTACCGAGGCTTCATGATCAACACCTTCACTCTGGTGTCAGGACAGGCGTACATCACCACCTACGAACTGGTGCGCAAGTACGTGTCCCACTACTCTCCCAGCAACACGGTCAAGTCCGTGGTGGCGGGAGGGGCAGCGTCGCTGGTGGCTCAGACCATCACCGTGCCCATTGACATAGTGTCACAGCACTTGATGGTGCAAGGACAGGGGGAACATCCCTCCCGCTTCAAGGTGAAGCCAAAAATTATGCTCGCCACATCTAAACGCAAACTTTCTTTCGGACAATCGCGGGAAATAACAGTGCAGATATTTGCAGCCGATGGTTTCAGGGGATTTTATAAGGGTTATGTGGCATCACTGCTCACGTACATTCCCAACAGTGCCCTTTGGTGGCCTTTTTACCACTTTTATGCAGGTAAATCAATGCCACATTTCCTTTGTTTTTTTCAGCATGACTTTTTGTACGACTTGGCCTTACGATGTATAATGTTGTTTCCACTTTTAGAAAAATTATCTTTAATGGCGCCAAGTGGATGTCCCCACCTGATTCTGCAGGCTGTGGCAGGACCAATGGCAGCAGCAACTGCCTCCACCATCACAAACCCTATGGATGTTGTTCGTGCAAGAGTTCAGGTAAGAAAAGCTGGAGCCTTTTGAAGGAGGTTGTCATTGTTTAATCTTCAGACTTTTAGTTTGATAATCTCTTAGCTGTTGAAGTGTGGCTGCACACATACATGAGTTGTCTGAGGCCGTCAGAAAGAAGATTGTTGCCGTTTATGTGCCTGGTAGGGTCACAGACGGTTTGTTATCAGGTATCCCACTGTAGGATGTTCAAGATCCTTAAAGAGGTTGCCAAAAAAAACCCTCTATCATAGGATCTACCATGAATTCTGCCACATGTCAGAAGGTGCTTCAAGACATTTTTTTTTTTTTTTTTTATTATTAAATCTTTATTCATTTCATTCAATACAAAGAAAAAAATTTAATACAAAGAAAAAAAAAAATATTAATTTAAAAATGAAATGAAAGGTAGCAGAAAGAAGAAAATAATCTTATAATATCTGCCCCTTTTTCTGAACTATGGATCAAAACAAAAAACAAAAAAAACTAAAAATTTTTTGATTTGTCTTATGTGACAAAAAAAGAAAACAAAGGAAGAACAAAGAAACAAGGTCAATCATCAATCTCAACTGAACAATACTATACTTTGACTTTATACTATTTCATACTTCTTCAAAAAAACAATCTTTAACATTCTTTTAAACATGTGTAATGATTTAACATTTTTAACATCGTTTTGCAGGTCGTTCCACAGTTTGACTCCTTGTATCGAAGTACATCGTTCTTTCAAACAAGTTCTGAATTTAGGTTTCTTAAAAATCTGTGTCCCCTTAAGGTTATAACCACTCTCTCTCTTTTCAAAATTTTTTTGGATGTTTAAGGGTAATGTTTTTAGGTGTGCCTTAAACATAACCAGCAAAATATTATAATCAACTAAATCATTGAATTTCAAAAACCTCAAATTACAAAATAATGTATTTGTTGGGTATTTGAGACTGGCTAGCTCAATTACAAACAAATTAAACATCTCTGGAGGGGAGAAAGGGAGGTTCTGCTTGATTACCTTCATAATGAAGAGTGAACATCAAAAACCAAAATCATTTGTACGTCATTGAATGAAATCAGTAGTTGAACCCACAGGAAATTAGGCAAGTGGCAGGGTACACTCTGGACTGGTCACCAGTCTGTCACAAAGCAACACAGAGACTAACAGGAGACTAACAATCACGCGCACACACACACCTAAGGATTCTTTGGAAAGACCACAACATGACCTAAAAGGTATGTTTTGGACTGTGGGAAGAACCACTCAAACCGGTAGAGAGAAGAACTATATCCTCAATCTTTAAAGGATAAGTGGATATAGACAATGAGTTGATGAAGGTGCATGAACCCAAAACAACAATCTAAACAGGACTTAGAACATCATAAAGCAACCTTCATTGGAAAGCACAGTGGTAAGAAGTTTCTAGTATCTGGTAACTAGTCACAAACCTTCAAGGACTTTTGATCTCTATTGCTGTACAGAGAGCTCTGCCATGAGAAACGTAACATTCAGGACAGAGATGGGTTCTGTATCACAAGGATGAACTGTGTCATAAGATTTAGTGTTAAATCTTCATATTAACCTCAGAACCAAAGTAAAAGACACTGTGAAGTTTCAAACTGAAGTCTGTGAAAGTTGTAATCCACAGAGAAACAATTCATACACTGATATGTGCTAAAAGGCCGTTCAGCAAGAAGTAAACCATGAGTCCAAAAGTAACATAAAACGCCAGTTTAAAGTATCTAATCACACTCATGGACAATGAGCCTAAGGTTTGGGAGCATTACAATACACAGATGGTCTATAAATAGTTTTAGCTGATAATAACGATATACAAAACATTTAATCTTCCGCACTCCAAATGTAACAAACTGTTGAGTTTATTTATACAAAGTTGTTGTTTATTTCCCCTGGTAACATAAGGTTTTAAAAAAAGCTAACCATGCATCACCATAATCATCCTTCTCTAAGGTGGAGGGCCATACATCCGTCATAGAGACGTTCAAGCAGCTGCTGGCAGAGGAGGGCATCTGGATGATGACCAAAGGGCTGTCGGCCCGCATCATTTCCTCCATGCCCACGTCGGTGCTGATCGTGGTTGGATACGAGACCCTGAAGAGGCTGAGCCTTCGCGCCGAGCTGATTGAGACCAGACACTGGTGAAAGACAACAAGGCGTAGGCAGGGTGGGGGACCGGGACAGCCTGTCATCATTCTCCAGCTGCACAGAGACAGTGACCCAGATCTGTCTGATGCGCTTTAGATTGGTGCGGCTTTAAACGCAGGAATAAAGAGAATTCAACATTAGACGCAGCCGTTAGCAACTGGAAGGTTGATGAAACAACCTTATTGTTCTTGCTGTCCTGTGATTTGCTGTATTATTTGTGAATGGCGCACATTGAAATGCATAACAGGTACTTGTTCCTCATTTGTGTTGCTGTAGATAAAATTAAGCTAGGTGACGGACGAAAAGAACTGATTGGAAAAATTCAAGTTTTAACCTAGAATATGGGTTTTCAGAATCTGGTAGCTAGCTTATCAAAGAGCAAATGGACATCTGCGCCCTCCCATCTACTTTTTACTTGATGTTCCATTCATACAAGTTTCTGGTCTTGTGGGGTTTACCTGCATTAGCTATGACGCTTTGCTTACCTTGTCATTTACAGTGCTACAAGTGTGGGCTACCTTTTTTATTACAACCACCTTCGTCATCTAACGTTGGTGTTGGGCCTTACATGACGTCAAGTCGACAAGGTCTAATAGCGAGGTTAGCTAGCTACTCTTGGCAGACAACACTATGGCAGTGGAGCGTCCTCAAGTTCATTCAGACAAATCTAGATTTTAAATAATCATGGTCACACTTCCTTCCTCATTTCATTTTCCTCGGCCCCGACTATCTCATCACTCACCGTATCTTTATGTACTTAAAATAAAAAAATCGATCCATTTTGTTTCGGCCATAGGCTTGGTGAAGTTAAATATTTTGAATTACTTCATCTGTTTTCTTTTTTTTAACCCTCATTTTGCCACCCCTTGAAGAACTCTAGCACTCCCTAGGGGACATGCACAGCCAACACTTTGAAAAGCCCTGATCTAGAGAGGTCGCATTAGGTCGACTGAAACTGTAATAGCTTTGGTGGTGTAGAAACCAATGTTGCCTTTATCTTCTTGTACTCTACTGTACAAATAACATTTTAATGTCTGCAGATCTTTCCCTAACTGAGTTGTTACAGGGGGGTTTGGTTCTCTGGTCCGCAAGTGTTTTGTGGACTTTAAGGTATTTTCCGAGGGCTGTCCAGTCCACGGACAGAAAGGTTTCCAGTTCGAGAACCTCTGGTCTCATCTTTGCTTTTGGAGAAGGTGTGGTTCTGCTGGCATCCTCAACTCCTGTAGGTCAAAAGCCATGGTAACCACCTGAGAGAAATGTGGAGTATTCATCTCAGAATGACGGTCAGTATCTGTTTATCAAGAGGCCTTGTCTGCAGAATACTTGGTACTACTCTTTTTATTAAAAAAAAAAAAAATCTGTTACATGATTAATATGTGTAATTCTGTGTAATTCTGTAATTAATACCCTTTAGGACCTTGATCATATTGTGTGTCACTGCCTTTAATATGTTCACTTCAACGAAGAGTAAACCACATTAATTTGAGCTCGATTGTATCACTTCAGTGGTAACCAGGGTCTTCCAATTGATTCCAAACATTTACGTTTGAGCTCTTAAAAAAGCGTGGAAGTGAACACTTTATTTTTTATTTTTGTATGTAAAATCTCTCCTGGTGAGAAATTTGATGATTTTAAGAAGACTCCAACTCAAACCGCGCTGCCACGGTTCCATAAACCAAAGATGGCAGCAACACACACACCCTGATTTACTAACCTGCCTTCAAAGTTGACATTACAGTGTATTCAGATTTACAGCCATCCCACAGTGGACATTTTGTGCTTTTAGTTTTTTAAGTAATTCTGTGGACACTTCTGTCCAGGTCAAGTACAGTGTTTCTGGAATAAGTCTTTTAGTATTTCTGTGACACACTAAATGAATGTGTAAAAGTTGTTACATCAACATGTCAAGAGTTCGAGTTGAATAAAAATTGTATAAAAATAAATATATATACCGTATATATTTTTCTTAAACGTCATAAATCAGGGGCTGCAGTTCGTTTGATAGTCCATCAGAGGGAGCACTTTATGCTTGAGACCAAGCTGCTGTAATCCTGCAGTGTAAATTAGAATATCATACATTTATTTTAGTGGTTTGATTCAAAAAGGTTAAACTTATTGATGGATTAAACATGAACTGATTTAATTTAATTTTGATGATCAAAGTTATATTTCTCAGAAAATGAGAACATTTTAAAACCTCCAATGTAGACTACTTACTTGACACTTGTGCTGACAAAGGATATTAATGGAAAGTTGAGTGGAAGAAAAACCTGAAAACAAAATGTGCACAAAAGGGATACACAATAGTCTTTTAAGAGTTTGCCAAGTTTGGAACCCTTAACTAAGTAAAATAGCTATTTTTACAACTGTGTTGTTTGGTATTTTAGGCCCAAACCCATTCAGACCCAGAAAATAATAAAAGCTAAAAGTTTAACAGTCTTTTTGCTACAGTATAAAACCGATTCATCTGCAGTACTGAAACTGTTGATTTGTGAAAAGTAACATTTCAAAGTCTAGTTCGTCTTTCAGGGCTCGCCTTTACATTAGTTACATCTAACTTTACATTTCCGGCCATTCAGGTAGACGTCTGTAAATAAACCTCTAATAGGTTCAACTAACAGCAATGCAACAGAAACAAATTACCAAAAACAAGTCTTTTATTATTTGGCCTAATTTAGCCAGTGCATAAACAGTAACACATTTACTACACAAAATCCTCCCTCTAAGAATCAATGGGAACTTTTTCCTTCTCCTGCTGCTACTGACTGCTCTTTATCACAATGGGCAGTCGTAGATGTGGATGGCGCGGTCGTCGCCGGCCGAGACGATCTTTGAGCCTTTGCTGTTGTACTTCACGCACCACACCTTGGGACGACAGAGATATTGGAAGTACGGTAGCAAAAAAAAAAAAAAAAAAAAAAAAAGCTCAGTGAGCAGGAGAAGAGATCAAACGTCTCTGCAGCCTCAGTTCTAATGAAAGCTGGCAGGAATTTGTGAGACAAACCAACAAAAGAGTAGATTCGCAAGTAGATTGAAGTTTGGGCTTTGACTGAGCCGTTTTAATTGATTCACATGCTTCAATCTAAGCCATTGCTGATCTGGTTGTAGATGGGAAGATGAAGCGCCACACTAGTCTCACAACAGAAGTGCCAAATTTTTTTTAGAAAATGCAGCAGCATGATGCTGCCACTCCCATGTTTCATGGGGGAAATTTTATGTTTTAGTTCAAATACAGTTAAAGGGTTTAGTCCACAGGTAGATGGTTAAATTTGGAAAACGAATAATTACATTTTTTATTTATTTTTTTACACAATTTTGGCCTTTAGTGTGGCTCCAAACTAGTTTGGGCTAAATCTGGTGCAAAGTAACTTTTATTTTCCTCATCAACAAATAAAAGACAATCATTTATTAAAATTTCTGACCAAATTGAAGTTTTGAGAAAACTCTGTTTGCTTGTATGCATGGGAAAACGGAGATTTAGGGCCCTGCGCATTAAAGTCTGCAACAAATAACGCGCCAACGTATCCACATACTTGCTTCCTAACAGGAAGTCATGGTTATTTTTAAGCGATGTGATTGGCTGACATGGATTTCAGCTTTGCACGAATCGCCCCCTATAGTTTAAAGCAACGCTCAGGGGTATATTTGTGCAAGTTTATGTGGATGAAAACTTTTCTGAAACTGATCCTGTATGTTTTCTCAAATGATGTGATGGAGATATTTGCTTTTATAAAGATCCGTCTACATGGGCACCAGGACTTAGTTTACTGCCATGTTTAGCCTGTAGGCCAAAAAGAGGTGGTCGTCTGAGCAGATGACCTTGTTCCACATCTTCAGTGGAATGGTGTAAATTTAAACTTCTTATGGTATTCTTATTGCAAAAAGCAAAAATTTAGATCTTCCCAGAAAAGGTGATTATATGTATCCTCTACCGTTGGTTGGTCAGTCACAGAAAATTCCAAAGGTCTGCAAATTTTCACACAAAGATAAATATCAAAAATCTAGAAGAGTCAGGTTCCTCACCTGGTCTTGGTGGTCAAAGAAAGTGTTGATACAAGCTCTGGTGCTGGCGTCCCAAACTTTCACGCTCTTGTCAGACGAGCTGAGGGGAGCAGAAGGAAGAAGGTTTTTACGGAGAAAACACGTCACAACATTTCGTAACAACAACACATTGAAGTGTGGAAGAGCTGCTTTCAGTGTCCCACCTGGAGACAAAGTGGGTGTGATCCGGAGAGAACGCCACATTAAGAACCCAGGACCCATGGCCGCTCAGCGTGCCGGCAAGGTTGGCATGTTGTCTGAGGAACAGATAAAGCACTGCTTGAATCTGCTACTTTTCCACAGTTTGTCCATAAATCACTAAATTAGGATTGATCAAAGCGATGATGCACAGAAAGTGCCACTTACACGTCGTATATTTTGATATATCCGTCGTCGGAGGCTGTGACCAGCAGCTGGGAGTCCGGGGAGAAGGTGAGGGATCTGATGGGCATGGCGTGACCTGCGGACAAGAAAACACACAGAATATCAAACTCCTCGTCTGGACAGAACCAAGTCTTAATGGGCTATTCAAGTCAGGATTCCTGAACACTTTTTAAGTTAAAAATTTTACTCTTTTCCAGATAAATTTCAAGAGTTCAGCAGGATTTTTTTTTTTTTTTTTTTTACTGTGTTTTGGATATTTGACACAAAAAGTCAGCTTTAACTCTTAAGAGGCACAGCACAATGTTTCAGCTTATACTAGCTTTATTATCTGTAAATTTTGTAATTGTTAAATGGGCATTAGAGTAATTACATTAAAGACAAAAAAAAAAAACCTCTAGAATTTTTTTTTTTGCATATTTCCACACTTGTCCAGAACAGGAACAGACTTTTCCAGACTGTTTGCAAGGATCTCTGTTGTTTTTAGTCAACTTTTAAAGTATAAATATAATAAATTTCCTATTGATATATTTCTACAGTGGTCCGACAATGTATGTGCAGAATAAATACATGTACAGAGAGAGAGAGACTCAACCTTCAAACAACATATGCTACACAGATTGTAAATTTTTTTTCTTGTCAAAAGTCCAGAGTTTTCTAAACTCAAATTTCCAGATTTCCCAGTCGTTTTCAGGCCACCTTAAGGTGAACACATCACTAAGCATTAATAGAAAAGTCAGAAAAGTGACACGTAATGGTAAAATCTGAGAATTTGTTGCATTACAATCTAAATCATAAGCTAAAAGTTTTATTTTCAGAATTATATTTCAATAAAATCGAAATTAAAACCTTAAAGAAAATAACTTGGGCTTTTTCCTGCCTCTAATAGATGACCTGCTTAATCCTAATGCTGGAAAATAAAAAACCAAACACACCGATAAAGGTCTAAATTATCACTAAAAACCACCTAAAATGCTGGATTTGTCTGGCTATTAATCGAAGGGTTATTCCTGGAAAAAATTAAGTCTTTTTTTCTTCATATAAATTTGTAAATTAGCCGACCTTCAAGTGTGTGGAGTAGCTTCCCGGTGGCGATGTCGAAGATGTTGATGATCCCATCGATCGCGCCGCTGGCTAAATACTTTCCATCGGGGCTCTGAGGAGCAAGAAGGAAATGTGAAATGGAGCCAAAATGGCCGCCACGGCGCTGCGAGGAAGTTCTGGGACACTTTCAGATTTCTCCTGTTTTTGCTTTTTATGTCACATGTAAATATTTCAGAGAATCAAACTCATTTTAAGCAGAGTAAAAATGAAAACCCCACATGCTCACACGCTATTTTAAGCATGTGAACAAAAGCTTGAAAAAGATTTTAGTGATTTACTAAAATTTAGGTTTTTGAAGGTACATTGTTTTTTGAAAAATCTGGATTTTTTTCCAACTATAGAAGTGACTTTTTCTCTCGTAATTTTAGGACATGATTTTTCTGATGAAAAATAATATTTTCCGCTAATGTTACGGCATTCTCAATTATTTAATCTCCATTGTAGAACTCGTAGAAGGAATGGTTGAAATAAAATCCACTTCTTAAAAATATTTTATGTAACTTGCTTTTTTTCAAAAAGAAAAAGGAAAAAAAAGACAACATATGGTCCTCCAGGAAAGTTCTGGGTCCTGAGGTCTCCTCCCTGTGGGACGCCCCACAAAACGCCAAAGAGAGGCGGCTGATGAGATGCCTGAAACATCTCAACTGACCCATGTCTTTGTTGATAAAAATCTGAAAAGAAAACAAGCAACTGATTCTCACGTAAGCTATACTGAGGATGAATTTTCCTCTGGTGTCCAGGGAATATTCCTTCTTGCCACTTTCCACACCAAAGATGTTCACTTTTCCAAGATGGCTGCCTGTGGCGATGTACTTAGAGTCTGGAGAGAAGGCGACTGTCCACGCATCAACTATAAGAGTGACAGAAAATGGATTAGAGGATACGAAGCGTCTACCTCTGGAAAACAAAATCTGCGTTGGTGCATTGTAAAAAAGAAAAAAAAAGAAAAAAGAGCTACATCATGTTCTTAAATTACTGGACAATCTCAGTCCAGGTGAGACACAAAAGCAAGCCGAGAATAACCTCCTCCCACCTGGTCCGGCGTCCATGGACTTGATCTGTTTCCCCGACTCCAGGTCCCACAGGCGGATATGTGCGTCCAGGGAGCTGGAGGCCGCGATGGCTCCGTGGTGACTGATGTCCACAGAGACCACGCCCAGCTGGTGGCCCTCCAGGGTCCACTGCAGCTCCAGCTTCTCATCCGACCTGCAGGAACCCAGAGATACGAGCGCTATTTCCAGGCCTAGTCAAAACCTAAGATTTATCAGCTGGCTTTCACATGGATTCAATTATTATTTTACCGGGAAATTTGATAGGATGTGAAATTTCAGCTTCATTTGAGGATGTGGAATAAGCAAAACTTTGACAAAGCTAATATCACTGAACCAGTCCCATTAATTCAGGAGTCCTAAACCATTAGCTAAGGTCTTTTTCAAGTGTAACTGGAACAGCAGCTATACTGGCGTCCAGCAGAAAAATAACAGACAAATCAGATCAACACTGTAAGTAAGAGGGAAGATGGCAAAGCATAGAATGGGGAAAGGACTGTAGAGAGGCTGAAAAGAAGAATGGAAAAAAACTCAAAAAGGAAGGATGTAAAGAAACAACAGACAAAAGAATGAAAGAAAACCATCAGTGCCGAAAAAGATGAAGAAATTCACACCATTTCCAGACTTTGACCAAATCATCTAGTGAACCGGTGATGATAGTTTCCGAGCCGTCCGCTTCACTTTTGCCCCATGCTGCTGTCCAGATGGCATCGTCATGAGCTGAAGGGAAGATAAGAAGAGAAATCCCATGAGTTGAAGGAGCTCATACCAAGCTCCCTCAACTCAAACAAACAAACAAACAAACTCAGATCCTGGCACTCCTAATTCCACTTCTCTGTCCACATGAACAGTACCAAATATCACCCACCATGTGCTTTGTCATTCAACTGCAACCCAAGTGAAATTATTCCACAGAGACAGATTGGGACTGTCATTTGAAACCATTAAATAATGTGGAACTCTAAAAACAGCGGTGGTGTTCATGAACCATGCTACTCACCATGTTCTTGCTTGAACAGAATGCTGTACTGAAATTAAAGCACAAAACCAAAGTCAACCTCTGTCTAAATATCACCACAACGAACAAAAACGTAAATAGTTTACTCATTACCTGGGTACTCATTGCTTTTGGTCCTGGAAGTATTTCACCCTGTATTCAAAATAATGCAGGGTTGTTGTTTTTTAACTGCCATTTTTAAGTTAACACTGTTATTTCTAAATGTATAGAGTTGTTTGCCGCCTTAGCGTTGATTTTGAAAAGAGAATTTCTAAATAGCAACTTTGCTTTTTTTGCCGTGAACATATACAAATGAAGCAAAGGTAGTAGCTAACCCAGGCTAGTTGTCTCTAGCTCGCTGGTGTTGCAAACAAAATTGCAACACCAGCGAGCTGGCGGATTGCAAGCGACATTGTAAGTAAATACAAAAGATAATTACAACGAAGAGCGCTCACTTACCTTCAAAACCACCAAACTTTATATCAGAAATTTGTGTCCTCACTGTTTTACATGTGAAACTGCATCATGACAACATTTGATGTAACTTCCGCCCTCGGACTTCCTTGGCTTTTGTTAATAGGGTTTGAGAAACGTCAAATAACCTCGCTATCGCCCCCACAGATGCGGCAAAGAGGGGTATTACAAAAGAGGTGTTGGTCTTTGTTATCAGTAAGACAACTGTACATGACAACATTTGAAACTGAACGCAATTACAACACAAAGTGGAAAGATAATAGAGAAAGAGGGGTTACATGTCAAGTGTTAAAAAAAACTAAATAAAGGAATGAGTTTGGTCAACTCTTTCTCATCTTAAAACATGGACATATATCCAGCTCAGGAAAATAATTAAGAGACCACTACATTGAACCCCATTGAAAACCTCATGATTGTTCCACCAAATATCAATTTCTGAACTCTCCCAGAGAAAAAATATTACTATTGTTGTTTCTAAATGAATATAAACTTGTTTTCTTTGCATTATTTGGGGTCTGAAAGCAAAGCTTCTTTTTCGTTATTTCGACCATTTCTCATTTTTTGCAAATACAAATTTTTTTCTTGGAAATTTGGAGACATGTCAGTAGTTCATAGAATAAAAGAACATTGTTTATTTTACTCAAACATATACCTATAAAGAGTAAAATCAGAGAAACTGATCATTTTAAATGGTCTCTTCTTTTTTCCAGAGCTGCATATATTTCTTATATTGTAACTTAATTTTAATGCCATAACTAAGTGTTGAATTTCAGTCTGGCAATATTCTACCTAAATACATTCATTCATCAAAGTCCTTTCTATATTTTTTAATAAACTAGTTTGTTGGATATGTTTGAGTAAATATTTTTCATGTGAACTTCCTTTACCTCTTGGTGTCCAAGAAAATCAAGAACACTTTGGACAACCCTGAGCTGAACTGCTGTAACACTACACTACAAGAGATCCTTTCTTTCCATAGTCTTCAGCATCTACAGCAACGCTTACATAAACCATGGATAATGTAAGTTACTAATTTCCCTTTGGAATTGATAAAGTATTTTTAAATTGAATTGAACTGAATTATCTGAACCGTTCCTTTGTAGCTCTGGCTGGCCAATGTCCTGCAGAGTTTTGCAGATTGGTTAAGAAGTTTGTGTTGCTCTCATCTGACAATAGTATCTTCTTCTACATGTTTGCTGTGTCCACTACAGGGTACAAGAGAAGAGAAGTACAAGAGCAGTATTATTCCGAGGAGAATTATTATTAGAATAACCTAAACCAAAGGGAACTGTGGATCATTAGCCATTAACCAAACATAAAAGTGATTCTCCTGGCACCTTGGAGCTAATCAGACAAAAAACAGAAGTTTTTTTTATACCACGCAAATATCAAAAAATTTAGATTTTTTTAAAATGAAGATCCTAAAAGCACATTAGTTTTATCTGTGACGGAACTGCAGCAGTAATTAGCCAACTATTTGGATCCCATTGATTAAGTTTTTTAAACCTTGATTTAACCATTATTTTAGCAGGAAGTGCCTTGAGATCAAGTCTCTTTTTTTGAGGGTGACCTGAAAAGGTGGAACACCACATGTAAGACAATATTAAAAAGCACAGTTGATCAAAACCCCAAAATTCACTTTAGTGAAAACAAAATGTTGAAAAATAATATTAGAGTACAAGATTAACGCGTCATAAAATAATTTAAAAGGGGTTTAGCCATAGCAACTACTCTCTTTAAGAAGAGTTTTCATAGAATTAAATTTTGGACTTTTAATGACTTTTGCGAATTACTCCAGGACCATAGAGGAGCATAAGAGATTTGTTTTTTCTTCCCAGTTTTGAGTAGATTTTGCAGACACCAAAGAGAAGCTGATGTGTTGAGTAGAAACTGTGTCCAGCCCTCACTGGAGACACGGGACTAAGCAAATACGGGCGTAGTGTCATCCAGGGCAGCTCTATAAATGAACAGAAGCCAATGTTGTTGTCTCTTTGTTTCAACCAAGCCCATGAAAGGAAGACATAAAGTTCAGAGTGGTGAGCCAGGCAGCGTTTGTAATGAAATGTAAAGCACTGCAATGTTGTATCCAGACAACGTAGAACTGAGGAAGCTACGTTCATGTACAGCAGGCAATGTCTCCGTAGTCCAACACATTCAGGAAACTTGTTTTCACAAGCTTTTTCCTTACACTGGGCTTCAGTCAAGATTTGAGTCAACATAAGCATAAGAAGCTAAGAGCATGATCAGTACTTTTTCCCCTCATAAGGTCAAATATAAGCTTTAAGTTTGGAGAACAAGTTTTTGAGATAATGATAAACTTGGCACAGGACAGAGACAAAGTAAAGAACTGAAACCCTGGACCAACTATGTCTTCTGTGGAAGGAAGAAAACAGAGAACATATTCAGGACAACAACTTTAGATTGGTATCCTAATGACTACAAGCAACCATGAAGAGGGCACTAGCAAGTCGACCAGAAATGGGTAGGGAGTAAGTGAAAAGCCAGCTGAATGGTACAAACAAAGTCCAAGCCATCAATACTCTGCTGGAGATTGAAGCCACTGAAATCACCAGAGAGGGCAAAAAGGGTTTGGCACAAAGTCCAGCAACCTGAAGGGCTTGACACAGAAGGCGGTGTCGCTCCTTCTTCGTTCTTTTCCTTTTGAACTTGCTCAGTCAGGTGACAATAGCTTGCCCTTCCTAGTCCAGCCAAGTGACCAGCAACATTAGTGGATCTGAAATTTTGAGCTTGTACATGTAGACGGGTGCATGCGGGCTTTCAGTGCAACGCAAGAAAGTTCAACTATTGTTGTCACACCCGTCGCAATCGTATCCCTTCAGATGAGTTTCACCTTTTGCCTGCCACTGTCTTTGGTCGGTCCCCTGGTTGTTGCGTTACGTGCAAATTAATGGAGGACTTGTCAGAGCTACCATCCAGAATATCTGACGTTCTCTTGGAGAACATCAGAATCATGGTCATAAATTGCTTGGTGAAGGTCTTAAGAAACAGAAGCATAGTGCAACGGTGAGTCCTGAGCAATATGCAGTACCTGACTGAGGATGTGCCATATATTGAGAAGTTTTAACAATGCTGGACTAAAGGACAGCACAAATACACTGATCCTGGCAGCAGAGAACAGGCAGACCCAGCAGACAGGGTCTACCACAACAGACAGAATCCATGATCCTACGCTGACTCTGAGAGTCAACGTAGCTACAGGGTACAGGAGGCTAGCACCCAAAATATACACATAACCACGTAGGAATGCTGTATAGGAAGATCAGAAGAGGGAGACACTTCCAAAAGTGGTGGATCCTGTGGGACATACACATCAATACTAATAGACAGGGTGTCCAATTGGACATTGTGGTGGACAAAGGAGTCAAAGTTGTGGAAAGTCAGAAGATTCTTAGGTCCATAAAAGCATTAAGTGTTACATAAACCATAAAATCCAACAAGATCATGATATTGGTTACTTCCAGGGGCAGTGACGGGTCAGCCCTGGTTTCAGGCTATTTTTTCCTCTAACGTTAGAAATGTATTTATTCGCAACTGCATGCAGAAAACAAGAAAAGAGAATCCATAAAGGAACATAAAGCAAAGTTTAAGTCAATTAGTAATCATGGTTTATCTTTCATTGTCTGCCTGATATTCCGTAGACCACTTATTTAGTATGATTTTTGACCTTAATCCTATGGATATATTTTGCTTTTTGTCGTTCTTTCTGGGCAACTTGTGTTTGATCCATGAATCAACCGATACAGTTTCCCGCTTCAGTCAGTACTGGTAACTCAAACAGCCCTCCTCGTCATGCTGTTCACATTTTGACAACTGATCAACAGCACCTTTGCCATCGCAAGGCTTCAAACAGGATGTTCTCAGGTGGAAGTGACCTCAGAGTGTCATCAGCAGTTTGCAGCTGAGATCCTGAGCGACTGGAAGAGTCACGGAAACGCTGCAGCTTTGTGAGAGGCTCACCAAAAACTCTCCTGAACGAATAGGTGAAAGAACTACCTCATACCTGGTTAGCATGGTGGAAGATGTATGATGCTGTGGGCTTGTTTCTCCTGTTCCGCTGAATGGCACCATTAATCTTTTCAAATACCATGACATTTTTGAAACATTGGCGCATTGAGTCCGTGAACTTAAAGTTCTTAAAGGAAGGTCAAGAGAAAGTTAATTTTCAAAATAACAAACAAAAAACTAAAATTTGTTCCTTAACACATTTACATCTCAGAAGAATTCAGTTTTTTCACGTCTAAGCAGGCACCACGGTCCTGCTTTACTGTAATAAACGGGACAAAGCTTTAAGGGGGAGGGACCTCCACCGCCTCCCATTAAAGGCAGCGGCTATAAAAGGGAAGAAGGAGAAGATTACTCCAGCGCTCTGAAGGAGCTGCAGAGAGAGCGCTCATCTCTGGGAATCCAAAAAAAATAAAAAATAAATTAAATTAAACTAAATTAAATAAATAAACAGCTTCTCTGGGTGTAACGTGCGAGTGGGAGGCTGAGCTCAGAGCAGAGGAGCACAGTGAAGAAGCAGGAGGAAGAGAAGGAGGGTGAGAGAGAGTCAAAGAGAGAGAGAGAGAGAGAGAGAGAGACAGCAGAGCGTGGAACAGGTTCCTTCTGCAGCCCTCGTACGCAGCCTCAGCAGCCATGCCTAACTTTGCCGGCAACTGGAAGATGAAGAGCAGTGAGAATTTTGATGAACTTCTCAAAGCCCTGGGTGAGTCTTCTCCTGTCTCCTCCTGTCGTCGCCGTGTGTAGGTTTTGCTCCCGCATCACATCCAAAAAGAAGCAGAAAGCAACCCCCTTTTTTTTCTCCTCGTGCTTTTGGATTGCCACGACCCCCCACCCCCCTCCAATGTGATACTGTTCTGAGCCTTGGGAAGCACATGCTGCCTAGGGCAGATCTCTGGATGCTGAATTCAGTCTGAACAGTTGTATTGTCAAGTGAGAAAAGCAGAGAGGGGGAAAGAGAATAACATTATTCATGTTAAGCATTTAAGTAGGGCATGCATTACTGCCAGGGGAGGTCCGTGGATCACTGTGTTGTTCTTCTGTCTTATGTCCTTTTTCATCCTTTGTCAACCTGCTCAGGCTTTCCAGATGATTGTGGTGGTTTAGATTTAGACCAGTTTAACTGGGTCACTCGATTGTGTTGCAGCGTTTCGTCACGCCACCGGGGCCACTGAGATGGACGGGGAAGCGGCAAAGGGCTTGACGTATTTTAGAATAATGTAGAAACCTTCGGGGAGATGGTCCCACTGACGAGCTGCTCAGGAGCTCAACGGGAGGATGGCAGGTTACTTTTAAAGTCCCTCGAATTTCCACAAGTTGAACTCATAATGTGTATTTTTGGGAGCTGAGGGGGATTTTATGTGGAAAGACAGACACAAAGTACCTGCTAAATACAGATAAATCCTAAAAGACCCGTTAGATAACGCAAAAGACCTGAGACTGGGCCGGAGGTCCAACTTCTTGCAGGATACCATCCATGAACAATGGCATTACAATGGCATTAACATGGTTACGTGTTAGAACAGCCCAGTCAAAGTCCACACTTGAAAAATCAATATTCAGAGACAATCAACTATTTTGCAAAAATAAATCAAGAAAGTAAATGCCAGTGTTCAAAGGCTAAAAGCTGGCGCACCTGAAAAATGAATACAAAGGCAGAACACACCTTTCATTGTTCGTGGGCTTTTTTTTTTTATTGAAAACTTTGTATAATTTTGCTTCCACATCACAATAATGCACTCATTATATAAAGTCTCAATTAAATATGTTGAAGTTTTTGGATGTAATATGACAAAATATTACAAGTGAACAAATGAGAACAATTTTGTAAGGCACAGCAGTGTGAATTTTGGCATAAAATTCCTATGCTGAATTAAAAAAAGATATATTACCTGCAATACAATATGTGCACCAATTTATCTGCCTGAGTAATTTGCTTTGGTCACCTTTTTCCTCAACAGCCATACTTGAAATATCAATTCTAAGCAGTTATGGTGAAATGAAAAATATTACGTTTTCCTTCCTAATTTGTAGTTCTCCTACACCCTTTCCTGAGTTTATTTTTAAATTTTTGTTGAGGTTGCCAAAGCAGCAGTTCCACTGATGTGATCTTTGGTTTTAAGGGAAAATCCTTAGCACCTCATCCAGCACATTAAGCACATCTGCTAGGGCAGATCAGCCGTTAGCTCTACGAGAACAGCTCGGTCAGAGAGAGAGAGACAGGAAGAGAGAGAGAAAGACATCTCTGACGGTTATATCTAATGTGGATTCCAGCGCTGAGGGGCCGCCACTTTCCATCAACATCTTTCTAATTACCTGTTGAGTCAAAGGTTTTCCCTGCAGAAGAAAAAGATAACTACACTGCCTTGTAATGACAAAATTTACTGTGACTGGGGATTTCATGAGATACATTGGTAGAGATTGGAAGGCGAATGAGACAAGGTTTTCAACATTTTCAGCAATTAGAAATCCGAAATGTGTGGAATGTGTTTTTGTTCGAACATCTTTATTCTGATGCTCCCGTATTAAATCTATTGCTGTGAGGCGGTTCAGCGGTCACCTAATTAGCGGAGCTCAAATGTAAATCTTGCTTAGCACTCAGCGTAAGCCAGTGGTGTCAAACTCCAGTCCTCAAAAGCCAATGTCCTGCAACAGAACACCTGGTTCCAATGTCAGCTCATCAGCAGAGCTCTGAAAAGCTTGACTGCATGTAAATGAGGCAGTTTTGCCATTTAATTCAAGTGTGCAGGACAAGGGATATGTTGAAGTTGCATGACAACAACCCTCAAAGACTTGAGTTTAAGAGCACTGATATAAACCATTGTGGAGACAGAAGTTTGTTGCCACAAGATCAGGGCTTGGGTTGGAGTAGGAAGAATCACCCTCCAATCACTAACCACCCTATGGAAAGACCATACTTTTCATAGGGTGTGGTCTATGGAAAGTGACCACACTTGACAAATCTTATGTCTGTTATTGATTTTCACAACTGTTGAAGATGAAATTCTTGGGGATGCTGGTATGGTCTGTGGTATTGTATGGCTGCAGGACATGGACCGTGAGGGCTGCAAGTATCCTTTGTCAACCTGGATACGTGGAAACATGGCATGTAAAAAAGAGATTGATGGACTTCAGGATGGACTAGTACAGGAGGGCACTGATCAGCTGATGGGCACAGAGCGGCAGTTTGTGGTATCTGTCAAAAAAATGGAAGTCTGACTTTGCTCCTGGAAAGGGACAGAACGGGATGCTTGGCTAACTGGTCCTCATGCATATTTTATGTTAGAAAAACACATGTTGAGGTCTCTTGGATTATGGTTGGGGTTGATTAAGATTCTAATTAACTCACAATCTTGGGTGTTCGCCAAATGGAACCACTGTGATAAGAGCATGATTTGCCAAAAAATATTTAGCAAGAACTTTCAAAAAGAATTGATAATTTGATCTTGTCTATGAAGTCTTTGGCTTTCTGTAGGAATTAAAAAATCCCTTCTGCTCTGTTGGTAGAGGATGGTAGAAAGAAATCAAAGAGTCAGGATTTGGCAGGACATAAAGCCAGATGGCCATTACAGAGTCAAACCTAGCATGCCAAACACTTGTCACAGGCCATACAACCATCAGACTAAAGGAGACACCTAGCGATAACCTGCTTTGACGAACATGAGAGTTTCTATCCCTCCCGTTTGGACCTCAGCGCCCTAATTTCTCAAATTTCTTCCAATTTCAATAAATAGCTGAGGTTTCTGTCAGAGCCACACAGAGTTCATTGTGATTTTACTCCGAAACAAGCACATTTCTGTCGCTCTCTGTAAAAAATATGTGTGGCTTGTTCGAGGCAGACAGACACACACACACGCACACATACACCGATAAAGGGAGACATTCAGCCAGCAAGTCTCACTATGTCTGAATTTCTGAGCTGATATGGGCTGGCATGAGAGACTTGAGCGTTCTAAATCTGGGAGGGGGCAGACTGGAAGATTATCTGCCGAAAATGGGAGCACAAATAAGAGACTTCATGCATACTTGTTCTTTTTGGGTTTCCTCTCTCTCTGCTTCACTGTCAGTGGTTGTTTTCTCTTTTGGTTCCAGAAATTCCATCCTTTTCTTAGAATTTTATTTATGTTAAGCAATCTGGCTCTGACTGACTTGCCTGAGGTCAACAAGCAACACTGTAAACCCGGTGACCCTAATGCTTCTGAAACGATGGTGCATGCAGTGTCTCACACTGTGTTGGCTGAATGCAACGCTCCCCGTCTGCGTTAACCTAGTCTGGGTCGTGTCTGTTCAGGTGTGAATGCCATGTTGAGGAAGGTAGCTGTGGCGGCGGCCTCGACCCCTCAAGTGGAGATCCGCCAGGACGGCGAGCAGTTCTACATCAAGACGTCCACCAGCGTGCGCACCACCGAGATCAACTTCCGTATCGGCGAAGAGTTCAAAGAGGAGACTGTGGATGGCCGCAAGGTCAAGGTAGGACGACGCAACCTGTTCTCTTTAGGACTAAGAATTTGAAACGTGGCATGTAAAAAAAAAACTGCGACATAAAGCCAGAATCTAAATCCTGGATATTCAATTGGTAGTTTTGGTTCTTCAAGTTACAACTTTGTTTTTGTTCATTCTTCCATTACTTTCTGCGATCTGGTAAGCACAAGAATAAAAGAAAATCTTAGTGGAAACTGCAGATGGTCACCTCGTACTTGTGAAAACCTTTGAAGGGGAATGCTGTGCAAAATTTACTTTTTTGAGTTTTAAGACATAGTATAATGTCCTTCCCTCATCAAAAGTCAAAAGTTTAAGTAGTTGTTGATATATACAACATTTTCATTACAACTGAAGGTAGCATAGTTACTTGATTGTGATATGAATAAAGTAACAATACACATCAAATATTAACCAACATATTCCATGTGTGCCGATGATTCTAATGATGGCACTTGACAAATTTTATGTCTGTTATTGATTTTCACAACCGTTGACTACATGATGTGTTTATGATGTCTTTTTTTTTAACGTTTTCACAATGTAAAGCCCTTTAAGCTTCCATGTTGCTGAAATGTGCTATACAAATAAACTTCATTGATTGATAAAATGGCCCCACATGCCTGGACAACACATATTACCGCCCCATTTAACAACACATTGATGGGGTTAAACTGAGTCTTTAGTTGTAGAGCGTTAAAGAAATAAATCAGAAAATCTTGCTTATGTTTCTGTTTTACTCTTCTTACTCCCCAACTTTCAGTCCTCTGTGGTGAGTTCACTTACTTGTCATGTGCTTATTTATTATGATTGTTTTTTCAGTGGTTTGTCTGTTTGTGGCCATCGCCAGCAATAAATGTAATTGGTGTCCTCAAATAAAGGCGCAGAGCCAGTGGGGCCTGTCTGACCAGTTTGTCCCCTGGGCCTTTGCCCAATGGGCAATCCCTAAATGCTTTACCCCACAGCCACTCTGAATGTTTAATCCCAGTTAATCCAACATACTACTGTGTTCTTTCATTACACCTTTCTTGTACAAAACATTTTGAGAATTAAGTGGTACAGAGACACAAAACCGTCAATGGGCTTTATGCTACAATTAATTTTAATTAGGGTAAAAGTAGGGGATTTTATCAACAGTGCCGTGCAAAAGTATGCATTACCTTTTGAAACCCTAAAATGCCTGCATCAGACTCTTACTACTGTTGATATGAAAGGGAATGTCTTTCAGAAAGAGTCTGCGTGAGATTAAAATTTGCGGGAGGTGTGCAAGGTTAAGGTCTCCCAGAGAGAACGTAGAAAAACACCAAGACTTTTGAGTCTGAAACTGAATTGTTTGAATGCCAGAACAGATAAAATATTTGGCACAGTCCAGGAAAATAACCTCACACCATCTGTGAAGCGTACAGATGGCAAAGTAATGGTTTAGGAATTTGTTGGACCAGAACTTGTCCAGTTCACCATCATAATATCCGCCATATTAGAGGGTACTTGCTGAAAATGTGAGACCATCTGTAAAAACATTGAAGCTTAAGTAGAATTGGAACAGACAACATGACAACAAGCAAATATCTAGTAAATACGACTAATGACTGACTGAAAGAAATGGGGCAAACTTTTCTCTGATCGCTGTTAGAAACTGGCAGGTGAGGTAGACACAAGAGCATTTCACCGTTAATTCACCCAAAGGGGCTCAGATTCGCTATTTGGAGGTACGGCTTCCGAACTTTCTCTGAATAAAACCTTTTTTGTTTTCAGAGTGGAGTTAAATTGACTTCATTTCTTGTCAACGAGAATATGTAGCCAGGAGTGCGAGAACGTGTTGTCCTGTGAAGGTGGGTGATGAAAACTAAAGTCCTTCCTCCAGTCTCTGCATTTGGTAGAATGTTCACGTCTTGGTAGAAAAGGCTGGATCGAGCCGGATGACAGTTTCTCTTTGAAGCCCTTCACGCCTGGAGGATAGGGGGGGATTCACTCATCTTCACACAGACAAGACAGACAAGTCAACTAGCTTTCCTTGCATTTTGTTAAAGAAAGGTGTTGGAATTAGGAATAATAATAATTAGAGAAAAAAAAAACATTGCAAAAAGTTTACCAAATGAAAACATCTGGAGACCTACCAGCTTTCTTATTGTATTAGTACCCAGGCACAACAGATATGCTCCGTGACATGATGCAATAGGAGTGACCTGGTTTCGTAGCAACGTCTCCTGATAGCATCTCAGCACTGAGACATATAAGACATCTGTTTTATGGAAACATGTACTGTGTTAGAGAAAGCGGATGAGTAGGGCCGATTGTTGGTCCTTATCGTATCCAAAAGAAACCAAATGATCACAACTTTCCTGTCAAAAATTGCATGATTCATCTTGTCAGCACAACATTCATTGCTCCTCTATTAATCCTTTTACTCTTAATAAAAAATTTAAATAAAGCTCCGTTTTGTTAATGTAATATTGCACTGGGAGATCCTGCAGGTGGCTGGAGTTCTGTCTCTCACAGTAACATATCAAGCTACCCTCCACAGATGTATATAGTATATTCACCCACACTATATGCTGCATGCTGACTAGGGTTACATAACACAGAAAATATTAGTGGATGACGGTTGAACTTTCCAGTTTCTTTCAGCATATCAGGAAACTAGAGTTTGGAGTTTGTAGCAGGAGCCTTCTGTCTGTTGTTGTCTTCTGCTGTAGGCAGATCACAGAACAATGTCACATATTTTGGACACATTTGAATTATTTAATTATTTGTTAGACACTAATAATTCACATTTAAGTTTTTAAATAAAGTCTTTATTAATTGCCCCGCATCCAGCGACGTACACAGGTAGGTACTGGGAGGTGGGTAGGGAACAACAAGAGAACAGAAACATCAGGCTACTGGTCACTAATGATGAAACAACGCAAATTCAAACCAGTTCAGAACCACTGAGAGCGATCGGATCATTTTGACACTTTATCAATTTCATCTCAGAGCCTGGAGCAGTTAGCGACTGCTGGAGTTACGTTTATTAATTATTGTGGCGTTAAACCGAGCACGCAGCAGCGCGCGTTGAAGCGGGCACGCAGAGGCACGCGCCGCGTGTTTGTATCTCGGCGTGGATCGCGCGCGCCGCAGTTTACACAAACTGGACGGTCTGGAAGATGCTCTTCTCTATATACTCTTCCAATGTAAACCTTAACTATAACCGCCATACTGCTGTCTTGGCTCTAAAACGCGCTCAACCCGAACTGTTAAAAGCGACTAAAACTCAGCCTTCGGTCCCCGACATCGCCGCTGTACTACCGACAGACAGAAAAGGGGATGTAAGCTAGGCTGATACTGTTTACAATCAGTCTACAGTTAACTCACAGTTTGTGAATAATGTCAGAGTTGCTACCTGTAACTAGTCCGGCTGCTCCGCTGGGCTGGAAGTTTTGGCGGGTCTGGATCGCTGCCAACAAAAAAGTCCGGTTCATCTCCAAGGCGAGGAACAAAATATGCGTCCAGTTTTTGGCTTTTCCTTGCTCTTGTTTTTTCCATCCTTTTCACTTTGCTCCTCCATGGAGCTTCGCTCATGTTAACTTAGTCCGTAGAAATGCCCTAGCTAGTTTGCCATCTGTTGCTAAGTGACTGATGATGAGGGCTGGTGACCGGCTTTACCCAGAATACACTTGGAGACAATATGGACGATCCACTTCTAATTTTGTGTCATAAAGTTAAATGTAGGAGTGAAAATAAGGCCAGTCACGTAGCACAATATTTTATTCAATATTTTACACCCACTATGTCACTAGAATCAGTTGGTCTTGTAAAGTTTTTAGCAACCATGAATCAACAATGACTGGGGCAGCCTACTATATAACCTGCTGGGGCACAGTTTAGTATAATTTTCCATACATCATACTCAACAGAAGAGGATCTTCCTTTTCCAGCTCTAAAAGCTTGAGCTCCCGGGGGCCCGCCGCTTGACCAGCCCCCTGAGGCTCCGCCCCTGCCGCTCAAGGTGCCATTTTGCTTGTGGCATTTTACTCCCACAAGCCAAATGTCTTTGCATACCTCTGCCTACATCTCTCCATACTTCCATAGTCATATATTCAGAGAGAATCTACACTCGGGAGAATACATCAATATTTAAGAATATTAACAGAAGGAAAATTTTAATTTTGATGGAGTTTTCAAATTATGTTTGCTGACAAGGAGAGATATCTTATAAAGTGATAGAATTAACTTCCTTTTTTTTATGTGCTGCGTCACTAAACAAATTCTGGGTATAAACCCAGACCCTGGGTCAAACATGGATCCATTATATCCAATGTAAATTGATGGGTTTGATGTAATATACTGCATTAGAAGAAGAGGAGTGGTTTAGGATTGGGCAGCGCTGTTCTGTGGTCACAGAGAGACACAGGAAAGCCAATATGCACCTCATTAAGGAGCTCTGTTTATGCAATTATGTCGATTTTATATTTCGTCTACATAAACTCTAATAGCGGTATAAAGCTTCAACGTTTACTTCACAGTCTATACAATTTTTGTGAACATGAGTGCTATTTTCTTTACCATTCTGTGCACAAACTATAAATATTTCGTTTCAGGAGGAAAAAACAAAAACAGTCTTAGCCGCTGAAACAACACAGTCTGGAGGTACCTGCGGGAGTCAGGGCCCACTGAGCCCTGCACATGCTCTTGCTGGGTGGGAGGCGTTTCTGTGGAGAGCAGGCAGACTCTCAGGTGCAGCGATCTGGCAGAGGAAACCGTAGCGGGTTTAGTCACCTGTGGTTGGCGGGATTACGCTCTGATGTATCTCTGGCAGTGAAGTTGATTAACTAGAGCCACAAGGTTAAAAAGCTCCGGTTAATCCGACTGACTTCAGTGGGGTTAGCCAGGATCTAGTAACCTCAGGAAGGGAGAAAGTGATAGATGGTTTTTCTGTCACTTCCAGATGTGTGTGAGAACCTCTGGGTTGCTCTGGAGAATGTTAATCAGCGAGAATGTCCTTTAGGCAAATCTTTTCCATTTGAGACAAAGTTATAGAGGGGAAGTATTATATGTATTTCAAGCACTTACTGCCATTTCATAGCAAAACCGAGGAACTATGTTACCTTCAGTTGTTTAAAAAATGATGTACCGATATATATATTAAATTTGACGTCATAATTTAACGCCTTCAATTTGTCTCCTTAAAAACTCTTACTCTTTCTGAAACTCCACCTTCCTTACAACATCACTGCTATAGGAACCCTTTAATAATGTTTTAACCAGTGTTTCACTTACAAGTAGCTCGTATGATGAGCTCAGCAGATGTTTGTTAATTGCTGCCACTAGTTTGAAGGAGCTGAGTGGGGGAGTGGCAGCTACTGAGCTACTGTAAGGCTCAGTAGCTTAGAAGCTGCAGCTGTGGGGAGGAGCTTTGTCCTCGAAGGCGGAGCTAGATCCAACCAGACGTTTTACAAAGCTGAGTGGTTGCCACAGGAGAACAAAGGATTTCTCAAATATGAATAAAAGAATCAAGTCAACACTCCAGGCATGTTTTTTATGAGGGTATAATATTATAACGTGATGTAAAGTTTAAAAAAGTCCCATTTTCATGATACTGCCCCTTTAATAACTCATTTTGAGCTGATCAACCGTGACAAAAGTCAGACTTTGAAGACCTAACATTCACATTTCTAAGTCTTAGAAATGAAAACTGTTGTATTGGTTGGAAACAGATCATTACATACTTTGTGCCACATTGTTTCTAGTGAGTGATGCAAAATCATGAAAACAACACCATTCAAAAAAATATATGTATATATTAAGTGGTAAAACAAACTTACATGGTGAATTTGTATTATTAATGGCAATGCGTTGAAGCTCTTTAAAAAAGAAAGCCAATGCGTGAGAACATTTTGACTGAGAAATTGTTTTCCAAGTCAGAGACTAAGATCAATACTGGAGCTCAAATGTTGCTGTAGCTAATTGACTGTCTTCTGGCTTGGGGGCAGGGGGATCAAAGTAAAGCTTTAGAAAAGCTCTGAGGTTTTCAGAGCTTGGCAAGGATTCTGTATGGCAGCCTGCAGGCCCCAAAACCTTTGATATGGTGATCAACATTTGCCCATGAAAGACAGGGGCAGCTGCTTAATTCACAACTGAACTACAGTCCTTTCACAAATCAAAAGCGACTATTAAACAAGTGTTATGGTGTCAGTACCGCTACAAATATCCTACAATACCAGAAAAATGTTGATAGCATATTTTGGATATGCTAGACTGCCAACCATGCTAGTTAGCTTTTAGTTAGCTAGCTAATGACACTCCATTAGCGTAAACATTGTAAAGGGGGAAAATATTTCTTTTTGAGTCAGACAACATAGGAACAGAGGAAAAGTTATTAGTGTGGCAGAAATAATTGGACATTTTCAGAAGATTTCTGCCACAATTCATCCTCAAAGCAAGAAGAAAATTGCTCGGTTGGGTAAAGGTCCAATGCTAACGCACCTACCTGTAATCAGTTTATTTACAAAACAAAATTAGCCAGCTCAATGTTCATGTCAAATTCAGCTATCTTTCACTATCGACTATCTGCTTATGGAAATTTATAACTCATAGCAAAATTTTAAAGTTGCTTCTCACTCTCAATGTTAATTTTTACCTCCTAAAATAGTCGGTATGAAAACAATTTGGGAGCGGGATCTCATGTGCTTGTTTGATTCCAGAGAACGGTAAAATAAGTGACGGGGATTTATGGTGAATAACGTCGCTGGCATTTATCTGCAGTTTTAAGCTCATAATTAGATATTTATGTCCAGCATCATAAGAGTTACTCTGTGGTAAGGGGAGAATACATTAAAGACATCAATCTCTTTTCTGTGCAGAGCCTGGCCACCTGGGAGTCAGAGAACAAGATTTACTGTCAGCAGACTCTGGTGGACGGAGACGGCCCAAAGACCTACTGGACCAGAGAGCTGAACGGGGACGAACTCACACTGGTGAGTACGCATCAGCGGGTTGTGGCTGTAGGGAGAGCCTTGTGATGATTAGGTTTATAACGGTATGATATCTCAATGATAACTGAGATACTTAAGGCAAAATACCCTGAAGTATTTTTGCTTTTTTTTTTACTCCATCTGCCCATTCATTCATCTAAAAAGATGAAGCCAGACATTCCTAAAACAAGCGACATTCTCCCTCTCGATCTGGAGATCCTGAAGCATTTAATGCGCCATAAGGGATTTAGAGGTTTCCACCTCTAGATCAGACGCATGAACCACCTCAACTGACTCCTTTCGACAGCGAGTATCAGTGACTTTGCTCAGAGATTTCCCTTTTATAGAGCTATATTATAGAGCTATGAAGTTGAATTCTCACCAGCCCTGTTGAGTTCACTTTAATTGAACTCCAGCTTCTTTGTCTAGCAGGACCGGTTAGTTTGGTGAGGCATGAATGCGCAATAAAAGTCTGATGTGGACCAAAAAGGCGAACTCTGGTCCACCTAACTTTGGTCTCGGTTTGCTTGAAGTGAACTCTAGCATGGTTTGAACATCTAGGTGAACACCAAACAGACTGGAGACCGCTCCAAAAGCAGGAAGTGGACTATAGCACAGAGCATTCTGGGTCAATACAAACATACAAATCTAGTGCCATTGGGAGAAATGGCTTTTGGTCTTTTGCTAATGACAAAAGAGAAATTCTACAAACACTAAAATTTGGTGCTACTCCATTTTTGTTTACATTTCATGAAGAAAGAAGTTACCCTCATGTCTTCTTCTGAGGTTTTTGTGTTGTTTCTTTCTTGGTGCGGTGCCACCACAGGAAAGCAAGCAAACAGGTTGCTCAAATGGTTTGGTTTGTTTGACACAGTGCAGTGTGAACGCAAACCGCACCAGATGAAAATGTAACAAATTTGGCAATTTTGTTCAAAAACCAAACCGAGTCTACCGGACTATCATGTGTGAAAATACCCTAAGACTAAGATCAACCTCACCTGAACAAGGTTGATGAGCGCTTGCTCCTCCAACTACCCCTAGCAGGGAGTGAGCTTGTAGACCAACTAGTGATCAAGTGGGTCTGGGTCTTTGCTGGTATCTCAACAAAAGGACTTTAAATTCTGGAAGGCTATGAAGAAAGACTCAAGCACCTTTAAAACTTTTGTTGTTGTTTTTTTATTTACTTGTATCTTGATACAGGTAACCTACTCATTACAGATAGCCACATAGATTAACAGTGGTTTTGGTTTTACAAAGCCAAACAACAAATTTTTCTCCAAGATTATCAAATCTACAAGAAAAGTGTGCTCTGGTGCGACTCTGGCTTTTTTGAGGACCACTAAGCCATCAGAGGCCTTGAGATGAGATTTTCATCAGGCCTAATCCGCTCCTGTTTGACAAACGATTAATGAAGTCAGGCAGGCGGTGTCTGAAGTCACCCTGGAGATTCGACCGCGGAGGAAATGGGGCCCGTTTCCCAAGAATGTGAGCCTTCATCTTCCCCGTAGAGAGACGTGAAAGGAGAACAAGAGGAGCTGCTACGCTGACCTCCCTGTATCCAGCCAGATTTACATGTGCAGAAGTCAGCGGGTCTAAAGCCCCTCGAAGCGTCGGTGGGGGGATTCCACAGATACAGTTCTCAGGGTTTCAACGGCTACAACCGGCTCTACGTTCAGTGCTCCCACAGTCTGCTCTGTTGTTGTAGGATTTTTCTAAGAGAGGGAAAAAGCCTAAACCAACAACTTTGTAAGGTTCAGATGTTCAAAACTCTTATAACCGGATGTTTGATCAGCTTTCTGTTACAGCCTAGAGGCAAGTAAGGATGAGAGAAAGGGGGGAACCTTAATTAACGTTGGGAGTTCAAAGTTCCTCATTGTTCACACTGGCAAGCTGTGAGGGCAGAGCGTATGAGCTGCTCTGTGACGAGTGGGTGATAAAAGCAGAACGCGGTTAAAGCCCCTCTGCCCTGCCGGTGACACTGGCCGGCCGCCCTGCAGGAGCCGAAGCTTTCACGCACTGATGGAGGTTGACGTGGCCGAGCCGTGACATTAGCAGAGGCTCTTTGTTTCTCGGCCCGTCTCTCCTTGGACCCAACGGCTCAAAGTTCTCGGTAGCAGTCGCACCAAAACTTCCATGAACCTCGTATTTATCCTCATTACTGATGAGTTTTAAGACTGGTATGAGATTGGTTTCTTTTCAATGGAGCTTTAGTTTAGCTGCCATGGCAACACTAACCATGTCATTATTCACTTGGGACTGTTGTTCTAGCATTGATGCTACAGCAGCTTGACATTGTCCATGTGAGCATGAAGGACAACAGAAATAACCTCGCAAAGAAGGGAAATTATTATTATTATTTTTGTTTAAGCAAATGGCATAAACAAAAAAAAGCCATCTTTTCACTTCTATACCTTATCAGTCACATAACTTTGCAAAACTATTCATATGAGTTAAAGGAAAATAACTATAATTTTTTAGAATGAAGCCTAAAGAGTGACACATATCAGTGAAAGCTTTGTAACATTGTAGCATAAACTGCAGTGTGAGAAAAGTAAGGGTTGCCTCAAGATGTTGTAAGTCCAAATCAAAACCAAATCAAATCATAAAGTTCAGAATAAAGACGTGAGAAAGTGTCACACATTCACATGCATTGAAGACGTTTAGAACCATCAACAAGCGTCGTTTAACGGTTTCCGAAGAGAAGCTCAACAAGCAGGAGTGAACGGCCTTTTTGGGCGAAGAACCAGTCGGTTCAATTATTCTTCACTTAACAGCATGTGACAGCCTGCTGGGAATCAGCTCCTGAGTGTCCTTCAAACGTCTGAGAATGTCTGACCGTCTGAGAGTCTGCATGTTTTTCAAACCACAGGAAGGGAAATTGTCGGATCGCACCATATTCCCACAGTTAGTTTGTTCCCAATCTGAACGACGGGAGCTCTAAGCGATGTCAGCATCACTTGTTTTTCTGAAAAGGAAGACAAAAACAATATACATCCACTAACCGGAGATTGACCTAGAACCTGTTAGTGGTTCAGTGTGGATTTATGATCATAAAAATCTTGGAAACCTTTTAAATTTCTCTGGAAGACAAACAAAAAAATAAATAAATCAGAGTCGCAGACGCAGAGAAAGCTGGATGGTTCAGCCTGAGACCTGTATTCAAAACAGCAATAACAACGCGACGGTCTCATTGTGTGTGGCAGTTCATGCTGTAAGTGGGGCACATTTCCATAGGATCTGCATAATGTGTGTAATTGGTTTAGTCTGGAAGCAGTTTAAGAAGAAAGAGAGGCAGGATTTCTATTGAGCAACATCAGCCTGAAATGAAACTGATTTTCACACAGGCGAGGAGCAGACTACAACTTAGACAATACTTGAAGGTTTCACTCCAGCAGGTACCGAAAAATCTCATCCATTCTGAATAAAAGTGATATACAAAGTTGTTGTTTTTTTTACAGTTAGACGTATTTGGCCAAAGTTCTTCCTCCCCGTATGGAGGATAGAGTGATAAATCTCTCGTCTACACCCAATTGTCCTAGAGGTTTGGGTGGGCTGGTTCCAACAAATTATGCAACATTATATAAGATTTTATAAATTTTTTATCTAACTGTCTGTCTGTCTTAAAATGAGCAACACACAAAGTGAAGTTAGGATTCATTAATAACTCTTTAATTCAGCGTTGATAGAACATGTCAAAGTTGAAGCTAACATTAGCATCATTAGCTTCTGTATTCCCACATTGTTCTGACCTGTTTTTCTCTTTTCATCACAACTCAAGAACAACTTCAAAATAGGAGTATAAAACATAAATAGAACAGGGAGTAGAGCTTCAAAGCTAACACACTCACAACGTTAGCTTACCCTCACTTCACCGTGCGAAAACAGAAGAACAGAACCTCACGTCTGAAAGCGATGTTTCAACGTGTTGCCACTGAACCTGATCAAAGGGTTTTGTCTCATCCAAAATATTTTAGGAAAAAAAAGAAAAAAGATTTTTCAAAATTCACGTTTCCATTTAGAAAATGTAACTTCGATTTGTGCAGTTTTATGGCTAATGGAAACGTAGCGACGTTTGTGCTGATCTGTTTTTTGAGACCATGGCAGACGAACACTGAGGAACAAAGGTAGTCAGAATGGAAAACAGTAAGGGCTAATCAATATAAATGATTGAAATGCAACCCCAAACCCACTTTTCCTGTCTTCTTGCAGACGTTTGGTGCAGACGACGTGGTGTGTACGAGGATCTACGTACGGGAGTGAGGCCGCGCAACCTTCACCTGGACAAAGCTCATGTCAACCTGTCCCGCTTGACTCAGTAACAACTTTCGCCAAGTTTCCTGCAAAACCTAACCTCTCAGCAACAAGCATAACAGTCTCCACACATACAATAGCAACATGTATTTTTGCTTGTAGTTAACATTGTGTCTGCAGTGCAGTAGCTAGCTCTCTCTGTGTCCATGTCTACAACCCAGGAGATGATAATGTAGGATTTAGTCATCGGCTGTGTCAATCAAGTGTTCATGTTTGATGAAAGGAAGCAATAAAACATACATGGAACAAATGACAGCTGGGAATCTCATTAATCGTCATGGGTTAGTGGAAGAAAAACTTACTATTTACTATGATTTGTGTATTGTTTTTTTCAAATGGATAATCTAAGAAGTAGTCTACAGTTTATGGTATATATCTCTAAAGTTTTAGTCTAATCTATTATCTGATGTCATTGAAGTACATTCTGCTACCTTGGTTGGGATTGGCGGTCAACGGTTGGCTTTGACATCAACAAGGTATTTTTGTCCACAGCTGCCTCTCAATACATACGTTTTTCTTCTTCTGACCATTCCTTGTTCACATGGAGAAGGCGTGGAGTGTAATCTCAGTAGATTACCATTTTCTTAAATCTCTAAACCAACAACCAAATCACTGAAATTCCTTTCCCTTCCCCCTTTCTGATTTAGTTTTAGCTTTCAGCAAATCATCTCCATGTGTAAACAGCTATTAAAATGCATCAAGATGCTGCCAAATGATTGGTTTATTTATTTAAAATTGGTTGAACAGATGTACCTAGAAACATGTCTGGTGAGTGTTTATGGTGGAAAATGTAACAAAAAAGATTTGCACATACTCAAAAGGAGAACCGGTGACCATTCTTCTTCTTTACAATCTGTTTGGTCACCTGTAGTCACAGATTCACCTTTATATTCTTGATGTTTTCAGACAGGATTTAGATCTCGTGACTTTGGTGGCTTTGCAAGATGGCCGACCTTGTCTTTGGACATTTCATTTAATTTTCCCTGAAATCTGAATCATAATCCTGTTTAAAGACCCAGTTAAGATCCTTGAGTATAAAATGAAGGTTTTAAAAGAGGCTAAACAAATGCTGGTTCAACCCGGACAGGTCGACCCGTTTATCACAGCACAACACAGAGATGTTTGTTTTAGTAATCTATTATTCTACAGATTATTCTGATGATTAATTGGACTTAGAAAATTGCCACACTACAGATTTTTAATTTAACCAAGCTTTTTTTTGTTAAATTTGCTTCTTTTTTTTTTTAATTCAATACTATAAGCTTTTTTCTTAATACAGTATTAGAAATATATTAAAATATTCAAATAAATTCTTCAATTTCTTTTTAAAAGAAGTAAACATTTTACTGCTTAAAATTCATTAACATAGGCTACCTCTAGTGAATTTGAAGCAGGTGAATATAAAAAAAATGTCCATCTGAGGAGTTTGACAGGCAAAGGTTTTCAATTATTATAATCTTAATTGCTATATATATATATATATATATATATATATATATATATATATATATATATATATATATATATATATATATATATATATATATATATATATATAGAGAGAGAGAGAGAGAGAGATTGTATATAATATAGTACAACTTTGTATTATCATTTTGAATATCGTATTTGTTTTAACTAATGACTTTTCTTAGACTCTTTATACTCAAGTTAACGATTAATGGATTACTAAATTAGTTGGCGATTATTTCAATAAATGTTTCATCACGATTAATCGTCTGTCCTAACGCAAACTCCCACAGACGGGTTTCGACCGCAGTTTAAACCCAGAACCTTAGCAGTGCTAACTAACTCCACCTCCCAGCAAAACTTTAGAAACAAAAACCTTGAAAAGAAAATCTTTCCAAAAGGTTGAACTCTTAACTTTTCTCTATATTCTTGACTTTACCTCTCTGCTCTCACTGTTCAAAAATAACAAACAAACCAAATGCTGCGTCTGAAAGATGATGACATGATGTTGCATCAGCACCGAAAGATAAAAGTCTGCGTGTTTCCTTCAGGAACGTCACAGTGAAGCCCTTTTTCGCTCCATCAGCTCCAGCACCACCAGAACTGAACGGAGAGCATCCGCTGCGCCTCAGGGTGAGGCAACAGTGTGCAAGACGCGATCAGACCATCAAAACCAGTCAGCCCAGCCCAGATGCGTCTTATTCACTCACATTGGACTTATACGGAGGATTAGACCTTAACACAATCAATAAAGTTTTTTTATACGGCAGATTTGAGCTATGTTTAGAAAACGTACTTTGGAGAGAGGTAGACAAGCGGCTCGCCCTCTGGCCTCATCATGTGACGGCGGAGATATTAGGAATAACAGACGGGGAAGCGCCGCGGCTTCTTGATCTGTCTGACCTCTTTTGCTTCACCAGGCTTTCTCTATCCGTGCCGCTTTTTGTTTCAACAACAAGGCGACCGGATGAAGAGCATCAGAGAGGAGCATCTTTTGTCTGAATGCCAAAAGAAGAGGCACAGAAATCTAATTTGAAAATAAGGAGTTTCAGCGCTTATTCCAAATGTTAGCTTATGCAGCTAACGTTTAAAAGTGAATGCGACACAACTGGTTTTCTGAGTGTTATGTTACACTGGCCACTGAATTTTATTTAAGCCAATTTACGTATTAAAAACAACAGATTAAAAAAAGGACGTCGCCTGATCGAGGTCACAAGGTTTGTAGACGGAGACAACAAATACAGCCATGTGGAAAAATGAGGACATTCCATTTGAATACTTACTGTAGTTCTTTGTTGAGGAATGTTTACAAATTGATGTCTAATTTATTTTTTTATTATTAAGTTACACCTAAGGCCAAAATAATTCACCTGGTTTTACACGTTTAACCAAAGACCTGATCTGAAGATGTGAACCTTGACCTGATGGAGGACAGGGGTCTCCAAAGTGCGGCCGGGAGCCATGCAAATTATTTTGTTCGGCCTCTGACCACTAGTCAAGAATCATAAAAACTCGGTTAACAACTAATCACTTGAAAAATGCGGAAAATATAAATTTTTCTTTTAATACACAGCAACAATCTGAAGCTCTTTTTTATGTTTTGGGTCTTCAGTAACATACAAGTTTTATTCAAAAAACAACAACAAATTTTCGCATTTTCGAAGCTTGAGGCAAAGAGAATTGTCTCTCTGGTGAAACGGAAGCAGTTCAACACTGAAAATAATTTGACTTGATCGATTCATAATCTCCAAGTTGAGCCCCAGGAAAGGCAATCCAAATTTATCTATATAGCTACATTCAGAGGACATTAAAGGAAAGACATCAAACAAATAACACTGCATAAGCATAAAAACATCACATAAAAGAAAAAGATGGTATAAAACAAATACTAAGTAGCTAAAGGAATCAAATGTTTCAAACGGTTCATTAGTCTCTTTGTTTGATCAAAAGCTGCAATAAAGCAAAAATGTTTTCAGAGCTGATTTAAAGAAACCAAACATTTAGCTGGTTTTGGTTAGAGCCCTGGTGACTACCTGATTGAAACTTTGTACAGAATCTTGTAAAGACAGTCGCAGTTGCACCGACTGAAGGCAAAAGCATGCAACAATTTTTCTATGTTCTGTTTTGACATGGAAATACTTTAGTCTGGCCATGTTTTTGGGATGAAGTAAGCTGATTCGACAACAAAACATTTTGCGGATGTCAAAATTTAGAGCAGAGTCCAAAACCAAACACAGCTTCCTCGCATGCTCTGTGGTTCTTAAACCTCATAGAGTCCAGTTGAGCTCTGAGAGAAATCTTCACATTCTTGTGGGATTGAAAATGGTTGTTTTTGTCTTCTCTGCAATAAGTTGGAGGAAATTCTGACCCATCCGATCACTGATATTATGAAAACACTGACTGAGAGAGTCTAGGGTCCCTGTTTGACATGGAGAATTAAAGCTATGTTGTAGGGAATGCTATAGTGCTCTATAATCTGAGTCAGTGGAGTAAAATAGATGCTAGATAAAAGTAATCCGAGAATAGAGGCTTGAGGAACTCCACAACTCGTTTTGGTCCACCTGGATTTATAACGGCTGAATGAAACTAAGTCTCAGTCTGCTAAAAAAGATCTAGACCAGTTTACCAGAAAACCCTGCCCATTTTTCAACAGCGTCAAACGCAGCACTAAAATTACTGAAAAAGGTTTAGGACAATTTGTTGTTAAGATTCAGTACCTTTACCAGTGCAGACTCAGTGTTGTGGTGAGCTCTAGAAATGTATTGAAAAGCACTAAAAAGACACATTTTCATCTTACGTAACATACACTTTGGGTGCATTCACACCAGTCCTGCTTAGCTCGCGTTAACCAAACTCTAGTTCATTAATCTAGAAAGTCCGGTTCGTTTTGGGAGGTGTGAACGCAAACTCTGGTCCGCCTAGAAACTTCCGTCTCTGTTCGGTTGAGGTGAACTCTGGCACAGTTTGACTGTATATGTTGACATGAAGCGGACTGTAGCGCAGGGCATTCTGGGTAAATACAACCCAAACAAACGTGTCTATCGCTGGTGGGAGACAATGGTTTGTGGTCTCTTACCGAAGACAAAAGAGAAATCCTACAACTGATAAAATCTGACGCCACTCCATTTTTGTTTACTTTTTATGAAGAAGGAAGTTGCGCTCAGCGTCTTCTTCAGTGGTTTTTCTGTTTTCTCCAGTGGTTCTTAATGCAGCTCCACCACAGTAAAGACGAGGGTGTGAACATGTTGTCAAAGGGTTTGGTTTGTTTGACTCATTGCAGAGTGAAAATGAAACAGCAGCTGAAAATGAAACCAATATTGCAACGTTGGTTCCCGACTGAACCGAGTCTCCCGTACTATGGTGTGAAAACGCCCTCAAATATCTTTGGAGATATTGCGACCTCACACCCATTTGCTCCAGCCTTTCTCTGAGCCTTGCCTACGCACAGAGGCATTGGCACTGTCTACGGTTCTGCCGTTGGGATGAAAATGGCGAGAAAGTGGCACGACATCAGAAAACAAAAAGCAAATCTGTCTCTGTCCGCCATGGCTGCCAAGGATTATAAGGTTTTCCTTTCAACACCCTGCTTCACAAGGACTACCGCAGCAGCACGGCGAGCGTTCCCATTCCTCGACGCCAAGACCTCGGGACGAGGCCGTGCCAGCTCTGCTTTTTGACCTGGTATCCCATGAAAGAATGAGTTTCCTCCTGAGTGCACTACAATGCTCAGAGAAGCAATGGCCAGGGCGCGCGCCTGCTGTGATGTTAATTTAATGACGAGCTGCTGTTCAGATGGCAGATTCGAACGGCTGAATAAAGGGGTTGTTGTCTTTTTTTTTGCTGCGTTTGAGCAGAGAAGAGGGCCCCGTTGCCCACCCTGGTGCTCCACTCTGGGTCGCCAAACAGTAAAGCCTCTGTGAGTACAGTGGAGTACGGCTTAGATTTCTAATTAAATCAACAATAATTTAGCTCCTCTCAGGACTCAAGTAGCTCCAAGCTGAGTGAAAACAATTTGTCAAACGTTCTAAACAAAAAGACATCAGACTAATTAGTGCACACTTGAAGGTAGGTCCCATTTCCCAGCAGCCAATGGCCGATTGGCACAGTTCCGGTTAATAACACAAGGCCACAGTGAAACTGGTAACAGACAGAAATTATTACTTTAAGTCTTATGAGGCAACAAAACATTTCTATGAGCAAATATCATCCAGTTACATTTGCTGCAGATCAGGTGCCTGGTGCGATGGTCATATGAGCCATAGACTTGTCAAAGTTACATAACACTGTAGATCATTAGTTCTTATGACATTGACTTAGAGATGTAGGCTGAGCTGGTCTTCATATTATGGTCTTCCATGCTTCTAGTCATTAGCATTATCCCAGCATCAAAAATGGTGTGCCACAAGGGTTTGTACTATGATTTTTTACCACCATTGGTACTTTGGTATGCAGATAGTAGAATCTACTTATTAAGCACAAAATCTGGTGTAGTGATGGACTCTGACCTGAACATTCAGAGCCACATAAAATCAGTTACAAAGTCGGCCTTCAATCACCTTCATTACTGCCACTGTAATGTAATGCTTCTTTTGTTTAACGTCAGCATGCTTTTATCATGTAAAGCACTTTGAACTGCCATGTTGCTGAAATATGTGACACAATTAAACTTAACCTGATTTACCAAGGTTGAAATAAGCAACTGACTTGACCATCAAACACTGCAACTTCAGATATGACGTATGGGACTATAAAAGTGTGTGACAATGGTCTGGTCAGTGCATTTCAATTTCAAGATGACAAGAACCTGCCGATCAGAGCTCCTGTATTTAATCCCGGCAGCTGACACCGGCTGACCTTCCGCTCAGACGCTGACCCTGCTCCACGTTAACCTTCATGTTTTGCACTGGAGCACCATGGGATATTGGAAAAGGTCAAGTTCTGCCAAGCATGTGTGGGTGTGTGCATGGTTGGTTGGGTGAGTGTTGTCACATTAAATTACCAAGAGTGCTTTGTGCCTGTGACATCTCCCGAGAGTTTCATCCTGTGATATATTTAGTCACGCTTAAGTCTCAATAAATGGCCACCTCAGCAGGAGAGACACATTTTTCAGACTGCTCTGTCGGGTTACAAACACGGGTAAATATTTGCTCAGAGCAAGGAAGAAACTTAACTGGATGTCAAAAGAGATTGCGAGTAAAGCATGACGTTTCTGGCAACTAAAAAGACACATTCATCCAAAGAACAGTAAGTGCCCACGGGGGATGGTATGTTCTTAATGACCAAGAAACATTCATAAAACTTTTTGCCTGAATTTTTTTTTTATTTCCCTCCAGGCATCTGCTGGTTTTGGAAATGCAATCCCAACCAACATAAAATCTCAATTCTAACGACTTACATCTGTTCTTGTGAACTTTGTGCCTGAGTTGAAAACAAAACCGCGCTATCCCTTTACGACTGAAGTGAGAGTTTGTTAAGAGGTTACGCAGAGCTATTAGTTATTACATTTCTTGCCGCCTATCATGATACTGACACCCTGTAAACGCAAATAAGGAGCTCCACAAGATATAAATGCCACTAGCTAGAAGAGTTTGACCTTCTTAAAAAAACTGTAGACCCCAAAAAGTCAACATCTGAATGCTGTTCTAAAAACCTTTAAACCACCATCACATTTGAGGCAGCTACATAAACACGATTTGTAAAATATCACTTAATCATATGTGATCAGCAAGAATGTCAGACAGGAAGGTAATGTTGGTGTGCAAACCAAATATTTTTTTGTGGTTCAAACACAAGTTCCCCTGGTTGGACCTGCTTGTTCCTTTTTGCAACCCACCTTTCAAATGGAGACCCATTCTTATCATTCTGTGCAAACATACTGTTGGTTGCTTTGAAAAGTGATTGTACTGTGACCCAAAGCGCTTTGACTAAATTGTGAAGAGATTCATTTAAATCACATTTTTCAAAATCCTTGACACGTCCAGATGCAAATGAACTGGCAAACGGTTTGAAGAAAAGTGAGTGGATGGATGAATGATGAGAAGATGGGCAGAAGGATGGATGGATGGAGGAACAATTAACAGATGGACATATAAATGGATGGACGATCAGCAGATGGATAGATGGATGGATGAGACTGAACAAGGAAGAAAACAAGCTGGATGAATCAACAGACGGACAGATGGATGGATGATTGATTGATTGGCAGATGGAAGTATTGATGAGCAGATGGATGAATTAAATCGAAGGATGGATGAACAAATGGCTGGATGGACAGATGGATCAAATGATGAACACTTGGATGATGATTGATTGATAGATGGATGGATGGGTAGATGAACAGATAGATGACTTAGTTTGAAGGATGAACAAAAGGATGGATGGATGGATTACGTTTTTTTCAGGGTTCCTCGTGTAAAATCGTCAACCCAACTCACAAGCTGCTGAGCTCACCAGCTTGCAGACGTTATGTAAGAGTGCCAGACTTTGCTAATCGTGCTATGGGGGGAAGGGGGCATCCAGCAGCGCGTTCTCATCATGAAGACAGATCACCTTATGAAGCAGCATGAAGCAGTGCTGCTACCTCTGTCTCAAAAAAAATATCCTCTCGGAAATAGAAAAAAGATGTGGCAGGTAGAAAATGCATTGACAATTCAAGAGACACTGGGAAACATCATGTCTCTGTGTTATTAAAAGCAACTGTCAATGAGTCTTGGTTTAAACCCAAAAACCTTTTCCAAAAAAATATTTGCTGGACACACACACACACACTGAAAGTCCCACACCATGACAAACATTTATTGCTCTGGTAAAGCACGAGGACGTACCATCTTTTGTCTTTTTAATGCTCTGTGGCTCTCTTCAGTGACCGAATTCTGAAAAATCCAACAAACAAGATTAACAGGAAATCTGCAGGGTCACTCTTTGGGTTAATTGACTGGCATTGTGAGTGCCAAGGCCTTTGAGCCGGACGGACAAAAAGCAAACTGTGTAGTTTAGACAATAGATTCGCTCTGTGACTCAGAAGCTGCGGAAGTTCCGACGTTGGGCAGCTGAAAGTTGTTAAAAGTCCAGAAGTGTGCACTCCAAGGAAGTAATCACGCAGAAAAGCTTTTTTAGGGGGTGAAGGGAGGGTAAAACCTCGGTCCCTGCTTGCTGCCTTTGAGGAAGTCACAGTTAGCGCTGCCAGTGGGAGGCCTGGGAGGCTCTGCGGTCAAGTGTCAGCCTCACTCCTCATTAGGGTTTAGGCCCCACACTGGGTCAACGTGGCATGTTTGTGTGAATTTATCCAAACAAGCTTTTTGTCATCAGCGTTAGATAGTAAATGGCCAACAAGCAATCTCTTCAAACCGCAGTGTAGTTTAACTCTAATAAGGTTTAGAGTGCGTGGTCTAGCAAAGATGTTTTTGTTGCTGGGGCTTCTGTTCCTGGGACAATCGCAGTCGTCCTCAATGTTGACAACAATCTTTCTCATTGGTGAATCAAAGGAAACAGTTTGGGAATGCCAACATTATTCTCCAAGATCGACTGGCCGAAACAGTTCCAGAAATAAGGCGAGCAGGGCCAAGAAATAATGAGCATGGCGTCTGCGTGTACAATGTTACAGCGCCCTCTGCAGGATTTAAATAGAATGACAGTCTTGGTAAAGGTGAAAGACGGCTCGTCTTTCCGTGCTGCACTCATCAGTGGAAACCACTGAATTTTAGCACCTTGTCTAAAATGATTTTTAAGACATCTCACCTGTATCGCTTCATTAGACTATAAAGGCACTTACTGAAAAAGCAGTAAGTGCAGCTTGGACAAATCACTTTAGAAGTGATCTGCTTTATTTCTTAGACTTTTCAGACATTTATCAAACTTTTTACAGTAATATTTCCTGCCTTAGTCAAAATGAAAGTCAGTGAGAAACTTCAGTTTAAATTCCATCCATCCATTTTCTTTATACCCTTGTCCCTAATGGGGTCACGAGTTGCTGGTTCCTATCTCCAGTGAACATTTCGGGCGAGAGGCGGGTTCACCCCGGACAGGTCGCCAGTCTGTCGCAGGGCATTTGGAAGAGCACCCAACTTTATGATCCGAAATCTAAAGGTGGGGATTGATGAATTTGGGGGCATCTCAGCTTACATTGAAGTAAAAATTGATTAGCTGATTAGTTACAATTTCAGGTTTTCCTGTATGCCTCGGTGTGTTGAATATATTGAGTTTGACCTCAGACTTGTTGAGTCTGCATTTTGTATCCGTTCAACCTCCAAATAACTTTTAATCCTTAAGCATAGATTCCACTTTTAATGCTGTTGACAGGTCGACCTATCGTCTATCTGCGGAGCCATGGCTCTTCTTGAAGGGTTGCCCTTTGGTTACTGAGGTTCGACTACAGCAGTTGACCGGGGTTATATGCACAGACATTTCTGCTTTAGTAATAACAGCCTGACTGTAGATTCTTACCTTAATTGGGAGACATCCAGAATCCTGTCACACGCAGATCTAGTAGATTCCATAAAGGAAATAAACACAGCTGCACTGGGGTACCATGTTCAACCTTCCTGTTATCTGCCAAAAATCTCCCTCTCTCAGAGTCTTAAAGACGTGTCTATGACGTGTTTCAACATGTCATAGAAAGTTTTTTCTTCATCTTTTACTTCACATATTCAAAATTTTACCATGAGTTTTTGGTTTAGTGAAAATATTTTAGTACACCTTATTAAGACTTACTAAACTAAACTAATTCTCAAGTAACTTTTCAGCAAGAAATAGGAGCTTCTGACACTGGCAGACATTTTTACAAAAATATTTTCTTAATCAATATTAAGGATTTTTTTCAAATTAAAACAAGCTCCAATATTTTACTGAAAAGTTATCTGTTAGTTTTGTATTTTTCTCCTCAAGCGTAGCAAAACATTTGCATTAGAAAGTGGACCAAAACTCCCGGGTAAAATGGCGTGTTCTTACAGTGTTTGCCTTAAGAAACATCTCGTTGCATTTTATTTGGACTCAACCTGATAACACTAAAAAGGTGCTTTAATTTTAAATTGTGAATCACCAACAACAAGAATTGGAAGATAGGTATTTAAAAAATACCAGTAACTCAAATGTGGCCAAGAAAGCCAAAACCATTGATTGTAATGAAGTAGGGAATGACACAAGAACGATAATAATAATTAAAAAAAATCTCCACAAGGGGTTTTTCATAGGCTACAAATGTCATTTTTTATTATTACTTTAAATAAGGTCTAAATAAAGGGACTAAAGACATGCTCATTTGACTTCTTACATTATCAAAAATACGCTGCGGGTTGCAGAAAACTACCCGGGGAGAAGGAAGCGTGCCGAGGGGTTCGCTCTTTGAGATACGGCTCACCATTAACCTTGGACGGCGTTGTCAAACGGAGGCAGTGATTTTTGACCAGCTGTCACAGTCAAGAGAACGAAACAAACAAAAAACTAAAACAGAACAAAAACTGAGAGACCTGGGTTCATTTTAACTCCCCTCTCCCCACCAAATGTTCTTACGACAGAAACTAAAAAGCAAAGACAAAAAGGAAAACACACAAAGGCGGGGGGGAAGAAAAACAACAAAAGTGTTTCATTAACAACTCCCTTTGGTAAAAATGGTAATAAATGGGCTCGCTTTTGTCCGTTTCCTGTACATCCTAACTTTAGCCGTTAATCACTAAAGTCCACAGTAAGATTGGAAAGACTAGCACAACAACACAGATCTGTCATAAAAAGTCTGAGACTATTTACAGAGTATTTACAACACGAGCGGGATGAGGATAGTCCTCCCAGAATGAGTCGAGTGAGGGTGTGTGTGTGTGTGTGTGTGTGTTCGATGAGTGAGCTGGTGTATTGGCAGAGGGTGTCTTTAAAAGGTTGATTTCCAGGGCGGCGAGGATCTTGTGTGTTAATAGAACTATATATAATATATATACACAACACATACACTGGAATACATGTCAGGATCTGACATTCACAAGCTATACAGTTTTACAGTCTGAGGACCAAACAGTGTTGTGATTCTTCTTTTCTTTTTTTACTTTTTGTCGTTTTTATTACATGAAACGAAACAGTGCTTTCCTGCGGTGACCCGACAGCACCGCGTAGGGCTCAGGCACAGTCTGTAATAATGCTGCCGTGTGTTTCGGAAAAAGAAACGTCAACCCCGACCCCTCTGACCCCCCGAAACCTCCAGCTTTCCACCCGGCGACGACGAGCGATCTGGATTCTGTCGTGAACGTCGTGTCGGAACCAAACCGTCCAAACACCTTCCTCCTTCTGGATAAGTGCACTTTGCTTCATCTCGTTGTTTTTCCTATTAATAACGCCTCAGGTAGGAAGATGGGATCTCCGATGGCTTCTGACTGGAGGGGCGGCTAGCGGCGAGCCGAAGCGAAGCTCGGTTCGGAGGAAAGTCCAGAAAGCACCACTCGCCGTTTCGCTGCCGCCTGACAAAAAGCGGCTCGAGGAAGAAAACGTTTGTGCTGTGGCTCTGAGTGCTGGTTGGAGCTCAGGAACGTGAGCACTCCTAAGTTTTGGCACCAAAAGGCCCTGTGGACAAAAAAAAAAAGCTGGGCCCAGCTAAAAACGCTGGTAAAACAATGAAACAAACAGAAAACCTGTCATCCTGCCGCCCTGGATGTAACACATGAGGGAGCGAATATCAGCGTTGCTCCCATGTTGGCCTTTAAAACAAAACAAAAAAATCACAATATTAATCCCTACCTCTAGATTGTGGCCTCAGACCACACCTCACCCCCAGGAGTCCACCATGTCTCCTCCCCTCCCTCCCACCCCCGCTGCCGTCGGCTACGGCGCCTTGCTCGGCGTGCCGTATTTCACGCGGTACTTGTTGATGTTCATGAAGTGGAGGACCTCTGGGTGGCGCGTGGTGGAGCAGGGCAGCAGGCCGTCACGTCCTTCCCCCATCAGCCACTTGGTGGTGTCGGCGCTCATGTCGCGGGTGACGTGCTCTTTGACCCAGGCGTCCACCCAGGCCTGGAAGCGCTTGTGTAGTCGCGTGCTCACCCTCTCGTGTGACTGAGTGGGCACAAACAGGAAGGGATGTAATATTTGTATATCTTTTGAAAATCTTTTTCTGGTTTAAACAACATGCAGCAGCAAAGTCAGAGGCGGGACTTTAACTTGGTGGGGAAAGTTTTGGTGAGTACCTGGTGAGCCCTCATCAGGGCGGTGCGTCGATACATGTAGTCCTCAGACTTAAAGACGTAGACCATTTTGTAGGAGTTTAGTTTGAACATGCACTCCATCTTCTCCTTCTCCAGGGATTTCTTCCCTCCTTCGCAGGCCTCCTTGTCCATCTGCTCCCTGTCCTTCTGGTACTTCCGGATCCGTCTCAGGTTCCTGGTAGGGAGAGCGGGACAAAATGTCCTGAGGTCAATCGTGTCGGGACAAATTCGTCAACCTTAAATGAATCAAACAAGAACTCGTGTCTGAGTATCACATCTATCACAAACACAACGTGCTAGCATAATCCAACATGATCTTGAAAGCATTTAAGCAAGCATTAACTTTTTAGCTAATTTTGACTCTAACCAAAATTAGCTTACTTAAGTTTAATTAAGTTAGTTCGACTTATGTTAGCTTGCTTTGGCTAAAATTACTAAGTATAGCTAGTGTAAGTCATAAATCATTAAGCTAACATTGGCTTTTTAGCTAATTTTGACCTGAGATTTTAACCTAATTTACATAACGGTTTAAGTTAATGTTGCCCAACGTGCTAGCAAAACCAAACATTACAGCATTTAAGCAAACATGCCTATTTTGACTTGGACAAAAATGTGCGTACCGAATCAATTAAGTTAGAGTTACTAAGTATGTTAGCTCAAGCTAACATGATAGTGATAGTATTTAATCTAATGTTATCATGTTTACCTAATTTTGACTGGAAAGTTGTAGTTGACTTACAGAACGGATTCAATTAAAAATATCCAACATGTTAGTGTAAGTAGATACGATAATGATAGAATTTGAGCTAACTTTAGCTTTTTAGCTAGCTTTGACTCAAAAGCTAAAAATATCCTGAAGTCAATCTTGAAAGTCGATATGACAACGACAGCATTTGAGCTAGCGTTAGCTTTTTAGCTTCTAATTTTGACTTATGTCCTGAGGTTAATCGTGTCGGGACGTAAATGAATCAAACAAGGACTCACGTTTTGACTGTCACCTTTGTCACCAACTGTCTTAAATTTGACACATGAGGAGGAAGAACAAAAGAGAGTACCTGGGAAGGAACACGGGCTTCTGGGCGAGGTGCTCTCTCAGCTCAGGAGTGGTGGAGTCCGGGTTTAGGTAACGTCCAACGTAGTCGGACCAACGCTGCAAACACAAAAAAACAGGGTTCGTTCACTTTTCTCCACAGTTAAATTCCAGAACTTCTCAAGCATTTCCAAGGTAAGTTTTCCAAACTTTTCCAACACCACACTTTAGAGATTAAAGCAATACAAATGAACTTAAAAAAAAAATCATGGACTTAACATGAGATCATTTATCTTTGTTAAAAATGTCTTGCGATAGCATTCTATGTACAACAGCAGAGACAAGGTGAACTAAAATGTAATGTTTTGAAATGTCTCTCTCACAAACAGCCTGTACGCCTGACTGGTCTGACAACAAAACACGAATTTAACAAAAAATCCCACAAATTCAATAACGTGGTTTAACGTATAAAATATAAGCTGCACTTTTTTTCCAGTTCCACAGATCAATAAGTTATTGAGCTATTAGGAATAACAGAAATCCATTACATTGAAACAATCTGAAAAAATCTTGTGAAGGTTAATTGGTTTCCTGCTCAAATTAAACACAATAATACACAAAAAGTTACAAAAAAATATTCTTAATAAACTTTCTTACTTTATTAACAGTATGAAAGTATCTTTTTCAGCTGTAAATAACATTTTCCAAATTTAGTCACTTAATAAAACGTTAGATTACACATTATTACAAAACTGCAGTTTGAAAATCAAGCACTTTCAAGAGCTTTACACAGAAATTGAGAATTCTCCAAGCCTTGAAACCACCTAGTTGAAATGCAAACATTTTCCAAGGATCTGAAGCAGACTGCTGAATGTTCAGAGCCAACATGCATCAGGTGAGCGACCTCTGACCTCAGCCTCCATGGGCTCGTCAGAGTTCTCCTCCTCCGTGTCGAGCAGCTCCACCGTCAGCTGCACTTGCCCTCTGCTTTTCAAAAACATCACCTGAGAGAGAGAGAGGGAGCAGAAGTCAAACCGCTGAAAATAACCACAAAAAAAATGAGTCGGTGAAGAATGGATGTTCCTCCCAGCGGTAACGCTCGTCTAAACACCAGCACTATTTTTAATGGAGAAAAACAAAAATCACTTTATAAAGACAGGGAACCTGAAAATTTTGGATCACTTCAGTAGATAAATCAAACACCACTCCAGAGAAACCTCGCAACCAGCTGCAACAGTGACTTTTTCTTTCTCAGTGTCTGAGCCAAATGGATAGTAGTTTGTACGCAGCAGAAGAAGTAGATTCTCTTCCATCTGCTACACCCAGCAAGAGCTTAAAGGCACTGTTTTTTTAGGGTCGGTGACTCATTATTGTGAGAAAACTCACAGTTGATGGATTTACCAATTTAAAACAATGTTAGGCTCTCATGACTGAAACCAAGATTGATTACGTCAAGAATAGATGAGACTCTCAGTTTTGCTTTTTAGATCAAGTCATTTGATCTAAAAATGTCTCTGTGGGTCAGACAGTGAACACACCTGGGTGAAAACGTGTGAAATTAAGAGATTATTTTATATCGCAAGAGGCGCAATGTGCCTTTTCACATGCGGTAAAAATTGTTGTATGATCTAAAAATTTAAGTTTGACAAAAAAAAAAAAGAAAAGTAGTATTTCCAGTATTTCTCAATTCAAGATAGGAAAATGAAAAGAATAATTAGAGACAATAGGGAATTAAAAAAAGACGACTAGTGCCCTTTGATTTGGTCAAACTGAATGCTCACCTTGAAGCAGTTCTCGTCAGACATGAGCTGCTCGGCTTTACGCTGGTAGGCTGACTCGGCCGGGCTCCTCGACGGCTGCGCGGACGCTGCGCCCCCGGTGGCGCCGTTCCCGCTCTCGGCCAGGTACAGGTCAGTCACCTGGACGCAGATCTCGTCGCTCACTATGTGCTGCAGCTAGAGCGGGAGGCGAGGAGGAAGTGAAGGGGGAGAGGTCAGACCTGCGGCGCCAGCAGCTCCCAGAGAACGGCGGCTTTGAGCGAGCGGCGGCGCCGTTACCTGCCGGACGATGCTCTGGATGAGCTTGTCCATGGTGAAGGCGACGTAAGCGTGGATGGTGAACATTTCCCTCAGAGAGTCCTCGTACTGAGAGGCCTCCATGTTCCCGTCAAGCAGATTCCGGACCATCTCCAGGAAGGCTGAGTAGTAATCCTCCACTTCGATGTCCACTGGAGAGCAGAGGATTAATGAGCATTATGCTTTTTGCAATTTTTACACTAGGAAACGGCCTCCTATCAATTAAAGCAAAAATAATAAACGAGTTAACATTTTAAGCTAATTTTAGATTTATATTTTAGCAATTAGCTTAGCTGACAGTATTCCTGTGGAAATTCAGGCCCATATCTTTAATAGTTTTATTTTCACATTTCTAAAACTAAGCATGTTTATCTGTGACGTTTACTCACTGGGCTCTTTGAGTCGCAGCTGCACGGCGGGGTTGTCGCTCTTCTCCTTCTTCAGCCCCAGCATCTCCCTCTCCCAGTCCCGCTCGCGGACGTCGTCGTCGATCTGCCGCTCCGCCTGCTCGTACAGCCTCAGCAGCCGCGAGCACAGCGTCTGGTGCAGCCGCAGGAAGATGTACCAGTTGTTGTTGACGAAGAAGAGGTTGTAGACGTCGTCCTCGCACGAGCGCAGCCTCTGCGCCGCCGTGTTGCCGAACAGCAGCTTGGACTTGGAGGGGCTCCCGCTGCCTGGGACGCCGTTGTGCTTCTTGGACGCACCCGCCTCGTCCGGCTCGCCGTCCTCTTCCTCCTCCTCGTCTTCCTCCTCCTCCTCCAGGTCGGACAGCTCGCCGCGCTGCGCGAACAGCATGTCGGGGATGAAGTGGTAGATGATCTGCTTGATCTTGTACTTGTCCTCCTTCTGAATGCTGGTCTGCCGCTTCACGTGGTGGATGATGAGCGCCGCCGCGTCCTCCAGGATCTGGCTGTCTTCGTACGCTAGCGTCAGGTGGGGGCCCGCGGCGTTCTCCTCCGGCACCTGCTCCTGCCGCTGGAAGTCGAGACGAAGCTTTACAGACACCGTATTCTCCTTACAGTGCAACAGATAACTGAGTATTTCAGCAAAATCTTTTAAGTGCGGAGAACGTAGCCTGGCCACTGACTTCCTGCGCTTTCTCCCGTTCACTTTGATTAATCTGGTAAAATTTCAACCGGGCCAATCAGCAAACAGAAGAAGTGGTGGCGTTGATTTTCTGCGTTGTTTTAGAATTCTAGTCTACCTGCAGTTTTAGAGATGGCAGTGGAGGAAGTGGACAAAGCCGTTCACTTTGTCTGCGTTAGCCACATTTCCAAATATTGACTTAACGTTAACAGCAGTAGGGAATGGTTGCTAACATATTATCTTATCATTACAATGCAGGCAATTTCCGGTAAGCTTCATAGTGTTTAACTCGCGTTACATATGTCATAGGCAAATGTTAGCGATTGGGTGACAGTTAAAAACCTCAAGAGTCCACAACTCCAGGAAGCCCAGTCCCTCTGAACAAAGCAGACCATAGCAAAAGGGGCTAGCAAGGCTAACAAGAACCTAAAACAGATATTTCTAGAGGTTGCTTTTCTAAAAAAAAAAAAAAAAAATTAACTGCTAGCCACTAAAAAATTAGAGCCAGAGGAAATTTTTCAAAATGGCCACCATAGTTGTCAAGGAAAAACATCTTTGCACTAAATTTGGCAATATTCATCACAGCTTAATATTTTTGCTGTTAATTCCTACGCATCTGGACCCACGGAAATTATATTTAGTGATAGTTTTTTTTAATTATTTTTCAAGATGGTCGCCATGGTTGCCAGAGAATATTTGCATTAAATTGCCCGATTAGATGAATGCGTTTGGTGCCATATCATAGCCTATATGTTTTGAACCATATATTTTCTTAATCTTGTGCTTTCACTTTCTGGTGGATATTTTTTAAAATGGCCACCAAGGTTGTAATCGATGTCTTAGATTAAATGGACAGTATTTATTGCCAGTGGCGGGCAGAGCCACCCTAAAAGTTCAGTTCACTAACCACTAATCTGATCAAAAAGAAGCCTAGCGCCACTAATGCTTTGCTGTTAAACGCATAGAAAATGAGTAGATGTTAACGCTAACCATTAAGACGCTCAATCTGTGTCACCAGTTGATGACTGGTGTGAGACTCGCAAACAGTAACGTCCTCGGTTTCTGATTTTGCTGGATATTATTTCAAGTTGCATGAACAGGAAGATCGGAGCTGTTGAAAACATCTGATGCGACACAAAGTTCACCCAAGTCATGAAAATGTGTAACGTCTTAAGACAATATCTGGCTTAGAAATGGCAGCCATATTGAAAAATGGCTCTCATCTTGAAATTAAAGTGGCTAATGGAAAATATGAAAAACATACAACACAAGGGGTGAACATGCAATTTTTCATGCTTGCATCCACACTTGAAAGCTTTTCACAGTAATGTCCTGCACAATCATAAACACTGGAGATCAACAAGAAAGACGAAATTCGTTACCTCATCATAGATGCTTTCGATTTCATTTAGCAAAGACTTGGATCGAAGCACTTTGGTGTCGTTCTGTTTGAAATTGATGCCTTGGTGGTCCAGAGATTTGAGGTAATACTTCTCATTCTGCTCCCTCCAGATCTTGTTGAAGCCTCGCTGGGCTTCCCGCCATTCCTCTTCCTTTGTCTTTAACCTGGCCGCAAACAGAAGACAAAGTCGAGCGAAGTCAAGCGAAAACTCCACAACTCTAAGAGGCGTCTTTTAAGGTTGAAACCCTGGATTTTCACATGTTTTGGTATCAAATCTGACAAACAGGACAAAACAGAAAGTCTTTAGTCCAGTGGATACCTTTTCAGCACGATCGGAACAGAAACGGCCGGGTTCTTCTTCAGGCCATCGAGGATGTCGGGGGCTTTGTCTCCGTATATCCTCTGGATGGCCTTGCGGTGGATGACCTCCGAGGAGCCGCCCAGCGTGTTGTCCAGCCGAAACTTGGCCTGCTCCTCGGCAGACATGCGGGAGAGCTTCCGCTGCACCGTCTCCAGCACTCTGATGGTGGCCAGGTTGGTCTCGAGGACCACGTCCAGCTGTGTCAAAACCAGAACTGTTAAAAACTTGTCCGCTCATGACAGACGGTTAGAAACCCCGCCAAAAATGCTCGCTGCGGGAATAAAAACCATATAGAAGAAACAGCTGAGAATGTTCCTGCTCACCTCGAAGCGTTCGTCCTCACACCTGTAGATGTGCTCCTCGTACTGAGTTTTCTTGGAGCTGACGAACGTGGAGTCCTCGGACCACGAGGGAAAGGAGACCCAGGTGTCGTTCAGGACCTGGACACGGGGCGGCGGCGATTGGGAAAGACTCAAACAATGTCCACAGACGAGACAGAAACTAAGCATTTCGCTCCAACAGCATATTTCAAACTTGAGACCAAAAGTGACGTTTGAACCGTATTGCATTCTAAACAATAAAATGTTTTTTTAATTAAAAGTAGGAACTGAATTGTTTTTACTAGCATTTTCTCTTCCATATCTTCTTTTACTAGCTTAAGTGGCTAAGACAAAATTGCACAAATTTAAAAAGAAAAACTTGATTACTCGATCACTAAAATATTTAAAACAATGGGTAGGACTTCAAAAAGTGGATCCTCAATTACCAGTGACAATAATTATGTTAATATATATATATATATATATATATATATATATATATATATATATATATATATATATATATATATATATATATATATACATATGATACCACTCAACTCTCTACTTATCAAGTTTTTTTACATAGAGAAAGGTAGAATATAAAGTATTATCACAAGAAAAATACCCACTTCTCATATAAAAGTTTAAACTGTTTCTTTACTTCTCAGTCAAATAAAAAAATACTTAATGTTTTATATTTTATATTTACAAACAGATCAAATTTGTGGGTCTAGAAAAAAACGTATTTTGTTGCCGCAAAAACAATTCTGGCTCTTGACTAAAAAGATGGGCTGCCCAGTGGCGCAGTTGGTAGAACTGTTGCCTTGCAGCAAGAAGGTCCTGGGTTCGATTCCCGGCCCGGGGTCTTTCTGCATGGAGTTTGCATGTTCTCCCTGTGCATGGTGGGTTCTCTCCGGGTTCTCCGGCTTCCTCCCACAGTCCAAAAACATGACTGTCAGGTTAATTGGTCTCTCTAAATTCTCCCTAGGTGTGAGTGTGTGTGTGAATGGTTGTTTGTCTTGTGTGTCTCTGTGTTGCCCTGCGACAGACTGGCGACCTGTCCAGGGTGAACCCCGCCTCTCGCCCGGGACGCAGCTGGAGAGGAACCAGCAACCCTCCTGACCCCATTAGGGAAGAAGGGTGTATAGAAAATGGATGGATGGATAGACTAAAAAGATTGCTGCTAAGTAATAAGTAGCACAAGTCCTCCTTATTGGCATATATTATTAATTGATAGTACAAAATGGAAAAAAAAAGAGTTTAAAATGTTTCCTCTACCATCAAAAATCAGTAACTACCTACCAGTCCTGTTTGGCGACTTTAAACATTCTTAGGAATCCAATGTCACTGATTTTAAAACAGAAATGAAACGTACGACTCTTAACGTGCCTCACCTCCTTACAAAGCGGAGTTCTTCCGGTGCATTTGGGTTGCTGGTAGCTTTTGGGTAAAGCTCTGTAGCTGGAACCCAGCCTCTTACAGGAAGCGTAATCAATCTCCATAGCGATGCCCTCGGTGGCGCGTTCCTTGGGGTACGTCTCAATGTGGGACATTTCACGATAGCCCAGGAAGTTCTTGAACCAGTTGAACAGCTCGGGAAATTTCCTGTGAATCAGAATTAGGCAAAAAAAAAAAAAAAAGCACAAACACTAAGGGATAAGGGATGTTTAAATAGTTTTTAGATCACAAGCAATGAGATGACGGGGTTACATACCCCAAAAAGGGCAGCACCAGCTGCACCAGTTCAGCCCTGGAGATCACCTCTTGGTTAAAGATGATCAGGCAGCGCAAGAAGCTGTCGTAAGCCTCGGCACTCCGCAAGGCTTTGCGGACCTACGAAGGAAGATATCAGGGGTTATAATGTGCAAACATGCAAGTGCGACTGTCCAAAAAGAGAAAACTTCCAGTGTTTTCAACAAGTTTATCCTTAATGATACCTTTAACTTCATTGGAGAGTAGAAAAATTAGGAATGCACCAATTCTGATTTTGGCCGATACTGAATTTTTTGCCTGAAAAGTCACTAAATAAAGCAACAAAGTCACTAAGATGTTAACAGTTGAGTGACTATTGTTACTCAACCAGTGTCTTCTGGCTGAGCAAAACGGGACAGTGTTTTATTTTTATTTTATTTCCAGGTAGATAATATCGGTGGATAATAAGTATAGACTGCCAATCTCCCAAAATTAAGAAAATTAGGGACAATTTATGGGGGCATCCCTTCGTTTCATTATACAATAAGCCAAACTCACCTTTTCGAAGAACAGAGACTCTGTGCCGACTCCGTGCTTGCTGGGATCGGCCAACGGAGAGTCCTTCAAATTCAGTAACTTGGGCTTTTTCTGCAGAGAGAACAAATACACACACACATTTAGGAAGGCCCATTAACAATCAACTATAGATGAAGGCGAAAACAAAAACAGAGAAGGGATAAAGCTTCAGCGGAATGTGTGTGCAAACCTTGACGGGCGGCGTGGGCCCTGGAGTTGGGTGGCGTCGGACCTGACATCCGTTCTGGTTGGGCCTCTGTTTGTTGTTGAGGACCACCTTTTTGGTGGTGAGGCCGTGGTCGTTCTTTACGGACTCGGCCTTCTCTGCGTTAGTCTTACTTAGCATCTGGTGGGAAAGACACAACAGTGACTGAGATACGCCTCACGCCATTTTCCCCCGAAATGGTTAATCTGCCAATCAGGGGTTTTAGAGAAAGTTGTGGGGAAGTTAAAAGTAGGATTAGGTTGCTCTGTTCAATCTATCATCTAAAAATAGAAAGAAGATATCTAAACCCCAAACCTATCAAGATGTTCACTGTGGGGATACAGAAGAAGAACCTTAACCAGAAGAACCTCGGAGTAAGTTTTGGAGGAGCTACAAAGAGCCACAGCTCTAAGAGGTGAAGCTGTTGGCGAGTGATGAGGTGGATCACATTTCTAAGCGTCCCTGGTAAGGTCTATTCAGCGGTTCCAAAGAAAAGTGGCTGCACAATAGTTGAGAATTAGACTGAGGAGGACCAGTGTGATTTGCCTCTTGTTTGTATAACAGTGGACCAGCCCTACACCCTCAGCAGTTTTCTGGAGAGTGAACAGGAGTTCGCCCAACCAGTCTACATGTCTTCTGTAGACTTGGACAAGGCATTCGATTGTGTCAGGAGACTAGGAGTCCTGTTGGGGGTACTTCGGGAATATGGAGCACCAGACCCTTGATATGGGCTGTTGGGTCCCAGAATGACCAATTTAACAGCTTGGTCCACATTGCTGGGGGTAAGTCCAAGTTTTCCTTTGTCAGACATTCTGCTCCTTCTAGGCACAGCCAAGGAATTGAGGGGATCTGTTTTGTTGGCCTAAGAATTGGGTCTCTGCATTTTGCAGACAATGAGGACCTGTCAGCTTTATGAAAGTGATTTCCAGCTTCTACTGGAGACATTCTTGGCCAAGACCAAAGTCTTGAGTTGGAACAGCTAGAATACCCTTTACGGGCTGCAGACAAAGTCCTGCCTCAAGTCGAAGTAACCCCACCAATCAAGGACAACTTGATAGGTAGAATGACACTACGTCTACAGTGATGAAAGCGCTGTAGTGGTCTGTTGTTGTGAAGAGAGAGCTAAGCCAACCCGCGATGCTTTTCATTTACTAGTTGATCTACGTTCCTCCCTCATAGATCTATGGTCACGAGTTCTGGGTAATGACTGAAAGAATGAGATTGTGGATACAAGTGCTCCCAATGAGTTTCCTCTGCAGGCTGTCTAGGTTCAGAGTTAGAGAGATGGTGAGAAACTTAGTCAGAAGGACTCCACATCGAAAGGAGCCAGATGAAGTGGCTCAGGTACCTGACTAAGAAGCCTCCCTGGTGAAGTATTTTGATTCCTAAGGGTAATTTCAATATACCATTTAACCTAAAAAACATCTAGTAGTCATGTTCTTGGATGGATATTTAGAAAGAACTCACAGTATGGAGAACATGCAGACTCCGCACAACAACATCCCAAGCTGGGCTATGAGCAGGATGTGGGCTATGAGTCTAGCTTGGACCAACTTGCTCCAAGGCAACAACTCTACAACTCAACTCAACAACAACAGGTCCACTGTGCATTCACTGGAAGACTAAACGAGAGAGACACAGTTCCAAGAAAGAAATTGGAATTCAAATTCAAAGCTTGCCTCAAGTCAAATAGGGCACACGGCAAACATGTGGAAGAAGGTGGTCTTGTCAGATGGCACTGACCAGCTGACCAATTCACATTACCATGAACTTTGTTGACTTTTCTTCACCAAAACACAAACAAAGAAGGGGGGTAACCTCACTCACCATAATTTCAAATACAACACACTGAAGTTTGAGGTTATAAAGCAGAAACAATGTGAAAAGCCTTACTGCTGAACTATTGGCATCAGGGAGAAACTGTCCAAACTCTGATAGCAGATCCTCCTGATTCTTGAAGAGCCTGGCCACCTGAGCGTAGACCTCCTGCTCTGTCAGAGCCGGTGTATAGTTACCTCCAGCCTCTTTAGCATTACGCTGCTCCTTCTATGGTGCAGAAACAAACAAAAAGTTACATTTTTGAAACAACTCGGATTAATTAGAGGATACACCAAGCTTTCTGCTTTCATCCAGACAGACCTGGTACGTGTGGAGAATCTCCAGAAAGGCTTTATAGATGTCCGGCTGGCCCTGGAAGCGGTTCTTGATCTTGTTCACATAGTTGATAGCGTGGTTGAACTCCACGGGCTGGTTGTTCTGCAAAGGCGGGCCAGCGGGGGTCCCACTGAGGGCCGGGTGGGGCTGTACGGGTGGAGAGCGTGGGGAGGTGTACACGGGGATGGACGGATTGGTCTGGCTGCTTGGTGTCAACGGCTGAGGAGGCTAAAACAGAAAAAGTGCTTCTTTAAAATGTGATGCATGCGCACAACAACGCTGTAGAGTTCCCTCCACCTCACCTTGCTCATCTTGGCGGGGGTTGGCTGCGTCATAAGAGGCGGAGCGGCTGCGGTGGCAGTGGTTGTCGCAGCAGCTGGGAGCTGGGGCGGATGCTGGGTGGCCGCTCCTGTTATGGGGATGTTCTGGACTGAGATGCCGTGCGGCGTTATGTGGTGGATCTGACCTGGCGTTGTTACGTTGACCAGGTCGTTGGTTTGGACCTCGATCTTGTAGCCCGGGGGGAGGAAAGTGTTGAACCCCATGATGAGGTCGGGGTGGCCTTTGAAGAGCTGCGACACCCTGCTGATGACCCCAGGAGTATCGATGCTGATGAACACGCACAAACAACGCAGCGGTGATGAGTTTAGGAGCTGGAGTAAGCTACTGTTACCTGATTTGTAAGTCCTAAAACTGGTTGTCTCACCTTTGCGACTTGAACTCTTTCATTATATCTAAAAAGTCATTGTAGACCTGAGGCTGGTTCCCAAACTGGAGCTTCACTTGATCCAAATATGACAAAGCGTCTTCCACCTAATAGACAAGGAGGACAAGGCAGACATTATTATATTCACATTCTACAGACACAAGACTCTTCATTGACAATGAAGGGATTCAGAGGCAGGCGCTTGGACTCACTTACCTTAAGCCTCTGAAACTGCTGGTGACCTTGTGCCGAGGATGGAGGGGCCGCTGTGTGCCCGTGCCCCGACATCACTGAGGGCCCGTGGGACTGAACGGCAGGGCTGTGGTGGTGAGGCCCAGTGTGGATTGCTGGACTCGGGGCATGCCCGTGACCGCCGCTGTTCTGGGCCACGGTAGAGACCTGAGGAAGGAGAGGTACTTTCAATAAGAAGGGTTTCGCTGAATGCAGTGAGGACACAGTATTTCACTGACTTACTACTTATTATTTAGACCCCATGAAATTATTCATATTTTCATGTTACAGCCATAATGTTCTAATTTATGGCACAGCCCCAAGTTTCCATAAACATTACTATAACTATAACCATGGGATAGAACAACATAAAGTGGACAAAGCTTATAACGTTTTACTTGATGTGAGGTTCAAGTAAAACATTATAAGCAGTCAAGTTCGGTGAAGTAGAGAGTAACTGAGAGTCATCCACCCAATGCCAAGTTCACACAACAAGATTTCTATATTGATTTCTGATTCGATTTCCCTATCGGACAAACTTAGGATAACCTGATTAGCGAGATTGCTCTTAAGGTAATCTTATGTGACATTCCTGGTGTGTGAAGCGATCTAAAATTGGGGATATTCAATTGTCTTAGCCCAATATCACATGTGGTGTGACAAACGAGAACATATTCTCTCCACTGTGACGTTTAGCCAATCAGAAAGCAAGGTGATGGAAACATGGAGTGGTATCCAAAATACACAGAAAACAAATCATGGTGTAACAGAAAGCAGAAGTTGTAAATATCCATGGACTGATTTACTCTGCTAAACCTAGCTCACAAACTATCGCCATTGCTTTTTCCCAGTCGGCCATGTTTGTTTCTCTGAAATCACGTTTGGTCTTGAGAGGTTTTACAAGAATTGGTGAATAAAACCATTTCATGTGTGGTGTGTTGCTCCACACTTGAAAAGTTGGTGGACACAACTGCAAATGACATGCAGCTATAATTGCAGTGAAATGTGGTTCTCCAAAGTACTGTCTCAAGAAGATTGCATAAAAGTGCACCCCACACTTTTCAGATTTTTTTAGTAACAATTTTCCAAACCATAGATGTTGTGTGTTATGTTTGTGTTTAGCCCATCCCATAAAATCCCAGTGAAATACACTGAAGTTTGTTGGCTCCAATAACTTTGCAAAGTACCATAGACGGCAATTTCTTTAGAGCCCAATGAACTAAATTTATGTTACCTGGTATCCCTGGGGGACGGAGTACTGGACGCCAGCTGTGGGCTGCATGTTGTCGGTCACGGCTTCATACACGGCTGGAGCAGCGGGGGCGGGGGCCAGGATGCGATGCTGGAAAGGCTCTGGGTTGCCAGCAAGCCGCCGCTGCTGCGACGCAAAAACCGTGTCCTGATCCTCCAGACGCCGCTTCATTATGAACTCATGCTTGTGAGAGCTGCGAGACCTGGGAATGCAAGCACAGCCGGCAGGTCAGCTTTCTCAGCTGCTAAAATGAGGGTTATAATTAAAGGGAAACATGTAGCAAAAATAAAAAATTAGGGATACATTTGAAACAGCAACTTTTTATAACCTTAGTAAACTTTGGTATCGGTAATTGCATTGTGTTTCTGTGTTTGATATGATGTAAAGCACTTTGAAATGCCTTGATGCTGAAATGTGCTATACAAATAAAATTTGATTGATTGATTAATAATGCTATTGCTAAGTAAATTTTTTTAACAGATCACCATTTTATTTAAACTTTTTGATGTTTTTGAGGGTTTGTATAAATTGATCACGTTCGATCCACTATAGCTGCTTGTGTATAAATACATAACAGTATTAACTGTGTGTCTAATTTAGCAATAAAAATTGTTTGATGTGGAAAAATATAAACAGTTTTACAATTCAGACTAGATCAAAGTCTATCTAGCTGCATTTTCGAGAAATTTATTTATTTATAACTTATATTTGTTCGAGAGTTCAATGTTAAAGCTTTAATTTCCTTTTAATTATAGTCTAATTCCCTGTCAGAGAAAATCAACAATGTTTATATCTACTTTCGTTCAAATAGCATGTTCTGAATGTGCAGCTCGCGCTCTCCGTAGCCAATGAAAACACGAGAAGCCTACGTCAGCGATGCAACAAACAGGTGCTGTGGAAACGTGGGAGTCCGTCTGCCATTCACAACTTCCTCTAGACACCAGCAGCTTCTGGCCACTTGAATGAACGGCTTTTTATAATGTTGAAGCTTCGCGAGTTATAATAAAGCGTTTCAAACACCCAAGTCAAAGTGACACAGAGACAACACTGAAGCGAAGCTAGCCGCTTTCTGTCCAGCGGTTGAGCTGCGCTGAGCCGTTCGCGGTCGCACTGAAAGCAGCCGCGGAATGCTAAGCTAATGCATTTGGGAGCTTCATCGACTCCACTTGTAACAGCGTTTTCGTCGCCCTTCAATGCTGCTGTGACTCTTAACTCGCAACGGTAGACGAAACCAATTCAGCGTCACGTTTACATGGCCTAGCAAACACAAGCACCGACCTCAAGTTACCAGCCCGATGCTTTCCACACGCCCGCCATTTAGCGTGGCGAAGAAGTTCGGGAAATTACACACTGTTTCTATCAGGTAAGCAAAAAACTGACCGAACCCATCATCAGTCTCATAGAATACTCATGATTAAGCATATCATAAGGTTTATTTTTATGACTTTCCAAGAAATGTGTCTTCTCGCCTGCGGTACCGAGCCACCAGCTAGCTGCTAGCTAATGTAAACAACATGGGTAGCCCGAACAGAAGACCGTCCTGGGGTCGGAGGGAAGCGCATGCAGATAACTGTTAGCGATCAGTCTGGTTTACACGGTAAATGATTAAAATACATCAGTAATTAAAAACCGGATTTATACACGGTACGTTTTAGGTTAAATGTGATAGAGTGACATGCATGGAGATGCGGATGATCCCGTTTGGTGTACTTAAACCGTCAGCTAACTAGCTGGCTCCATTAGCTTACTGAATGAATACAGTTGAACTCACCACTCTCCCAAACAGCGCGCAGAAGTTTACAGGCGATTATATGACGATCCGTTATATTTGGACCCACCACCGCACCTCTGGTTTAAAAACACAAGCGTGTGAAAAGCAACTTGTCGGCGGCGTGTGACTTAAAATAAACAATTCGGGCAGTGAGTAGCAACGTGAAAATCTCCCCCAGAGAGGAAAACAATCTTCGTTCGGTTAGCTAGAGAGGTGGGCGGGGCTGCCGGACGAAACCCCGCGCCAGAATACACGCGATTGGTCGGTTCATTCAGAGGAGGCACACGAGGGGCGGGGCCTCTGTTAATGTTTTGAATTTGAGCTGTCAATCAGAAATTTATAGCACAGTTACCAAACACACCCCTCTGGACTTGACGTGCAGAGGCTAAGTTGAGTAAATCAGACAGGTCGCAGTGTTTGTCTTTGAAATGTTCCGCAGACACAACTGCAAAAGACATTTTGTGATGTAAATGTACTTTTTTTGTATACATAACTTTATAAAGGAAAAATATGCAATTATGTTATAGCACCAGCCTTTTTAATATATTTTCCTAAGGTGTGATGTTGATACAAGTTTATTATCTTGTTTCTGGCATTTTTGTATGAATACCTCAGTATGCTAACCTTTATCAGCAATTTAATAAAAAAAAAAGGTAAACACCTCTTACATTGATTCATTACCCACAAAAATATACTTATTGCATCTGTCTGTTCATTTTTATGATTGTAGTTTATCAAAATTAAATAAATACACACCCATACAGTTTTTCAGAAACAGACGCTTCTTAAAAAAAAAACATGGTCATGCTGGGTGCTGTGGTGGCACAGGGGTAAAGCGTGACCCATTTGTGGAGGGTCCTTGACGACTTCGAGTCCCAGCCCAGTGACCTTTGCTGCATGTCTTCCCCCTCCCTTAAAACCCACCTTCCTGTCTGACCACTCTCAAGTAAAGGTTGCTAGAGGCGATAAAACCTTTTTTAAAGAAATTAACAAAAGCATGATCACCCATTTGTCTAGACAAGGTCACAGTGTTTCGGTAAAGTTAAGTCCTTGGCCAATCTTACTCTGTGTCTTCCCCCATGCAGGTACCTAAGAAGGTATTGGCCGTTTTGGTAGTGCGGGCAGTTGCTAGGTCATCTTACAAAATGATGACTAATCTGGCAACTTCATACTGAATCTCTAGCTAGCTTGACTCTCACTCAAGGGAACTTGAGTGAGAGGGTTTGCAGAGGATTTCCCCACCGCAAATCCAGAAATATACTTTTATTTAAACCACTACTACCAGGTAAGGCACTTTTAATGTCTCTGGGTCAGCCCATTGGATTCACATGGGGAATGATACAGTTGTAAGCTCATGTCCTGGATGTGTATGTGAGTGGTGGCTCATAAAGCATTAATTCCACACCTTGTGGTTCACTCCCAAACTCCTGAATGGAGTGCGTTTCATAATCCTCTCACGGCTGCAGTCACCAAGCACACTTCCACTAAGCCTTTTGCACAGCACCCTGATCAGTCAGTGATGAAAGGTGTCCATGACTGACTGTTGGATAATGTTAAATGCTAAACACAGAGGCCCAAATTTAGGTCTGTGCAGAGGTCTACTTGTTTTTAGGCAGAAACAATGCCTGTTTGCATATAGAGATGAAAAATGACAACTTCAGACACATTTTACCTTCATGTGTCTTTCAACCCATTCGATACCCGGTTCGGGCTTTTTGTTGTTTTAAGCAGCCTTTACTTTGACAATCCAGTCGCAACCCTACAATTTCCCATTCGGATCCATCAGGTGATCTTCCCGTCCATCTACATGACGGACTACTTTCCGGACTCAAACGACACGTGACTTTGTAAAGAACGGGGTCTATTCCTTCTGCACGATCAGGCTCCGCCCAGGTCATATTCTAGAGCCAATCGCTGCGGGGTAAACGTCACAACAAGTACCCTCCTACAAAAGGTGGAACTTCGAAAATAAACCATCGCCCACGACAGGCGGAGCTCCAGTAGTACTAGCCCGGGATTCCTTCTACCAGTCCAGGCTGGGGGAGTCAGCAGCAGCCGACCGTAGGCTGCGCCAGACGCTCACCAACTCCCATCTACACCGCAAACAGCACAAAACACCTGGGGCAAACTCTTCAGGCGCAAAGAATAAACAAGTATACGTCGGCTGCTTTGCATTGTTTGTCTTTGCAAGTTTGTGCAGAGAGGCATGTTAACAAAAACGCACTGCGGGCTGCGGAAACACCCCCCCCCAAACCAAGACGGAGCAAGAGGCAGCCCCGCGCCGTGTGCGTCGGCTGACTTTTCTGCACACTCCAAACAAAAGGATCCACGACGCTAAAGCCGCCTGTTCTGCCTCTTGAAGCCGTTTCCCCCCTTCCACATCCACCTTCCCACAGTGGACGCAGAGAACAGGGGGGCGGGGGGTGGATCGGATCGGCGGCGAGCACCGAATGTTTTCTGGGCGAAATGAGCCGATCAATTTGCCCTTACTGAACAATGCCAAAGTCAAACGGAACGGGAACTGCTGCGCCGTCGCCGCACGGACACAGCGACGCGCGGCGAAGACCCGCCATTCCCCCAGTCGCTCGACATGAGCAAACCCCGTACCTCTGTCCCGCAGGGGGAGGACCGACGCGTTATATTCTTTGTTTACCGCGATTCGCCGGGGTTAAAATGTCTAAGCTGCCTCACCACAACAACTCCCTCCCTTCTCCTCCTCCGTCTCCCTCACCCCTCCCCACCTACACCGATCCATTCGGAAGCGATCCGTCCGCTCACAAACGCTGCAGACAGGGGGACGCCTCGGACGGTCACCGTACACCCCGCCACCCCAACCCCACCTCTGGAGATTGTTTACCAGCCGACATAATGCTGCAGATTTACCACCGCTCTCTACCACGTTATGTTTTCCGAGCCTGCTAGAACAGATAAAAGCCGCGCGATACAATTCATTTACGAGCAACAAAAGAGGCGTCTCGCGACAAATAACCGCTTTCGGATCCTCGTTCGTCGTCGCTCAGCGGTTCGAGCATTGCTAGTTTTAATAGCGTTAAGTTTAAACAGCTGTTACATACCCAGGAAAAAGGCTCCTTTACTCCGGAATTGTGTTTGTAACAGAATAGTTGGAGACGCCCCCCTCTGCTGGCATTGGCGCGTAGCGCGAGACGCGTCACTTTGTTTTGAATATCGCCCGCTAAAAGCGAGGCACCGCCACCGTCCACTGTAGTCTTGAGACACAGTGGACGGTCTCGGCTCTTTGTTTTCACCTCTAATTAATCTGTTAAGAGATTAATTAGAGCTTAAAATATGTGAAGGACAAACATTTAGTCTAGTATTATACATGAATAACAATAGACCGCAGTGCAGTTTGTTTAAATAGCGACATTTCAATCCAAGTGTCATTACAAGACCAATCTCTGAAAATGTACAACTGAAAATCCAGGGCCGACGGCGGCTAAGTACTTTCTGAGGTGAATGAAGACACGTTATAGGCTCACTCCTCCATCCATAAACAACTGTTAAATTCGGAAAATGCAGGCTTGGAATAATTTTTCCGCCATTGTTTTGGCGCCCCCTGAGGCGTGGCACCCCTGTGGGAAGCAAATGGTGCATGAGGAGTGGATGAAACCAGATATTTATGCACAATGTATAAAGAGAAGACTTATTTTTTTAAGTACAGACCAAAGGTTTGGACACGGTTGTGTCCAAACCTTTGGTCTGTACTGTAAATCAGACAAAATATTCCCTGTATTATATCACAAGATTAGCAGAACTAAAACTGAAATTCCTTTTTTTTTAACGTATATTTTTGTGGTAGGTAGGCCACCCTTGCGCATCCATACATTTTTAGCTCTGGCCACATTTTTTTTTCTTTTTTTTTTGGTGCTTGGATAAAAGTTTCAGGATCACTTTGTTGTTTTATGTTTGACTTAGATATCTTTAAGATGCTTCCCAACTAATTTGGTTCTATGCTTAGGGTCATTGCCCATTTAGAAAACCTCTTCACACCCAGAGTTTCTTTCTGGTTGATGTCTTTAGATTTTGCATCAATATATCCATGTAATGTCCCTTTCTTATCATGCAGAAAAATAACCCTGAAATGTGATGCTGCCACCCTCATATTTTACTGTAGGCATGGTGTTTTCAGGTTTCCTACAACTGTGAAGGTTTTCTTTTTTTGGCTGCCACTTCAGTTTTATCACCAGACCATCCTTCAGCTCATCTGCACTTTTGGTTCTTCCTCTTGACCATACTCCATAAAGTACCAGAGGACCACAGCCTCTACCACAAAAGTCCAGCATAGAAAGAATGCATGTCTCCTCAGTGCCGCAATGTTTTATCAGAAACCTTCAGTTTGTTTGTGGTTTGCCACACCTTCTTTCTAAACTCAACAGATGAGGGGTGCATGCAGCACTTTTCAGAAAACCCGAGAGTATTTTTAGGAGAAAAGTAGGGCTTTTAGATATTGAGCCGTTAACTGAAGGGACAAGTAAAGAACTGTGGTTAGAGTCAGAGTATTATATGGGTCAAATGATATTGTTTTTTGTGATAATGAGCTTTTCTTGAGCTGGTTTACGTTCATTCATAATCCCTCCATGGTCCCCTCAAAATTAGTGGGGCACCGATTGCAGTTTTCTGACCTGCCAATTCAGATTATTTATTTTTTTGGTCTGAAACATTGCTTAATACAACAAGAAAGGTGACAACTGTGGGAAGACTATTGCTAGATGTACTCATGCAGACGTAACCTGGTCAATCAGCCCTCTCTCCTGGCAGAGCAAAAGGAGACAGCGGCCATTTTTCAGACCTGTGTGGAGGTAGACAAGATCAGTTTCTGATGTAATTATTGTCCAATCGTCAAATTCCTAATATTAAGGAAATCGGGGATGATTTATAGGTGGATCCCTACAACAACAAAAATATAATAAATTGAAATATACCTTATAAGGAATCAAATCAGTTCAACCCGAAGACATAGCGCACCATTGACAACCACGCTGACATAGTTTGTGTTTATTACAGTATAGCATGAATCAATGCACAATGAAATACAATACAAAGTGAAAACATAATGTTATAACAGAACAAATATAAAATTAATGGTAATTGCATATTTGTATGAAAACAGTAGCAGAATATAATAGAAAAATAAAGCGGCACATCTCGTGTCCGTCATTGCAAGTAGAACTAATTCTAAAGATCAGAGTAGGTGGAAATTCCAGGCTTTAAAAAAGAAAAAAGCTTCACTACCAGCAAATTCAATATGAACTCTGGAGTAAAGAACGCAAGACAAACGACACACACACACACACACAAAAACACAACTTTTGTACATGTACTATAATAATAATAATAATAATAATAATAATAATAACAAGGACAATATACTGGGACACGACGAAAGCACTAGACTATTCTTGATTCTCAAGTGTCTGAGGAGGACTTGTAGGCTGCGGTCGGCACGCGTTTGTGCTTACTTACGTCGTCTTTGCTGCCCGGTCCGTTTCATTAGTCCCAATAAAGCTCTACGCAGATGATAACAGTAAATATCTCCGTGTTTTACAGCTACAGCATCACTAAGTATACAACAATCAACGAATCCCAGCATCACACGTAGACTCATACAGTCATCTAACGTTAAATTTGTCCTCTCAATGCCACGCTGGAATGCCAGAACACATTGGGATTTTTATTTTTTTTTAATTATTTACTTTTTAAAATTTTGTAAAAAGTGCTAAGACACGATTTATGCATAAAAAAGGTATTGCACTACTCGTGAGGTCTTACACCGATTTACTCTTCTGTGACAGGCACCGCCTTAAAACACACGTCTGTGCGACGCTAACACAGCTAAGGCAGCCAAAAGCTCTTAATATATTAGGCGAGGTGGAAGCTTGTGGGTTTTTCTTTTAAACACTCTAATATTGTAGAAAAGAAAACTCAGAAGAGGTCAGAGTGGACTGAAACTTCAGGAGCATTCAGTCAAAAATATGTAGCAGCCGTTTGGGGAGTCGTCAGGTTTTCAAACGATGGATGTGCTTTCGCTCTGTTCACTTCGAAAGACAGTGTGCAGTTTATGATGAACGTGGCGGTTGGCAGAGAATTTGTGGCCTGACCTCCACGGAAACAGTCACAACTCCGTGTGGTATTCACCGTGGATTTAAGACGAACTGTGCTGAATGTTTGGCTTAATGAGACACTGACAATAAAAAAAAAAGAGTTAAAATCAGACTGGTTTAAAGGAATATTTCACCCCGAAAATGCCAGTAAATTTCAGCAATACGGAATTACCTTGGCCTAAAGGGATTTTAATTGGGTGTTGAACTACATAATCAATAGTAAAGCAGCGCTAAGAGGAAAGGACCAGAGCAGGTTTTAATGTCATAATATGATGCTAGCACTTTAAAGGAGCAGCAGACAAATTTTCTGAGGTGAATTAACCCTTCAAGGTCCTTAACAGTGAAAAGTGAACACAATTTTTTTATTAGTAATTAGATGAAGTGAGGCATCACAGTGTATTGCAAAAATAATGAACACCCTTGGAAGTTTTTATTATTTCTGACAACGGAAGTTATTCTGATTTTGTAATAAGAAATCTGATTTTGACCAATAAGAATTAGCAATTGCGAAATGGAAATTAAGTCTAAATTTACATTTTTCTTTATAAATATGTTTAGTGAAAAACAAAAAACAAAACATGGGTGTATATATCTGGAGTGTTTTTTGGGTTGACTTGGTTTTGCTCTTAGTTTCATTAAAAACATTTTCTCCTTTTGTTGAAGAAAAAAGAAAACTCAAACTAGTGCATTGCATTGCTTTTTGATGCACTGTTTTGTCAGTATTGTATTAAGTGTGTCAATAGGTGCGAATGTTCAATAAGAATTATGTATTCATTGTAATCTGGTTGACTGGCTCTATTAAAAGTCATCGATTAACACCCTTTACTCTGATACCTGTAAATAAAATTGTCTTCAGAGATCACAGTTCTGAACTGAGTCCATCTGTTTACTCAATTACGCTGTTTTGTGAAGATCTCAGACATTTTTTGGAAATCACTGGGCGTAGCCTTACAGACTTGCGTCTCTAAATGCAACGGAAACTGATCCTACAAACCATTGTAGGACCAGTTCTTCTGTTTTAGACGTCGATTCAGAAACGAAGTTGAAAATCGTGTACCAGTTTCCTTTCACCGCTTTGTGTTGATCTATCAACTGAAATGCCAAACGCACTGAAGATGGGACAAGTGACAAAACGAGAAACGATTGAAGAGTACGGAAACCTTTCCAAGGCGTTGTATTCCCTCCGAAACGTAGCGGTCCGCTCACTCTGCTGCATTTTTCTGTATGTTTTCAACAAACCTTTTAAAACATCACATTGTTGACAGCCACAGTTTCATCACACATCATCAATGTTTTCAATCTTTAATGCATTTACTTGGTTTGCCAACGGCTTATGGCGAAAGCTCGTCTTCAGTCGGGAGTTGACTTTACTGCCTCCGGTCGGCCGGTCGCCCAGCCTGGCTGCAGGGTCCAGCAGGCTGACAGCAGAAAAGTCGTGGCTCGTCCTTGTCGTCGTTCGGGGCCTCACTGATTAGACGGGAGCAGGCCCTGTCTCTGGGCGTGTTCCAATATAGCATTGTAGCAGAAGTAGTACTGCTCCGGCGTCTGAATGCTGAAGGCCCGCTGCGTTCTCATGCGATGCACTGTCTGAAACACGTTGAGGGAGCCCACGTCCTGGAGCTGGGACAGACAGATGTCCAGGGCGCAGAAGGTACCTGCCGAGAAAGGGACAAGTCAGACTCGCACCTGTACCAGACGTCTTGAAACAGTTCAGGCTTTTACATTTGTGTGGCTCCAACCACTTAAAAGTCCCGTCCCACTTGATTTGCGTTGTGTTTCAGTGCTGCAGAAAGACGCCGCTTTAGGGAAATGCCACCTCAGCATTGCCTTCCTGTGCCATTAGCACTACGCAGTACAAAATTTGACCGACGGTAAGATTGCGCAAAGTGGAATGGAAACACAGCACTTTTGAAAAAAACTAATTTTTCTGTATGTTTTTTTTGGGCTAGGCCATATCGGCCCTTTGCAAAACTGTAATGGAAATGCCTTTTTTTTTTCACAAGTCACATGATCAACAGCTAGATGTTAACACCGGCGGAAAAGACAAAAAAAAGACAGCAGGAGGATGATGGCACGGCGTTTGATTAAGTGACTTATCGCGTAAACAAACACAACAATTTTGAAATTGTGTTTGTTTTTTTTTACATTAGCAAAATATTGACAAAGTTTTGCCAACATTTGTAATGGAAGCGCAGACACAATAAATTTGGGTAATGGTGATAAACTCTTTTTAAAGAGATTGACCTAAACTTCACTTTTGTTGGTAAGAACAAACCAAAACTGAGGCCAGAAAGATGAAAAACACCAACAAAATATTTCCACAGCAGAAACTTGTCTAATAAAGAAAACATGCAAAACTATATTCATATTTTTGATCTCGTTATTTACACATCCTTTATTTACAAAAAACGGACTTCTTTATTATTATATCACATCATTAGTTTACGTTATTGCATGATGTTTTCTTTTTTGAAAAAACAAAGCAATTCCCACCTGTAGGTACTTTTGATTGGAAGATTATGTAACACTGCAAAATGTGAAAGGATGTAATGTTGGAAAATGCACTTCATGTTTAAGCCAATTTAGGATGTTTTTTTTTTTTGATCAGTCACTACACATGGCGTGACAAAATAAAGGGTGACTGCCGCTAAAATAACTTCGGATCACAACCTTATCAATATATCAGAAAGCACAATAACGTGACATTGTGAGAAAACCCTCCCACAGTCTCCTGGTCTTACCTGTTCTCCCAATCCCTGCACTGCAGTGGACCACCATCGGCGGTCCCAGCGAGTGGCCGGTCCACTGAGGGCCCAAAGCCTTCACCATTTTCCTCTGTTGCCTCTTCACAGCTCCCAGGAAGTCGATGAGAGTCACCGCTGACGTCGGCACACCGTAGTCCGGCCAGCTGAGGTACTGGAAGTGACTCACGTGTCTCTGCTCACATGTCTGGACAGGTGAACAAAAACACATTAGGATGCTTGAAATGCTTTGGTTACACACTGGGCTTGTAGAATTCAAGGTGCTGTGTGACCTGTGCTTGAATCAACGGTTTCCATGCTCAATTTGAAGTGTTGCATTAGAAAAGGTTGAAGGACATGGCAAAATTCTAAATAACAGCCACAATTTTGCAAAAAAAACCCAAAATTGTACACTTGTCCCAGGTGGTTTTTGGCTTTTCTGAAAAATAGATGATGCGCTAAAGCGGAGATTTAGCGCATACTGGGATTCTGTCATAGCAAACGTTTACCTCACAATCACCTCACATTTACTTCACCTGATTGATCAGTGGTTTCCTCCAGGGGCTTGGATTGAATTTGCATTTCTTCCTCTACGTCTCCGGATAGCATGTAACGTCACCAACACTTGTTGACATGACAGAACAATTGTAACTCGTCCTGAAAACGTCTGTTTTTCTGAGACGGATGGTCCATTTTAGTTTGCAACCTCTACTTCTTGTTTATCACTACCATGGGTAGCATCAACATCTGACGAAATTACGCTGTGCGTACCCTGGTCGAAAGGTAGATGGAAACTACATTTTACATTTTATTTTATTTTTTGTGACATTTCAAAAGCTTGCTCAAAATTTGCATGACAATTGGATTGACACCTAGCTATTGTTCGTATTTTTTAATGGATTTCAGCAAATACACAACAAGAATGCAGCATGTTGCCAACAACAAAGTGCATAAACAGCAGCCAAACCTTGAAAGACATCCAGAAAACCCAAGGACTGTTTTTTTTCCCCAACAAAAAGATTTGAATAAGTGGAGAAACACCTGGCTCAAGAAAGGCCAAGATCCTGGTGCAAAGTAATTGTTTTAAAAAACTTATGTAACACACACTATATAAACTTTTTAAAATCTTCTACTTTTAAATCTAAATCAGAAAAGCTCTCTTTATCTGTGAAAACGAGAACAAGCTATGCATCATACACTATTTTCCCCACCTGAAATCTCAGCACATAGCAGCTTTCAAGTTATAAGAAGTGCTTCATTAGGGATCTATTTGTGCTTTGTTTAGTTAAAGAGAAATCCTACACCCAGAGAAGAAGCGTATACCTCCGTGTTGTGCAGCTCCAGAGTGGTGTGGTTGTAGTGGGTGTGGTGGTCCACCCTCTGGTTCACCACTGCTATGTGGCCGTAGACCTCCTGCCCGCCTTCCTCCAGGGGCCAGTACTGTCCACACTTCCTCCGACTGCCCTCGTCCGTCCTGCAGCACCGAGACACGTCAATAAAACCGAACCTGTCCAAGATTACGAAAACAGAAATCCCTGGGACCCTTTTGGGGTGAGGGGGTTACCTTGTTGTCATGACGATCAGAAGCACGTTTTGATCCCAGACCATTCTCCAGAAATCCCCATAGGTCCTGTCCAGTGGTCCTGTGACGTACATGGGAGCTTACAGTATGTCTCGTGGAGACAAGTCCGAAGTAGACTTCACTAAGAAGAAGAGCTTTCATTCAAAGCATCTAGCAGTTATACCTTGAGTACCAATGTACGCGTTCTTCTGTTTGTAGCCGTCCATGAAGCTTGCATTGATGTAATCCGATCTCTGAAAGAACAGCAAAGCTCAAAGTTTGGGGTAGTGATGGCACAATGTGACGGTGTCGGCCGATGTAGATCTTTCATTTTTACATATAAGTCTGATATGTTAAAAAACTGGGCTGATGTTTATTTCCATGTTATTTTTGTGGTATGTGGTATTTATTTGGGCATGTGACAAGATAGTGTGATGTTTAACTGAAGTAAAGAAGTAATGACATTAGCGTTGGGGACACAAGACGTTTAGCATTGAGATGCTATATTGGATAGCTTTGGCTAACTCCACTTAGGACAAGTATCCCATCGGGCCTAGTGAAGCGGTTTTGTCATACATTGTTATTTTTTGTGGAGATAAACCGCGTGTCAGATTTTCGGGTGCAAATGCATATTTAAAATGTCGTTAATTAATCAAAATTAACATGTTAAAATCTCGACTCTAATATGTACGATATACTCCGTTATCTTCCTTGTAGTAATATTGGCTATTGATATCGGCCCAGATTTTCACATTGGCGCATTCCTAGATTGAATCAATTCCTACAGAGCAGAAAACGCATATGAGTTCAGAAGACATGCGGTCAGCTGAAAGAGAGCAGCGGTCTTTTTTTCTGCCTGTTTTTCAGTCCGACCTCACCTCGTTTCTGCGGGGCTTTAGACGAACTCTCGTTTGGTCAAGGCACAGCACATCGCCATAGCGATTCTTCTCCTGATTGTAGGCCAACCTGTCGAACCAAAGTAACACCAAAGCTCACTACTGACACCTGCTGCTCCTCACTGGTATCGCTACATTGAACTGTTACAGCGTTACAGTGAGCAGGTTTCGATTTTCTTCGACAAATAAAATGCTAAAAAAGTGCTTTGACTAAAAAAAAAAAAAAAACCCTGATTAAATACATTTACGTTTGTGAATGTAACGAGGGGAATGAATTAATAATAAAAAAATGGAAAAGGATTTCAAGCAGAAGAAGTGTGTTACCTGATGTTATCTAACTTCACTGGATTCATCTCATTCATAGCTGCATATGAATTATTCACACTGAGCCAGACATTACACCAATTAAATGAATTACAAGGTGGGTGAGGTGGTAGCTGTTTAAGCACTTTAAAAAAAGCTGTAAAAAATTAGACATTTGTTTACAAATTAGTCAAACTTTATATAATTTAAGAACATATACAGCTGAATGCTTTATATGTCCCTATCAGGAGCAGAGGACTGTATTACTGTCTCATAAGATCTTTTTAATGTCCACAGTCATCCAAATGATAGAGTATCTTTAAATAAATAGCAGATCTGTGAAGATGACTGTAAATGTCTGTGCTGCACCAATCCCATATTAATATCTGTATTGGTGCCGATATTGGGGAAGAAAATAAACTAGATATAGTATTGTGACAATGTGCCCGATCCATAAAGACAGATCTAGTGAGTCTAATTCTATGCTTTGTACTCTGAGGGACATCATGCTTTATTACTTATTTTACATTATATTTAGAATTTCTGAAGCATTTGAAGGAAGGTTTGTTGCAGTTCATTTTTGTCAGTTTCTCTATTATCTATTTTGCATTAAAATGGATGAATTGGAGAACAGTTTGTGCTGAAGCTGTAAGAGTCGTGAAGGTGCTGTCACTCATGCAACACGGGCCTGTCCATTAGAACTGCCTTTTCAGGTAAACAATGGAAAACCAAAAATTTCCAGGGTTATTATTTGTAAGTGGAAAAGTCATAGGGAGTACAGAGTATGGATAAAAACCATCACAGATTGAATCTCTTCAATCGTTGACAGCCAAATTACATGATCGACACGAATCCTATAGGATTGTCTGGAATGATTTTATTTTATTTTTTGTGGAGTTTATAATTACATTAATTTTGTTGTGAAGGTGTAATATGTATAAGCTCCTTGGCCTATTCTGGGCTCTTATGAGTATTTTATGTTTATTCTGTTTGTTATTTATTTTTTAATCTATAAATATTCAAATATCAACAAAAAAAAAATTTCAGTACGTTTTTGTCGCTGTCTAAACCCCTCTAAAACCCCCAAAACAAAATAATGTTTTAAGCACTTCCTGAATCAAATCTGTATTGGCCAATTCTAAACCTCAGATATCGGTATCGGAAGTGAAAAAAGGTGGATCGGTGCGTTCCTAGTCCAAACGTGTAGCGACCTTTTCAACTTTTCAGACAAAAAAAACAAAACACCAAAAGTAAGTTAAAAAAAGAAATGGAACGGCAGGTCGGGTTACATAAAGACCGTCGATCGGCTGGAAAACTGCAATCGGAGCTTCTCATTAAGCCAAAGCAGACGTTACTTCAGGACGACTCACTGTGAGCAGTGGAAGGTTCCGGGAGGCGCCTCCCTCCGCAGCTCCTCGTACTCCTGGTAGACGCCTGAGCGCTGCAGCCGGCCCAGGTGCGCCAGCAGCTCCTGCGGCCGCATGGCCTCGGGCCCCGGCACGTGGATGGACGAGTCCTCCAGGGGGATTCCCACCAGCTCGTCCACGGGGTCCACCTGGCCGTTCTGACCCACCAGCAGCTCCTGGTTCCAGCCCGAAGCGTCCAGCGGGAGCAGGCCGCCCAGGTGCTGGGGCAGGCAGTCTCTGGGGAGGTGCTGACGCAGCTCGGCCATTTTCACCATCTGAACCTGGAGTCAGAAGGTGGAACCGGGGATTCGATGACCGAGGTTCAGTGATCCAGAAGCTAAAAATCCTTCATGATTTTAGTCTGAAGGACGGTTTACCCTCTCTCTCAGTTTCTCCTTCAGCAGCAGGCTGAGCAGATTGTAGGGGACTCGAAACCACACAGGGGCCCCCACAATCAACACCTTCTTCAGCCTGGCAGGGAACGCCCCCTGGTGGACAGAGACAGAACACGTCATATTAAAACTATAGATTTTCTAGACAAAGATTTTCATCTTCAGAAGCTAATTTTTGTGAACAAAACAGCCCATTAAAATCTAGTGAATTATTGCTTTATTGTTAATTAAGTCCAAAATAAAACTATACTTTTTATTTGAAAGACTATAGTTGGCATCAGTATTGCCAATAATGTCTTCCAATAACATAATCACCCAAAGATAATTTATAATGTCCTGCCAACTTGTAACATTTTTCAATATGCCCCACTGGGCTTAGCAAGGTTTCTGAGACAAACAATACAATTTATTGAAATATGGCAAATAAATAACATTCACATCCCTGGGTTTATAGATTAAATTAGTTTGTTTGCCATTTGGAAAAACCTTTATGACCTGGACAACACTTATAGCATTTAATTTAACTTTAGTTTGTCTAATCGGGAGGCGTTTGTAACACTTCCTAATTGAGTGCCATCAGAAATGCACTGATTTCAGGTTAATTTGCCCGACTTCTGACCTTCCAGTCACAAAATCAAAATTTGGATCATTTTCCCAATCAGTAAATTCAACCGCGTCAGGTTGGGAATAATTTCCAGATAAGGCGCTGTAACTAGGAAAACAATACAAAAAGACAATGGAAACTATATCAGAGGAAACACAAATATGAAAGAAACATTTTGAGAAATTGTTCAGGCTTCAGGAGAGCGAGCGAGCGCAAGACATTCAGTATTCTGCCTCCTGAATTTTCCTTTTGGAGGCAGGAAAATACATCTGAAGACCATTTAGATGGCAGCAAAACACCTTCGCTTTGTCGTTTTATAAGAAAAATCGGAATCGACTAGAATCTGTATCATCCACAAGAACTGGACATCAGAAATCGGTTGCCAAATTCTGACAGTTGCCTCCCGAACAATGCAGATTTTTCCTGCATTGTGGCCATTCGATTTAAACCGGTGAATCAGCGATTCCAACCTTGAGCAGATTGAGGATCTTCTTGCTCAGATCCAGCTCGAAGTTGGTGTAGTTGGAGCCCGCCATGTCATAGATGAACACCAAGCCATTCCTCTGGGTCTCAAAGCTGAAGAGAGTAAAGAGAAACCTGCATGTTTTCACATGGTACACCAAAAAGGTGAAGCCATCTATGTTTGAAAAGTGTAAATGTGTACCTTTTTTTTTTTTTTTTTTTGTTAAAACACAATTTTAGAAGTAATTGGAATAACGTAGTGAGCAAGCGTTTAATTGAAGGGAAAAAATGAGAAATCTGTCTCTTTGACCAGAAAAGATTCTGCAGTCAATAATCAGAATTCCTGGTGGTGGTGAGGTCACCTTTCTACGGCCCGGTCCAAAAGGTAGAAGAGAGCCTGGAGCACAACATGGTTGCCTGTCTTGTTGGGATGATGAAGCTTGGCTGTGTACAAAGCGATGGAGGCTCCTGTCGGGTCCCGGACACTCTGAAGACAGAGAATATCAACAAATAAGAAACATTTCATTTAATCTGGATCACAGATTTTGGATTTGTATTCATTCAGTCGCTCCGTGTCAATACTATGTAGAACCAACTTTCTCTTCAATTGCAGCCTGCAGCTTTTCTCTACCAGCTTTGCTCATCTAGACATTTATCCCCATTCTTCTTTGCAAAAACAAATTACAAGAATTAAGTTAATCGAAACAGACGCAGCCGTTTGCAAAGATCGTTTCAAAGTCCTGCTACTGATAATAATTTGGTGCTGATGTGTTAAAGAGATTAATTATGTTTATTTGTAAAACCGATACCAAAATATAACTTCACAAGATGCTCCTCATTTTAAGTTCTTATTTTTTGTGTGGGAGTTATCATAAAATTAGTACTTCATTTTACTAAAATTACAACTTTATTCTGGTAAAATGAGTTTATCTTTACTATATCACTACTATTTCATCTTTAATGTCATACAAATTATCCCTATGACTATTTTGGAAGTCTGACTTTATTCTCGTAACATTACAACTTTTATTCTCAAATTATTTCGACTTATTGTTGTACTACTCTGTTCTTATCCTGTGACATTGCCTCTCTGAAAGACGGCTGAGCAAGGAGAAGAACTGACCAGACGATGGACTGAACATTACTTTTGTGAGGTACACCAGCAGCAGAACCACGATTTGGATTTTCTGCCAAAAGCTTGTGCTTTCTCGTCGACAACACAAAACATGTCGACAAGTGTTGCTTTGTTTGGTTTCAACCTGACCAACACCCAAGATCAAAACGACCACCGGGGGGCAGTACGGTTCACAGAGTATGTTTTTGTGTGTGTGTGGAGGCGAGGGGTGAAAGGGCAGTCAACAGAAATCACCATCAACATAAAGATCCTTTAGGTAGCACACCTCCATCTTAGTTCATTTCTTTTTTTCCACTTCCCACCCCCAACAGCGCCGCGGTGCCACTCCGCCGACCGGAGCGCTCCTTTCTGTACGGGAATTATCCCGCCCGTGTTCTCTCTTTGGCACGGGGGCTAAAAATACATCAGACAGGATATGAATCCTGCTGCTGGGGCTGGAGGACTCAGACGTCAGACCAGAGGATGTGCAGCATCAACGCCGCTGTGGCGCGTCAGAGAGGGGAAGGAAGAAAGGGAAGGCACAATAAGTAGTGGGAGGCTTTTCTTTCTTTCTTTTTTTGTTGTTGTTCTTTTGTTTGGTTTGTGTCTGCGGGCACATGACGACTGAAGGGATAAACTTTAAGGTTAAGACCTGTGGAAGCATTATGTGCATCATAAATTCAGCACCTGAGATGCTCCATAAAGAACATTATGTGACAGGGTTCATCCTCCATATCACACAAGGATTCAGAAACTCTGCAATAAACATGCTGCTGGATTTCACCTGGCAGCTGTCGGGGTGATTAGAGCTGTCTGAGATGGGCGCTGTGAAGTATTCACACCCTTTTGATTTCAGGTCACGACTGTGAACTCCACAGCATATTTTAGAGGTGGCGGCGGGAATTTGACGTGAACGTTTTCTGATCCGCCTAAAAACAATTTGAACTTAACAGAAAGCAGATTCAGATTGTGGAAATGTATGCAAAATTTTCATTTTGCATTGCAAATTCCCCTCAAAATCAGCTTATTTAGCAAAATTGCAATGGAAAAACGTTTCCCGCATCACGTAGGTCACATGATCAACAACTGGATGTTGCAACTGGCGCAAACCACAAAGGAGAAGACAGGAAGTAGTTTGGAGGATGATTTTTAATGATTCACTGTGTGGACAGACGTATTCACGTGCGATTTTAATTGCATTTCTTTTTTAATGAAAACAACACAATTCCAAAATTGTGTATTTTCGACATTAGTGGAACACGGACAAAGTTTGGCGTACATTTGTAACAGAAACGTAGCCGGTCATATATATTATTGTTGTCTCGTCATCATGTTGGAAACTAAGCGCTTTTTTTGTTCACATCATTTTAAAACTAAACTATTTTTTTTTTTTTGTAATTCTCTATTTGTAAAAGTTTTATATTTTTTCTTTGTTCTTAAAACCTAAAACCAGATATTAAATGGTGTTTTTTTTTTTTTTTTTTAAATGACCACAAATTTTCTAATGGACATTTTTATTCTATTTTTTTTCTGGTTGCCTTTTCACAAAACTTTATGCAACATTTATGGCTCTCAACGAGTATAAAAATAATCTCTTTGGTCTGTGAAAGTTGTGAGGTTTCGCAACCTGACTTTGAGCAACATTATAGAGAGAAACCTGACTCTTATCAGTTAATAAAGGCGTGTAAAGGAAAAAACAAAAACATTCTTACCAACACTGTGAATTTTCCACTGAGCAGCTCAGAGCGCAGCGGCTCTTCCTGAGGCTGCAGCCTGACGATCCCTTCTTTAAGACGCGTTTCCTGAAGACAAACGGATCAAAAGTGAGCAAGGTGAAGTTAGCCTGCCGGGAGGCCAGAGGAGCTGAATTCCTCTGAGTGAACAATAGAGCCGCCGCAGGAAGACGTGTGTTATTTCTAGCTGGAATCTAGGAAACCCTGGAGTGATCACGTGGAGGTTCCTTCAACCTGATCTTAAGATGGCTGGATTAGGTCGTTTTACATTTAAATAGATTAAAATAAAGATTAGGGACTCTCATCTTGGTTTGTGCAGACTAAAATGTCATGATGATGACTATAATAACGTTTATTCTCTTTATACACTCCTCATCTCATACATCACTGCAATCTGACAAGATACGAACTTAGACAATAACCTGGACCGAAATAAATACGATCAAATTAGTTTTTTTAGAGTGGGACACAAAGCATGAACAAATATTAAATGTAAAATCATGAAATATAAGAAAGTTTGATTTTATCCTGCTTACCTAAAGGAGAAAAAAAACATGTCGCTCTCAACACTAACCTAACAGTTTGTATGTATTTATTCTCCATAAATACACACAAACTGGTTTTCAGCTGGTTCCCAAATGATTTTCATCCAGCCTTTAAGTGTCCAGAAATCACAAAGATGAATCACCAAGACATTTTCACAAAACAGATAAAATCCTAGATTTTAAAAGAAGCATAAATTACACCACCATATTAATGTTTAAATTCAGAAATACTTAAATCTCAAGGAGAAATTTTGATGTTGTCATGGATAATTTCATCATCAGCAGACGGCAAGCTCTGCTAATCCACCTCATTTGCTTTTGCCGCTTCATTAAATCTCCATCTGGACTTTTTTTTTCTTTTTTTTTTCTTCAATTTATCTGGTGTCGTAGTTCAGGTATTATTTGATGTTTTGAGATGCTGATCAGCTGCTCCAAGTTGTAGGGTAGCAAATCCTCTGTTGCTACGGTTACGCATCATAACAACAATCCTTGCACCTGATCCACATCCAAACCCAGAGGGAATGACTCAACTAAATATTTCTGAACAAAAGTATACAAAAAGTACCAAATCAGAACTGATGCAACAGAACATGAACATGTAAGTAGCAGGCTTTCAGGTCGGCTACTCCTGATACATATTTGTTAATAATTGGTGATCAATGCAATGCAAAAAAAATAAAAAAGAAGAAAAAGGTAAAGTCATTAAGAAACTATAATTAAGTTGCTTCATTGCCACAAACTTCACAGTTTTAAATAAAACCTTCTAGATGAGATGTTAACATTGAAATCCAGTTTTTTCTCTTTAGTGGTTGGACAGACTGATGTTCGCTTGTTCAGACTGATCTGTCGGCCCATGACTCGGTACAAGTGCTGCGTAACAGGGACTGCGGTGTCGAGGTGAGAGATTAATCCTTCCTAAAAGGTCAAAGTTTTCATCCCTGCGCCACCCGGTCAGGTCTGGAAACTGTCTGAGCTGCAGAGCCTCTCCGCATTTTGTCACATCATAACCACAAACTTTCAGGGGGGCTGTGTGGGGGTATGGGGGCTCTTTGATAGACCAAAAACAAATTAGCATTTCAATACGAGGTGGAAAGAACTAATAACAAATAAGAATCTTTAAAATTACAGTGTGACTCTGTGTTCAGCCTCACTGAGTGAGAACTAGTTAGAACTACCTTAAGGCGCAGTTACAGCTACAGGCCTGTAGGGGGTGTCTGTACCAGCTTTTTGGGTGTAAATGCTGATATTTTCTTTCCTCCATTCTGTTTTTCAAAATAGCTCCAGTTCAGTTAGATTGGATGGAGACTGTGACCAAGTCCATCTGATTGGACTTCAGTATGGACTTTGACTGGGTCATTTCAACGCTTGAATAAGGTTGAAGCTAAATGTTTACTTTTTTGTAAATGTGCACCATTTTGGTTGTAAAAACAAACATTTTTCTACAAGTCTGCTATCTAATGTAAATTGCTTGTGACAAGCTGTCATTGGGACAATTTTTCTCTTCTTCTTCTACTGTAACGGAGTTGAAACATGCTCTCACTAGAACCAAATATGGAGGAGCGCCATTTATTTTCTACGCTCCACAAATCTGGAACAAACTTCCAGAATAGTACAAAACTGCCGAAACGCTGAGTTCCTTTAAATCAAGGTTAAAAACCCACCTATACAGTGTTGCCTTTGATAAATAATGGCTTGAACATTGATTATTATATTTGATGTATATTTCTTTGATGATTTTGATGAGGGCATTTGACCAAAATATCTTTGTTTTATAATCCATTACCATATTACATGGTGTCCACATGTAATATGGTAATCAAGTCCAATTCAAGACTTTATTAGACCTTTCCAGACCATTGTGAAGGCAATTTAACACCTGTACCACTGCAGAATATGCAAAAGAAAATTGAACATTTTATGTAGTAGCTGTTTTGCACAGAACGGGTTGGAAACAGAAGGGAGCCAGTGGCAAAAACAAATTGGCGATAAATTTAAACTTACCAATGATAGACACAAAAAAGCTAGCTAGAAAGGGTTTATTAGCAGCTCATAAGCGGTAGCCTCACCCGCCTTGAGTTATGACCTGTGGTTAATGTATTCAAGGCCAACGTAGGCTAGGCAAGGCAACTTTATTTATATAGCACCTTTCAGCCAAAGACAATTCAAAGTGCGTGTACAAAAAACAACATACAACAAGAAGATAATAAAAAGAAAGTAAATTAAAGATCAAGCAGATTAAAAATGAACAAAATAAACATTACAGTTTTGAATATAGTTAAAAACAAACATTTAAAAATAGGCAATGTCAAATAAGGTTTTTAGCCTTGTTTTAAATAAACTCAAGGTAGGGGCAGTCTTACAATGAGCAGGAAGCTTATTCCAGAGTGTTGGAGCATAAAAACTAAAAGCTGCTTCACCATGTTTAGTTCTGAAGTTTAGTTAGAAGGTTTGATTCTGATGATCTTAAAGGTCTGAGTGGTATATATGGTTGAAGAAGATCAGAAATATAGTCTGGGTTTCTGTTATGAAGTGCTTCGTAAACCATTAAGGAGATTTTAAAGTCTATTCTTTGAGTAACAGGCTACATACTTTGTAAAACATTTAATACATCTTAAGGCCACAATTTTAGGTACATGAATTTAAGACTTTTCAAGGACTCTCTTGTATGCTGTTTTTATGATCTAAAGCCCTTTGAATGGCCTTGCTGATGAAATGTGCTAGACAAATAAAACTGCCTCGACTTCTGTTGGGCATTCAAAACTTCTCCACAACCTTTCCCCCCTGACATGTCTGCTATTCACTTGACTCATTTTTGGGGACTGAACACAAATGCCACACTTTTAATATTTTTATTGGTCTACTTAGGTCTACTTTTTGCACTTTTCGTTTGCACCCTATTAACCTTCCACCAATATTATGCATCAAAAGCCTAAAATAAGAGATAATGCTGACTAAAGAGGATGACTCACTCACTGAGATCATCAAATAAATAAGGAACTAGGACTTTGATCACCACGTTCCACTTTGATGGTGGAGAGATCAGTTGATATCTGAAACCGTTCTGCTTGTCACTTTTGATTTCACAACCTCAACTCATCTCGCCCTCCTGCACGCACACACGCATACACACACGTATGCATACATGGTTGCACTACTTCACAATGTCCCTACAGCAGAGACGGACACGCCCGGCTCCGATAGTCGTGCTGAGATGTGTGAAGTCGTACGTTTCTTAATGCTCCTCTTCTCTCCCTGGGAGGCAGCTGAGAAGCAGGAAGCTGAAAAAGATGCTCGGTTCAGATGCACAGCTGTTGTTCATCTGTTATGCCTCAAAAAAAAAAAAAAAAAAAAAAGAAAGTCCAGAAAAAACAAACAACAAAATCCCAGATTCCGTTTCCATCCGTCTCTTTTATCTGGACACAGTTCCTTTACGTCGATATCGTCTGACTGCGTGCTCAGCTCCTCCCTGCTACCCTCCATGTTTCTTTTGATAACACAAGTAGGATTTGTTCACGAGTGCTTCGGTTCTCCATAAAGTTAAAAACGCCTCTTGGAATATCCCTCTGGTGATGAGTCGGCGTGAGACCGTGTTCCTGGGAATGTTGCGCTAGTCTTTTGTGTTGCGCTCGTTTGCTGCGAACGATGCGGGTACTACTCACCAACTTTCCTCAATCAATAACGCAGGCCAGTTTTATGCTTTCAGCTCTACTGCACTGAAAGCTGCATGACAGAAAAAGTAGCATGAACTCGATCACCTTTATTAATAGAGAATAAATATGTCAACATTATTCCAGAAGCTTGTTGATGCCCATAACTCAAGTGTTGTACTTCAGTTCATTTTAAATTAAAAAATATTGTCTTCACCCCAAAGGGAAATCAAATGTTGTAACAACTCCTACCAAAGTAGCTTAAAATGGATGGCCTCTGACTAGGGCTGGGCAATAGATCAATAACATTATAGATCGCTATAGACGGGTGATCAATATGAATAGATTATGCATTCATTTCAATCCAGAACCGTGGAGCATTCTGGGGGATGCAGGCAGAGGAAAAGCTTTAGCTGCTCAACCTCTCATGTCCAGCTAAGTTAGTCTAGTAACATCAACTAACTCACTCACTATTTGGTTGCCTAGCAACAACCTGTTGCACGGCAGCAGTTTAAGGCTTTTCAGAACAACGCTGGTAAAGACATTGTTAAAGGGTTAATGGAGGAGCCATGTTGTGGTGACTTCCTGAAGGCAGAGTTTCAGAAAGAGCAGGAGTTTCTTAAAGAGACAAAGACCCAGTTTCAAGCCCAAGTCAAATTTCTATAATATATGTAGAATTTTTATAACAGAAAATTAACCTAATTACTTGATAGTGCCATTTTATAACATAATATGCCAAGGAAAATAACTTTTACCTTTATTTAACGAGGTAAGTTATTAAGAACATGTTCCTTTTTACAATAACAAGAGGGACAGAGGGAAGAACACAAAGGTAATAATCTTTGTGTTTTGGATCAACAATGTTCTGATTAGTATTCCACATAAATTAGACAACTATGTTTTGTTTTATTAAAAATTTAATGTATATTACTGAGACCAAACTGAAAAAACAAACATTTATTTAGATATGTTTGTGACCTGTGGGTGATTTCAATGCAACAATTTTGACTCTATGGTAAAAATGTTTGGACTCAACTGTACCAGATCAAATTACAAAGGTTTCCATCTACCCACTAAACCTCCGTCTCTGAGAAAAAGGAGTGATGTAAATATTTGTCATTACAAAAATATTTAAGGATGAATCTACCTGCCATTTTTTGTTTTATTTTAACAGACCCATATGGCTTTTACAGGACCACATCCACAATTTTGATGTGCAGTCATACTAGAGCAGCAACTGCAGAAACATTTCAGACTAGGGATCTTCGTCTGGCCTTAAACCACAAAAGGAAACTGAACTAAAGTAAATGTTATTCACAGCAAAGGGTTTTGATGCTCGTTACTCCTTATCGACAAAATCCAGGGCTGGCAAGTTCAGCTGGAAGCAGATGCTTTAAGCACATGATGACACATCAGGTTAGCAGCGTCCCTCTCCCTTACCCTGTAATTGTGGAAGAGCTCAATGGCGCGGAGGACGTCAAACTTGCGAGCCATGAGAAACTTGACGGCCAGTTCCCTGGACAACGGAGACACTCCATGCTGACTGGTCCACTTGTTGATTTCCTCTAGAAACTGCCTGGTGGCCTGGAAAAGACACGGAGAGGACGTCAGTGAGTTTGAGCTCTCCCATTTGGAGGGTCAAGCAGGGCAGGAAGTGAAACTGTACACACACGCACACGCACGCACACAGAGACACACACAGTCTGAGGAAAAACATGGATGGACGGCTTTAAGTTTGCGACTGGAACAAGGTCGGAGACGCAACTTGTCTTTATAAGCAAATATAAAAAGGCAATGTGAAAACCACATATGTGCATAAAAATGTTTCTACACAAGGATTCAGCTTGTCTCCATGAACATATTAGATGTTTCTGTTTGTCTTTTGTCACGTTCTGGAGCACAACAAGTCGTGTGTGTTTTTTGAGGCACCATATCCTTTTAATTCACCAAGCTGCACTGGGATTTATTTTTTACAGTCCTAAGACATGGAGACACTAAATTGATTGATTGACCAATGACTATTACTCACTGATGACGTCACATTTGGCTGATTTTAAACGTTTCAAAATAAATTAACTAAAAATGAGTGGAAGAACGCATTTCATTAAAATGTACGAGTTTTGTGCTTTTCTGCCACACAGTGACAAGTATTTTGATAGACTTTCTTAAAACCTTTTCTAAAAGCAGCCCAAATTTTAATCAACCCACCCAAAGCTGTTTATTCCAGCCCGACGTGTTCAAAAGAAACCTGGCAAATCTGACAGTATTACCTTCTGCGTTTTGGATTGTTTGCATGGGTGCAAGAATGTCCTTGTGTGTAGAGCAGACAAGGTGTGTGTGTTTTAGCATTTCTCCATCGAATACCACATTGCCAGGACCCACTGCACCATAGGATTAAAGCGTCAGGCTAGGTTTAGTGTAAATTGAGTATAGGTTAGGTACTGGGTTGGGAATAGGCTACAGAAGGTAATAAAAAAATGAATGGACGTCAATGCAAAGTCCTTGTGAAGACAAAAAGACGTGATATTTGTGTGCGTGCTAATTTGTACAAAGTTGTTTGAATTGTGAGAAAGGATCAGATTCATGACCGACCTTTACTTTACTTCAGCAATGAAAAATAAATCCCAAGAAACTTCATAAATGGAAGTGTATTCCTTTACAATGTAAAGTTCTTTCAGCCATGCAAGCTTTACATGTAGCGCGTTTTCACACCAGATAGTCTGCTAGACTCGGTTTGATTGGTGCGGTTCAGTTTCACACTGCACTGCTTCAAACAAGCCAAACGCCTTTGAAACACCTGTTCACCTCCTCGCCTATGGTGGCGCTGCACTAAGAACAACTGAAGGAAATGACACAAAAACCTCTGAAGAAGAAAAATGTTGAGTAGTGTGAGATTTTAGCTGTTGTAGAATTTCTCTTTTGTCGCTGGAAAAAGACCACGAGCCATTTGTCCCACTAGTGCTTGACTTGTGTGTTTGTTTTGGTCGTATTTACCCAGAATGCTCTGCAGCATGTGACTCCAATTCCTGCTCTTGGGAGTCAAATATGCATTTATTTCAACCAAACCAAGGCCTAGCTTTTCCGGCGGACCAGAGTATTAACAGGGCTGACAGTCGACATTTAGGGGCTTTGCATATTCAGGTCCTAACTATATTACATCCCATCCCAGCAACTCAAAGAGTAAGCCTGTCAGCACACAGTGAATCCTCAACAGGCTGCAATGGGAGGCTTTGAACACAGAGTTTCACTTCTCCACTTAGGCGCAGCAGCAGCAGCGTGGCTCGCACTGAAGAGAGGAAGTCAGGTTCTGGGAATCGGTGGCTCTTTAGGAAGACAAAACGATCACTGACGGGAGCTGAGGCTGAAGACAAGATGCCAGTGTCTCTCCTCGGAAAGCCGGTGCTTTCAGAGGCGGCGGGGCCGGCCGCTTCCTGCTCTGTTCAGATGCCTTGGCATGCGAGGGATGAAGGCTGATTGCACCTGACAGGGCAGAGGTACCCCTTCATATCCGACGCCCACGAGAAAATGAGAGCGAGAGGAGAGAAGGATATGCTCTGAACTTTGGACTTAGGAGAAGGAAATTGCACAATAACAGGATAAGAAAACAACTAAAGTTCCTGTAATGAAAATGAGAAACTTTAGAAGGAAAAAGGGGTAGAGATCAGATCACTGAATGACATGTTTATGGGAAACTGTGGTCGCAGAGGAAATTACACGTCAGCTCATCTGTTTATCAGTAATGCTGCATTTGATTTTACTGACTTGTATTCAGATAAAATCCTCACAATGTAGAAAATTACCTTCAGATTGGATTACTTTCTTAACATTAATCCAATTTGTCAACAGACTGGATTAATGTTAGTCAACATTAATACATAAATGCTGACTAAATTTGAAATTTAAAAACAAATTATGAGATTATATAAATGTCTATTGTTAGAAATCCTTAGTTGTCTAAACCTACAGATTTAGATAAACATTTTTATTGGCTGTTGACGGTGATTGGCTAATTTTCATCTCAGCCTGTATTTACTGGTCACCTGAAGACCTGAAACCCCAAATTCTGACTTTTTCACCGTGGATGCTGCTAAAGGAAGAAGACTTAAAGTTAGCCATTTTGAGTAGCAGTAAATAGTTTAACAGTGAGGTTCGCAAAAGCACGTAAAAGGATAAAGGAAAGTATACATGAAAACATTCAGGCTGCAAGACCGTGAGAGAGAGCAAGACTTTCAGCAGACACCAGGAAGGCAAGATTAGATTTGATTCTCCATGTGGAAAATGATATTCTAGTAATGCTAGCTAAAACAATATCCAAGCACCTGGTCTTTGTCTTAATCAAGTAAAATCAGGCTTTCCAGAGACTCCTTGCTAATATCACCTGTCTTTATATAGACAATGTAAGGCTGACCACTGCTGGAAGGCTTTGGTTCTGTCTTTTTATGATGTACTTATTATTGAGAATATGGATTTAGCAAAAACTGGCAGCTAAAAATTGTAAAATAAAAATAAAAAATGGAAGTCAGAAACAAAATTCTGATGTGTGCTTCCTTAATTATGGGCATATCTGGAAGTCCACTTTGTTATCAGAGCAACATGTCTGACTCAAGAAAAGGTTTTCAAAAGTCACCCATTCGTTTGATGCAGGTGGCTTTCTTTTTGTTAGTGTCAATACTACCCTGTTACATTTTTACAGGACAGCCTCCCAGCTCCAAGCTGGGATCCACCATTTTTCCCCCCCTTTTGCACAATCCACTTTTGTTTGGTATTCAAACACCAGGCCATATCTTCTGGAGCGGCACTGGAGGATGAACCAGTTTGTTTTTACTGTAGTTTTCGCCAGAATGCGGTGGAGGACTCACTGCGGAGGAGTGACTTATCCAACTCCTGGAGGACGCCATAAATATTTCCCAGACTTGCTCCAGTTCTCAAATGGCTGGAAAAGCTTCTTCCTCTCTCCCCTCCTTGAACTTTTGCAGAAATCACTTTAAAGCACCAGGTTCCAGCTAACTGTGTCTGCTGCAGCCTGAGAGGTTTTGTGTGTGGTCGCAAGCCATTATGAATGCCAACTGAGGCATTTTAAGATGGACGTTTGCGGCCTTCCAGCGCAGAGATGACATTACATAACCCAGTTTGTTGAGAGAGTTGTTCATTGAAGCCACTTTTTTAGCCTAGTATGGTCCACATTATTCACACTCCAGTATGAACTGAGAACCCGATGTTATGTTTTTCCTTGCAAAAACGTGAAGCTGAACAGATTGCTATTACATCGCCACCATGTGGATGGAAATTTGTATCAGTTATAGACATAATGAGGGCGAAAGACCAGGGGTACATTTTCAAAACTTGTCAGCTATTTAATGAAAATGACATACTATAAAGAAACGTCAATATCATGCATCGTCAAACCTGTCACTAAAAACACCAGAGAGTTATAAATTAGTAATTTGTGTTCGCTGCCCTGGTTGCTAGCCAGCAGTAGGCTGGTTAATTCACCTCCAGACATGCCAACTATTCTAACCTGTTTGAAACTTTAGTTTAAACAATTCTGCCTGCTCATCTGGTGTTATTATTTTGTTTATTTCAAAGGGACACTGTACATTAATCAATAAATAGTAAATGTGTCAGGATTTGCCAAAAGACTAGTTTATACGAGGCTCTTTTTTGCTAGAAGAAAAAAAAAATCCAACTGGCCACCTGAGGTAAAGTTTAGCCATATGTAGCTATTGCCTCTTTAGAGAGACTTGAAGGCTTGAAACAACAGTTTACAGGAAGAACAGTGCTACTGTCCTGGTTACAAAAAAAGTGTTTACAACACAAACACACAGGTAAAACAGGTTGTCAAGTTCAAAAACACCTGTGCCCGCAAGGAAACGTTTCCAGAAATGATGTTTTTCTAAAAACACTAGAGAGTTAAACACAGAGAATGGCACAGAGAGCTCCAAAAGACATTAGCAGTAAAGAGAACACGAAAACAAGAGTGACAAGGACAGGTGATGTCTTTTGTAAACTTTTTGTTGACGCTGAATTTTAAATGCACAATCAGGAATACGCAAACAGCCGTTGTTGTTGTTATGTGTGACGGTTTAGCACGTATGGTACATTTGGGGTTGTAGGTCAGGATAAACGTTGGGCTATTTGTTACTGTTTTCGCAATAGAGGCATTTTAACTGCTCACATTAATACGCAAGAGTGAAATTTCAACTCTGAAAAAACACGTGGAGACCCCTAAAACATGTTTTCCGTGTGAACATGGGGCACAAAGTTTAAAACTTGTCCCTTTTGTTATTATTTCCTATGCTGCTTTTGCATCCTTTTTAAAAATCATAACCGTGCAAAATAAAAACATCGTCACAAATATACAAAAAAAAAAACCCCTCCATACAGAGCCATTATCAAAGCTTCAAGAATAAATCCTTGCAAACACAACTATCAGACAAGAACGTGTGTGATAGTTTCATCCATGTTCCTAAAATACCATCGTGCACATTTTATACCGCCCACAGCCACGATGATGAACTCCAGCTCATCGTCTTCCTCTCACACACCCACTGCAGTCGTACAATGGCCGTTTGCATCAGGACACATTTACCTTGCTGCTTCAAATGTAAATCTGTGTTGCAGTAGCTTTTCCCTTGGTGTTCTCCAACAGAGGCCATTTTTGTCAGCTTCTTTCTTATTGTTGAATCATAAACAGTGACCTGGCAGAGACAAGTGATGCCTGCAGTGCTTTAGGCTGTTTTTGTTTCTCAGGCTCTTTTGTGACCTCCTGGATGAGTCACCAATACGCTTTTGGGAATACTTTTTGTGTTTTCTGTATTTGTGGATTACCTCTCCCATTGTGGATTCCCAAAGCTTTGTGAATGGCTTTGTGAAACTTTATAGACTAATGGATGACACTGACCCCGTTTCTCATCCGTTCTTAAATTTCCTTAGATCAGAGCATGATGGTGTTTTTGTTTTCAGCTACTTCAGCCTACTTCTTGTTGGGTGTGGCTCATCAAACTGAACCAAAATGAATATTGCTAATCACAATTGATTCACAATTCAACATGTAGGACCTGAGTGGATTTTTTTTCTTTTATTTTTGGCTCTTTAAGCAAGAAGAAATATACTTTTGTTTTGCCCTGTAGGACAACCATCAACTACAAAAGCAAACAAGCTGTCTTTGAACGGTTTTAAGTTTAAAAAACAAAAAGGTGATTCGCTAACAAGGTAATATTTAAGTTGAGAGAACTTCTAATGAACAAATTAGCGGAAGAAGGTGTAGAGCCAAACCTGTGCTGTCATTACACCTTGATCCTCCAGACAAGGCTAATGCATTTATTCCATTTCCTAAAAAGGTTTAATGGTCGCCCCTCGCATCGTTTCTCCTGAATCTATTTGATTACAGATGCCACGCTAATCCATTTACGAACGTAGGACTTCTGTTGAGCGGCTTCGCTTCGCCGAGTCCAATTTGGCACGAGTCAATGCCAAAACAGGAAGTCAATAACGTCACTATCTGCCTCTTCCCCACTTTCTCTCACTTCGCCGCTTCCTGGGATCAGCAGACTCGACACACACTTTCTCTGAAGCACTTGATGGACAAACTCCACTCACTTACTCATAAACTCACCCCCGCTCCCTTCCCCTCCCCAGTGTCTAGTGGAAATACTTTTAACAGCTGCATGTAGAATGAAGTTCCACTACAGCAGTGTACAGTCCCAAGAGGGCCATGCTACAAAATGCACACAGAATCAGCTCACACACACACACACACACACACCCCGTTTAGGCTTTGGATGCACTGAGGCTGCCCGGCAGCCTAGTGGGGGCCCTGCCTCACACAGGAAATGGACGAAACAGATAAGAAGCATTCTGCTGGGTCGATGATGGGGAGTCGGCAGAAAACCGAGGCGAGAGAAAGAGAACAAGACTCCAAACTCATTTTTATTCCATCTCCATGGCTGTTTTTCTGGTTTTCTTTTTGCTCCACCGTGGGTTTTGTTAGATCCACTTCCTTTTGCTCACAGGTTGTTCTTGTTAACAAGGTATTAACTAACAAGATCTCATGGTAGAAGATCTTGCGATATGAAAACATTATATTTCTCGTTGCGGTAAATGCTGCCTCGACTTGCTTTGCCTGAAGAAGTCAGAATGGAAGACGCCCCAACTACACTTAAATAATTTGTTTTGCTGAATTTTTGTTTTCCAGTTGGAACTAGAAATGCTACAGGAAGTCACGGAAATTGTGCAAGTACTCCAAGTTGTTTAGATGCAAAAAGAGGCAAAAAACGTTGCCGTAACAACCGCAGGATGAATGTCCAGGGGTACGCTAGACATCCATCACAGCCCACGCTATCGCCATCGATATCAACTGGGAAATGTCACAGGCCATGCATAGGTCTGAAGAGATTAAAACAAATCTGAAAATAAAAGTTCAGTTTCAGGCAAAACCTATGAAAATTCAGCATAAAGGTCTTTTTGTACCATAAACTTGATCTTTGAAGCGTTCTTGAAAGTAATATTAAGATCTCATTCTTGTGAAATCAGCATCGTTTCTCGTCTTGTGAGTTTTAGGTATTATTAAACCCCTAGTATTAACAACAGCCCAGCAGTCTAATTTTGTTGCACGACTTTGTAAAACGTACATTTCTGTGACACAAAACGGAGAAACTCTCTGGACAAGATTGATTGCTTGTTGACACAAAAGGCCAACAACCGGGCGTCTAGACATGCTGAAGTTAAACCCAATACTAAAGGGGAAACAAAGGTGATTTTTCACACACAACCATGTCTTGAGTGTCTAGAATGGCCCAGAAAAAAATCCAGTGAGTAGACGTTGAATTAATAAAAAGGCCATATTGGTGTCAGAAAAGACATTAAGCAACTAAACTTTAGCGCCACCACAACACATTAAACATAGAAGGAGGTGGGCTACAGCAGCAGCAGACCGCCTTGGGTGATGCTGTTGGTATCGTGGTATGGGGGATTTTCTTAGCCATACTTTGGCTCCCTTCGTAGCAACGGCCTACCTGCTGCTCTGTTACTCACCCTGTCTTTCCCTTCATGACCACAGTTTACCATCTCAAACCGGTTTTATGAACATGACAATGACATTTCTGTGCTCCACTGGCCTCCGCAGTCACCAGATATTCATCCAACAGATGGTCTTTTGGGTCTGGCCAAGCAGGACATTTGCATTACGGCTGTGCAGTCGACAAACCTGCAGCAACGGCGTGATGCAATCACGCCATTATGGACCAAGGTCTGCTGAGGGATGTTTCTGGTGCCTTGCTAGGTCTTTGCCACAAAGATATAGAACAGTTCTGCTGACATAAAGGTACTTCTTGCTAGCACGGCCACAGATACTAAGGCTTCATTATCCACTTCCATGGGTTCAAATTCTGACTTTCGGGTCCTTCTGCCTGGCGCCTGCTTGTTGAGATGGGCAAAGACAGGCCAGTCACAATAATCAATAAATCAATTAATTGCATGATAAATGAAAACAAACTCAATAATTTCAATTGGTCTGATTTCTTCTTTTTTCTCCAGTTTTCAAAAACTGGATAATAAAAGTCTTCATTTGTTTACAAAGACGTCAAAATTCATTTTATTTGTTGCTTTATTTAATTATTTTGGACATTTAAAATGTCTTCCAGTTCCAGTGTTGAAATGTTCATTAGAATTTAAAGTTCATTGATCTTTGAGACTGTGTTCTTATATTATTATTTTGTCTTTAACGTTATATTACTTACTCAGAAAATTGTCTCTAAACAACAATATTATTGTTTATCGTAATAACTTCTGGAACAATTTGTAATATAGAATCATTTATTGTGACAGGAAGGTGTAGATGATGGATGGATGGATGGATGGATAAAATGTGATTAATTTAACAAAAAACTGAAGTTTCTTCACAAGTAAAGTTAGACGTTCATTTAAATAAGTGCTATGGTTCGTTTAAATTCATTTATGATCCATTGCTTCTCTACAAACTCAGCCAAAATAAATCAAATCCATTTTTTACAGAAGAGTTCATGTTTTTAGTGTTAGAATAACATATAAATCCATTTGATTTCAATGAAAAGTAGTCTAACTCAATAGGATTTAACACAGCACAGTCCAGTTGAATCCAACTGAATTCAATACAATTCAAATTGGATAGCACAAAGTGAACTACTGCTGAGTTCATTGTAATTAATGTCTAATTCAATTCCAAGTTCGTGGTCTGGTTCAGTTTGGAGTGCAGTTCATGTCAATATAGTTCAGTCTAATTTTAAGTGTGTGATGTGATTGAGAATAGTACCACTGAAATGAACAATAATGGAAAACAGTGCAGTCCAGTTCAATCCTAAAAAACAAAAACAAAAACAGAAGCAGTGCATTTATTTTAATGTATTTTGACCCAATTTGACTCAAACTTAGTTGAACAATTAAATCAACATGTAGTCCTGTTCGATACAGCCAAATTCAGTCTTATAAGCTATTTCAATATAATATGGTTTATTTTAACAAACAGAAATAGAGTTTAATAAAGTTCATTTTAAACCAAAAGTACATCCTATTTTGGTTCAGTCCATCTGAAGCCAACTTTACTCCAATTTAATCCAGTTATTAGCCTCTGTAGAGTCAGATTCTTTTATCCAATCTTAATCTAGTTCACTCCAGTTCAACCCAGCTGTATATCCAACTATATCCTGATTCAAACCAAATAAAATCCGATTAAATATATCTCTCCCTTTCATTTCTACTCAGAACCAAGCGTAGTAACATCAGGCAACTGTAAAAGACTCAACAGGCTCAGAAGTTTCTACTGTAAACATCAGTGACTGACCCCAAACGAGGAAGCAGGGACCGTGTCCAGGCGCTTCCTCTCCCCCCTCTCCCCTCTCCCTACCCGGTCTCTGGTTAAACCTTTCCCCGGTAATAATATCAGAACTCGGGGCACAGCGCTTCGCATCGGCGGCGCGGCCCGGGTTTCAACACATCATCTGAGCCGCTGGACAGGAACTGACGGTGATGCAATCAGGGCAATAATGCGCCAGAAATCGATACAATGTTTCCGCTTTGCGCTCGGGACTATTTCGCAACAAAGCCACTATTGCGCACCGCCGACACCACTTCGCACGCACGTACACACACACACACACACACACACACACACACACATGAGCGAGAGAGCGCGCGCGTACACACAACGAGCGGCCAAAAAGAAACCTTCCAGGTAGAAACGAGAGCGAAATTCGTCGTTCGTCGCTGTAAAAGTAAGAAGTGGAAGCCTAAACACCCCCCTTCCTTCCCGCTGCCTTCCCTGGGCCTACCTGTTCCTCCTCCGCCGATAAAGTAGCTGCCATGGTTCCCCCGTTCAGCCCTTCCACAGACGTGTCCTTCTCATAAAGTGAGAGCTGACGGAGATGTACGGTTGCCTGCTCCGCCTGATGAAATCTGGGGCTCTCAGGGGTTGTCCCTCGCCCTCAAAGTTGAAGGCATCTGAAACGGCGCAGTGCGCGAGCGGAAGGTTTTTTATTTTTCTCTTGATGCTGCGATCCACGCGGGCCAATTAGCACGAATCTGCCACCCAAACTAGAAAGAGAGGTGGGGGGAAAGAGCCGCTGTTGAGGCAGATTTTTACCGAGGTGAAGGAAAAATAAGGCAGGAAGGCGAAAGAGAGAGAGAGAGAGAGAAGAAGGAGAAAAACATCAGCCGAGTAGCTTTACGAAGGTTTGATTCAACTCGACGTTAGAAAGCGGATTCAGGGCATGACGTGCCGTTCATCCACCTAACCTGACAAAGGGTGGAGGACTGCAGCTGCCCGCTGACTCCTCCATGCCATGAATTGCAAGTTTTTCGCACTGAACGTCGTCTTTATGCTGCCCGAGAGGGTTACACACACTTATACACGCACACACACACACACACACACACAACCATGAACAATGAAAGAGACTGTTGGCTTTCTTTCTGTGTGTTGCTGTACCCCCTGGTGGTTAAGACCAGAAAATGTCAACAGATCACTGACCTCCGCCTTCATTCATAAATAGTAAAGGAAAACAAACTGGTGGGCAAAATAATATAACTAACTCAACAATGGCATTATTACAACTTATACATTTTGCCTCCACTTGTTTTTTGTCTAACGGGCGAGCTTCAGTTCATTTAAGAATTTAAAGAGCTGTTGACTTTACTCCAACCACAAAGATTTCTTGTTTGAAGTATTACAAAAATGTATGTTGGTTATGTTTATTTGGGCTCTTGGGGTGGAAATAGAAAGCCCCAGAGTTGACCAATCGCGTCATATTGTCCCACAATGGGGAAATTTAGGTGTACCACCAGCAAGTTAAAGGTAGAAACATAAGGATAAGAGACTGTACAGTAATGGCAGATTTACAAGAAAAAAATATCTAACATTGTGGATTTAAAGGGGCAGTGGTATGTGTTTTCCAGTCACATGGTGCCATTTTATGCCATAATCAAGTAACTATTTTTACTTCTGTTGTTATAAAAATGCTGTATATAACAAATATGACCCCAAAGAAATTTTACTTCCTAGTATAATGTCTTGAAATTGGGCTTCTGTCTCTTTAAAAACCTCCTGCTCATCCTGAGACTCCGCCTTCAGGGGAGGGCTGCTCTGAGAGGCCGAAGCTCAGAAGCTTGGAATCTGGAACTCAGAGGAGGAGCTTCGTCATCGAAGGCGGGGCTAGGTCCAGCCAGGCATTTTGCAGAGCTGAATGGTTGCCATGGAGATTAAAGGATTTCTCAAACATGCACAAAAGAGTCAAGGCAACACTCCAGGTATCTTTTTGATGAGGGAATAACAAAAAAGTCAATTTTACATAATACTGCCGCTTTAATAAAAGTAGCGTACTCATCAAAAGAAATACGCAATTCAGTGAGGTAATTTGAAAAAAAAGAACATAGTATAAGATGTATATATTTGTGCATAGAAAACAGCAGTGGACAGTTTACGAGATGTTTTGACAAATTGTTTGTTGAGGGCAGTGATGGTTATAAAATCTATCTGTACTAGACAAAAGTTGTATGCAAGATTAGCAATAGTTCAATATATCGTTGCTCGAGTAGAAGTAAAAAGTACTGAGTAATAAATTATTTGGTAAAAAGGTTACTTCACTACAGAATTTAATCTGGTTGTGCTTTATATTTGAGTTAATTTGTAAAAAAAATTAAAAAATTACACACTTTGAAATCTTTAAAAAAAAATTCACAACAAAGCTATTGAAACCAATGCGTACGATAGTTCATGTATGCTAGAACGCCACAAAGTGCTTCCATTGATAACTTCTGTTTATTGTACATTCAAATGGCACAGCAGAAAACATAAATAGAAAATAGCATTAGAGCAATGGTCTCAACATAACATTCATTGTTCTTCATTCAGTGAAGTAGAGCGCTGAGCAAAGGAGCCAGAAGTTTTATCCAAGTAAAAGTTGTGATACCTCAAAATAAAGCTACAGTGCAGTAAAACGTCTCCCAGAAGTACTTTTCCTACCAAAGTAACTTAAGTAAATGTTACTAGCAACTACCCACCTCGGGTGATGAAAGATGGCCGCCACTTATCAGAAGAATTTGAAGATCCCAGGGACCAGAAACAAAAAAATCTCATTTTGCGGTAAAAAAAACACCCAGGTTAAGAAATGGGTTCAATATTTTATTAACCTTTGATGTTACTTCAAACCTTTTGAAGTCTGGCGACTCGGGGGTCAAGATAAGGGGACGTATCCCAGACATGAATCAGTTTGAGTTCTTGAACGGGTCACGTTGACCCCAAACACACCAGGAAGCGAGCAACATCTTGGTTCCAGATGAATAGGATTACTGTTAATCCAAGAGAAGACGTGTTGCAACGTCATGAAAGCCCTGTTGGCGAAGCAAAATCAAACGAATGCAGAGGAATTGTGCAATGTAGACAAATGGTCTTGGGCTGGGTTATAAAATAAAAAAGAAAAATGCAGAAAGTACTTTTTTTTTTTTTTGGACACTCTAATGTTGCTTTTTATTGCTTTATAGAGATCCATAACAAGGCTGATCTTGTTTTTCAGGGGAAGAATAACATGTAAATTTTTCCAACTGAATTTTTTTTAAATAAAAAAATAAACCGTCACTATATATATTTAGAGCGTTTACTCACTTTTTTTTTTAAACACACTGCTATTATTTAGGACACAACTTTACAACTACGGCTTTACTACATAGTAGCACAGCTGTAAGTCGGCAATGCAACAGCGCTCTCCGCGCTATAATGCAACATTACTAATGCATGAAACCTGGTGATAGGAAACAGCCAGTTTTATGAGTGTGCCTTTCCATAATAGAATATTACAGTAATAGCGGTTTAATTAATCACATTCTCCACTCACGCATCCCAAAGGCTAATATATTTTACAGGAATTGTATGATGTAGGGATGAAAAAACCCCCACAGTATGATAGAAGCTGATGAAACACAGAGCCTAAGACGAGTCTCCGTAGGACAATTACTGGATTTCATCGCGAGGTGAGTTCAAGTGCAAGCCAGGACATTACATTTCCTGAAAGGCTGTTATTGATTAGCCCCAGATCGTATTTAGAGGCGTTTTAATGAGACTGTAAAAGTAGTGCGCCGTTAAAGAGCTTTCTCCCTGCCGCATTCTGCTCCGGCAGCTTGTTGGCTTTTGTGCTTTTTTTCTTTTCTTGTTTTTTTTTTTTGTCCCCTTCCTTGCTAGAAAGGTGAACAATGTCAGGTACACCCGATATGTTTGTTTTCCTTTTCCACAAAATGCAAGATCCAACAATACACAAACTGTAAATAAGAGGAGGCGTGGGAAAGTCTGGCTTAAAAACAAAAGGGAAGAGGGAGTGGACAACAATGGACTTCCTGTCCACATCACATCCTTGGGGGGGGGAGGACATGATTGGTAAACCCTTGGCCCGCCCCTCACAGGACCAGTCCAGAAAAAAAAAAAGAAAAAAGTGAAATACTGAGAGGGGGGAAAAAAAGGCCTACTTTTATTTTAGCGCTAGTCAGAGAACAGGAAAAATGTAGGATTTTTCATAAAAGACATTGCTAACATATCTGGGTTGTCATCAGTTTTGCAGGGCGATATAGGTCATTTTTAAAAACAACACAGGGTATACACGTTTGAATCTATTCGCTTAAATTAAGCATGCAGGCCGTAATACATGCAGCTGAAATCAGAGGTCACGTGGGCTGAAAGGCCGCTCAACGAGGAAGAAGCCATCACTCCAGATCAAATATAAAAATATCAAATTGCACATGCACACAGAGACATGGATCTTAAATTTTAGAGACGTAACCTGTCATCTGATGATGCTAAAGTAGAACCGTTTGGCCATGATGAACATCGACACGTTTGGAGATAAAAGTGGGATGCTTGTGAAACACCATCCCAGCTGTGAGGTACGGTGGTGGAAATTGTGAGGCAACACCCCTTCTGGTTTTGTGGACATTAATAAATATTTGACATGTTCTTTCTCTCATTATTGTGGCATTTACCAAAATGGAAATAAACTTCTTGCTTAAACGCCGCCCCCACTAAAATCTGGTTCAACTTTCTTTAGTGTCTTATGAACAATATATTGCTAAAAGTAACTTCTTTGTGGACTCAAATAATTGAATTCTTGTTTTCCAATCACTTCCATGGTCAAACTCTTTTTTTTTTTTTTCTTCAAATCAAACACCTCCACATTCAGACAGTTTCTACAAACATTGGTGGAAGTTCTTAAGTGGTAGGCGCTGGCAAAGCAATTTTAACAATTTGATGATCCAGACTTTGTTGGAACAGTCTAAATATGGCCTCCACCCTTCTGGTCCAACATGTCCGCTCAGCAGTGCACAGAGCGAGGACTAGCAAGAGCTGGATGGACAAGCTTTGTTTGGAAAACCTGACCTCAGCCTGAAAGAACACCTTTGGTGTGAATTCAAAGTGGAAACTGCGAGTAAGGAGCCAACGTCAGTATCTAACCTTACAAATGTGCATCTAGAATAAAATACACTCTTAAGCCTTCCTAGAACATGCAAAGCTGTGGCTTCTTATAATCATACCTTGAGGATTAAGAGCAGGATGTCACTTATTAGTATGAAGGCGGATGATTAGTAACTGGTTTCGGCCAAGTCTTGGACTCAGCTATTTTGGTGGGAAATGTCGTCCTAGAATCCTAATTAAGGTTCTACCAAAAACAAGTTTTTATGGGTTTGAGTTGACTTGAGCTTAAGATGAAACATCCCCCACAGCGAGATGCCGCCGCCACGCTTTCCAGCAAACTGTGTAATACAGTAAAAACACACGCTGGCCCTGAAAAGAAAAATCTAAAAATACAGTATTTCTGTTTTCATTTTCATACCTGTTAAATACAGCAGCTCAAAGACATGACTATTGAAATTTTCTGCATAACAATATCCTGTTTTTAACAGGTTACGAGGTGTTGCGTAACAGTTTTTACAGAGAACAGAGAGACCTCGAGTACGTGTGTGTGTGTGTGTGTGTGTGTGTGTGTGTGTGTGGGAGACGGTGAGTGAAGCAGCTGTGAATCAACAGGTGCTCAGTTCCTGGAAAGTGATGGCTGCTGCTGAGTCATATCTGAATTCCTGCAAAAACCACGCGGCTCAATTTCCTCTCTTCCACAGCTCTTTCGGTTTAAAGAGGCGACATCCGACTTGCACTCCGACTTGCACTCTATGAATAGTTTTCTCTGAACTTCAATGTATTTAAAACTTTTGGTAGAAGCTTAATTTCTTCAATAGAGCTAAAAATAATAATAATTAGAAGTTCTCACACCTCACTTTGTTTCTCTTAGCATTGCACAAAAAAACAAAAACAAATAATACAAACCACCCACCAGAAGGCAACACGTGTGAACGTGTTTGCCCTTTTATTTTCCCTCCACTTACATTTCCACAGTGACTTTTATCCCCACTGAAGGCTGTTGAATATGTTTTCATAGGTTAATGTTCCGCGTAGGCGGCCAGAGCACTTTTGATACCATCACAGCAGCAAAAGCAGGAGAAAAAGTCAACTTTTTTTTTTTTTTTTCCATTATAGAAAAAGTGAGCGAGAAACGCAAGATGTGTCATATACTGACTGTACATCACGCTAGTTTATTCAGGTTGCGAATGTCTATGACCTGATTTCTAGAGCTAAATGCTGTTGTGCGCCTGGACGTCTCGGCAGGTAGCTTAACATAGGGTGACCAGACGTCCTCTTTTTCCCGGACATGTCCCACTTTTCAGACCTAAAAAAATGTCCGGGGGGAATTTAAAAATCGTCCGGGATTTTGGTCAACTGCCTCAAAACACATTACATAGTGTTACCTCCCCCCGTTGGCGCATGCTTGCCCCTCCTCAGGTTGTTAAACCTGAATGAGCCACAGCAATCATAAAGCACTTATTAATGATGACGTAGCTTCCAGTATTTAAATCTTTAAATATCTGAATGGTCTGAATATCAATAAAATACTGCCATGTTTACAAAATACAAAAAGAAACTTCAAAAGCAAAATAAAACTTCAGAGCAATGTGTGGAAACATGATAAGAGCTGTCAATAAAAAGGCATTTATTTAGAAATGTGCACTTTAAAACATTTTAACTTTACCATTGCTCTATAAAAATCCATCACAGATGCTAATCAGCGACTGACAGGATATTGTCGGTTATGCTTCACCCTCCACTGACAGATCAGCATGCTCTGCTGGCGCTGAACTAATGACCTGCTGAAGCTGCTGTATTCTGCTGAGTAGGCAAGTAACAGCAGCTGCAGAAAACCTGCAAACCCACAAACGGTAGTGATGAGATGTTTCATGCACGCTTTGTCCACAACGAGAACGCGCAGAGCAGCGAGAAATTACTTGGCCAAAAAAAGGTTGTCATTTTTGTGTCTCCGTCGTCTGCTCAGAGTTGTGTTTTGACGGTTTGAGGGTCAGCATGCAGCACAGCACCACTAATCTGCGCTCCGAGGGCGTCCAGAGACGTGCCGGATTAAAATTAGCCACGCGTCGCGATTGGTCCTTGAGCAGAGTTTTCGAAAGAGCTTCCAGTGTGCTGCCAACACATAGAAAACTTGATTTAAGCCTCCCTCACATCTCCATGTTTGCCTCCTTTATTGGCTTCTGATTCAGGAAGTTCAAGGGATCCTTGCTGTCCGTGCTCGGAGTGGACAGGTACTCCAGCTCGTAGCCGCCGCTTCTGTTGGCGGGGCGGACCTCGACGGACGCTTGTTTGTGTTCCAGGATCTGCTGCAGCTGCTGGCCGGCGTACTCAGGCTTGGCGGTGAGGGGTCCTACGGGAACCTCCATACCCAGGATGTCTGTCACCATGTAGGGGCGAAGCCAGCCAACCAGAGGGGTGCTGCCGGGGGTGTAGTGGGTCTGCCGATGGTAGAAGAGAAGTCCGTCCACCTGCAGGGGCAAAAATAAAACAACAATACCAGTAAAATTTACTTTTTGTTACACCCCACACGAAGATCGATGTTGGAGATGAACGGCTTACACCGAAGCTGTACTCGGCTGCCAGCGCTTTCTGAACGGACTCGGCTCTGCAGTCGGTGCTCTGGAGACTCACGAACCGGAACTGTTTAAGCAGAGAAAACAAAACCTGAGCAACGTCTCGGTAGCTCCAAATGAGGTTTTTTTTTTGTTAAACCCCCCCAAGATTACTCAGCTCCTACTGGGCTTTACCTCTAAACAATTAATTGAATTATTATTCAATTGATTTTAATGGCATATATTAGTTTCTCTGGTCTCTAGACTTGAAGCCATCACAGTAAATTACTGTCACTTGTGATTAAATTTATCTTACTGAAAGACAACAAAGAAGAATGACAACACATCAACCAGGGTGTCCTTAAGACGTCTTCAATTTATGCATTAGAAACCCAAGACCTTGAAATACGATCTTTTTATTAAATCTTGAAATCTGTCAGACTATGCAGCTGTGGCTATAGTTCAACAGCTCGCCATTATCGGTGTGTGAATGGAAATGACTGATTTTATGTAAAGCGTCTTTGAGAAACCATCGAGGGTTAAAAAGCTCTACAAGTCTGAAGTCATTTTATTTCATGAAAATGTCTTGAATCCATTTAAAAACAGTAAGTTAGCCTTTCAAATGTTAACCTCAGGTCTTAAACTTTGTCTCGACAGGATGATTTAATCTCCGATATATTTTTTCCTCGCTGGTCGTTTCTGTCAGGCAAATGTTTGAGTCACACTCAGACGCCATCATTACACTCTGTGACTCGAGACGGATGATGATAATAATTTTGTCTATGGCCTCATTGACGTAACAGACATTACGTCGATGACATATTGTCTGTTACATCACTGGATGTAACAGACATCCTGGGTTTGCAGGCTCGAGATCAATGTAACTGTAGCGTCATGCTTTACATTTTTATTAAATTTACCCCAAATATGCGAGTGAAGATCTTGGTAGCTGACCTGTTCAAACAGAATAATGATTTCAGCTGATAGGAACGCTTTCAGAAATGAAAAAATAAAGAGTTACAGGGAAACTTTTTATGCGGTTTTCCTCATAATTTAGCTTTCTGACAACTAAAACAGAAGCGGTGTGAATGACGGCAGCTATTTTGAGAGTTGAACTCCAGTGTATGAGCGTGAACAGCAGATGCAAATAGAAGCCGACATATTCCTGGTTCCAATAGCTACATAATGACAGAACCAACATACTGACACTCACACGAGAGCAAAATACTGTGAGAGATTTCGCAATTAAACGGATGAATTTGGGAAAACTAACTTCTATTGGTACTTAGTTCAGATTATTTGCTTGCTGAGCTATGAACGTGAAATTATTCAGTGTAATAGTGTGAACTGAACTTATAAGTCGGTATTAATGAGAGAACAAGTACAATCGTCTTCAGTCCGGAGCTTGTTAAACCTAAAATAAACAATTTGACACGAGGAGAGGATTCATCTTGGTGCAGATACCCACAGGGTTGCGTTTGGCGATCTCCGACAGGCCGTCCGTCTCCTGGACCTTAGACTGGAGCCAGTAGAAGCGAAACTCAGTCTGTTGGTGAGAAAACAGGAACAGGAGAAACTTAGAAGTTTTCTATCACATCCCAAGCCAACAAAATGGGCAATGTGGCCACATCAGAAGAGCTGGACGAGCCGTCCTGGGTTGCTTACTGGGCAGTCGTAGACCGGGTGTCCTCTCCAACACATGACGTCCAGGATGTAGTACGTTCTGTCCACCTCGCTGTAAATGCAGTCCAAGATGGTGTAGTCTACATGGAAGAGAGACCAGCGAACATTCAATGACAAATATCCACCTGAACTTTACTGCTGATCCTAAAACTCTTAGAAGAAGAAAAATATATTTCTTAGGACCCCCAGGGAGGAAACTGACATTTCGGTGCAATCCGTCCCAAAGAACAACAAACAAACAACAAAAGACATGTAGGCTCTGCCCTTTAGCACCGAATACAATCTGACGTTAGCAAAAATGCCCTAAAATTTTCTGCTTCAGCAGTTGAAGAACTTTTGGTGAGGATATAGAGTTAGATTTTCTACTCGGTTTAGAAAAAAACAGATACATTGAAACTAAAACACCACTCCTTTCTGAGAAGTTCATTTTCCGCTTAAATTAACTTGTAACGTTATTTTTCACTTCTGTTTGCGCTAAACCTCTAGGTGTCTGTACTGAAACACATAGTTTTTACTATTTAAAACCAAGTTTTTGTGTTTATTTTGTAACATAAATAACAGCAGACACCTTCCTGAAATTGCTTCACTAGGTTAAAAGCAAAATAACTTGTTTTGATGGACTGATACCAACGTCATTACAGATAAAGTGCATCCCTAACATAAAAACTATTTATTTGCTTTTCATTTTAGCGCCATATTAAGTAAGGCCACAAACATGCAGAGTTCGACAAACTCATTCATTAAACTTGGCTAACTCTAGAAAAGGTTTTCGAAGAACGTTCAAGAAAAATATCCCACCCTAAAAAAGTTAGGAAGCTTTACATCTTCCAAACACCATTCATTTCCAAACCTATAAAATTCACTTTTTTTCTTTTTCTTTTTTTACTGTTTTAAAATAAAATAATGCATATTTAATTTTTTTGCTGAGCAGATAAAAGAAAAAGAATCCACAGAAATGTTGTGCTTTTAATTGAGGAAAAATGAGTCAAAACTTAGTGACTTTGGACACAGCTGGTGTAAGTTAACAGTCTTCTATTAATACTCTGTCTTTGGCTGAATGTGGAGGTGAAGTCTTCCTCTGTGACTGTCACGATAAAACTTGAGGTAGAGAGTTTTTATACATAAAACAATTTGAGTGGCCTATCAGAGTAGCCCCTCCTCCTACGGTAAACAACAGACCGGCTCACCTTTTCCCATGGCAGAGTTGTGTCTGTTCCCACCGGGGAGCAGGGAAGGGAAACGGCTCACACAATAGCCGCTTTTAGTGTACGCGGCAGTGGAACCCTTTAAGATACACACACACACACCCACACACACACCACCCAGACGAGAAGAGAGAAATGTTAACGTTCCTATTCTGGTCTCAACACTTCTGCTAATGCAAGGGTCAAAGAGTTTACAGAGTTGCAGAATATTGAGCCTTGGTACCTTGGATTGCACATATTCACTTTTACACATTGCTCTTTAACTTATGTCTACCTGTGTGTAAACAAAGGAAGGCGGGAAATCATCTACTGCTGATGAAACTGTCTGACTGCCCTCTGTGTATATTTACAGACAAATTAAATTGACATTTGAACAAGCGTCAAGAGGAAATTGGTATCAGTGTTGCCAATACTGCCTCAAACTAAGGAAAACCAAAGCTTGGGTAATGGAAAGATACACCGTGGCATTCTAGCTCTGGCTAAATGCTGAGGAAAGTGAACCTCCACCCACAACCTCAAGACCGTTTACTCTTCATTCACGGTCACCCGGTGCTTCTATCCATCCATCTTCCACTCAAGTCTGATCAGTTTTCCCGTTCCTGCTAAAGAGAACCCCCCTCGTAGCATTGTACCTACGCCACAGTGTGGGGTGCTCCAAGCATGCCGAGTCGAGGTCAAGACTGTTGGGAGACTGAGCCAGGTTCTGGTTCTCCTGGAGGTTTCTTCCTGTTGAAGGGGAGTTTTCCCTCTCCACATGCATGCTTAGGATGAGACGTTGCTGTCAAGTCAATGACACGACGCAAGCGATTGTCCACCGTCCAGGAGGATTGGATGCTTCATATCAATGACTCGAAGCAGCCCGATTGATGGAAAACGTCTTAAACCGACTTGGACGACGAACTGAACTTTATTGAATTGCTTGATAAATAGGATGTATTGGTTTCGTGTACGGATCACGCCGGGGACGTTTGCCCCTGGAGTTGTTGTAACTCAGCTGTTCAACCACCGACACTGTGGAGAGGAGTAGAGTTTAGCCGCGCTGCTAGTGGAAAATGGCTGCCTGTGTCACCATGGGGATGGTGGGTTATTTAATTTATATATCTTTTATTTATGAAAAATACAGAATAGGAGTGAGGTGACATGCATTTGCAGTCTTTCACCCCAGATGGTTTTGCATTTAAGCCAGACAGATAAGCTGAGCGGCCTATTTCAAGTTTGCCGTGTCCCCTGCATGGCTTGTGGCAAACTGCAATCTGGACTACTTTCTTCAAAGATTTTTTTTGCACACCTAAAGGATCCAAAATTGGCTCTCATTAACGTAGACCTACGACGAAAATTGTGTCATTTTGTTCGCAGAGAGGCGAGACACCAGGCCCGGGTCAAACTATTTTGTATAGAACTGCAGGGCACTTCTAAAGCCTTCAGCTGAGTTCATCCTGACATCATTTACTTACTGGGCTCCAACTGAAGGCAACCAGTTATTTAAGGGGTATCCAAGTAAAGGGAACTAAATATAAATGCACGCTACAATGTTCAGACTTAATTTTCTTTAAAGAAAATAAATAAAAAATGAATGTAACCACTGTATGCTACGTTGTGTCACAGAAAATCCTGTTTGTGTTTGAAACATCATAAGAGGTGAAAATGCCTGACACTTGTCCAGCTGAAGAGAGGAATTGATGAAAAGCGAGGGGCTCTTTGAGAAACGCCTCCCGACAAATGTGTTGAGGTAATTAAAACAGCACTTAATGACTCCGACCTGCTTACTAAGCTTTAAAACTTTCACACAGCAATAAATGCACTTATTGCCGTGTGAAGCATCAAAATCTTTCACATCCTCTATGTGGGCAAACTCTTCTGCTTTGTCTACCAACTTACTGACAGCTGAGAAAAAAAAAAGAAGAAGTGTGCTTTTCTTTTTTTGTCAAAACTGACTGAAGACCAGTAAATAATTTGTCATTCTTGACAAGAGTGATGTGATCGTTCCAAAAGCATTAGGGAAAGCCTGCAAACATCTCGCTGTGAACGGAAAACCCTCAAGGAGCCACAGAGGCTCCTCACTGCTCGATGGGTTAGTCAGGTTCCAGAGGCTCCATCGTTTCTGCCTGACGCGGCGAACGATCGGGACGTTTTGCATGCAGAGCCATTTTGCAGATTAGATGTCAACGAGGTCAGGCTTTGAGATAACGAATGAGGAACCGGCCTGCGGTGATAACATCACAGGGCAAAACGCAACAAGAACGTTTCTGTGTGAAAGTAGGGAAAAAAATAAAACGCCTTTTACACATAAACCATTCGTTTTCACAGATAAGTCGAGATTCTTTCAGGAGTCTGAATGTTTATTTACATTTTGGCATCCATTAGGCATAATCCTATTAGATCACAAGCGTTACATGTGGAACAATAATAATTACTGACTGAGCCATTTGCAACTTTCTCCCTGCTTAGAGAGAAACGTGGATTTTGTATTTGCTTCCAAGCATCTCGAAGAAAAATGTTCAACAACAAGATCTTAGCTATTTTTCAGTTCTCTCAGGGAATAATTGGGAGTATTTTAATGTCTGGAACAGAACAACACTAAAAGTACCAGTCATTTTTATTTAGATCTAATCTTCTTGTTTGGTTGGGAGCTGCACAAATATCAACATTTCATAAGAAAAAGTAACCATCATCTTTTTGAAAATGTATCTTCTTTTTTTTTTTTTTATAAAAAGAAATCATAAAAATATACATGATAATGACACTTTCCCAATTGGGAAATTAACTGTTTTTCTAACTCATTCATTCAAAAATGTACTGTAAATACTAATAAATAATTAATTGCAAAAATAACAGATTTTCTGCTGTAGACGTTGATCAAAAATTATAAGATATTTTTTTCCCAGAAGGTAAGGTAATATTTGTGGCTCTAAACTTGTCCAAAACGAATTGTAAAGGTTGCAGGCTTCTGATCTATAGCGTCCTACTGGCATGCTTCCATAGTGATAAGAATATATAGAAATATAAATATAAAAAGTTCAACATTCCTCCCAGTACTAAGAGGTTTCAATTACAGCAAATGGAAAAGCCAGTAAGCAACGTCTCCTGGCATCATCTTTATCCCGTCAGCAAACTTGGCTTCTTTATTTGAATTGATAGATTCATTTGGGACATTCCACCAAGAGGTAAAAAAACTAAATGAAAGGTAGTACTAACATATTACCAAGTGTAAATAACAAACACGAAGATAACAACTTCATAACATTCTGCAATATTATGGTGGCTTACCTTGGAGGCAACAATTAGAGACCTTTTCCCCACAGGACAGACCACCATCAGCCAATCGGTGTCCAGATCTGGTGGGACGTCCACCAGCCACTCTGACAGCATGAGCTAAGCGGGAATCAGAAACCTGGTTATCTTCGCGTGGCATCGATGGGAATTCACTTTTAGAAATAGACTTGATATAAAAACACTGAGAGGAGAGAGCAGAACAGTAGGGGGTGGAACTCCGCTGCCCTCTGCTGGACATTGGTGTTGCCACGTTAGGCTTCACCACTGACCTGGTTTGCATAATGCTTGGGCAGCTTCCTCCTCTCTACCTCCATCCCATCGCCTTCCTCTTCCTGTTGCCGTTCCCCGTCCTCCTGTTTGTCCATGTCGTCCTCCCCCCCTTCGCTGTCTGGCTCCGTCCAGTCCCCATCAGCCAAGCGCCGTGCGTGGTTGACATAGTTTAACCTTTTCCTGAGATTTCAAAAAAAGGAGGAGGATGAGGAAAAACACCAAACAAAGATTTGTAGGGCCAGATTTACAAGTAATGTGGGGGCCCCTGGGCTAGAGCCATAATCACCACATAAAAATGATTTTACTGATGCAAATAATGGCACATTAATACTTCACTGGGTTTGAACTGATGCTGGCCAACAGCTCTATGTTATTCCCAAAGAAATTAGCTATAACTTCAGAATTTTCAAATAGTTTATGCCCATTCCACCAAGAATGCACATAAACTTCTGTCTCGAACTGAATATGGCTTCAAAGTATCATCAAGCATCAAAATAGGCAACATGTGGTCGGTTTTTACGTTTTCTGCAGGTCAAGGAAACGCCGTCGCCGCTCGCTCTGCTCCAGAACGCTGTACTTGCTCTTGTACTGAGCCAGCCGAGGGTGAGGAGCGGCTGTGCTGTTTGGCTCCCTGGACACAGCGAAGCTGGACGAGAGGGCTGCGGTCAGGTCGTCCATGACCACGCTGCAAATACACAAGAAGTTAGATGTAAAAACAATGGCATCACTGGTGCAACATGCGAGTCAATCTCATATATATATTCTAACTGAACCTAAATTATTCTTGTTTTTGACCTACAAAAACAACACAAGATATTGTGAGGTCTAAAGTTTTTATTCTCCCTCTCATAATGTTGCATTAGAACAAACACTAACATTAATGTATGAAGGGATATTTTAATAGATATTCATCAAACCCATAAAACCAATCCAGAACTGCATTCCAAACACGTTCTTGTCTAAACGAGAATATAATGAGAGATTAAACGCTGGGATCCTTAATTTTCAGATGGTCACTTGTAGCTAGCGGCTAGCTTCGAGCTAAGCCTCATAGCATGATAAGCTTGTTAGCAGCTGTCTCTCTGAGGTTTACGGTGCTATGCTGATTTTCTATAAACTGCACATAGTGCTAATTAAACATTAACAAGTAAATTGGTTATAGTACTCGTAGTCCCAGCTAAAATAAACATATACCTTGGGATTCAGGGAGGCTGCTACTGTTGGTGGTGCTAACACGTCACGCTGCCGTCATGTTTACTGCCGGGTGAGAGGGTTCAGATGGCCGACATAATATATCTAGAAACTATTCCGGAGATGCACAACTTTGGTTGAGTACTGTTGAACAAGTATGTGCGTCATTTATTTTGTAGGGGCCCACTTTTAAAATTCCTCTTGAAGGATTTTTTACTACTTTAAACAAATTTTCGGCATTGAAAATTATACAGTATATAGCTACAACTTTGAAAATGCATCGAAAACCCAAACTACGAGACGAAACACAGAAACATACTGAAACATGAGAAATTAGACTGAGTGTCTCCACCAGATTAAATTATTTTTATCAGGCTTGTTCTTGTTAAAATGTTTCCGGTGTTCTAACTATTATCAAGTGGCATACAGGCAGAAGAATCCCGTGGAACAAATATCTGTGAATCAAGAAAGCGACTTGTTATAATGTTACTCCTGCAAGAGTTTGTTTATTCTGACGCACATTTTCAAATAAATAAATAAATAAAATACGGTTACAATGTAATTAAAATTTAGTCAACAACATCCGGAGTCTCTGCAAAGAAATACAATAAAATAAAATGCACAAATAAAATAATAGAATTTTAAAAATGAAGAAAATCTGGTCATGTTAAGTCAACATAATATAACTGAGAAAAATATTTTATCAACAAACACTCAGTAAATACCAACGTCTGGCAGTTGCAACTGTCTCAGCGGTTATAAAGGCTTATCACAAAATAATAATAATAATAATAATAATAATAATAATAATAATAATAATAATAATAATAATAATAATAATGATAATAAATAAATTATGAGGAAAAAATACTACACCAAACATTACCCAAATATCAATATGGCAATAGTGCCCAAATATAAATACAGCAGTGACGGATTAAGTAATTTAAATTAATCCAAAATCACACAGGTTCCAGCAACAAAAATCAAGCTGTTTTGGACACAGATCAAAGCTTAGTATAAGATTATCTAAATTACATATATAAATTACACAAAATACTACAAAAACTAATCCTAATATATTTACAGAACATTTTAAACCGGTTTTCTGATGGATTTATAACAGTTGCCTTTTATCATACCTGTGGATCACAGAGGAAGAGAGTTGTTTTAACGTTACTCCAGCAAGAGCTCGTTTACTCTGAGCCGCGCATGCCCAGAACCAGAAAACCCGTTCTTCCTGTCAGACCCACAGTGGCACGAGAGCGCCCCCACTGGTAAGACGTTATAGGTACACAACATATATATCCACATGAGAGAAAAAAGGAAAGCAGAAGTTAAGACTAATTCAAAAATAGGGGGTTTATTATTATTATTATTATTATTATTATTATTATTATTATTATTATTATTATTATTATTATTATTATTAATTTATTTACTCAAGCATACAGAAGTAATCATTTTGAAATCAATAAAAATCAAAACTCTGAACCCATGTATACATCAAACGTTTATAATAAGAATTTTTCCTTAATTTTCACTCTCATTTTATAAGAAATTAATTATATGAAGATTCTCCCACATGTAAAGAGAAGTACCCTGTGTTGTACTCCGTTTCTCCTGCGGGGGGCGGTATCGATCTTCCTCCCCCTCCCTACCTACCCAGACCATAAAGGAGCTGCTGGAAACAGGCAAACTTGCCTCCAATTGTCCGAGCCTCACGTCACGGAAAGAGTTGAAGCGCTTTGAGGAACACACTCAAAGGATAACCTTAAAAAAGCGGACCTTGGTGGATGTTGAGAATCTCTAAAAGCGGAGTGTTCTCTTCTTTCTTCACAACTTTGCGGGGCTTCACTGAAGATGCGCAGGAACCTGTTTACGAGGAAAACGCAGGAAGTTTGAGTCTGAGGGAATCCGGTACGGGCTGAAAATGCACAAGGATACCATTACTCATCCGTCTGTTTTTGTCCGCGCCGGACCACTTTATCCTGGAAATATGTTTGTCTCTGATGGCTTTTAGGATCCTGGGTGAAGCTCAAGAGTGATAAATGAACATCACGTTCAGAAAGCGCAGCTTAGAGAGGATTCTACTCATCGACAGAGCTGTTGGAGGAGGACTCAGATGAAAACAGCTTTGATTTTAATCATATTGTTTTTATGTTGACGCAGACACATATTGCTTGCATATTGAGGAGTTATAGCTTAAAGGTAGGCTACAACGCAGTAAGAGCAGTGTCCTAAATGGGCTGATGATGTTTAATGTGATATAGACTTCAAAACAAAATAGATGTTGTTGTTTGAAACTAGGCTTTAGAAGATTATTTTAACTTAAGTCATACTCTGCAGTATTACTATAGGCGGTAGTCATATGTTTCCATGCAGTATAAAGTAGACAGTGCCAATCAAGGCATTATGTGCATGTAGAGGTTAAAGGTTTGGGAGCCACTTGTGTTTCAACATGTCAGTAAAAGGTGTTGCTATTTACACTTTTCTAAGTGAAAACAAGGAGGAGATCAACATCCAGGAGAATGAGGAAGTGGTTATCTTTGACGAGAACTCTGTGGATGGTTGGGTCTTGGGGGAAAACAGCAGAGGGGAGCGGGGTCTCTTTCCTAAATCTTATGTGAACATCATTCGCCCTCGCTCGGACTCCAACGTGACTGACTGCTCCATAAGCCCGGCAGGCTCTTTAGGAAATGACTCCCCCCATCTACCATCTACACCAAACACATCCATTAATTCGGGACAGATTTATGACGAAGACTACTACGATGACTGGGATGACTGGGACGACAGATCCACAGTGGTGGATGATGCTGATCACAGTAACACTAGCACTACTGGAGCTAATGGACATATCTTTCAGGCCCCACCATCAAATAATCCCAACGTGCATTACCGGAGCAAATCAGTCTCCGGACAAGACAGCATGGCCAGCGCCAGGAAGGGTAGCATGGTGGGCAGAAACTTGAACAGATTTTCCAGCTTTGTTCGCTCAGGGGTGGAGGCGTTTGTGCTTGGTGATGTCCCCATGATGGCAAAGATTGCAGAGTCATATACCATTGAGATGGGTTCACTGGGACCTCAATGGAAGGCAAATCCAAGGCCATTCATCTGCTCTATTGAAGACCCAACCAAACAGACAAAGTTCAAGGGTATCAAGACCTACATATCGTACCGAGTGACGCCGAGCCACATAGGCCGGCCAGTTTACAGACGATACAAACACTTTGACTGGTTGTACAACCGTTTGTTGCACAAGTTCACTGTGATCTCTGTGCCTCACCTCCCTGAGAAGCAGGCCACTGGTCGGTTCGAGGAAGACTTCATCGAGAAGCGTAAGAGGCGACTGATACTGTGGATGAACCACATGACCAGCCACCCAGTCCTCTCGCAGTATGAAGGCTTTGAGCACTTTCTGATGTGTGGTGATGATAAGCAGTGGAAACTGGGTAAGAGGCGGGCAGAGAAGGACGAGATGGTGGGAGCCCATTTCATGCTGACCCTTCAGATCCCCAACGAACACCAGGACCTTCAGGACGTCGAGGAGAGGGTTGACAACTTCAAGACTTTCGCCAAGAAAATGGACGACAGTGTGATGCAGCTCACGCACGTTGCCTCAGAGCTCGTCCGTAAGCACCTGGGCGGGTTCAGGAAGGAGTTCCAGCGACTTGGGAATGCCTTCCAGTCTATTAGCCAGGCTTTCACACTGGACCCACCCTACAAGTCAGATGCCCTCAACAACGCCATCTCCCACACTGGCCGCACCTATGAAAACATCGGAGAGATGTTTGCAGAGCAACCTAAGTATGACCTCTTCCAGATGTTGGATAAGCTCTCGCTCTATCAAGGCCTGCTCGCCAACTTCCCGGACATTATTCATCTACAGAAAGGTAAAGAGCAGTTTCAACTTTCTGGAGAGTACTCCAGTGTTCTGGAGAAGTGATTACAGCAAGTAATGTGATTACAGTTAACTGACTCTTTCTTCAGCAACCCAAATGTTTTCTGTCCCCAAAGGCTTTCTGAACGTTATTTTAGGAATCAAGCAGTTGGCTTGGTTTTTCCAGAGGCTATGCTAATATATCAAACTTTCTGCCCACAATGCTGTTATGATATAGTAGGTCTTAAGGCCTCGAGCTCTCTAAAACCATTCATTTCATGCCGGATTCCCCCAAAAGCAACTGCAATGTCTGCGAAAACCTAATTAGAAACATAATATATAAAGTAGCTGCCATTAGGAAGTCCTGGGTCAAATCATTGTCTTGACCTGTTTGATGTGTTCTGTAGAAACCATAGTGCTTCAATTAGTTAATTTTAGTGATCAATAAAAAATAAATATGTCCATCTGCTAATAGCACATCGAGTTGTATTGGGTCCAGCTATTTTGGCTTCCCCAGCTCCATTTTCTTTAAAATGTTTTAGATATGCTTTACGAAATATTCTAAGGATAGGCAAGGTTGTGAATAATTTTGTTGGAGTTACATTCCAAAATAGAAATCTGCAAAAAGATGAATCCGCAAATACTGAACCTCTGATAGCCATGGGGTCGACTGTAATGGTAAAATCAAACAAATCCACAGTCATCAGGTTAAAAACTGCACATGAAGTACTATCTAAAACCAGAGTGCCCATCCAGCAGCGTTTCTGGATGGGTGGGAGATTCCCCACCACCCCTATGCCAGTCCAGGGGAGAAAACTCCCCTTGATGTGACTGGTGTTCTGCACAACCAGACACAGCTGTTGCAACACTCGCAACACAAAAAACAGAGTTCGGCAGTTTACGGTGTGCTCCTTATTACTTTCTTCCCTTGCCCGACTTCACTGAGATCCACGGGAGCTGCTTTCTTGCTGTTATCCTTTCGAGAATGAAAGCTACACGGGTGGCTTTAGGATGTTGTGCTGGGGAGCGGCAATAAATGTGAGTCCAAACAGAAGACGGTTTAGGGCAGTACCAGAAAAAATATCAGATCGTGCTCTGTATGTCTCTGTCCTGTTTTCTCAACCTCTCTCTAGTCTCTGCTTGGTCTCTTCACATCTGGCTTACTCTTTTCATCTTCTCTCCTGCTGTCTCCTGCACACAGACGTTCACCTCAGCACTGTCTGATTGGGCACTTGCTCTGGTTTCAGTAACGGAGCACGTAAATTTCCAGTAGACAGAGAGCCTTGAACTCTTCTGACAGTGAATTGCAGCACTTTAAACCTCTGCCAGGCCTAACCCCATTGTTGGAGGCAGCTCTCCTTTGACAACTGAAGGTCCTGATCTGAAGGGTTAAAAACATTGCATTGTCATAGAAAAAAAGCACCTCTAAGGGGTTTTTCTGTGAGAGGCGGATCTGGGGATGGCAGGCTGCAGCCACACCGCCTGTTGTACTTCTCCTGTGTAGAATGATATTGCTCAGGTTTGATCTTAATATGTTGGATTTTCAGCTGAAGACGATACAAATACAATTAAGTTAAACAAAATCAACAGAATTGTAGAACAGCAAACGCTCCGGAGCAGATCTACCTCCCGTCCACCTTCTTATCCTTGTGGGGTCACATTAAGGGGGTCTGGTGTCAATCTCCAGCAGTCATCGGTCAAGAGGCAGGGTACTTCATGGGCGGATTGTCCGTCAGACACAGGGAAACACAACCCATGTTTCCATTATAAATGTATGCAAGTCGTTGTCTATATTCTGCTAATGTTGACAAAACACAATTTTGCAATTGTGGTGTTTCCATTAAATAAGAAATTAAATTAAAAATCACACGTGAATAAACTTGTTCAAGCGACGAGATTACCACCATTGCTGCCATGTTTTTTAAACAGCTACATGAGATATTTTCATAATTCAGCCATGGCGCTACCGCTCATCATCTATTAGCCATCAGAGGAGACGTTCAGGCGCTGAAACAAAGCAAACTAATTTACAAGCAACGTTTTGTTGCTTGTAAATACGGGAACTTGTTTTAAGTAAATAATTCCTGAATATTGATGGAAAAAGTACGTCTTTCACTAGCAAATGATTTAACTTGTAGGATATTTTTTCCCATGTTATAAGTAAAATAATCTGCCAGTGGAACCAGGACTTTTTCATCAATATTAAAGGAATTACTGACTTAGAACAAACTCCTGTACCTTGCTGGAAAGTTACTTCTAGGTTAGAGAGAGTGTTTATTTAAATGTAAGATAGTTGCACTGGAAACTGGACAGAAATACCTGGTAAAATGTTAGGTTCTTGCAGTGCTACTAAGTAAACACAATGCTGCCACACCACAATACAGAAGTGGTGCAGACTTCCTCCATGGTAGTGAATGGAAGTTCTTCAAATGTTTTTCTGATTCAACTCGTGATGGCAAATGAAGCACTTCTTTCTTTTCTACTTCAAACCGTAAGCACTCCTAATAGAATAAAATTAATAGCTTAAACTCATTTCAACAGGTGAAGTCTGATGCTGGCAGCAACTCAACAGCCTGTTGCATGATAGTTATTGTTGTTGGGATCTTGTGTCTTGAGATTTTGTTACGTCTGCACTCTACGGTTCACCAGTCGTCACCATTGTCTCTATTCCTTCTCTGTCGTCAATGCGGACATCATATCTCTTATATGTAGTTCAGCTGCTGCTCGGACGGCTGTAAAGCACAACTGCAACCCTGAAAGCAGCTTCTTTTTTTTTTTCCAGTTTGAGAAGGAACACACTCTCGTGGCCTGTGTTTCAACAAGTCAGCCAGACTTTTTTAATGCGGTCAAGAGAACTGCCTGGTTTCCACATGTCACAAAAACAATGACCAGGCTGAATCTTATTCTGAAGGAAGGGATCTGCTACTTTCCAGCTGTGTGTTGGATGTGTAAAGAATCACACCAGCAGAACAAACCGTGCTTCTACAATCTGCCATCTGTGACCATGTGAGAACGCCTGAGACAGTACGGCATTATCTTTTGTGCGATCGCGCCAGATGTAATGGGAGCGGTCAGGATACGGTTTCAGGAAGGTTTAGGTGGTTCTATTGTAGCATGTCTTGAGCCTTCACGTCACGTGTCAGGTTGAGTGAAAGATGACAGTGCGCTCCTTCGATTCTGACTGCTCACTCGTAAATCCTGACAATGCTAGGTTCTCGTCTGAACGCACAATGCCTTGGCCAGATCTGCATTCCTGCCAGAGTCCGGCCGGTCCGGGGAATGTTTCCCTCTGACGGTGATTACTGCTGTTTTCACCACAGTTGCCTGTAATGAATTGAGAAAAGAGGTTAAATCATTGAGTGTTTGTTTTGCAAGGATGGAAACCGCCCCTCAGAAATGTACTTATTTGTCTTAAAGCATACCAAACATTTGCAACACGTTGGTTACTGGTATCAAAGCTCGGAAAACACTGAGCGTGTGTGTGTGTGAAAACTAAAGAAGCAGTCACTCTTTTTTAGCTGGTATTGTTTGGCTTTCAAAATTGCCTAGCTAATGAAGCTAACATTACCTTGGTGTACTTGTGTAAATATCACACAGCAAAAAGGCATAACGTTCTTAGTAATATAAACTTGAAAACTACAACTACAGTGGCGCTCTTATGTTATTTCAACCATATGAATCAAAATCCTAATAACAATTGATGGCAATATCATAAATATATAATAATGATTATGCTATATATATCTATATATATATATATATATATATATATATATATATATATATATATATATATATATATATATATATATATATATATATAGTACAACTTATTGTTTTTTGTCAATCCAAAGCCTTTTCAGAATGTTTTTTGTGGTATTTTTACTTAAGGTTATCATTACTGTGGTAATCTGATGACAGCTCATAACCAGCAACAGGTTTAGTTTATTTCCTTTAACTCGACTATCAACATGATGTGTAGCAGCTAACAAAACGAGACAGCACTTGGTGTTCCCTGGGCAAAATGGGACGTGATTTTAATGTTATTTTGGAAAAAACAACAAATTCTACTTTCATTTGGTTTGTTTTCACATAAACGGAAAACTGTCTCTTAAAGGAGGCTGTGATCAGTTTATAGAAATCCAACTCAGGTTTTTATCAGTCTTAGTATTTTAGATCTTAAACAAGAAATTATCTACTGATTTGGTTTCTACAAATCTGTGAAATTCAGGTGAAAGTAGGTCTAGACAATATAGACAGTATTTTATCTTGATATTTTGTGGTGATAATGATAAAAATGATGATGATTTATTAATGATTTAACACTTCTTTTTTTTTTTTTTTTTTAAGGATTTTTAGTATTCATTTCACCACAAACGCAAACATTGCTCTAGCAAAACATTCCCATTTCAAATTGGCTTCTTCAGGATGCCACATTGAAGAAGTGAGATTTATATCACTGAACATATTTTTAAATGTACTATGTGTTGAATAAAAAGTGGAGTAAATTGTAAAAATAACATTTCCAATAATGTCTGTTTGGCTTTTTGAACATCATTGCCAATTTATCAAGACGGCAATGAATCAAAATTCTTTTCACGATAAGAAATGTTCACAATAAACAATAAACAAATGATAAACGGTATGATAAAGGCCCACCATTTGCTGTGAAGTATATCAGTGGTTGTTAAATTGTTAAATGGGGCCTAAAATGACCAAACAAGCACACACACACACACACACATATATATATATATATATATTTTTTTTTTTTTTTGGGGGGGGGGGGATCTTACCAACAATAAGTTCACAAACTGCTTTTAAGAATCTACATGTAGTCTAGGATACTCCAAAATCAAGAGATTATGCTTAAAAGTAATGTATGTTTAAAATTATCACTGGAAAAAAGAAATCTAGAAAGGTAAATCTGAAAAAGTGTCTGGAAACATAAAGGATCTTTCATACCACAACAAAAAATTATCTTATGTACAAAGATCTGATCAACCTGAAACAAAACAGGAACGAAATTGAAAGATGTAGACGGGAAATGTAGGTACAATTCAGGTTTTAATCCTGAATAATGTAATTCCCAGTTAATTCCATGTAACAGGTCATGTAGCTTTCTAAAATATAGATGTTACCCTGTGGTTTAAAAAGAAAAGCAGCTGGGATGCTGTGATGGCACTAGGGTTAAGCACAACCCACATGAGGAGGTCTTAGTCCTCGTCGTTGCAGGTTCAATTCCCGGCCTGCTGACCTTTGCTGCATGTCTTCCACCCTCCTCTCTCTCTCCTACTTTTCAAATAAAGGCCACCAGAGCCAAAAAACTTTAAATAATAATGAAAAAAAAGCATCTTATAAGCTCCATAATAGAAACGGAGACCTTATCTCCCTTGCCTTGATTCCTGCAGGCAAGGAGCCATTGTTTGCCTCCAAGTGACCCATGTCCAGCCTTTGAAGCGACGGCTCTTACGAGTTGTCGAGTGCAATCATTGGGGTCAGACTGGCTGTCTGTTTGCACGCTGGACATGTGACCCACTATCCGGGGCAGTGAAAGCAGAAGCTCTTTATCAGACATCTGAACTCTTCCTGCTGCGACGAGCAGAAAAACGGACAAAATTAGCAACTCTGTTGGGAAACAGTTATATTTAACGCGGTTGGCGCAGTTTGGCTGCTGTGGATGCAAGAGGATTGGAAGAAAACGATAAAAAAAAACTCGTTTTGTTCTGTTTTTATTCGTAGCTCTGCAGGAAAAGTCTGGCAAGGCGTTTAGCCGATGCATATTGAAAGACAGCAGCTTTGAGTGCCAGGTTGCAGATGCTGTTACCACGGCGATGTGCCTCGTGACGACCTGTTAATGTACATGTCACTTCTGCAACTGTACATTCAGAATGTGCTGCTATACAGTCTTATAAGTCACTATCAGTTTGTGTGATACCAGCAAAGAGATTAAAGTATGTCACCTTTTTAAAAAATATTTCTTTACATATCTGTTGAAACTGTCATATGTTGTGACACTGTGGTATGAGACGAATAATCTGTGAAAAAAACCCCCAAAAGACAAGCCTCAGTTCAGCCAGGAGGCAGATCTTAGTGCTGTCAATCATGTTTATGTACTCTCTGCTACGCTACAGCTTCTCCATCATCAGTATTTGTAGATGCTAAAGCTAGTTAGCATAGCCACTGATAATGGTTTTATGAAACTGTGAGTTGTTTGTCCACCATTAGTACGTTTAACAGCACATACAGGAGCATGATTGACAGCACTGAGACCCTCCTTCTGACTCTCATTGGTTGTTTTCTTCATTTTTGAAAACCGCAATAGGAATTTCTGGAGGAACTTGATTTTTTTTACACAGATTATATCTCATGTTAGACTGCCACGCATTGGTGACAGTTTCAACAAATATGTCAAAAAAAAATTTTTTAGTAAAGGTTACATACTGCAGCTTTAATGATGCTGTCAGCCCAGTGCTTTTCTGCTTATATTACATTTTGCTAAATAGTCTGACGCCACTGCTGGGTGGACTGAACTGAACTGTTCCCGTACGGAGCGGGCCTCCTCCCTACATGTAATATAAAACCTGACTGAAATGCGTTGGCACATGGTGAAACAGGTTTGTCAACAGAACAGAGCGCTGATGGTTTCATTTGTTGTTTATGCTCTGATCAGCTTTTATGTTTGTGTGGTGTATTCAAAGTGTGGCCTTGGGGCCACTGGCAAATGTTAGGTGCAACACAAACTGTTTGTCTGTCTAATAACTGTGCTTTTTGCATCCTCTTTAAATTCGCAGTGAATAGGACCACCTCTGCCCGGTGACTTTTACTCGAAAGCAGACTTCGGTGAACCCAAATCTGCTTTTGGTTAGTTTATGAAATGTGGAAAATGCTTTCAAGTAGAAAGCATTTTCAAAAAAATAAACTCAACAAAACACAAGTGACCCAAATTCTTTTTCCAAGAATGCTCTTATTCTTCCTATATTTTCTTCTTATTATTGTTTTTTTTTCTCCATCAAACACAAAGATTTTTTAATCTGGAAGCCTTTCTTCTAATAAGGCAAATTTGCCTGAAACATTGGTTTATACATTAATTACCTTCAAAACAAATCTACCTCATTACCTCTTGGTTTATTGATTGGCACTAAGAGAAAAATATATATATATTTTGTTTTTAAAATATGTATTTCTTCTTTCCCCCTGGAGTATCTTAAAAATATCCAATTTCAATCAATGTGACAAAAAGTCTTGAAATACTAAATCTTACCAAGTAATTCTGTCTAGTCACAAAACTCTTGGTGCACTTGAAATAATACAAAAGTGACATAAAATGAACTTTTCATCAAGATATAAGAGCTTGTTTTAAGGCAATAATTCCCTAACATTAATGAAAAAGGACTACTGTAGTTACACTGGGAACCTTTTGTCACTTAACGACTTTAACTTCGTTTCCATTACAAATGTTTCCAATCAAACGCAAAGTCGGCGGATTACTGGTCACCGGCTGAGGGTTTGATGAAACACAACGAAGTGCGCCAAAGAGCTTGAGGTTGATCTATTAAGTTTTGATCCATTTCTGGCCTTGTGGAGGAAAACAAATCTGTCACTTAAATCATCTTTTACAACAATTATGCAATCTTCCAACAGAGTTTAGACTTCAGGTTTAACAAAACCCGAGAATAAAACAAGAATAAAACCCCTGGTTACTTGCTAGCTGAAGCCGTCGTCATGGAAACACCATCGTATTGGTTGCGGTCGCCTTCGAGACTGCAGTATTCCCTCAGGACGTTGAGTATTTTTTTTTCTGTTAAGATGGGTATTCGGAAAGATTATACTCCGATTGACCAAAGATCATTTATCACAGGAACATTTGCAACTCCTTTAATTATCTCTGGCGGCCATTGCAACACTACATAACTTTACAGACAAGAACATCTGCTCTGTAACAAAAGAGTTGATGTAATGGCAGACAATGTTTTCCTCGGAGGGGATTTGAGGACATCTGAGCTCACAGATCTCTACGAAACGGCGTAGAAATGAGTTTGAGCGTTGAGAGTTCTTTTGTTTGATTTGTGATGGCATCAGACAATTGATTTTTTTGGGGGGGGATATATTTGAATCTGGACCAAGTTTGAAAAGCAGACCAAAAATGAAACAAACAAACAAACAAACAAAAAAAAAAATCCCCAGGAGCAGCTTGAAAATCAAAAATGTTGAGCAACGTTTGATCTCCCTGTGAAACGAATCCCTTTGGCAGTGAGGAAACGTCAGGATAAACACAAGGGTTGTTAGCGACAATGAATTACAATGAATCTGTGAAGCATATCTGAGCGTATCCCTCCTGGTAAAGATCATGATGGCGTTGTTGTCTGGCACGTGGGGACGGATTAACCCCGTAGCGTGTGTGTAAATTCAAAGTACACGAAGAAAAGAAAAAACCCTGTAACATCTGTTGAACATCTCTGCTCATGACTTTAATTAAGAAGTTAGAGATATGAGCTCTGCAGCTTTTTTGGATGCTTGTCATGTATCTCGGAAGCCGCTGCCATGGCCAACAACATTGAGGAGGTAAAGTCATTTAAAGTCCGCAGAAATGTGGCAAGTCAGAGTCAATACTTCTGGTTGCGTGAAAACTCGTGCGGCTCTGCTTTCCATCACAACCGGAGGGCGTTTGTTTTTGCCCGTACTGTTTCACTGTTTGTAGCAGAAATAGCTCTGAAACTGCAGCTCTGGTTTATGTGTTTATGTCCTTAGCAGCTAAACGATACACCTTTTAGCTTAGTCAGCAGATTTTTGTGTTTCCTCCCTCGCCCCCCAAAGGCTTTTAAGGCCTGCTTTATACTCTGGCAGAGATTGTCGAGGCCTTTTGACCCCAAAGCGCATTCTTGAAGCCTCTTGTTTTTTTCCCCCTCTTCTTTTCCCTTCTTAAGCTTTCTTCTTTCGCTTAATCTCTTTCGCATATGACAATCCATGTATTTCTTGCCTTTTTTTCTCTTCTCTATTGTGTGCTGATCTCCTTACCTCTCACAAAATGTTTCAAAGTTCAAGTTACTGACTAGGGCAATATATTATAACAACCTACATTTATTTATGATGTACTATTAAGATACAGTCTGTCTGTATCTTAACAGAGGTCATTTTATTTCTCATAAAAGAAAAAAAAAAGCAACCTGTAAATCAGATAGATCAATCATGAGCAGCTGAATAAACTTTGCTTGCATAGGCACGTTTTGTACTGGCAGCTTTTCATACTGAATAAGTTCAGTGAACTTTATTCAGGCATACTCTGGGTGGATTCACACCAGTTCGGTTTGGTCCTATTTAATCCAACTCTAGATCCTTTGCCTAGAATGTTTGGTTTGTTTGTGGAGGTGTGACTGTGTAATCAAGCTCTTGAAAACGCTGGTTCACCTACGTACCTTGGTCTCGGTCTGCTTTTCGACCGGAAACCGCTCCAAAAGCAGGAAGCGGATCATAGCACAAGGCATTTTGGGTAAACGCAACCAAAACAAACGTGCGAGTCTAACGCTTAAGAAAAGGTTTGGGGTCTTTTACCAATGACAAAAGAGAAATCCTATAATTGCTAAAATCATTGCAAAATCAGCCGCTAGAACACAGTATATTCATCGTCATGGTCTGGAAATCAGAGATTTGATTGTTGGTGACATGGTGCGTTATCCTACTGGAAGTACCCTTTAGAAGATGCAATCTGGTCTTGAAAGATGGACATTTGTTGGTCAGCACCAGTACTCAATGCCAATAGAAAACAAATGTTTCTGTAGCTTATACAATTTCCGTCAAAGAGTTGTAGTAGATGCTGTTGGCTGTAGGCAAGAGGAATCTCCAGTAGTAGCAATCTGCATTTCAGTGAATCTGAGGAAGTCTCTAATTGAAGATGTTGTATAATCTCCAGAGATGAACTGCAGCCTACGTTTCCCGATTGACCCCTGGTTTGGGTTTCGTCTGTAGCAGCCTATCCACTTCAAGGTTTGACGATGCGTTGGGTTTTCTGAGACTGATGTTGCTGCTTGTGAAACTCTCCTAGGTTCCACAATGGCTGAAACGACTAGACCAGTCCATTGGGCACTAACCACCTTACCACGTCCAAAATTAGCTAAACCAAACCTCCTTCCCATTCTGGTGCTCGGTTTGAGCTTCAGAATGTTGTCTTCAATAAATGTGTGGAGTTGCTGCCGTGCAAATTACCTGTCTTGCCATTTTTGTTTTTACTGCCAATTCAACCAGTGTACCCAATAAAGTGGCCTGCTAAATTAAGCCTCCTGGGTTACCAACTAACTACTAACTGCTAATTAAAGACATAGACGGTACCATCACACAAAGCTGTGTTCTGACAGTTCTTTGTGTGGCAGGGGACACGTAATATTGTTGCAAACTGTGAAAGCGTTTCACCAATTGCTTATTTTGAAGCAACTTATCAGAGTTCGTGTGAACACTGGGAATGTTTGGGGTGTGGCTGATATAAACCTCAGATTAACAGTCAAGAGGAAAACACATTCTTCTGAGCAAAAAGGCGCACCATGCTGGAGGATGCAAAACAAAGCTGACTAGCTTTTTAAACAAACACCCTTTTAGGAAATATTAAACTGCAGCTTCATATGTCTTGTGACTGGGAATCTGCTGATGTGTTGCTCAATATTCGGTTAGTGCTTGAGGCTTTTATGTGGCTACGTTTGCTCCAGATTAAGATCAGCCCATGGTCACCAGGACCGCCATTTGAATGTAGCTGAATTTCAGAAAATCTGGAAATGCTCTCCAGGATGTTTCTTAGCTGCCTGTGGAATCTCCCACATGTATGGGAGGTATCTGCATCTCCTCCATTAGTTTCATCCTTCCTTTAGACGAGCAACACAATCAGAACTTTTATCTGTCTATCTGCAGCGCGGTTTTCAAGATCTTGCTGGGATATTAGTCTTTTAATCCTGGAATAGTTTTTCAGGTGATAGAAGGCTGATTTTGCAAGGGTTTTTATGTGACTCTAAATTTTCATTTCTGATTTCGTTTAGCTGCTAATCATTAGCTTCCAGCTGTAAAAGCTGAAGCTGTGTGCTAACTCTTGACCGTTCCCCCTTAGAAGTTGCAACATTTTTATGATTATCATTTCTCAACTGCAGTTAGAAAATTTCTTCATGTCTTCAAGTTATTTCACCCATAAACCATTATTAAAAACTGTGTTTAAATTCTTTAAGGAAAACATCCAATGTCTAGATGCCCAGATTATCCGGAATACCAAAGTTAGCTTAAGCTAGCTTGAAGCCTGTTCCAATAGTTACCTTGTCAACAGGGTGGTTTCTGGTCATGTTTCTTGTAATTAGCTGTTATTTAGACATGTATGATAACACTTCCTCTTTCTTTATAGAACAAATTTGCATTTCAAATATTTTCCCTTATACATAGCTGACGGCAGGGGATTATTAGCTGTGTATTTTTTTTTTCACAATTTCATGCTACGTGAACAAAAAGTGAAATGGAAGGGAAAGGGAAATTCTTTATCATATTCAACATGCAACAAAACTTTGATTTTATTTGTTTTAGCACATATGTTATCACATTGTTGATCACTTCTGAACAATAAAACACATGTGTTGCGTTATGGCCGAGTGAACACCCCAAGGCCTCAAATTTATGATAAAACTTGCACTTTAGTATCAGGAAATAGAGTTATGATTTCTAAATCCCATTAAGAACAATCTTATGTGTATATTTCAGAGGCATATAATGTTAATAATACTGAATTAACTACTGTCTGTGATTATTATTATTAACATTATTATTATTATTATTAAGTTATGTGTCATGACGTTAACTCCCCAGTCAGCGGTGACGTACAGATCAGCCACCGCTGACTACCACGCACGTTTTAGATGTTTTCCCAGAATGAACACAACACCTGGCTCGGTTTGATGGGTAAATAACAGGCCTCTGCAAGCTGCTGAGGGAATCCATTGTTTTGAATCGGGGCGGGGAAACGCATCCAAACCCTGCAGATTAGCGTGAGAGCACGGTCGAAGAAAAGCCCACGATCTCTAAAAGCGGACCATTTCATTCTGAAATAAATATGTGCCTTTCTGTTTTGTCTCGCTTTGTTTGCCGTACTTGCAAAACAGCAAAGAACAACATGTTATCAGTTCCCAGCAGTGCTCGACACGGACGCCAGCCTTCGCTCTCACATACACGGAGCCACTCAGAGCTCTTCACTTTTACTGGTCGGGAGTGTTTTTTGTGGCAGCAAAAACATTTGTACTCCCTTGCAAATGTTTACTTGTGTGTCCAATGAGAATAACAGTCACTAATCTTACTCAGTCACTTTAGGCCTTTCGATGTTTGAAGTGTATAAGGCCTATTACCAGATTGGTTTATTTTATATACACTTATGAGTCATTCTGGTTGCGCAAAATCCAAATGACTGTTTTTCCCATCCATCCATCCATTTTTTCTCCCCACTCCTCAAATGATCCACGCTTTTGTTGTTGTTTTTCTCTTTTGTAACTTATATATTAATGCTGTTGAAAACATTCCGTATTAAAAGTCTGTTTCAGTCAACTGGTTCATACACCGCTAAATATTATCTTAAGAGAACACACCAGGTCGTCATTCTTCAGGTATTTTCCCCCCTCGGCTTCTGGGAAATAAAAGTGTTGCGCAATTTCAAAATGTAATTTGAAAATGGTAGCAGCATGGCGTTCCACCCGAGCTCTTCTGGGTTTGACAACTTTAATTTCTCAGTCTTTTTTCAGCTCAATTTAGTCCACAGACCATATTAGAATTTTGTTTTTTAAAGAAAACCTAAAGGTTACTACTTTATGCACCTATTTGTGTTGGTCTATCACATAAAAACTTAACAAAACACAACAACATCGTCATGTCGCAAAGTGTGAAAACGTTTAAGGCATATAAACACTTTGGCAAAGCGCTGCATATACAGCCCACTCTTTGCTAGAGAGGAGCTGTTTGTTTTTTTGCCAGTTAAGGTTTAAAAAATACACATCAGGAAAGAGTGATTTTTATAAACTGGGACAGGAAACCAAATGAAACAGAGCTAAAATAGACACAATTGACCTGAAAGTGGATTTGTAAGGAATCTGCTCTCTGAGGAGACAAATAATGACTCAACTGGAAATCATCCACTGGGGGAATCGGTGGGGAAAAGAACGTTGTCGGCACCAACGCTTATGTACAAGTGGACCGCAATCTCAGTCTGGAGCGTAAACAGATAAGAGGAATTTAAAGGGACGTTTCATTGCCAGATTTTGTTTTTGGGACAAAAGCATAAAAAGACACATGGATTTACAGAGCGCTTCCTGTAGCTGCTCTGCTGTGACCTCTGGCCCAGAGAGGACTGTGGGAAACTTGGAAGTCGGTCAGCCATAGAACTGTGATCCTACATAATCCCAACTATTTTCCTCCCCTCAGTCCCTCTGACATACTTGAACGTCTTTCTTCAAGGTTTCTATCCAAGGTTTCTCAGCTTGGTTCTGCTCAGGTCGCATCATTATCTGTAGGTTAAAGCTCCAAAAAATATGGAGGCTTGATCAGTATTGTGAGGTACGCAACAGACGTTTTTACTGCTAGCTTCAATAGCAAGACCCCTGATGACATCTCAAAATGTTCAATCATTGATCATTAGCAGCAGTATTACACACTTTTTTTTCTGCTGCACAGATTTGCTTTGAAATGATCTTAGAACGTGAAGGGTTAGTGCTTGTTGATGATCTGGAAAGGGACACAGACTATAGAATCAGTTACACGGCCCAATCCGCCCAGAGCCAGGACGCGAGTCATGCTGACAATCGGATCGATTGACTTTGTTTTCCGTAACTTGGATAACAGATCACACCATTTCAAGAAGAAGTTTTCTTCTTTAAATGCTTGTGTCTGCAATCCATGTGGGTTACAATTAATCATATCCAGTCCTGCAGTCACCAAATGTCACCTACAAACTATTCTGGTCCGAAGCCTCGGGTGGCGCAGCGTTTAGAGCTACAAACCTTAACGCAGTCGTCCTCGGTTCCTTTGACGCTTTTCTCTCCCTTTTTCCTGTCAATTACTATCAAATAAAGGCCACGAGTGCCAAAAAATCTTAAAACAACTTTCTCTTCCATCACTGTCAGCTAAACAGACCATAGACATAAAACAAGAGCAGATCTGTTAAGTGAACTAGACCTAAAATGTGTCGTCAACAGGACAGTGAGGAAGATGTTCCTAGAAAACATGCATCCTTAATTAATTAGAAACAGATTTGTTAGTTAATTTTATTTGTTAGCTAACTAATTAAGAATTATTTGCTAATTTTCTAGCTAACATTGTTTAGCTAGTTTGTTTGTCAAGATTTCTTGGCTAATTAATTCGGAATAGATTAGTGTATTTTCTGACCATATGTTCTCCAAAGCAATTGTTAGTGGTTAACTTTTAGATGTGTCTCTGCTTCAACACACCTGAGTCAAATAAGGATCTAAATAGCAGGACTCTGGAGAACTTCACCGCATACATAGAAGGTAATTCAGTCATCTGATTCAGGAGTGCTGGACCAGGAACAAGTCGAAAGGTTGCAGGACTCCGGCCCACAAGGCCTGGATTTGTAGATGTCGGACCCTTTCAGGTTGTGGTTGCTAGGTCCAGATCGAAACCAGATTAGCCAGAATTTGCTTTCTATTCTCATCAGCTCTGGAGCAAACTCCCTGAAAACCGTGTGGCTCCTTTAAATCAGGACTAAAAATATTGCTTTGGATCAAAGAATCCCACTCGTGATTTGCTATTTTTTCCCCTGTTACTGAAGGTAGAAATTGAATTGAGAATGGTCGTGGTTTGTTTTAGTTTCTTTTTTGTACAAAGCACTTTGGATTACCTTATCGTATTAAATAATGTTGTAAAACTATGGAAATTTTATCAGTGTGTACTTATAAAACCTGCCAAATCCCCTTTGCAGAGCTTCAGTCCTGTTTTTTTGCCTCATCTTGTCTCTCCATCCCGTCTTCCACCTGTGGATTGCTAATATCTTGGCAGCACACACCCATAAATCTTTCACACGTCGAACTGTGCAGCAGCTTGTCTGGTTGGACAAGATAAACAAATCAACCTACTTTTCACTCCTCTTGATTGTGCAGTAGTTGTTAATTGAACAATAAGAAGCTGATAACCTTTTACAGGAAAAAAAAAAAAAAAAAGTTTGTTTTGCTTGTTGAAGTCAAAGATTGTGAGATTTTAACTCGGGTTTTGCTGAAAGGACGCCGACGTTTTACCATCAAGCAGAAACTATCTTCCCCAGACGACATTTAGCTTCAGGGGGTGACCACATCAGGGCATCTTTCTCGCATCATTCTCTCCTTTTTGTTTTCTTTCCAGTCAGGACTGCTTTTCCTTTATGTTTCCCAGATGCTAAAACTCATTCTCGTCTCATGTGAAAGGCAGACACGAATGTAGGTCAGCGCCACAGACTGCAGTCCACACACACACACACACACACACATCTCCTCCTCCTCTACTGGAACGGGCTCTGATTGCTGTTCATGCTTTCCCACACTTGTGCCAGGCACTCCACACAAAATGTAGCGTTGCATGACTTCACAGATTCGGCTTACGGATGCAACAGAGCGACCGGATAGTTTTAAGACGACCGCGCTTCCCTCCCCTCTCCCGAGTTTATCCAGACCAGACCGCCTCTGCTACCTCTGTAGAGCCCGATTGATCGAATCTAAATTCGAAAGTGTGTTCCCAAATCAGATTACGTGCAACTAGGACAGACTCGTTAATCTGTAAAGCGTCATGGCGACGTGCCACTGGGCTGCCGTGTTCTTCTCAAGGAAAGTGATTTCATGGCAGTGTGGGTGGATGTGGTTTGAACTTGTCCTGATTCCACTGAAACAAGATGTTTGGTATGCAGTAAAACGGGACGAGACGGTGTGCTTGCCGCTGTACCTACAGAAGTGTGGAGGGTTACAGTGTTTGTCTACATCCGTACAGCTACAGCACTTGCTCTACCAATGAGCTGTGTCGCCCCACTTAGACGGTTTTTTATTGATTCATACATTTTTGGCTGCAGCACAAAGTCAGCCTGGTAAAAGCCAGCCCATTGTTCTACGCTTCCCTTCGTCTCAAACTCATTTTCATCTTGGGCCAACTAAAATATCAATAAGAAGCTGGATTTTTCTGTGTTATGTAAGCATTTCTCAAAATGAAACTGATCAGCCCAGAAAGGATTTCATTATTGTTCTTGTGGGGTTTTGTTGCAATGAAAATCACAGATTTTGTGGTGCTAATTTAGAAATATTTGTGAGGAATTTTTACGATATTTACGCTAATATGGGATATTAAAAGTGATTTTTTTATTAACATTAAGTAAGGCTGAGGCAGCAGTCCAAAAACTTGGCCGACTGACCAATTTTTGAGAAAATTGGCCGACTGACCAATTTTTGAGAAAATTGGCCCTTTTTTTGAGCCAATTTTGAGAGAAATTTGCAGTAAAGTCAGAAAAAAAATTGAATTTTGCAGATTTGTGAAAAACTGGAGGGACTTATTGACATCATTTGGAGTTTAGAGGGCCACATTAAAAGCTAAGGCAGGCCAGATTGGGACCCCGGGCCTTGAGTTTGACTCATGTGGTCCAGAGAGTCTGGACTCCAGAACTGATATACTACACTGGGATACTTCAGGGGCGACTTTAGGGCCAACTTGTCTTGCTTCCAAACTTGTCTTGCAAGACAAGTTTGGAAGTAAGACAAGGTGAAGATCTTGGCAACTTGATGGGTTGAACGTTGAGGAAGTCCGGGGACTTCCTCAACCTTAAGTTGTTCAACCTGTTTACATGTCAACACCAGGACGATCGAATGCCAATGCTTTGCTTTGTCTTGTTAGCCTGTGTAGCCGAAGCCACAGTTCACACCTGTTTAAATGGACATTTTAAAAAAATCCTCAGAAGGATATTGTCAGAAAAAAATGTTGTGAAGCAAAATCATCTTAATTCTACTGAACTGACTTGAAAAAGCTCCGCTTGCTAATGTGAAAATGTAATGTTGTGTTTCCCGTGTCTCGATGTAGGCGCCTTCGCCAAGGTGAAGGAGAGCCAGCGGATGAGTGACGAGGGGAAGATGGACCAGGACGAAGCGGACGGGATCAGGAAACGGTGCCGGACTGTGGGCTTTGCCCTCCAAGCAGAAATGAGCCACTTCCATCAGCAGCGAGAGGTGGACTTCAAAGACATGATGCAAGCCTACCTCAGGGAGCAGATAGCCTTTTACCAGCGTGTCGGCCAGCAACTGGAGCGCACCCTGCGCATGTACGACGGCCTTTGAACACTCCAGACTCACTCCACATGCCAAAACTTCAAGAAGCAAAGAATGAATTTTGACTCTATTTTTTATATATATATATATATATATATGTATATCAGGGTGCTTGGTATAGACGGAAAAGAAGACCCGGTAGTTACTGAAGCGATGCACAAAGCCAGTCATTAATTCACCCTGATGGATTCAAAGAAACGTTTTTAAAAAGACCTACTGTATCTTTTATATCTAAAGTACACTTCAAATAGGCAAAGTCAGTATATTTTATAGAATTTAAGTTGTTTATGACAATGAAAATTAAAAGTACAGGTTAGACATTGTACACATTCAAAGTGGGGATGCACATAAATGAAGCCATAAAGCGGGTCCTGTACTTTTATTTTCCCGTCTCTTAAAGAGATCCATGAATAGTTGTATCAATAGACTTTTATTTCACATGGAAAAACAATATAGTAAAAAGTTGTAGAGTATAGTTTTTTACATCTGCTTAGTTCCTACAAATTTAAATAAAATATTGCCACACGGACGTCGCCATATTGTTTACACCGCATTGCATTCTGGGTAGAATGACATATGCTTGGTCCTACACCGCTAGCTCCGAACAGTAATTTTTGCGCTATAAACAACGTTGGGTTTTGTTTCAGCTTGAACTGAAGCGCGATTAAACGGAAGGTAATGGAGAAATGACAAGAGGAAATGAAGATGAGGAGGCGCAAACAGAGGAAGAGGTGAGATTCGGCCGAAAAAGCTAGCGTTTGCTCTGATTTTGCGCTGGCTCCTGCTCCTCTGCCAGGTATACCGCGTGTTAAAAACAGCGACCTCTCCGCATGTGAAAAATATAATAAAGATGTAAAAAAAAATTTGAAGTAATTATGAGTTTTTATGTGTCACAAACAACAACTTTTAGGTTAATTAAAAAAAAAATCACAACGTTTTTTTTTTTTTTTTTTTTTTAGCTAACATGCTCCAAGCTACTCGAGGATACTTTTAAAACAATCATGGTGATTCCTTCAGGCTGTATCTGGAAATTATTTTAAACCAAAAAGATGAACAGCATTTTTTTTTTTTTTTTTTTTTTACATCGGCAGTTAAATGATCTTGATTTTTTTTTTTCTGCTCAGTAATGAGGAATGTTACGTTAACTTTGCTGAGAGCACATCCTGCTCAGGTCTTGGCTGCTTTAACTTTCATGTCAGCTGTTGCAAAATCACGAACGCCTCGGCGCGCGTTTGGACTACTACAGTCGACTTTAAGTAGTTTTCTTTCAGTTTGTGCCTTTGGGGAAACTTTTATTCTTTTTTTTTTTTTTATATATTTTGTAAGTTTACCATGTTCTTGTGTACCGCAGGGGGGAATTGTTTGTATGAGCTTAGTGTGTCGGGACAAGTTTGCACATGTCTTTTTCATGGTCATAGTCGTGGGGTTTGTTTTATGTTGTGTGGCTGAAGTCTTAAGATGAGTCAAAAGCTGTGCTTAACTCCCTGCTACGTAGCGGAGAAAAACAAATGTATAACTTTATATGTAGCAGCAATTTGAAATTACGTAATGGAAACGGTGTAGTGAGCGAAAGGGAGACACACTGTCTTATGTGCTGGATGAAAGGAAAGGTAGCGCTCTCATGTCTGTACAATAAAGAGATATTACTATAGTTTGTGTTTTTTTTTTTATCTTAAGTTTCCCTGATATCATGTTTTTACACATCTGAAAGACCCGCAGAGCTTTTGCTCTATTTCAAAGAATTATTTGAACTTCTTCAAGAGCCCCATTAACTGAAATATTTATTCAGCTGTAATATTTAGTGCCATGCAAGCGTGGTTCCACGGTTCAAGCTACGATATTAGTGTTTCATGGCTTATTTTACACATTAAAAATGAACTAGTTTATGTTTGCAGTTAATTGTGTGAAATCCCAAAAAACTAAGACGAAAGTAGAAACGCAATCACTTTTGTTTTCTCTTGATTCATTGGGCTTAGCAGCTCAGTTCTGGGAAAACGTCCCACAATGTTTATGTAGAAATGTGTATTTAATGAATCTTTCAACAGTCTCACTTAGGAGCATTTCTGAGGTCAGACAATAATGTTGGACATCATTTAGTCACTTCTCTGAGTGTGCTAGTCAAGTTCTTCCACACCAGTCTTGTGTCTCCAGTTCATGATTGGCCTTCATGTTGGAACAGGAACGGAGCCAAAGTTGGGGATATGAAATGATCCAAAATGTCTTGGTACGCTGAAGGAATGCAAGTTCCTTTCACTGGAACTAACGGGTGGAACTAACTCCTGAAAGACGCACCGCCCCCCGCAGCAATCTTTACGGTTGACGCAATGCCATCAGGTAAGTGCTTTCCACCTGGGGGCTGCTGGCCCAAACTTGCCTACTAGATGGCCAGAGCACATGAATCGTAAATGTAGAGGTCACTGGTCTAGACTCAAGTTGATTTTATACACCTGTGGCCATGAATGTGATCCGATGGGTGACCCAATACTTTTAGAAGCGTATATAATCATATCAAAGCAGTATAATACAGCCACATAGGCCGATTCAAATTAAAGACGTTCCAATTTGATAACCTCAGTCAGAATACAACACACTTAAACTGATCTTTAAATGGCTAAACTCATCTTTTGCTGAACATTATTATTATATGACGAGGAACCTCCTGTCTTCGGTGTCCTTATTGAATTTTAGATGAGACATCTTCTTTCAGCCCAAACTGTTGTAGGGATGGTTGTTTTCAAGTTTAAAGAAAGAGTTATAGCATGTTTACATGCAGTGTCTGCTCCAAATGAGTACAATTTCCAACTTCCAACCGCATAACTTGTCGGCTTTAGATGGCGGGTGTTTGTCATAACTGTAATAAAATCATCACCATGTGATATTATTAACTTGGTTTTTTTAGTGGTGCAGTTGAAGCAAATGCTTAAATATAGCAATACGCTGCCTCCTGGTTTAATTATGGTTGGGTATTTTGACCTCTGTTCTTGGCACAGATGGCAAAGCACATTTTAATTGCTTGGTTTCCTGGTATCGACCAAACATTTATGCATAGTCTATAAATTTTAAAAGAGATTGAGGTCTGGGGTCATTCCAGAGGTTTTGTTGCTAGAACTCTCTGGTTATGTTCAACCTTCAACTGTCTGAGTGAGTCAAACTTTAGGTAAAAGAAAATGTGCTAAGATGTTTGAAAACCACCTATGGTTCAGCCAATTGTAAACTGGAACAGGCTAGAAGACCGGTATCGCTGTGCTGTCAGTTAGCCAGTTAGCATCAAAATGGACTTACAGAGCGCATTGACCATCGGCTCCAACATTCACACCTTCAAGGTTAATTGTAAACATGGAATAACGTTTTGGTCAAACAAGCCAAGAGGTCCAACTACTGCAGTGATTGGGGACCAAAATTGTAAAATTGGTTATATTTTCAGCTTCACTTTCACACAGCACGACTCAGACTCTCCTAATATCTCTTGAGCGCAACTTCCTTCTTCACAAAATGTACAAAAAGAAAAAGAATGGATGGCTTCAGGTTTTAGAGGTCTCTTTTGTCTTTGTAAGACTGTGTACAAGGGTCATAGTACATAGAAAAAAGATGTCAATTTCTGCTAAATAAAAACTGCCATTTTCTAAACCCCCCCAAACTTAGCAATTTCAATGTTTTTTTTTTTTCTATCACATTTCTGTGATTCTCAAAAATTCTGAGTTTTTTCTGGCAAATTTTTGAATTTCCATACTCAGAAATTTTATTTGTTTTCTATCTACAATGGCCCCAATACGCCGCCATATTATTGTTCCCGCTAATGCTACGTAGGGTGTTTATTTTGGGTGCATTTACCCACAATCCCCTGCGCTGTAGTCCGCTTCCTGTTTTTACGCGTTCCAACCGCGGCAGAGCAGAGTCCTGTTTCAGCCGAGTCACAAGCTAGGTTAGCATCAGAGTTCGGTTGCTCGTTCCCACCTCGTCAAGCGAAACCGGACTTTCCAGGTAAACTCACTAGAGATGGATAAAGCCTTGTTCAGTCCAAAAATGTTTGTTACATTCCTCTGAAAACGCCAAGTTAAATTGAAGTACTGAACGTCCTACGGCGGTGTTTAATGAAGTCTTAATGAGTCTTCATTATGATAAAACAGGGTTTGCTCTCTCAGTGGTGTGCTCATGTGTCAATAAAAATGACAAATTAATTTCTCAAGAGCATTTAAAAAGGGAGATTCATGTGCTGGTGCCTTCACAAATGGTAACTATATTCTGTCTATTTTTTAAGACATTTGTTTTTCTTGTAAAAAGGAGACAAGGAACAAAGTGGTTGACGTCGCTGTAGTTTGTCCATATGAGCAAAGAGATTTTCCACCAGACCACTGGCTTTGGTGGTGCAGTTCAATTTTGCTCTCTGGTTTTGTAATTGTATCTGCTCCTCTCTGAGGAAAATGTGAAGAGGGCATTGCGAGGAAAAAAAAAACAAAAAAAAAAACATTCCACAAAGAAGCTATCATGGACACCAAATACCATGTATGAATGTGTGCAAACTAAAAAGCCAGAATCCATCTGAAGGCTGGCTTATGGCTGTGGGAGCCCGCATGCCTCTTAGGCAGTTTTGAAGTAACGGATGGTGGTTTTCAGTTTGACTTTTAAGTTTTAATATAGTCCGAAATCTCAGCCAGAGTTTGGTAGTAACTAGTTACATTTACCCAACTACATTTACTTGAACTTTTTTTGGGTAAAAAAAAAAAAAAAGTACCATGCTACTTTTTACTTAAGTAATTTTAGTATGAAGTACTGCTACTGTTACTTGAGTAAAATGTATGTCTCCTCTACTCACTGTAAGTGACTTCAAGCAAATTTGTTTTAACCAAAAGTTCACCAGACGCACACCTGCAGTTTTTATTAAAAGTTTCATAAGATTTAAATTAGAAGGTCAGTTTAATGTCTTGATTCTTTTCTGCATGTTTGCAAAATCCTTTAATCTCCCATGGCAACCATTCAGCTGTGCAGAATGCCTGGATGAACCTAGCCCCGCCTTCGAGACAAAGCTCCTCCTCTTTCTGAGGCACAGCTCCTCCTTAGAGCTGTACCCTCCAAGCTTCTGCCTCACAGAGCAGGCCTCACTTCTCACTCCTCCACTCAGCTCCTTCAGACTAGCCAGAAGCAATTAGCAAACACCTGGTAGAACTGCACATCAGCTGAGCTCATTATACGAGCTACGTCTCAGTAAAACGCTGGCTGAAATGTTGATAAAGGGTTAATAGAGGAGCCGATTTCCTGGCGTTTCAGAAAGAGCAGGAGCTTCTTAAAGAGACAGAGGCCCAATTTCAAGTAAAATTTCTTTTAAGCCATATTTGACACTTTTGGTAATACAATTACTTGAGTCTGCCGTAAAATACCACCATATGCCTGGAAAAGAAATCTATGGGGAAATTGAATTTCTTTTAATGCCCCCATAGATTAAAATTTAATTATCCTTAAAATACTAAAATATCCACACAAATTTTATATTTTGGTCTGTCGTTTGGTGTAATTTTTAAATATTAAATGATTCATGTTTTGATAAGTTACTCTGTATACTTTAGTCGTTTTACCAAATACTTTATCCTTGCTTTAGTAATTTCTGAAACGGCTACTTTTTACCTTTACTTGAGTAAAATTATATTGCAGTAGAGCTATTCTTACTTGAGTCCCATCTTTGGCTACTCTAGCCACCTCTGGTGTCAATTTGGTTCTTACGTGACTTGTTCAGTTGACAAATTTCTTTACCTCTTGCCTCACCACAACCACAAACTTCAGCGTATTTCATTGGGATTTAATTCAAGTGACCGACCAGAACCGCTTTCTAAAGGGATTGAAGAAGCGACTCCACACGTTACATCTAGTGTGCCTTTTTGTTGCCGTTTGCTTTTGTTTCTACACTGCAAATCAGATTTGTGACGACGGGACGCTGTTCTGAGGACGAGAGCTTTTATGTTTGTGGGAGTTATCATGCTGAGACGCAGATGTGGTAACAAAACACAAAGCTTGAAGAAGTATGTGACCGTCCTGCCCAGAGGGCCGTGGGGAGAGGTGTGTTAGGTTTGGCCCGGAGAGGCCTGTCTCTCTCTTTTTTTTTTTTTTTTTTTTTCTGTTTGTTTTGACACACATTGATTTACAAGACACTGTGGCTCTGAGTGTGGACAAATCAATAAAATATTATATCACAACAACCATCAATATCCCAGAGACAAGTTTATTCACCTGAGCTCTATGTTTACCTCCTAAAACAGTGATTTGTTGTGCTTGTTTTGTCATTTTCCATACAATAAATTCAATGTATTCTGTTAGGTTTTCTGCATGATGAACCATTTTTATCCCATCCCGCTTCATTTTCCTTCTTGGTAGTGAAATAATGTGTCCGTTTGCCTTCAGAAGTCACCTAATTTACTAAATAGAGTCCAGCTGTGTGCAGTTTAGATAAAAACAAATGGCCCGGTTAAAGTTAAAGACCTAAGTTCAACTGAAAGGTTGTTAACTGGAGCTGGATGGCAAATGTTGCAGCCTCTGGATCAGGGGTGTCAAACTCCAGTCCTCCAGGGTCGCTGTCCTGCAGTGTTTAGATGTGCCACAGGTACAAAACACTGTAATGAAATGGCTTCATTACCTCCTCCTTGTGTAGACCGGTTAATGACCTAATTATTTTATACAGGTGTGGTGCAGCAGAGACGCATCTAAAAGTTGCAGGACAGCGGCCCTCAAAGACTGGAGTTTGAGACCCCTGCTCTAGATGTACAAAACTGGTACGCACACAACCTAAACAATGTTTCATTTATACAGCCAAAAGTTATTAGAAAGAAAACTATTGAATTCTTGTCATTTTTATAGTTAACATTGGCCTATCATAAAATCTCAAGATTGTGGTTGTAATGGATGGAAATGTGGAAAAAGTACAAAGAGCTCATTATGCGTGCTGAAAAGATCACTTGCAGGATAAATTAGACACTCAAAATATACTTCAGAATAGCCTTTGAAGCAAACAATTTTAGACTAAAGACACGCTTTTCACTTTTTGCATCTAGAATACTTGGAAAAAGGGTAAGATTCTAGCTAAGCAGATCTATCAGGCTGTATGTGGCTTAAACTTTCAGTGTTTTAATTTGATTTTTTTTTCAACCACTCCTGGTATAGACTGAAATCCTTCAGTCCAGGAACGTTTTATTAAAAATTTCCTTGAATGACTCAAGCTCTCCTGCCGAGCCGATTCTTGGAGGCACTTTACAGAAATGCCAAGCTGCAGCTTGCAGATCTGGTACAGTACGTTCAGGTGGAGACTAATTCACCCCCTCCGGCTTTAATGTGTTCCAGATGCTCCGAGGGCAAACGGAGAAGGTTAAAAGAACGAGGTGGACGGGACGGCGCTGTTGATGCCGAGCTTGTTGAGCCGCTTAAAGAAAATAAAATAAATCTGCGGCCAGTCAACGAAGGTGACTCGACGTTACGGAGAAGGTAAGGAAGTCCAGATGTTTTTGTCCGAACTCTGGGCCTGGGAGGGAAGGTAATGTTTCTGGTAATGGGATGCAACTGACGGTGATGTCACCTTTTACGGCACGCACCAAAAGGAGTTGTCATCAAGTTCCCCCTGAAACGCCGGGGCTCGCGGAGGAATGAACGAAATCTAAATCTGACCCATCAATCACCGCGGGAATTAAGAGTGTTGATAGCTGAGTTAGAAAGCGTTTTCAGACCAATTAAGTTTATTTTTTACACACTCCTCCGACGCTCCGAGAGCGTTTGGGGAAAAGCTAAAAAGGAGTTTAATGGTAGGGAAATTACAGCTTGGAGAAAGTCCAGAAACCCCTGAAGTGATGCCAGCTAACCGTGCACTTCTCCGCAGCTCCCAGATTCGTGAGGTGGGGGAAAGGTTTGTAGAAACCGGTCGCGTACGCCCTCTCAGACGCTTTTTCCATCAGACGCAGCTGATTCCCGGGACCAGTTGACAACGTCTTTCCCAAGGTGGCTGAAACGGATCCATCGCGCTGCGTTCCGAAGAAAAAAAGAAAGCTGAAGAAGTCTGGAAGCAGTTTAGTTTATTTGAATTTCATAGGAAAATATCCAGCTAATTTCAAATCTAGTCGTAGTTGACAAATGCTTTCTAAAAACTTTAATGGATCAACCACAACTTTTATTGGGCTTTTATGTGACAAGCCACCATGACATAGTGCACAAATGTGAAGCAAACCCCCCCCCACAGTTTTCTGAAAACTCTCCAAGTAAGAATCTGAAAAGTGTGGCCTAGAAGCAGTGGTGCCCCAAGAGGGGCAGAAGGGGCAAAATACTACAATACTGGCCACCCCATTTGGCTCCCCAGAAAGTTTTATATATATATATATATATATATATATATATATACACACATGTTTAATTCTATGATCATCTTTGTAAACTTGAAATGTAAAAATTTATGTCTTAGTATCCATTTGTGTCAAACGTAGTTTAGAAACATTAACTGTAAACTGTTAAATGCTTCAGTGGAAGGATACTCCATTGTTGCAATAAGTAGGCGTTTTATCCAAATGTCCATCGCCGTGTTTTTGTTAAGCTAAATTTGCCTCTGAGTTCATTACGCTGTCTCTCCTCACTAATGTTTTCACTCGCGTTTGTGACTCTGCCTTGCTGACCGAAGCACAAGACCGTGCAACGCGCTGCTCTGAGCTAAGAGAGGCTTCACCAGCTCTACCAAAGGAAAACATTCCCTCAGCGTGGTGCTGCCACTATGTTTCACTACGGGATTGGTGTGCTCAGAATAAACTTAGAGTGCTAATTTCCTTGCCTCACATTCACTAGTGTTCAAAGAATCTCTCGAGTCCTTTCCTTCTTTATTTCCATAACATCCAAGTGTCCTTAGCAACTCTGAATCTTAAAGCGAAAGCCTAGACGTCAGAGTGGTCTGTCTTGCAGCCCTTAAGAGACGCATGGTAAAAGCATCATGCCTTTAAGTGGCAGCAGATGTCTATAAAAGAAAAAAAAGGACATAGTGTTAGAATTCAGAGTCTGTATGCAGAGAAGCGCTCCTCTGCTTTTCCCTCCAGGAGCAAACCTCAGTCTGCCTTAATGAAAAATCAGTCTGCGCTCCTCCAGAAACATGCTGTCGGGCCCCAAGAGCGCCACAAGTGTCTGCATCAACTGTCTGACTGCAAACATGCATCACCCAACTCAGATTTGCCTCACATTCCTGAGTGATCCTCCCTGGTGTACAGCATATGATGTGTATATAGTATGTGATCTGTTTCATATGGCTGCTACTTTGGTTCAACCAGACTGTCTGACCCTCCAGGCTGACACCGCTGATGTTGTCTTGACCCTTGGGACAGAGGGCTTCCATCTTTAGTGTCTGAAGGAAACGAAGGCAGCAGATGGTCGAATCCGCACCACGGTTGAGTGTGGTAATCTCCTCTCCTGCTTATCGCCAATGTCACAAGGCCAAAATCTCACGCTGAAATGTTTCTGTGGATCCATCTTGTCTAGACTGGAAGGGATGTCCAGCGCGACACGTTTAGAATATTTCACAGGATGTTTTGTCCTCGTTCGATTGTTTGCAGAAATTCCTAAGATAACTTTGCTTGGGAGCTGCTGCTTCTTCTTTCTTTTTTTTTTTTTTTTTTTTTAAATTCATTTAACTGCTGGAGGAGCTAACCAAATTTCACAATTTTTGATAGGGGTTTGGAGAGTATATAAAGTAACACTTAAAAAAACCAATGCTGCGAGGACATGGTGGTTCTAAAAACGGGGGTAGACACCAGTTGGACTTCTCCTCTTGTGTCTTGAATACGTTTCACTGCTCAGCCACACACCTTCTTCACTCCTGAACTTGGCTGGGAGTAACAGGCTTACTTTAAGTTGTAGTCAGAAGAATCACACTAATAGGATTGTTAAGGTCACTAAAGCTCTTTCTCCACTGTTAAGTCTCACTGTAGCCGGCTAATGTACGGTTTTGTTTTGAGTGCGTCTCTGTTGGCAGTAGTTGGGAGGTTACACGGTTCAAACAAAGTCATGCAAAAGTATTCATATCACTTGAAACTTTTCCACATTGTGCCACGCTACAACTACAGGCCTTGTTGTATATTGTGAATATTTTATGTGAAAGAAATCCAAAGTATTGGTGTGTCTGTTGATATGTCTGAATCCACCTCTGCATAATCTAATCTCAGCATAAATACATTTGTTCTGCCGACTCCTTAAAAACCTTTCAGAGAGTATTAAAGAACAATTGGCATCATGCAGACTGAGGGGCACACCAGACATGTTGGGGATAAAATATGAAAAAGTCTGAAGCAGAGTTGGGTAATAAAACCACGATTAAGACTTTCAGTAGGCGTTCTAGTCCAATAAAACCAAAGTTAAACTTTTGAGAACACTTTTGAGGCATGGTGATATTTGTGGAGGAAATCTATCACTGGAAAACACACCATACCATAATGGAACATAGCCGTTGCTTAGATGACAACATTTTCAAGTGATACAATGGCTCAGTCAAAGTCCAAACCGAAATCCAACTGAGAATCTATGCCAAGACTTGAGAACTAATGTCCACAGACTCTTTTCATCCTTTGACTGAGCTTTAGCTAGTTTGTGGAGATGTATAGCCAGCATTCTGATCTCCGGCTGTACAAAACTGGTAGAGACATTGTCTAAAAGACTTTCATTTGTAACTGTGGCAAAAGTTGGTTTCTACAAATTATTGACTCCAGCAGTTCGGCATACAAATGCAGACTACACAATTTTGGAAGAGCAAAACTTTCTACTACCTCATAGCATGGTATGTTTCTAATATGTCTTACTTTACGACAATGCCCTCATGCTGTTTACCATCTTTGTGGCAGCCAGATTGTTTTTGTGGCTTCTTCTTTTCCACATTTGTTTCCTTGTCCACCCTCAGCATTCCTCTTTACTCCCAAGTAACTCAATAAAACCGAGGGAAAGCTGACCCAGAATTCAGCAGGACTAGTTAGTCACTTTAGTTTCCTAAAAAAAGCGTCTCTCACAGGGTGAAGGCTCTATTCTGCCTGCCAGGGGTTCCAGGTTAAAAGAGCTGTTCTGTAACACATACAAGGGATGTTTTCTGTTCGGCATGGAACGACTGAAAATACTCCGGGTGAAAGTGATGTAAGCAGAGTCAGCTCTGTGTGGTCCATCTAATTGGTTCTGTGTAATGGAAACCTTACACAAGACATGCATCAGCTAGTTCAATTTAAGATGCTTTTGAGGGTAAAGGTCACATATCCACTGGTGACCACCCCTTCTAATTAATGTTTGCGTCAATGTTGGTTCACTTTAGTAAAAAAAAAAAAAAAGTATCTCTCTCACGAGCAGCCGCTAAATCAATCCAAACTTGTACTACCTACAAAAAGTAGGACTTTGCAAATGTATTGACCCTTTCCTTTGACGTGACATCACAGTCTTCAGAACGGACGGACGTCCAAACAACTGATGCGCTCCTGTAAAGCTTGTCACAAAAGAGACAGTTGATATTCAATCAACAAGTTGACCACAGAGTGTTGCCCGGTCGGCTGCACAAACAGACAAGGATGTAAACCAACCTCGTCATTTTATCGTGAACCTTTTGATGAGGAAAGACGATGGCGATAAATAGCAGCCGTCAATTGTAAGGACTGACAACATTCGGTGTATTCGTGGATTTGCAGCAAACACTTTTTACCAGGTGAAAACATTAACATATGCTTCATAAGTAAGCAAGACTAGAAAGATGCAACAAATTATTGCCTTATGGAAAAGGTGCTTGCCTAGTCAGTTGTAATCCTGGAGAAAATGACTCACCATCACGTAGAAAAACAAAAACAAATCTGGTTGGCATCCACACTTTTGAACGCTTTTAAGTCTACTCCTGTGTAAGAGGATGTGGTGGTATAAACCATGTGGCGTGAAGTTGGTGATCAAATCAACACAAACTGCGGTCCGTCTTGCAAGCTAGCTACTTCCAACTTTTGTAAATGGTGCCGTATATGAGCCCCAACCAGGTGTGTTATGTTCACAGACAAATTGGCTAGATTTGAACGAGTTGAAACCATGACTATACTGACAAAAACAACTTGGGGAAAACGATCTCTGTCGCTCTGTCCAATAATCCTGTCCCTCATGTCTGACATCTGTCAGCGAGCCTCAACATGGTTAGGTGATGTAGTAAGTGCTGAAACTTTTCCCATTCTGTTGTGTTATTAGCACAAACTTAAATGTATTTTATTGGATTTTTATGTGATAGACCAACAGAAAGTAGTACATAATGGTGAAGTATGCCTTGTCTTTACACAAGTAGGGACTGAAATTTAGACCAGTTCCTCTTTGCACAATAAAAGTTTAATAAGGTTTAATTCAGTCTTAGCAAGTCTTCATATTCTGAGTTGGATTGAGGTTTGGATTTTGACTGAAATCACACGAAATCCTGATGAAATAAAGTTTGTTTGAAACATGAGACACAAAAGCGTAAAGAGCACGGATACTCCTGCAAGGTAGTCTTTGCACCAATCCCATAAAATCCTTAAAGCGATAACTGAAAATGAGTTTTCATAAGAGCAACCCATATCATTTCTCGACATTTTATTTCACTCTGCCTGGCTGAGGAAGCAGATTCCTGTGGGCTGGACCCAACATGCTTCCACATTCTTTCAAAAAAGTTATTATGTGGTGTGGGAGAGAGAGCACCCGTGTGCAGAATTTATAGGAGGCAGCTGGACAGAAAACTGAAGTCTGACCCAAAACCAAAGTTTTCCAGAAAGAGGACAGCAAAATCCACAGAATGAAACAGGAACGTAAATAAGAGCAAGACTGAACACAGTGGTATGGAAGTGATTTAATGAACCTCGGCTGAAGTTGGACACACAAGCAGTGTGCACATCGTGTAGTTCGTGGAGAAGTGCTGTTAATGTTTTGTTTTTTTCCCGGAAACTTTTAACTTTCAACATGGCTGGGTTTTTACCGGGGGAACTAGAAGTGACACCGGCTCATTGTGCCAATATTGTACAACATTGTAGGTGGGAGTGGATGGTGGATTTGTTGAGGTTATGTTTTATTCTATGATGGAAACGGTCACACACAAGTCACAGTACTATTCCTTTGAGGGCAGGTTGCAGTTGTCTAAGTTAGTTGTGTCGTGCAAAAAGTTCATCCATTGCAGTTTGGGAAAATCATCTCGATACGGCACCTCATCCTCGTGCAAAAGCTTATAATAAGGTTTTTCGAATTTGGCGTGTTTCTATTAAGCGAATTTTATTTTCATACTTTCAATTTGTGCGATTTTTATGGTTAATGGTAGCGCAGCTATAGATAGCAATTTGAGAGAGGTGTGTGAATATATATGACCCATTTATTTGTTCCAGATTTTATAGAATCTCTCTGGATTCTTAAAGAGTCCATTAGTTTTTCCATTTTTATAGATATCCAGAATAAGTTGGAACCGTTTGTGAATGGGCTTCGCTCTACCACGTCCTTCCAGTCACTTTCTTGCTAGCCACTAAGAGCCCGAAGCCGTTTAATATCTCCTCTTTTTTGCCAGCTTTGTTACTTGGCTGAAGTCTAAATTTTGAAAATGGCATTTGATTGTGTTTGCTGCTGATACCAATCTGATAACTGTTTAACTTGGGACAATGACTTTAGAGGGAATCCTGAAATATCTTCTATATTTTCTGGAAATCTGAACTCTCTGATGGTCGCTTTAAATACAGATTGTTGTCCTTAAGTCACTTTATAACTAACTTATTTGGAAGACCAATTGGCTCATGTCTTGAGATGTTTCCATATAATCTTTTGTCATGACACCATCTACTTGGTGAAACGCACCACGCCCTCGTGCAGCAAAACACCCACATAAAGTTTCCAAAATTGAGACCTTTGTCTCTGAATGTTGATGAAACCTGTGATCTTGTTTTGGTGCTGCCTTTAGACTAATAGCTTCTTCATCACTGAGCGGCTTCTGAGGTCACAGCAGGTCGGGTTTCACTGTGGATAATGAAATTCTCTTCTACTGGTTTCTGTCAGCATCTTCACAAGTTCCTTTGCTTTGGTTTCACACCCGAACATGAAGGGATTAGTTATTGGGTATGCAGAGTATGTTGTAAAATCCCAACATGATTTTTTTTTTCTTTGTTTCTTCTCTGTTACTGCGAGAAAAGAGAGTGCTCCACATCACCTGACCAATCTGTTTTGTTTTTTTTTTTAATTCTTTGTGGCGAGAATGATTTACGCAAAGTTCGTCTGCTTGCCTTCATTAACTATGAAAACGATCCAGATCTCTGTGGCGTTGCTTTAAAATCAGTAAAGCTCGCCTATGGGTGTCGCACGGATTACCTGTGAGGTTTCGCCGCTTTACATTTCAAGTTTGCTATTTAGCAAAAGCCTGTTCCTGACGTAAAAGACAGTAAAACTCGAGAGTTTTCAGTTTGCAAGTGACTCGCACTGAAATTGCTGAAGCCTTCGGGAAAATAAAGAGAGCAGCTTATGTTTAAATGAGGCAAACTACAAGACCTACAAACAAATCCCTCGGGGTCACTGTGCATCACGTGGAAACTGCAGAGGATGTTGTTGTAATCTGAGCACTTCTGTATCTTTATAAATCTGTCGGCACTGCTTTAAATCTTAAAGCTTTAAATCTTATTCTGACTTTGGCGCATTTTAAGACTTGTGAGAGGAATTGGAGTGACGCAAGACACCGAGCCGTACTGAATGAAAGGAAAGCCCAAATCCGAGTTTTTATATACATGTTTATATCTACATGTCCAACATGTATTTAAGGAGCATTATTGATATCGGTGTTCTTCAAATTCATTACTACAAGCTAGAAGTTACATGGAGTTAATAGGAAACCAAATGGGGGGAAAAAAAGAACAAATAAACTTTTTTCTCTTTGGTAGAAATTGTGAAACCTTATTCTTGTGGTTTTTCTTAGGCATTTATGTGACAAACTGTTCCAGTCTGACATGAGTTTGAACTAATTTGCAATGAGTAATGGGGGAGGAGGGGGTTTCAGTTTTAAATGTGCAGAGCTGGTGCAGACATACCCATAAAGACCTGCTTGGGGAAATGCAGCAAATCATGTTTTTGAAGTGTTAACTCACCGGATTTGAACACAAATTCAGATTTTTCAGGTTATTTTTTTTTTTAAAAAAAGAGTGTATTTTCTTCCTTAGTTATGTGCTGCACCCTAGGTGCACAAACCGGCGTCATCACAGATCTTTCCACCTTGCAGCTGTTAGATTAGGTTTTTTTAACCATCACTGCTCCAAGTAAACTCAAACTGATTGAAGTATTTATATCCTTCACTGTTATATGCACAGTTTATCCATATTCTTGCAAACTTTGCATTTTATTCCCGTCAGCTGCTTTTTTTCTTTGAATGAATGATGTAAATTTGCTCTTCCTGTGCAGTCTCTTGTGTTGAATTAGCTCCGGCTCGGCTCTGATTTGTCCTTTTTGTAGACATTTGTTTATAATTTTTTGAGTCGAGCCATTACATGTCTGAATAATTATTCCCTTCTGAATTTGGATGAAGTGCAGCTGAAAGGAATTGGCTCTGTCGTTTTTACATTCGGACAGTTTTAATGGGTAAACGTGGAAACCATTCATCTTAATTCTAGAGCGTTGGGACACAGTTATTGGCATAAGCTATAAATGCTCTACATTCTTAGGATTTCTCTCCATTTCTTTTGAAGTGTGTTGTTTACATTGTGTACGATGGTTAGAATTGGCATCTAGAGGGTGTGTTGTGGTGGCGTAGGGGATAGCGCCACCCACGTTTGGAGTCTGGGAATCGCGGGTTCGATTCCCAGACCCGTTGACATTTACCGCATTTTTTCCCCCCTTTCCTGTCAGCCTATTTTCAAATGAGGGACACTAGAGCCCACAAAAGACCCCCTGGAGGAAAAAAAAAAATAAAAAATTAGCATCTAGAGTTGTGTAAATCTGAGGTAATAAGTCTAAATAATCAATAAGTAACTTTATTAATAATAATAAGGCTGTATGGTTGTCATGACATTTAGCATTCAGGACTTTGCAGAAACTAGAGTGAAAATGACATCGTACAAACATACCAAACAATAAGAAGTGGCAACTTGGATAAACGGTAAATCTGGGAGAAACTAACCCAATATCAGTGACATCATTAGAAGATACAAAACCGTATGGTTTGGATTTTTGCATTTCCATTGACATTGTCATTGCGCAGTTTGACATTTTGGGAATAGATTTGCTTCAATGCAAACACGGCAATTTAGAAGAAAAGAGTTTTTGATTAAAAACATTTTTTTTTTTAAATCAAGTATTTAATGAGAACATTGCAATTGGAAGATTGTGTTTTTCGACATTAGCCAAATATCAGCAGAGTTTTGCGCACATTTGTAATCTCAATGCAGCACGTGTGGCTAATTAATAACCCATTCTTTTTAAAGAATGACATCTTGGATTTAATAAGTCTTCCTTCTCCTTATCCAACCATTTGCCCCTGAGTCAGGATGATGTGGTCTGCTGCAGTCAGGGGAACAGTTTGTTTCCACTCCAGCAGAAGATGAGCCCAGCCAGCTCACGTTTCAGACTGGTGAAAAACGACAGATGGAGAAATCTCAGTTTGATCTGCAGAACTAATGATCAAAAGTTATTCTTTTAAACACACTTTTCGTCAAATTCAACAAGCTGCATTGGTAACATTCAATCTCACATTTTGGTTCTCTCGCTGGACGATCATATTGTTCTAGTTTTGTAACGGAGCCGAAGCTTTAAGCCGCAACATTGCCCTCAGGAGGAATTACAACATCCTCTAAAAAGGCAATGAAAACAAAAAAAAAAAACAGTATTCCAACTGTATTACGTTACGCGTGTGTCCTTATTTCATCACATCTTTTTTTTCTGAGGCGGCTTTGAAAGCGTGCTACTCGCTTTGTTTCCAGATCCACAGCCAGGCAGCAGAAGTTCCCTCCGGAGACAACATCCATTTCCTCAAAACACAGAGCACATTCCTGAGATGCTGTCTGATCCATGTAAACAACATTCCTGCTTTATGGAAACAAACGAAATGCTTTTTAAAAAAAAAAAAAAAAAAAAAAGTCACACATTTGGAGCTGACTGCTTCTTTTTTCCTTTTTTGTCCTTAGGTGTTATTCCTGCATTAATAACTGGCTCTTATTTTCGATCTTATTACCCTGTGTTCAGGGTAATAAAACGGTTTTTTATATACCGAGCCTGGTTGGACCTAGCTCCGCCTTCCAGGACAAAGCTCCTCCTCAGAGCTGCAGTTTCTGAGTGTCTCTCTCCCCCCCACTCAGCTCCTTCAGACTAGCTAGTATCAATTAGCAAACAACTGGTGGAACTGTGCATCTGCTGAGCTCATTATAGGAGCCTCTTCTCAGTGAAACGCTGGTACAAACGTTTAGGGTTAATAAAGGAGCCATGTTGTGATGACTTCCTGAAGGCGGAGTTCCAAAAAGAGCTGAAGTTTCTTAAAAGAGGCAGAGGCCCAATTACAGGGAGTTAAATATCAAAGTGAAATTTCGTTTAAATCATATTTGATATGTGTAGCATTTTTATAACAACTTAATGTAACAAAGGTACTAGATTGTGCTATAAAATATCAGCCATGCACAACATTGCCCCTTTAGCAATTCTCCCTTCTTTTATTGTCCTGTCAACATATTCTCCCACCTGAGCAGTGGACCTCTGCAGCTCATCCAGAGTTACCATGGGGCTCTTAGCTTGTTGTCCCACTATTGCTCTCCTTGTCATCCCTGTCAGTTTTTGGTGAAAAGCCACGGCTTGGTTGATTTTTGCAGCTGTTTTAAGAATGTTTCTGTTTTCAGATGATGGATTGAACACTCTTCTGGGACATTTCCAAACCTTGACGTGTTGTTTATTTTTTAACCAAACTCTCTCTCTCTCTCTCTCTCTTTAAACATCTCCACACTCTCATTCCTGCTCTGTCCACTGTGTTCCTATGTTCTGGTGGAGTTTTTGTTTTTCTCAGATGGCCTCCAACAAACCGCAGAGGCCTTCTCAGAACGGTTGTCTTTATTCAAAGTTGACTTTGACCAATCATGGGAAATTTCTGGATGCGATCAGATTTCATTAAGGAGTACCGGGTCAACTCGGACCGGAAGTCATTTGTCCTTTTCCTTTCACTTCAAAACAACACACCACTGTTTTTATCACTATTTTGGGTTCATTGACTAGTAAAATATTTCGATAAAATTCAGTGTACATTTCAGTTCATTTAAAAATGTAATTGCTCATTACAGCCGTCATCATGTGACGTCCTCCCGGTGCGCTTTAATCCGAAAATACTGTAGCTTTGTTAGAGTATCTGAACCGGGGAAAATGTTTGACACTGAAAATTAGAAGATGGATATGACCGCTAAGGCAGGAACAGAGCCACGACGAAGCGCGGCTGTTTGTGCTGAATCCAAAAAGCTGTCAGTTGCCTCAAGTGCAGAGTGCAAAAGCTCAATGATGATATTTCACAGCAACAAGTCCTGGATGACATCATTTTCAACAAGCACTTCTAATCCACCACATTATCTTTTGCTGCTCCTCTTTAAATCTCTGACCATATGTTTAGAAAGCTGAGCAAGAGAGACGTTGAAAAAAACGTCAACTACAACAAAAAACCCCAAATCAGAACTAACATTTGGGAGCTGCAATTCCGGAAAAAAAATGTGTTGTACCATCTTAAAATAAAAAAACAAGTTAAGTTGCTATGAATGATGTGGTGATTCCACAGATTATTAAAACATTTTGTTCCAATAAACTGAGCAACGGCCAACTATGTCAGCTGTGCACGCATTCTTCGGTCTCAAAGTCTCATTCAAAGTTCCCACTTGACCAAAGACGAGCATCAGAGCGCAGAGATTAAACAGCCAACTCATGACTCAGGCTTTGTTTTTCCATCAGCACACACATCTGCAGCCAGTGATTCACAGCAATATCACAGTTTGTGCTGCTTAATGTTTCCAGAGAAGCTGACTTTTATCGCCCAACCCGTAGCAATAATCCTGCGGCTCGGATACCTTCACCAGAATTAAGTCCCTCTCTGAGCAAAAAAAAAAAAAAAAATGAAAAGAAAAAAATAGTCATTCCTAAACACACGTGAGAGAAAAAAAAAAAATCTGTCGGGGCCCCGGTGTGCAATTAAACTGATCAGACCGGTCGAACATGACATTTTCATGAGATTTGCGTCAGATATTTTCCTATTTCCAGTGCATCTTACTTAAAGGAGATCAATGTAGAATTTACACCAATTTTTTTTTTTCTTTTCATTTTTCCATCAGTTAGGAGAAACTAGAACACATCAAATAAGTAAAGCAGATGCATGTAAATAAAACCAATGGACTATCATTACAAAGCTTCTCTTATCAATAAGATGCTTAAACAAGACATACTTAGCTCTTTTTTTTTGTATTTGCAACTGTGAGATGATAAATTTAGCCCAATCACTCCATTCACACTTGAACTCTGACGGTGTGTTACAAGGTCCTCCTACTTCCCCACACTCTGCAGATAATTTTTCAAGGTCGTAAGGGATGAATTTATAGATAATAATGAATGTTTAACTTACTTAGGCAAAAACAGTGGGAAGCAGCCCGTTCAACACTCATTTCCCTTGTGATCCATGTGGTGCCTTCTGGGACACTGAGAGGGTTAAACGTGTTCTAAGAAGGCAAGACATTTCTGACGAAATGTGCTGGATCTCTGTTGCTAGGTAACGGTGTTGCTGGGGAACGGCGCAGTGCCCTTCGATTACGACTTAACGACCGGGAGCTTTTTGAAATGGCTTGTTTTCTAGAGACCAAAAAAATGGCTGTTTCCTTTTTTTTTTTTTCCTTTTTTTTTTAAGTGCTTGCGCTGATTTTAAAATCTGTAGAGACTCAAATGGATGTTCAAAAATTTATAAACTGTACATGTTGCATAAATAGATTCCCTCTGATTTACAAGAAGTAGAACATCTGTTTAGAAGTCACGAGGAAGTGTTTGCCTTGTGTTTGACAAGTTGGCCTGCCACACTTTAGATGTGACGTAAAAGCAGGAAAATACATCACACAAGTTTTGGACTAACACCATCAGAGATTCCCACGAATGACAAATGCAAAGCTGGTGGCTGTTATCTGCCCGCATCCCGCCCTCTGCAAACGTTGGACGTGAAACAACGAGCAAAGGGAAACGGATAAGGAAGGGTTCTGCTCCGGTAGAGAGGCAGCCGACCCCTGTCAAAAATATTTCCTTCCCAGGTAGTTGCTTGGCATTTCTTTGTGTCTCCAATATCCCTGCTTTCACTCTGGAGCCGGGCACTCTTTTTATGGTTTGAGACAAAGCTCTGAGCAGCTATTACCAGCAAAAGAGGGAACCCAGTGAAACAAGCAATGAAAATATACACCCACTTTGTCAACAAGCCTCCAAGCCACATTCCTGGTGTTTCATGAGTCAGGATATCTCTCAGGAGGAGTCAAAGAGTCAAACAAATTCACAGGCATGAAAAGTGAACATGTCAAAATGAAACAGAAAATATGGGGCATGAAAATATTTAAGTTCTATTCAGAAATGAATAGCATAACCTTCAGCTTGTGCAATGTTTGGACTAATTTGTTATTCTCAATTGATCTCTATTGTTAGCTTTATTGTTTTGAGTCTTCTCCGCAATGTAACATATTTCAGTGCATATTCGTTTGTGTACTTAAGCACTTCTCTTATACATTCACATTCATACATTTTTGGTCGTTATGGTGGAGAGTGAACCTCCGCCCCAATGCCTTTGAAAAATCTGTTCCCTCTCTCGCCTGTGGGGGCGCTGCACCAAGAACCACTGAAGGAAATGACACAAAAACCTCCAAAGAAGACACTGAGCACAACTTCCCTGCAGAATAGCATCAGCTTATAGCAGTGGAGGCTTTTCTCCTGCTAGTGCTAGACTTGTGTGTTTGTTTTGGTTGTGTCTACCCAGAATGCACCCTGAACTTGGCATTAGGTTTTAGTTTTGGCTTAAGACCTGCATACACTTTGCAAGAACAGATATTTTTTCTGTTACTTGAGTGGCAAGAACAAGAAGAAAATGTACTTCTTTGTTGTTTTTAGACAGTAGAACATTTTAATTGGAATGAGCAAAATACTGGTGAAGACCACCAACCACGATTAAAATTGCAATTTTTAGGCTGATGCGTCATTTACTAAAATAGAGCTGTAATTTCCATAGTAGTCAATAAATTAAGACTGTTACAATGCTTCAATTAAAGTAACAATTAAACGGTTCCTTCAGTCATGCTGGGACAATCTTTTATTAAATATATTCCCAGACTATAAAGGGGCAAAATGTAAAGCAAAGTGCTTGTTTCAACGCTGTTATGAGGCGGTTTGTGAAGCAAAGCTGTTAATGAAAGGCAGCAGAGGCAGACGGCGACGCTGAGTGGATTTCCAGAAGGTCTCTCCCCTCATAACTTCCCAGTCAGGTCCTGCATACCACATCTCTGTGTGTGCCACAATCCACTCCCACCCCCTTCCCTCCTGGTCCGTGTGGATCGGGGCATCGCCTTGCTTCGCCCCGCTCCCTCAGCTTTCACTTCCAACCGCACTTCCTCCTCCTCCTGCCTGGCCTTTACGTCTTCATTATCCAACAGCAACAAAGGGAACTTGCTCAACATTTGACCTCAATCGCAATCGAAAGGAGTCACAAGCGCAGCAGTTAGGCCAAGTTCATGAAACAAGGCCTGCCGGCTTCTTACACAATCGCAGCGTGGAACAATTGGTATGCTGACATGTGTTGGACAGTTTTCATGCAAAACTGACGCAGTTTGATTCCTAAAAGCACCCAGAGGAAGAGACCCACCCTATCAGCTGGTCAGAGGAGTTACACAACCCAGATCTGAAGGCTTGACCCCACCCCCACCTTCTGCTGTCTGGGAGGAATGATGGGGGTCCACCCTGTTGATTTCCTGCCTGATCCACTCTTTTAGCCTGAAAATGGAAAGGATTAAAGCATGGTGAATTGGAATAGGGGTGGCGGACATGAAAGGAGGGTGGGATGCAACTTAGAACCAACAACGCGTCGTTCCTGTAGACTTTCCCAATCCTGCCGTAGGGTGGATTGGGAAAGACCCTCGCAAACAGACATTTCCATGACAATAGTGTTCCAACCATTGAGCAAGGAACAAAGCAGGGTGACCACAGTGGGAAACATGGATGGAGTCATCTGTTCCCATCAGGCCCAGAAAGTGAATGAAAACAAGGCAGAACTCATGGGATTTAGACTGAAAGTAGAGCTCTATGGTGAGTACAGGGACTTAAAGGGACTGTATTATAATTTTTTCAGCCACATGGCTCCATTTTCTACTGTAATAAAGTATGTTGCCTTCAGTTGTTATAAAAATACTATATATATATATAAAGTATGACTTTAAAGAATTTTGTCTTTGTTCTTTCTGAAACTCTGCCTTCAGGAAGTCTTCACGTTACTCCTCTTGTAAACCTTTAACAAGGTTTTTAACTGAGAAGTAGCTCCTATTATGAGCTCAGCAGGTGAACACTTCCAGCAGGTGTTTGCTAATTGCCAAACAGAGTCATGGGGGGTAAGGGGCTCTGTGAGACGGAAGCCCAGAAACCTTGAAACTTCAGCTCCGAGGACAAACTTCACTCTTGGAGGTGATGCTTGGTTCCTCTAAACGTTTAGCGAAAAGCTGAACGGTTGCCACGGGAGATTAAAGTATTTCTCAAGCATGTATGAAGGAATCAAAGCAACCCTCCATGTATGTTTTTAATGAAGGAATGTTATTATAAGACGATGTAAAGCTCAAAATAGCTAAAGAATAGCTACTATGTATGATGCCAGAAAGTATGATAGTCTAATTTTGTACTTAAGTAACATTTTTGGTAAATGCCTTGCTGTTGTTGTTGTTCGTCTTTCCAGAAATTGCCATGTAGGAACCTTCTGCTCCTCTGTTAAAGAAGTACATATTAGAGTAGTAGCTGCATAGCATATTCCCTTCCCAGTCATTAGAACGTTCTACAAAGAGTTTCATCTAATTACGTGGTATACGTGTCCCACTGTGAGAGGAATGTTGACTGAACAGTAAAAGAGAACGCACACAAACTGCAGGACCAGGGACTTTAGAGTAGATGGTTGTTATAGTCTTCATGCAGACTTTATGTTCATGTTCAACTCTTATGGGTTGTTTGCTCAAAATCCACACGACAAAGTGAAAACAAAGACTATTACCTACTTAAGGTAAGATGTTGACGGCTCATAATTTAATAATAGAGTCCCACATCAAAATTATTGAGCTTTTAGGCTTGTTTTTATTTTTCAAAATGTGTAGAAGCTCAAAGTAGCCAATGTATGTCCAACTACTTTATTTCTTACTAATTTAATGCTGTCCCACATGCAACAATTACATCACCCCACCCCACTTTCTCTAATGCGTTTGTCCTGGAAGCACGCATTTTACTCTGTTATTAGGACTCTGCTGATTTTCTTTTATTTCCAGCGTTGGAAAAATACATGAAGCATGACAAAAAAGACCTTGTAAATTTGACAACTACGAAATTGTTGCATTCGATATTTACAGGACCGAATTCCCAAGCCGTGAGGCACGGAAGCTCAGCAGATTCACCACAAATTGTATGTCGACCGAGTAAACACAAGCAGGAAGTTGCAAACAATTACATGAGCCTGACGGGAGAAAAAAGTCACAGTTGCCTATTGGATCTAATAAAAGTGACGCACCACTCAGTGGCGAGGCGAGGCCTCTGACTTTCTGTGCTGGTTACGGCAGAGAGGGGAGTGTACCGAGGACTGAGGAGCTTCTCGTTGAGTTCCCATTGGTGTGTGAGGTGGGCTCATTGAGTATGTAAATAATGTAGCTGAATGACGTCCAAAGCAAACAGACTTATCACTTCTGCAGCAGCTGACTCAGAGAGGGAAGTCTAATGTCAACACAACTCTGTATATAGAGGGTAATAAACAAACAAAGACCCCTTTTTCCTGGCGTAGGGGCTTTCTTTGGTTGTACTGTTTGGTGTTTCTGGTGGATGAATAATTGATTCTGGGATAGAAGACATGGAGTAAAAACCTTGAATTTTTCATGAGTTGTTGCTTTCGAACCTACTTGACGCTTCATAAGCAACTCCACAGACATTCCCCCGACCCCCACCCAGTCTCTGGTAGTCAGGGTTGACCCGATGCTATCCGAAGAATGGATTGTGCTTCCTTTGTGGCTTGTTTTCATTCCTGTTGGCCTACTGGGAGGAAGGACAGCTTCTTCCCAATCACAGGCCTGGCTATCTGATTAAGCTGAAAACAAGCCTGCAATACAGAGTGTATCTCAGTTCACATTGGAAGTCAAGAGATCTCTGCGATTACAGAGAAAAATCAAGTCCTAAAACCAGTCTGTGTGTGTGGGAGGAGTCCCTTCAGACCTAAAGGAAGAGATTACTGTCTCAAATCAGCTTTTCCCTTTTTCAGATTTTTTGTTGAAGGAAACAAAAAAGGTCTCACGCTTGGGAAAAAAGTCTGGAAGGATATATTGGATGAATATCCCAGAAAAAAGCCGGTTCAAACAAAGGTTAACGTAAGGGATCAGGCAACGACTGGAATGAGACTCACTGCTGTGCCAGATCTGCAGTCTGTGTGCTGGAAGAGAAACCCAGCATGCAATGCAATGAGAAGATGAATACTTAGATATAGGGTGGAATTGAAAATCCAAACTTGGAGGAACAGGATGATATGACTATAACTTGATCTTCACAAAAACAAAAACCTTAATTCCTCTCTGGTATTTTGGTCCAATCGAACATTCTCTTTATTCTCAGAAGTCAAACATTTGGAGCTTCCAGCTTTAAATACAAGAAAACCATCCCGCAGACCCAAATGGTTTTAAGGCGTTAAATTACAAAATCAAGTTTCTTTTTAAGTCATGCTTGTATGACTTAAAAGTCATACATTCATATGACTTGCAAGTCATATGAATGACTTAAAAGAAACTTAAGTTGTTTTTATAACAACTGAAGGTAACAAAATTACTGGACTGTGCAATATTTTTTATATATTTTTTATGTGCCTGGGAAACGCATAATTCTGCACCTGGTCATCAAGGTCATAGAGATGGCCTTGATGACATTTGGACAAACATCAAGAAACATTTAAGTGACAGAAATGGACTTTAACATTGGTGGTGATGTTTTAGCCAGAATATACATTATCATGTCTATTGAGCTTGGGATGCCAAACAAGGAACAGTACAACCCTTGGGGGAAAATTTATATATATATCTTGTTAATTTCAAAATGTAATAGATGTGTTTCTATTTCTTTTGAAGTTTTTCACCTACGTGGCTGAAAGGCTAAAAACTATGGCGACCATCATACAAAAATAAAGATGGACCAGCTAAATTGAAGGCTCTTTGAGTGAAATCCAGATAAGCTTCATAGTAGAGACTATCCCTTTCAAGTGGGGAATTGCACAGTGAACCTAACCTGACAAAACTTGACATTTGTCTCCTAACCTTTTGATCTTTATAAAAACTACATTTTAAGATTTTGGAAATTAAATAAGCGAAAAAAAATCTTACTAAATGGTTTAACTTGTTCTGCTTCAGAAGCCTAGATCAGACGTTTACCGCATATACTTCTCTCAAGAGAAGTTAATTTCATGATAGTTTTCTCAAAATAACCAGTTAAATCCATGATAGTTTTCTTGGCATAATAACTTAATTTCTGGAAAACAGAAACCATTTCAAAAAAGTATATGTGGAAAACATCCGCTCTTGTTGTGGATTCAAAAAGAGCTAGTTTTTCCTGCCGATATATATATATTTTAATGAGGAATCTACTGTGTCATATTTTCCCAGAACCATGCTTTTTAAAAACTCCACATTGACCCTTTAAACTTGAAGAAAAATGTGCTGCATTTGCTTCGTTTCTTAACATTTCATTTTCAAATTGAGTTACTTCCCAAGGATGACTTTAGCCTTACCTGGTAGAACTGTTTACGTAATGATTTGACAAGAAAATCTGCATTGCTGTTGCGAGTGAGAGCGAAACTGGAGCTGCGGGCGCCTTCCTTCATGCATCAAGAATGCTCCAGTTTCTGTTCAGTCGCTTTATTTTCGGGTTGTGGGTTCAGCAACTGTTTTGCTGACAGAAAGCAGTTGTGGCGCGTATTAAAACACAAGGAGACTTGTTGCGCGCAAGCAACGCGCTGCTCAGAGACGGTGACCTAAGCAGACACATGTGGAGGGACAGCTGTGCCAAGCAGCTTATGAAACCTGCAGGACTAGTTCTTAGAGCGGGGCCAAAGGCAAGCCGGAGACAGACGGGGAGAGAAAGAAAAAAAGTAAAAAAAAAAAAAAAAAAGTTGGGAGACATGCAAAGGCCATTCAGTGGAAAGAATGATGGCTTGAAGTGAAGTTTAAATCATGACAAATTGAAACATTGCTCAAGTCTCCTCACTACCTCCCCACCCAAGAGCTTTTTACACTGCACTGCCCCCTGCTGGTTCAAAAGATTAATGTCTGCGTTTCTGTGAATTCGAGGTTCTAAAACAAACTTGAACAAGGCAGTTTATTGGATTCTTTCAATGTGGGAAGTATTAAAATGCACTTTACCGTGAGTGCATTTACATGTGTAACCACGAAAGCAATAAACCAAACATGTCATATACATTTTCCTATCTGCAATCTGTAGCAAGAGGAGATAAAAAAAAAAGGGTGTTGCTGTTGAGTTTTACAACAAACTAAAGCCATGAAGAAAATAATGAGCACACAATTTGTTGCGTCAACATTTTATTTCCATTAGCGCTTGTAACAGAATCAGAGACATACTGCAGCCCTGATGTTGCATTTGGTCCAGAAACGTTTTACTGAAAGGCGTCTGCAGAAGATGAAAAATAACAAAGCGCATAAAATTATGAGCTGATGAATGGGGAGTGACCGACTTAATAAATAACGACAAATGCGAGGACATGGTGATGAAATGCTGCAGTGACTTAAAAAACCCCCCAAAAAACAAATGAGTGACGCATAAAAAGGATGGACTCGCAAATATATACATATATCAACGTTGAACAGTCAATTTTAATATAATTACTTGTTCTCATAACATGTATACTCCGATATGGAAAATCTTTTCACTTACTTGGAAACCAAAGACTTTATTTTTTCAAACACAATATTTACACATAAACCAGAGGGTGGAAATGGGATATCCTGAGGGAAGAAGCTTTGTTTTATGTTGAACATTATCACTCAAATACAACTTGTCTTAATGTTTTGAATCTCTGCTGCATCTATAATTACTGCTGAAGTCTATTAAAAACAGCAAATCAAGGCTACTGTAAGGAAACAAAACACAACAAAACTACTATTTGGCTTGTGAAAAAGGCAATTCTGGTAAAGGCTGTCAGAACAAAATATATAGCAGCTCATTTTGCTCTAGTTTGTTCTTAATTAGAATAATTAACTTGGCACAACAAGTCAAAGTACCAAAACTTTAGCAGGAGAAAATTGTGATTTACAGTAGCAACCGTTTTTTCTTTAACATGCAATAAAAGAGAACTGAAGACATTTTTTGATTTTATTTTATAAAATGAGTCTGTATATTCAACGAGGCTAAAATAAGGAGTGTTTCCAATAAAAATAATTGCTTTTTGATTTGTCATTAAAAGTTAACAAAACCCAAAAAAAGCTCAGGATTGGCCAATTTCAGTTTTCGTGAAGTCTTCAGTGGAGACGTGGAAACTGGAAACCTTTCAGTTTGAGATTAAATAGGTGTCTCAACGTAAATATTACAGGACCAAAGTAATGTTTCTGTTCTGCAGCTCCAGTCCAGTAAATTTTTACAAGCTCTTAGGAAACACATAGCAACAATACAATCTGATAGATGTCGACTCGACCGAGAGCTGGAGTGGATTAGATTTGTGCAATTTGACTTCAAGTGCTTCTTTTTAACTCCTGTCTGCTTCAAAGCATCTGTCTTGTGGTTGCAATTGGAAAAGCATTAGTTTGGCATAAGATGTTAGGTACTAGCTATTGTTAGCTTAGCTTAGCATAAAAAAATAACAAGGGAAAACCTTAAACTGTAGGTTTGAATGTGATGCAATGGTTTGTAGATATAGCTCTAAAAGTGGTCTTCATCTTTCGGTTTCTAGACAGAAAGTGATATTATCTCTAGGCTGAATACATGAGATAGGACATAGAATATAATGTTCTAGAATTGTGTTGGCAGCATGTTGGAGTAGCTCTCTTATTTAATTTATCTAATTTGGGATCAATAAAGTATTTTTGAATTGAATAATTGAGGGTACATTTTCAAATATAAAGCAAAAATAATGTACCTTATACTCCAAAGCTAGGTTATGTGCTACACCTTGCTAGTATTACGGTTTAAGTGACTTTATTTTTTCAGAACTGCTTTAATTCTTTTTGGTAAATATTCACTAAGGTGTTCAAAACATTCCTGAGATTTTTGATTTGTCAGCTGCACATCCATAATCCATGACGCCAATGTTACACCACATCACCAAGGTGTTAGGACCTTGTGACTGCTGATACAGTTAGAGTACACTGATCTCAATGTCATATTCAAACCTGTGTGAAAAGGTTTGTAGCTTTGTGACATGGTCCACTGTCCTTCTGGAAGTAGCCTTCAGAAAATGGGCACACTGAATATAAACGGGTGGAAATTTATTGGTTGGCACCAACATGTGCCTTAATGTTGTTTAACCCCAATATGACCCGGTGGATGTTTCAGGTGAAATAGCAAGATTTTCTAATTTCTTGTAGCTCAGTTTTGTTGAGTCGATTCTTCGCTGACAACAGGCCGCTGTGGGTTATTTAATATACAGTTGCTTTTCTATGAACTGTATACCTGCCATTTATTTTGCCAACACATCTTCTCCCTTAATAGTTTCTTGATTTTAGACCATTCTTTGGAAACTACAGAGATGGCTGTGCTAATTTGGTCTTTGTGTACCTGGAAAAAGTGGCCAGGTACATGTTTCACTTATTAGTCATATTTTTTTGTTGATCAAGTATTCTGATTATCCAAAACATAGTTTAAAAAGCAACAATGAAATACCTACCTATCGGCATGATTAATGTTTGGCTATATGATATTTAATACAATAGTTGAGCACATCAAAAGTACGTTTTTTGCAAACACTTTGCATGTTCATGTCATGTCTGTGCCCTTTGACAGTGAGGAATGGTACAATGGAAATAAATAGATATGGCATTAGCCCTCTGAATGTAAGAAATAAATTCCTTCTTTGCCAATACATCTTCAGTGTTTTCATGCCTGAGAATTTGTCCACAGCTGTTCTGAGAGAAGTCGGTGAAAAAATGCATCAAAAGTGTGTTTCATTTAAACTGCTGTAGGAAAATTTAAACACCAACATAAATGAAGTCCACCTCCTTGTATGTCCAAAATCAAAGTGTTTCAAACCCAGTACTGGTTCTTTTTCAAGGCCGGGTTCGTTGTCCGACAGTGCTGAAGTAACTCTGGATCCGCCCCTTTAGAGTCCACATTGGACATAGGAATGTTGTTGGCTGGGTCCGTTTTGCGAAAGGTTTCCGTTGTGGCCGCCTCTCCGTTTTTGGGCTTTGAGGCCACTGTCTGGACGTTGTGTTTTCCTGTTTTGTTTTTACGGATTAGATAGTAGGCCAAGACGCCTGCCAGTAGTAAGAGAAGGAGGACAACTAGAATGGGAATGAAGATGGACCAAAAATTCCCACGACGGGAAACGTGTGGTTTCCCGTTGGTACCAGAGTCAGGGGATGATGGGGTGACATTATCTCCTGGGAGCCTGAATTTTTTATCAGGATTCTTTAGCAGAGTGGCAGGATATACTACAGAGGTGTTGTAAGGGCTTGTCTGGAATGAAAGGATGCATTCTGCTGGAGGGACTCCATGGGCTTTCAGCAGGAACCGAGCTTCATCCTGATTACCCTTCGCTTTTGATCTTGAGGCAGTATCTAATATTTCCATTGCTACACGGCCTTCATCCAGGTCCTTCTGGGTAAATGTCTGTATTGGCTGGCCAGCATCAGGATCCTTAAACTCCACAATACGAGCTCCTCTTGGCTGCTGGATGACTGTGAATGTGGGTGAGGCTCTTGTCTTGTTAGCTAGTGGAGATGCATCCAAAAGCTTTCTGTCCAGCTGGATAAGTGAGCCTTGAGGTAATAAAGGATTTTGAGCAATTTTAGCCAGAGGCTGAACAGTGATGTTGAGGACTGAGGAAACATTGGCAGCCCGGCTACGGGCTGTAAACGAAACACTGTCTCGGGGTGAAGTGGACTTGACAAAACGGACACTGACTCTTCCTTCTTTGATCTGTTTCTGGGTGAAGGCAGATGTAGGCTGCCTGTCTACCATGACAGCCGCATATTTTGGAGTATTGGTGATTTTATAAAGGATGTCCTCCTCAACAGGACCACCTGTAGAGACCCTCAACATCTCCTCAGTCACAAGAATCTGATCATCTCCCTGTCGTACCTTGATCTCTGGGACTTGATTGAGAAGCAGGGTGCGAGCTAAGATTCCTATGTGGAGTGTGTGTGGCTCCGTTTCATGCTCGCCATCTGATATGGTGAATTCCACAAATCCGTCTTTAAGGGTGCCGTCACTCTGGAAGGCCACCTCTACGCGATTGATCATTTCTTGAGTGAACTTGGAGAGAGGTTCTGACGTAACGGAGTTAAGGAGATAGCCATTACGAGGGGCTTTGGTCACCTTGAAGAGCACCTCATCTGGTGGATTGTCTTCATCTTGGGTGTTGAGATGCTTCTGGGTTAGTGAGGTCTTGGAGCCTTGGAGAACTTCCAGAAGCATATCTGTAGTGACTAATTCAGGGGGGTTGGAACCACGTCGTTTGACTGAAATATGAAAGATCTCCTCCAGGATTATGGACTCAGCAGGGGAGGCCCTACCACCACTTCCTAACTTCAGATAGGCCTTGAAAGCAAGGCTGTCAAAAGCAGCCCCCGAGTCATCGTGAAGATACTCCAACTTTCCCTGAGATACGTCTGATTGTGTGAAGAACGGATCGTCACGGGGTAGATCCTCACCCTTTAGGGTGATACGACCATGATCAGGGAAACGCTTTATTTCGAAAAGAACGTCCACGTCCATTTTCTTTTCTTCAGGTAGACTTCCCAGAAGGTTGGAGGCATCAAGAATGGAATTGTCAATTGCTTTTCTCTGACCCTGCACAATTTCAAGCCCTGAGAGGAAAAAAAAAACACAAGTAAAAATCTCAAAATCCACAAAAATTATATGTAAAAGATCCTCAACATTGGGGTCAGACTGTCTCCTGTCAATGTCTAACTGTGCAGCACTTTACAGTCTCGTGTGAAGAATGTTTGTATAGAAAGATAGAGCTTCTTATAGTGGCAGCAGCAAAAGCAGGTTTGGTCAGTCCTCTTTATGACTTTGGGCTGTTCAGTTACAGTTAAAACAAGGAAATCTTTCTAAAATAAAGAATGAGCTACAGCCTTCAAACATCATAATAGATCATGTAGGTAAGGACACAAGTTAGATCATGTAGGTAAGGACACTAGTTGGATTATAGCTAGATTTGGCAGTCTTCGAGAAGGATTGCTCAGAAGATTTTTTTACTAAAAAAAACAAGGCATTTGAGAATAAATCTTAGTTTCAAACATAATCAATCAACTCTAATTTCAGTCATTCTTAAAATACACAATGTATCAAGTTTTTTCATCCATCCATCCATTTTCTTACGCCCTTGTCCCTACAGGGATCGGAAGGCCCATCTCCAGTGAGACATTTTGGGCAAGAAACAGACTATACCTGGGACAGGTCGCCAGTCCATCGCAGCTCGAGTTCTTTATTTTTAGAGGTTAAATGTTCACGTTACTACTACTGAAAAAAATACTTTTATTTTACCTTTGTTCCTCCACATCTGAGAAGAAATGTTGCTATGAGCAGCATGGTAGGAGACTTTGATGGGCAGTGCGTGGCGGACGTCTGCAGAAGCCTGAGGTGATACAGTGAACTCCATAGAGTCTCTGACCACCCAGAAAGGCTCAGTGGGCAGCTGGTGCTCATAGTAGACTGCTCCAGACTCCAACTGGGCATCAAGAGGAAAACAGAATAGCTACTGTTGAGTTACATGTATTAATAGTTAACAGTCTTTTATTAAAGGTTTTGTTGGCTCTGGTTCCCTATATTTGATAGTGAATTGACAGGAAAGTGGGTAATAAGAGAAGGGCGAAGACATGCAGCAAAGGTCACCGGGCCAGGAATCGAACCCGTGACGGCTGCTCTCTTTTTACTAATTTTGAGGTATTTATGGTATGTTCTGCAGCATTACGGTACAGCACAGAAAGCTATTTGGTTGTGAAATTTGAACTTTTGTGTTGTCCAACCTGTTTCTAATCGACTACAATCGACTGAGGTAAAACCAAGATAGGCAGTCAGTTCTCATGTAAAATAAAACCTGCAAAGGCAGAGAACCTGATGCCACAGTGTCGGGCTAAATCATGTCCTCTGCTGGCCAAGATGACGAACCTACTTTAGCCACATACTAAAAGCTTGACACTTCATAATCAACAGAGTGCAGTGAGTTAATAAATATCCAAAAGACAAACCTTCCTTAAAGCATCAATTAACTGCAGGATGAAACAGGATTACTTGTATTTTTAAATTTATAAAAGACACACATGATGTTTTGTCGCTACCAGCCATTTACAGATGCTTGATTTCAAAGGAGACGAATTATGAGGATTTTAATAAAGAGGGAATAGAAATGTTATTTGGGAGAGAATATTTTTGATCATCTTAGCTAACAAACAAAATCGACACATTATTTGAATTAGAAGTAGCAGTTTGCTGCACCTGCATTTTATGCATCACTGTAGAATTATATTTTATCGCACTGGGAAACTCACAAAACTGACCTTTCTGACAAAAAAAAACAACATTCTGACTTTGGAAAAGGCCTTTCACAGTTACATTGACCTGAAATATATAATTCTGCAGACTGTGCTACTGACAATATAAAAATTGCATTTTCATTAGCTGCTATTGCATTAAACAGTTTGTTACACAAACATTGTCTTCTAGCTAAAGGTTTTAAGTAGTCAAGTGAAGGCAACCTTGTCTCTTCCTCTGCTAAGAATATTTCAGTCCAGATCTTGAATGAAATCTCCCTTTAAACCCTTAAAAAATGTGTGAAGGAGTAATAATTCTTCTTCTGCATAGGTAATGATAGTATGCTACAAAAACGTCTGACGAAATCCTGCTAAGTGCCGAGTCAATGTTAAGTGAAACTTTTAGATATATCAGTTGAATTAGTGCTATATCTCTAAGTAGTTTTAAAAATGCTCCAGATAGTGATCACCTGTTACTGATGCTTACTGCTGCCCTGGAATCATTTGGCTGAGTGCCTATGACAGATACAGCTGCTTAGTGCCTGAAAAAGCCTTTCATTTGAATAAAATACACACTCCTGTTCTGGATGATATACTACTTATACTGTTTAAATGTTAAAGTTTCAAGGTTAATGTTTGGATTGGCTTAACGCAGACTTAGGAGGAGTGCAGCAGATGTCACAGTTGGATACAGTGGTGTGCTGTCAGTCCGTCAGTTCCCGAAACCACACACAAAACCTTAAATGAGTGTTTATATCAGGGCCATTGAAGATAGAAAAAAGGACTAAATTAATGCCAAAAACTCTGAAATTTTGGGAATAATCTCAGAGATTTTATAGACTAAACAGCAAAATTTCTGAGCTCTGAGGAAAAAATTCTGAAATTTTTTTATATTTATCTCAGAGATTTTCCAGAAAAAAATGTGGAAATTTTTGAGAATCAAAAATGTTCAAATTTTGAAACTCAGAAAAGTTTTTTTTAAAGACAAATTCTAAGGTTTATCTCAAAATTTGAGGGTTTTTTTTCTGGCAAATTGTTAACGGTTCGAGTTCAGAAATTTCCACATTTGTTTTTCAAGATTTCTGAGATCAGTCTATAAAGATTTCTGGATTTCTTGGCATAAATTTACATGTCATTGTATGCCTCTTCGGACTGCGGTACTGTTAAAGGAAATTCTTCTTTAATCTCTTTTAAGAAACAATCTAAACATCACTCAAAGTTACCTGTGACTGTGAGAACAAGTTAGTTTCTACAAACTGGTTCCGCTCATTGGCCAGGATAAGCCTTCCCAAACGAGGCGCACGGACGAGCAGGAAGCTCGCTTCATTCCCGTCCTCGCTGGTTCCAACTTTAAGGTTAGCGGTCTGGATGACCTGTCGTGTTCCTGAAAAGAGACACAAAAATAACGATCCTTTGTGGAAAGTAGTCTCTTGTGCACCACTGCCTCCTTACAGCTGATAATCCATGGTTGAAAAATATTCCAATTAAATATTTTGATTAAATCACTCAATTCAATTAGAGCAAATGTGACAACAGATAAGATGCGTGGTGCAAAAAATAAGTCATTAATTAAATAAATAAAATAAAATAATTTAAATTTAAGTTCTTAAATAAGTCATTAAATAAGTTTGTGTGAACTTTGATTTTCAAAAGAAAAATAAAGAATGCACTTTAAAATTTGTACAAAAAAAAAATCCATAACTATTTAAGAGATTACATCAAAAGTAGCATCTAACTAATTAAATGATGCTGATAAAAGCTAAAAGCAGCCTCTTGAAACTTGAATCTGTCCTAAAGAGCATTCTGGAAAATTTAGAGCAAAAATTTAGTGCATGATGCTGCAATTACCACTTGTGTCCATTAAGTGGTGCTGTTTGACGGGATTTATTCCCAACACATTCAGTGCCTGATGTCAGTGTCTGGCAGGATATTGCTTTCAAAACAGTTTATTTATAGCTCTTTTCAGAACTTTTTCACATCATGTCATATTTCAGTCGGAACATTAAATATTGAGAAGCACAACATTAGTAAAAGCAAGAACAAAGAGTAGCACATAGCAAATCAAAGTCTGAAAACAATCACTGCTCCCAATAAACTTAATGTTTATGTCCATACTGGTGTTTGTACAACTTTAAAGTCGCACAGCTTTTTATTGTCGCTAATTGTAAATAGTCTTCCCTTTAATGCTTGAAGAGACATGAACTTTTAGTACTTTTTTTTTTTTTTTAAATTAAGCAGTTCTGGGACACATTCCTCTGGACTGTTGTCTTTTTTTTTCTTCTATTTTTTAAAGAAAGCCTTGAGAATTAGAAGATGAGGTTTGCCCATTCACTCTACTCTTCTTCGTGGCAGTCTAACACACCAATTCTCAGTGTAATACATAGCATATTATGTGAGAAAATGTGAAAAAATGCAGGGGATGCGGATATATTTTGCAAAGCACCTTGAAAGGAGCTTGACAGCACAGCATGAATCCACAACTTCACTGAGAGGCACCTCTCTGGCCACCCCACCAAAATTATCACGCTCACTAACCTAGGTAGTGTTAATTCATTCAGCAAACCGCTCCTACTCATCCTCATCTCTTCCAACTAACTCCCTTTCATTCAGCCGTCACCCAAAACGTTCTGAATCCTTGGCTCTGCGTCATGGCCGCCTGCTCAGTCACGAAACCAAACAGCTCGTGGCTGAAAATCTGAAAGCCTCCTGCTGTCCTTACCTGGGAACACCATGAGTTCCTCCCCCGTTTCCAAGGTGATGGTGTGAGGCCTGGCCTTGATGACAAATCGATAGAGAGGAGACGTGTGCTCTCCATCTGTCACCGTGAAGCTGAACTCACCGGATTCTTCACCTGCAGGAGGAGAGAGAAGTTTGCCGATTTTTCTTCTCTCTTTTAAACGTTACATTTGCTACGTCGTAAAAGCAGAATATAATTAAACGTAAAGTAACCTTGACGAGCAAAAAAAACAAAAAACAAAAACGCATTTATATATCACAGTAAAGTGTGGAAAAGTGACGATCAAGGGTTCACAGTGTAGCCTCGGTGTAAGATAAAAGGTGCATCGATCTGTCCTAGGTGCAGGTACGCATGCGTTCAAGCAAATTAAAGAGAGAACTGGGAGCACATGAAGTTCATTTAATAAAGAAAACTAGCCCCTAACCCTCGTGGGTGAAGATGATCTCCCCTCTGTTTATGTGAGCCTGGGAGAAATTCAGAATGCTCTGCCCCGGCTCCTGTTTTAATGTCATCACCCCGTTGGTTGGCATTTCTACGTGATAAACCAGCTCCTCCGCGGGGGAATCGGCGTCCTCTGTGCTCAGCACACTGGCGGTGATGGCGACTTGCTCGCCGGGAAGAACCTGGGAAATATCAAAGACAAGCGGAGTCACGCAGAGATGAATAAGACATCGCAGATGATTACTCAGGAGATCCGTGTGCCTAGGCAGAAAGGTGACAGACACGAGACCGCGAGGCTGCAAATCAAATCGTCAAACTAATATTAATGTGAAAACGTGATTTAAAAACCTGGCCCATTGTTACGTGGTGGGATGTTACTGAGGCCCCTAGCAAAGCCACGAAATATTCTCATTTTATTATGACGGCCTTCTGGTAATATTATGACTTTACTCTTGACTTTATTCACAAAATATTATTAATTTATTGTCATTGTTGTGACTTTATTCTCACATTTTATTCAACTTTATTCTCATACAACTTTATTTTTGTAATTTTATGACGTTTTTTGTTTTTTCTCTGTTTTCTTAGGGAAGCCTTAATACTGCGTTGTACTTTTGCTAGGTAACACAAAAAGAGAAATTCCCCGATGCTCCATAGGAACGTGATTTCTGACCCCGATAAAAATAATTAATACTCGTAGGAAGGCTAGCATTTTTGCCTTTGACATGAATAAATCGTCAGTCACTACAATCGTGTTGAATGGGGCAAATTTTACATGAACCAGACATTGGAAATCAGCCCAGAATCTCTCATTGGTGCATATTTACAATGAAAAAAAAGCAACAACAACTTTAAATACACAAACAAGAATGCAGCTCAGTCCGTAGCCGCCTCAGCAGAAACAATTAAAAAGGTTAATTATGTTTCCACTGCAGAGCCCAGACGCTCCTGTTATCAGAAGACGGAGCAGTGTTGCAGGCTGAACGATTCTCCCAGGCTGGAGGGTCTCTAATGGACTTCTAATGGTTGGCTGGCTGAAAGGAGCATTAATTGAAAGAAATGGCCCAGATCCCACGAAAGGCATTCTTAAATAGGCGGGATCAGTTGGGAGAGTGAGCTGAGGTTGCCCTGCAATAAGAGTTTTCTATCGATCTATGGAGTCTCCTCTTCTGCCTTCAGACTCTGAAAAAGGACAAGGAACCTTCTGCCAAAAAGCAGAAAAGATACCTCAGACGTGGATATCGCTTTATCAGGGCTGCTCACCGAGACTCAGATGTACAACACCAATAAATAATTGTAACGAGTTCTCCAATATGTTCATTTATCTCTTTTTAATGAGTGGATGTGCTGTAGTGAACCTTTTAAGATTACACAGAGACTGGGTTGGGTTGAACAAAAGGAAGTCAAAGCCTGTATTTACATAAAGTCATATTTAGAAAATTACAATACATGCTCAGATGATGTCGGTTTGTCAGATTAAGAGTTGAAGATAAAAAAACTTTTAAGCAGGGATTAAAAAGACTTAATTAAACCCACGTTTTTTTTTTATTATTGGGATTCTAATATAGTTTTCTAATCTTCCCATCAATCAGATATCTTTTTTTCCTGAGCTGGAAATATTATCATAATGTAAATAAAGACTTGTGTGTAACAGTGTGTAATCTACACAATATTGCTCCCTCAGTTAACTGAGTTACTGAAATAATAGACTTTTAAATAACTTGCTATATAAACAAAACGTTTTTATATATATATACAGTAATATAGTTGTAATGTACTCAGGTTTTCACTAAAGTAAATGAAGTAAAAGAAGTGAGAATGCTAACATTAGCATTCTTCGGATCTGTGTACTTCAAGGAATAGTTTGTTTTTTTTAATTCACTTCAGCCGTGGTTTATTTCAACCAAGTGCAAACGTCACTTTTAAGTTCGTTCATAAAAAACTGTAAACACTGTGAGTTGGCAGTCAAGCTAGTTGCTCTATACTACTGCTGTTTGAGCTGAAGGCTAATGTTAGTATGCTAACTAGCTAGCTAAATGTCTACGATGTGCTCCATCTGCTTTGCTATTAGAATTTCTAGAACTTTCCGGTCCAAAAAAATAACAAAACGTAACAGTGAATTCAAAGGTTTTGCTAAAAGTGTCTTGGCAAAATGACCTGAAAATACTATGTTGCTAAAACTGTTTATTTTGATTCCCATTAAATCAATCCCACAGACAACTTTGTAACTTGTTCTACGGAAAGTCTTATAATGTTTGGAGAGATAAGAAAATACATTAGATTGTTATTGTCTTTTATTCCTGCATTGTTGTTAGCTCATATGGCTAACATTACTTAATTTTGAAACTGAGAATGAGCAAATGCTAATAAATTTCCTGACTTGGCATTTTTATCACAGTGAATACTAAGGGAAGAAGCTAACTAATTCTTTCTGGGATATTGAATGCTTGCTTTCTACGGAAGCATTTAACTGCCAAAGGTAGGAAATAAATTCAGGAGCAGCATCTCATTAAAACGAGAACGTTTCTCATTATAACAAGGTAGTTTGTTGAGATTTAGATCTCACTGAAAACAAAATATGTTCTCGTTTAAAAGAGAAAAGTCATAACAATAAAACAGCCACACCTCGTGGGATGTTTGAGTGTGGTCTAGAAGAAGCAAAGTTAAAAAAAACAACGAAAAACAAAACAAAGAGATTGAAGGACTTTCTTGTGTAACAAAATGCTTCTGTAATGTCAAAAGTTTTACAACAATGTGTTTCTTGCAGTTCCATCTACTAATACACCTGTCCTAAAGATGTGCAGAAGGCTTAAAAATAAGATTTTTATGGACTCTGGTAAGATTTAACTAAGTCCTCATCCAGCCTGCTTTGTTCCAGCAGTAGTGGTTTTAAGCCCAAAGTTTTGCTTTGACTGTATATAAAGCCTAGTTTAGGCAATTAGTAATTGTTTGTTGTTATATCTACCTTTCTTTAATGGCACATTCTCTTGTATTTCTGGTTTTGAAGATTTTATTTGTGTTCCAGGAGACAAAGTCAAGGAGTTTTTGATTGAAAGCTTCCAGATGCTCTGATCAACTTTCAAAATAAATTGAGACGTTAAGAAACATCTCGGTTTCATTATATTATAATTATGAGCTTCAAAAAATACAAACCTTACCAAGTACTTTTGGTCAATTTTTTAAGTGCAAGTGCCTCTAACTTTTAAACAAGGTATAGGAACTTGTTTTAAGTCAATAATTTCTTAAATTTGATCAAATACATGGTCCACTAGTAGATTATTTCACATATTTTATCCTTATCGAGGACTGCTTGACTCTGTACGACAACATTGCTGGGCTACATCTCCATTCTTTCACTTTGTGAGTTTAATCTTTGCAGCCCAGACTTGTTGTCAAGCCACAGAAATGTTTTCTTTTCTAACCCCCTTTGTGCCATCTCTGATACAGTATTTCAGACTCAAACGTAGCAAATGTGTCGTGAAGTGTATAATTTAGTTGCCTTACAGTCCACTGCGTAAAACATCCTGTTCAGTTTCACACTCCATCAAAGCTCCATCACGACGACACACTGCATCAACAGTTCAAAGCTGTAATCCATCATAAAACACTCTGGGCTTTTGTCTTTCTTTCTTTTTTTCCCTCTCTTTAACTGTGAGATTGTGTCTTTGTTCCGCTCTAATGACAACTTTTAAAACCGACCACGAGTTTAAAGACAAGTGGGCTTTGAGTGGAAGGGAAATCAACTGCCCCGTTGTTCAGTCCAAGAAAGGCTGCAGCTGTACTCGTTAACTGTTTCTGCATTGTTGCAGTGAATTATCACAATAGTCAGAATTACGTTCAACAGCAACATTTAGATTTATAAGGGAGTTGTTTAATCTTTGCATTTGGACCGTAGAGGCACAGAGATGTTCTGGAACCAAAGTTCTTCCATCCTCTCTGCACTGACCTGTAAGTTTTTCTTAATGTTGTTGCTACAGAGCTGTCAATAAAAGTTATTGTTATAACCCCCCCGCCTGCCGTAACACATGAGGCGATATTATTTGTTAGGACCAACAGAGATTGATTTCTGAACCTCTGAGGTAGAGGTGAGTCCCTGACTTGTTAGGGGCCCCTGATGGAGTTTAAAGAGTTGAAATGTCTCGGTTTTGTAGGTCATCCTGGGATCTGACCCACATGGCTCCATGTGAGATGGATTTGAAACCGTTTGTAAGTGCCGTTAAAGACCAGACCGTTGAAATTAAAAGCTTTGAATGTTCTAATTTGCCTCTAACTTCCAAGGCGCAGAACAGATTTATGCTGTATGTACCAGGGATTTAGTTTTTATTTATTTATTTTTCGCATTTTTGTCACATTGCAACTAGATTTGCTCTCATGTGACCAGTTTGCCGTGTTTCTGGGTGGGAAACCAGATGTCTTATTGGGTTTTTTAAACAGTGAGGTTCCTCTTGGCACTCTTCCATTGAGTCTGGACTTTTGGAGAAATAAAAAAAAAATTAAAATTAAAATTATTTTTTTTATCATTAATTAAACAATGCAACTGTTTTATAGCCTAACAGTGCTAACTCTTCTCTAAAACCTTCTCCCTTGCCTCTTTCTGCTGTGTTCCTTGGTCTTCGTAATGCTGTTCTCTCAATAGCATTCTCTATCTCTGACATAATTTCCCTCTGTGACCTTCTCAAGACCATATTATGTCTGTACTACTTACTAATTAACATAATTACTAATTACCATCGGAGTTGCAGGGGTTGAATGTAAATGTGCACTACACCTCTTCAGATTGTTGTACGAAAAAATTTAGAAAAATACTTTTGCGTCATGTTCCACTTCACAATTATTTACACACTAGTTTGTTTTAGTCTCTTACAAAATATCTCAATAAAATACATTGAAGAGGTTTGACAGAATATGGAAAAGGCTAAGTGGGTGTCATTGCTTTTGCATGTTTCCATCAAGCATCAAAGTGCTTGATGGATCCAGTAATACTGCGCCATGGAGAGTCTCTATTTCCTGTTTTCTTCCTAAGTCCACAAATGCACAGCCTGGTAGTTATTTCTTATTTCTCAGGCCACAAAGACAGCGAGTAAACGGAGACTAATCCAAACAATCTGAGCCAATTCTGCTCTTTCTGAGAAAGAGTGGAAATAGTTCTGTTTGCCTTCCAGCAGAACACCCACCATCTCTTGACGAGACAGCTGCTCAATGCACTCCTGTACTTTATCCGTCTGCTCACAGAAATCTTCAAAAGAGAGAGAGATTGCTCTTTAAGTGACTCCAGATATGGTGCAGTATGCAGAGATGACTCAACTGATAATAGCACCCACCTGGAAAGTCTCTCAGCTTTACCAACCAGGAGAAAAATACTTATGTTACCATATCCAGACATCATTCATCCAAGTCTGCTTACGTAGCTGCTGCTGCTCATACGGCTTTAGGAAAAAGCTCCAGGCAATGCAGAATATGTAATACTAATGTGGAGAATTATGTGTTGTAATTAGATTCCTAGAAAGTCATGAGCCTTAAAGAGGAAGCTAATGCATTTCATGACCCTTGACCACGTGGACGATTTATAGAGAATGTCTAGCAGATTCATATCTAGTAGAATAAACATAACTTTTCTATACTGATGTAGCAGGAAGCAAGGTTGAGCAGCCCAAGGCAAGCCAATATGAGATCACCAGGAAGAATGACAGTGAAAAAAAATCTTTATGGCAAACTTAAGATTCTTTAGTGCAATGAAGCAAAAAGAGTCCGAGATGATTTTTTTTTTTTGAAGGTTAAAACCAATATATAGGACATCTGATTGGGAGTCTGTTATTACAGCTATAAACTAGTGATCAGGCGCAAAATCCGGGTGCAGTAATGAATCCAGAACGATGCTGATTGCATTCTCACCAAAACCAGGAAGACGCAGCACGTCACCCCAGTTATAAAGTCCTTACAGTGACTCCCTGTAGCTCAGAGAATATACTTTGTAAATCACTGCTTGGCTTGGCACCACAATAGATTAAAGATCTGCTGTTGCTTCCCTCAGGTCTTCTGATTCTAGTCTACTCTGAAAAAGAAACACACATACTGTTGCCAATTAACATTGTTCACAAGATTCATCAAACCAAGCCAACTTTCAACACTCTGTTTCTGATTCTCATGCTTCCACTGCCATCCTCTATAGGGGTGATTAGATATCAGAATGGACACTCTTGATTGGTATGTGGCTACGGGAGTCACCTGCAATAAGTAATTTCTTGGGCTAAACCACAAAGGTTAGCTGCAATACCCTACCAGCCTCAAAAAGCATCATGTTATCGCCAGTTTACTGCTCATCCTCTTTTAGCCATATTTGACGGATACTATCTACAATCTCCACAAGGGTTTTTGTTTTGGGGATGATCTGACCCAGTCAAAACCTTAAGCTTGACCATTTTTCCTTCTAGCACATTAACTTTGTGGAGTAGATGTGTGTCCAATATTTCCCACCCACTGACAGGTGCCATGTTCAAGAGATGATTAGTCTCATCTCTAAGTGGTCGTAATGTCCAGCACTGCTGGTGCTAGTTCAAGATTATTTTATTTACTGCCTCGTATGTTTCTGCAGTGCAGTTCCCTACATGTTCCACTAGATGGCTACATTGCTACGCTCTCTGCCCACACAATCTAGGGCAGGTATTCCAAAAATGGCCCCACAAATTGATGGTTTATATAACAATCAATGCATTTAGCAACTAAAGAGGATAGATTGCAAATTCAATTTGATTGAACACAATGGCTGAGATTTCATATTGAGGCACTAATGAAGTAGCAGGCACAGACAAATGACTTAGTTTGCAGGTGACTCAACAAGACAGTATTGCTTTTCTTCCTCCTCTTTCTGTTAGAGTCTCTGGGGATATGAAGCTGTAACAACCAAAATCTCAACTGGTTCAGTAGCAGGGCTCGGGTACTAGGAGTGAGAAAATGATAGTGTCTGCCATGACTAAGAAGGAGAGAAAGCAGCAGTGATATTTTCATTGTGATTACAGGTTCAAATCAGGAGTATTCTAATGTTTATGAGCGTGAAAAGTAAAAAATATTCAAAATTCATATTAAATTCATGAATGGAAAAACATTTTATTAAGACCAACTGAGTTTGAGGAGACCATGTAAGTCATCACATCTGATCATCTGCTGCAGAGGTTGCTCACACACTCACATACAGATGCATACACTTCCCGCTTTAAATCAGCGTAGCGGCAGCTGGGGCCGGCCCCGGCTCTGTGTGGGTTACACGTTTCCGTATGTTATTATGTTACATTCTGCCGCCGCAGCAGAGGAGTCGCAGGGATTGGATGCCGCCCTCCGCTCTGCCAGAAAGCAGCGGTCTCGTCGACCATCTTGGGTTTTCCAAAAATATGGGTTGCCAGGGAGACGGGGGAGCCGCAGGGAGAGCAGGGAGGGCTGAATGACACAGTTAGTTTCCAGTTTTGTGAGCTGATTACTGCCGGCTTCACACACACACACGCACACGCCCACACACACACACACACACACACACACACACCCGCCCTCCTCCTACAGCCCGAGTCCTTTAACGGTAGAGTTGACCCGACTGAACCTCAGAAACTTCTATGACTCGACTGACAAAAATCAAAGATTAATTTGGCTTGCCGAGTTTTGGCCACAATAACAACAAATACAATGGATGACAAAACGTACAGAATACTTGAAAGTGCAATTAAGCCTAATGAACTTCCAGAATACAATAAGACCTTCATAATAAACATCTACTAGATAAATTTTTTCCAAAAAAGTAAGAAAGTTAAACTTTGGTTAAGTTGAGGTTTGAGATATATATATATATATATATATATATATATATATATATATATATATATATATATAAAGATTTACTTAGATTGGACTGTGTTCCTTTTTTAGACTTTTCCCCCTTTGAACCTGTTTTGCAAGAAGAAAAAGCTTACATATGTTATGTATGTAGGTCGGAATGAATAATTAGATAAGAGGAACCAATCGGAGAATGGTCAACGATTACCATTGTTGTCCATGGGTCAACAATGGTAATCGTTGAAACTTGGGTGTTACTTTTGCTCAACATTACACCAAATTCTAAAAGTCTTTGGCTAAAAGTTGCAATAACATTATCTTTAGCCAATGTTTCCAGCGGTAAGATGTTTCACCGCCATTAGCACCGTGAGCAGCATTGATTGACAACGCTAAGACATCTCCTCCTGACTCTGGTTGGTTGGTTTTGGTTGGGAGCGGCGCATTTATTCAGCCAGCAGTAGTGGATCATGGAGGAGGTGGAGGAAGTCCATCTTTTCACAGATTATATTTCTCATAACTTACTGTCATGACATATTTTTGTAAAAATAATTCTGCAACTTTAAGGAAGAGATTCTGCCATGAGCTTTAGGACTTTTGGTTTATTTTAGGATTTGTCAGTTTGTTTTTAATATTCACTTAAGTCCTTTGGTTTAGGATTTCCTGTAGCTAACTTTAGTACTTGGTATATATTTCTATTCCTCTGAGTTGGAATTGTTCCTCAGTAAAGACTTTCTGTTTCTTCGTTACTTCTTTGTTCACAATCTTCAGTACATACATCTCTGTGTACTCCTTTGTTTTTATCTCTATTGTTTACTTCTGATTCTCTCCGTGTTCCCCGTCCCAGCAGCTTCCCTCAGAGTCTCAGCTGTCTGCTCTCCCATGCTGTCTCCCATCTGCTCATGAACTCACCTGCATATCATTCAATAATCAATTTCAGATCATGGAGTCTCCACCAACACATTTCTATGTGCTCCTGTCATGCTGTATTATTTTGGATGCACAGAACCTTCGTTCTTGTAAGTTCTTGAATTTCTTTTTGAAATATATCAATTTATCTTAATCTTCCTGCTTTTAGGCTATTCACCATTATATAGTATGTAATATCTGTTTGAATGTACAGTTGCCATGATAAAAGGGATTTAACTCCAGTTACAAATAGCAGGCTAGCCAGCTAGCTGAGCTAATAACCCAGCTAATGTTGGCATTTTAGCATAAAGAGTACAAAAAGTTGTAATACTACCAGGTTTTCTTAAAACCTCTGTGTGAATTGATTACTGTTCATTACCACTTTTTGTGCTGTTTATGGAGTTATGCGAAAAAGCCAATATTATCAGAGTTGTTAGCTCGGCTAGCTATCCAGGTATCTGTAGATCCGGAGGTTTGATTGCTGGCATGCCAACTGTACATTCAGACAGACTTTACCTCTCATATATTGGCAAAGATACAAAGGAGGTAATTATGTGAAAACAAGCTGAAGAGCTACAAATAGCAAATAGCAGCTTAGCTAGCTGAGCTTGCAACATTGCTACTATTGGCTTCTTAGCATTACTCTATAAAGAGCACCAAAAGTGATAATATTATACAGAAAGCAAACTTTCTTAAGACCTTGGTGTAAATTGAGATTTATGATGGGCTGGATGTGAACGGACTAAGTTTAATTATTATTCTTAGATAGTCGATGTTCAAAATGTAGACCTTAGATCGTAGACTCATTCCAGTTTAACACTTTCACAATGGCTCCAATTATCTTGTTGTGGAAAGCCCAAGCTTTTGACGCGCTAAATCAACATTAAAGCTTAAAGCATCAACAAGTAGTAACAAACCGACTTCCTTTCTGCAGCTCAGAACCTCATAAATTCTTATGAGGCCACTCATTTTTCTGCTCCTTTTTGCGTTTCTTATGGTTTGGGCAACGGATTAAAACAGACAGATTTATCAACAGTCTTACAGTCCAACATGCACAAGCTGATATCAAGTGTGTATCATAATATAATACGTTGGGGAAACCTCTACATTCATGGTAAAACATGTAATAAGTCGAGAGAAAACAGACTTTGTGTTCTCTATGTTGTCACCAGTTGCCCATCCAGCATCTCTCCACCTCATTTACCCTAAAGTGTTGCCAACGCACTGTCAAAGAGAGAAGCCTTACCTCCAGGCCGGTGTTGCGTGTCACCATTGGTGGCTCATCGTTCACCGGTATGATAGTGACTGAGATGGTGACAGGGAGGCTGCGGCGCTCAATCTCGTACGACGAGGCAGAGAGTGTGAAACTGTCCTCCATGGTCTCGCTGCTGTCGTGCATGTAGACGACCTGTCCAAATTTTACCTGTAGGAGACAAAATCGTATCCGGCTGTCACTTAATTCTGGATCTGAAGCGAGCGTTTGAAACTCTCTGAAAGTCTAGAGCCATTACAGCGTTGAGGCTGACCCAAGTCGTCCCACAGTGGCGGGGGGAAAATGTATCAATTTAAAAGAGCTAATGCAACGGTTTTATTTTATTTAAGTATAAATATAAACACTTTTTGTGTAATATTTGATTAAGTAGCTCTGGCTGCACTCAACTTTTAAAGCTTGATGCTTTTATTTGGAAGTTTGAAGTTGGACTGCAGCTACAGATATTCTGGACTTTGGCCTGAAGCGTTATCAAAGAGGAACAGAATGACACTGCCATCAGATTGTGTGCCTACAGGGTCGGTACACAGGCATGTCTCCGAAAAATATCTCTGAAAAAGTAGTTTAATAAAAAAAGGTTGAATTTATTCTGCAGATTGACAAATTACAAGTTAATGAATAACAACCGTGATCAAATCCTGTACCAATATTCAGATGGGTATAAAGAAAATGAGTCATTGACGCAAGCAGTGCAGTCAAACTGCAGGGCACTATGGGCTTCCTTAAGACCCATGTTAATGTGTTTTCCTCAATTTTTACCAAAAATAAACTATAGATATATTTGTACAACTTGATAGTTCTTTTCAAAGTTTTTTTTAAGTTGTTGATCCTGTAACTACTTCATACGACCTTATTTTACCAATGAGACGGCATCAAATGAGTTATTTCCGCTCTGAAAGATAAACACACACAGCATCACACATCCTCTTCTATGCTTAACAGTGAGCTTGAGGTCCCTTTCAATGTGTTCATTCTTTATTTCAAACCCGGCTGGAGTTTGTTATTGAAAAACTAAATCTAATTTGACCAAAGTGCAAAGTTGGAGTTGAAGTATAAATACAGTTTCAGTCCCAGTTAAACAACGGATTCTGTGGAAAATGATCCTTTCTCCATTTAGGTTCTTGGTGTATGAGGTCGAAGAAGAGTGAGTTGAATTCATGACTTCACTTTTTTAAGACCAAAATACAACGCTGGTCCATTTGTTCATGCTATTCTTATGGGCTAACAGAGAGAAATGGCATCTAACCACAGTTTGTAGTTCTCTTTGTTGGCCTCTATTCAAGCTAGTATGTCACTTCCTTTAGTGCACACGCGCACAAAGCTAAGGTTATGTGTGTGCGTGTATGTATATATGAGCATGCAAATAGCTAAAAGAGATGGAGGAAAACAGAATTATTTATTCTCACCAATTTCTAAAACAGTTTCAACGTGAGATTAATTTGTGATAGTGGGGTTAAAGAAAAGCAGACTCACAAAGTTATAGCTTATGTTTTGTCAAACTGTACCCATATGGAAAACAGACAAACTCTGCTGTCTCTTCACACAATTCTGCTATTTTAGTCTTTTTTTTTTAACAGTCTGGTCTGCATCAAATTAATGTGTGCATATCAGAATCCTCTGGTGATTTTTAAAAATGTTTTTTTCCTGATAGCTCTGTGAACAGTCGGGACTTTGTGTGAACAAGTACCAATGTGCTGCATCCTTACAGGCCAGGAAGTGCCAAATGGATCCCATATGACTGGAATCTGGACTAACAACCTCCACCGCTATTTCTGACTGTGGAAAAAAAATCTGTCTCTGTTTTGCAGAGAAAATAAATACCTTGGGGATTGTTAAACACCTGCCGGATTTAGATAAAGACTTAAATGTGTTAATAGTCATCATGAGCTGCGTGGTTTATTTTGCCTAACGTTTTGTTAATGAATTTCCAAACGAAGGTAATGTACAAGACGAGGCTGGTTTAATGGTGTTCTGACCAAACCAAAGCATCTGGTAAGGGTTTTCTTTTTAACTTTGAGTGAGGTTTCTCTATAGTTTTCCCTTTCTACTTGCAGTAGATAATCTTCTTGAGATCTTCAATTGGTTTAACAAGTGAATGCAGTAGAAGCCCCCTTCAGTCTTGGTCTGCCTCAGATTAGCTGTTACTTTTCAATATCTGAGACCAAACAAAGAGGAACTGTGGCATTCGCGCAAATAGCTAGAATTCACAAATACTTGAGACCGTCTAAAAATGCCTATCGCTGACTGTTTTAATAGTCCAAGAACCAAGCGTACCCTGATACGCATTAATAAAAACCGCCTTAGCACTACCGCAGAAGGGGGTGCGTGCCGTGAGGATTGACACCGACACCGTTGTTTATTGTCATTCTGCTGCAAGTTGGCGCACAAGACGTAACGACAGCTTCCGGTTTAGTATTTTCAAAATAAAAGCTCCTCCAGACTCAACACATAGAACAGACATATTTATTTATTTCTTGTGCGGCCCGGTACCAATTGGTCCACGGACCGGTTCACGGCCCGGTGGTTGGGGACCACTGGTCTAGATCAGTGTTTCCCAACCCTGGTCCTCCAGACTCACTGCCCTGCATGTTTTAGGTATCTCCTTTCTTCAGTCCAGCTGATTTCAATTGATGACTGATTAACAGGCATTTGTTGAACTGCAATCAGTTGAATCAGGCACATTAAAGCAGGGAAACCTCTAAAACATGTAGGACAGTGTGGCTTGAAGACCAGGGTTGGGAGACACTGGTCTAGATTTCTACTAAGGCTGTTTAATAAATCAATAATGGTTAACAAGGTCCATACACGTGATCAATATCAATAGACAATATGTCGATAGAATGTTCAATAATTTATCAGAACTCCGATGCAGAACCACACTGCATTCTGGGGAATTAGCTGCTCAACCTCTCATGGCTAGCTAAGCAAGGTTGGTAGCATCAGCTAAGTCACTTGCTCTTTGGTTACCTAGCAACAACCTGTTGACTAACCTGCGCAGAGCTGCTGAGTGAAAACTCGATAAAACAGGAAAGAACACGCCACTAGTTTAGTGGCACTCTGAATATTTAAAGCAAGAGACGAATTGATAATTACTTATCGACCGATATCAGACTTTTATATCGTGATAGGTTCTTCAGCCATATCGTTTAGCTCTAATTTCTACTAAATCACGATGCAAAAAGAGTTGTCTGTTGTAGGTCAAGTGCTAACCATTAAAAGCAATTCCCTGTAACACCTACAAGACCCAGTACAGATCTTGCATTGGTTAGTATTTTCAAAATAAAAGCTCCTCCAGACTCAACACATAGAACGGACAAACCAACTTTGTCAAACCAACTTCTTTGGTTTGACAAAGAAGTTATACGTTTCTGCACGTGTGAATGACTTTACTGCTTGACATGGAGCCTGCTGATGTGTATGACACATTTGGTCTAAGTTGACACATTTAACCCAGATGTGTCTTGACATTCTTCTGGCTGAAGTTTATGAAGAGCTATTTGAGTAACTCTCCCTGCATGTTTCCATCTGGTACTTGTGTTACTGTAAGCTGTAATGACTTCAGCAGGACTTCCTGATTTATGACTTTGTCATATCAAAACCTTCTTCTCTGCCAGCGGAGAGGTATTTCATACTGATTTGAAAATGCATGTACTGCAGTTTTTCTGTTGGGTTTGCTCCCACAGAGGAAGATAAATACATTTTACACTGAATTTTTAAATATATATTTTGTACCCTTGTTTTTATCTCTAACAGGATAATTCCCACTATTCACTAGACGACTTCATTTTCAAGTTCGAATCTTTGGGGAAAAACATGAGCGAGTCTGGCGGGAGCAAACGGGTGAACGTTTGAATCCACCTACTCATTACACCAGGCCGGTTTATTTTGGCTCCAAGCGATCCGAAGGCACCGTCAGTTTTTCCACCGTGATTCAGTGAAAGAAAAGGAGAGAGCGAGCGATGGGGAGAGAACCCAGGCTAGCTGCAGGAACTTTCCGATTTGTGACTGACTACCTCCGCTAAACCATGTTCTCCATTCACAATGCATGATGTTTTCCACTCGAAAGAACTCATCCATTTTTCATGGCATCCCGAAGCCGGGGCGGCTCAACCGCACGGAGGGAGACCAGATAGATGTGCTGCAGCGGCTCTGGCATTCCCCACTTCTCAGCCTGCTACAGCACAACAAACCTCAAACCAGAGCTAACTGCTAATAGCTAGGGAAAACTTTACTGTGATGCCTTGGTGTAGTGTAGCAACTGCGATGCAGTTTTTTGGAGTAAGACGTTGTGCTCCCCGGAGTCAGAAGGATCAGATAAAAACACAAATTTTTCTGCTTTTCAAAACGAGACAACCGTGGGATGTTTTCGGCCCTCAAACGCGAACATTATGTGCATTTCTTTTTATTTAAAGAAATGCATTTAAGTTAATCTGTGTTGTTGCAAATTTAATGGAAAGACATCTGTTACACACACTGAATTGTAAAATGCATGAATTCACATGCTTGGTACACTGGGTATTTGCATCTTGTCGTTTTCCAATACTTATGTTATGAGGTAATGTCAAAGGGAAAGTGAGAGAAAATAATTGGCAAAGACATATTTCAGCTTGTCACGTTTTTGTGACCGTGCATTATTTATGGCAGGCATAAGAAGAGGAAAATAAGTATTGAACACCTTCAATTTTTTTTCTAAGTCAGCATATTTCTAATCAGACTGTTAACCTGAAATTCACACTAGACGCTGGTAACAACCCACATAATCCAAAAATTAGTGCATAAATTAACTGAAATAAACAAAAGCCACACAATGGGTTTTTCCATATTCTATTTTGTTTATGATACATCTAATAAAACTTATTTTAGACACTGAATGATAAATGAAGTAGGGATAATTAAAGGTAGAGCCATTTGAGTTCAAAATACGTACGATGAACTACAAACAGGAGTCGATTCCTCTTAACCTGACTTAAAACTAGTTCTTGCGATGAATTGGTACAACACTGAGCTACCCTAGCAGTTAGCATGCTCACCACCTCTTCCATTGGTCGATCCATTTCCTTATACAGAACCTAATTTATGGAACATTTTGCTTTTAAATCTTTATGTCTGTTGATAATTGGTGTGGATTTCATGTCCCATTAAGAATATATTTCAGTAAAAAAATTGGATATGTACAGATATGTAGGTATGCTTACATCATCCCATGTAAAGTAAGAGAGCTCGTCTCCTTCCTGGTTGCGGATTTCACCGTGCTGCGGAAGCTCCTCCACAGAAAAGTCGATGTTTGCTAAGCTGTAGAAGTGATTCGAGATGTTCAGAATCTGCTCGTTAATCACGCGACTGAGGCCTTCCTTGATGGAGAAGTTGGACGCCTGAATGGGTATAAATCGGGGCATGATTTCCACTTTGACGGTCAGGTCCTCCACCGTGCTGAAACCATTGCTCACATCCAACGTGAAACTGTCGCTTCCCTGAAAGAGACAGACATTGACACGATTTTCCGATAATCGGCGACGGGCCATCGGAGATGGGGTTTGTTCAGATTTATTCCTGTTTCAGCGCAATAGAAAACACGTTGACTTTGGAGAGCAGAATGAAAGGAAGTAACCACTAACCTGCAAAGATGCAGACACGTAAAAGACGCGGCTCAGATCGATGTCTTCCTGAGAGAAAGAGTGGATGTAATCGAGGACCGGGGAGGCTGTGACCTCTGAACTGTTTTTCAGCATGACCACATGACCGAGACTAGGCAATCTCTTCAGTGTGAAAATCATGTCTGTAGGAAGGATATCGGTCTGCTCCACCTGAAAGGCAAAGGTCGACATTATCAGTATTTTCTAAATTGGAGAATACCAAGTGCATAAAATGTCAATAAAACCTGCAATAAACGCTTAAAGGGTTAGGATTATGTGTTTCCCAGCCACATAGAATAGTTTTATTAATCCAAGTAACTGTTACGTCCAGTTATAAAAATGCTGTATTTATCTAATACAACTTAAGTGAAATTTGACTTTGTAATAAAAGGCCTTAAATTTGGGCCTCTGTCTCTTTAAGAAACTCCAGCTCTTTCTGAAACTTTGCCTTCAGGAAGTCATCACAGCTTTGCTCCTCTATTAACACTTTCATAACTTTTTTACCAGCGTTGGACTGAGAAGTAGTATAGTACTCGTATAATGAGCTCAAAACACTCGGTTCCACCACGTGTTTGCTAATTGTTGGTGGCTAGTCTGAAGGAGCTGATTTGGGGGAGGAGTCGAGGATTAGGGCTGCTCTGTGAGGCGGAGCTGCAGGAGGAGCTTCGTCATCGAAGATGGTGCAACCATTCTGGCGTTTTCCACAGCTGACTGGTTGCCACGGGAGATTAAAGGATTTCTCAAACGTACATAAAAGAATCAAAGCAAAACTTCAGGTATGTTTTTGATGGGGGATTAACATTATAACATGATGTAAAGCTATACAAAAATACATTTTACGTAATACCACTGCTTTCTAAATCCAAGGACCACACTTTGTGTAAGGCTGACCTTTTGATATACTCATACAACACCTATCATTATATGTTTTATCTTGGTATACACAGGTGAAATACTTCCTGAAGCATGAAACACCAGTGAGCCTTCCATTTCCACATGTGATTTAGAATTTAGTATCTTATTAATAATGCAAAGCTACATTATATCTTATAGAGGAGGCTGCAAACTGTAAAATCGTCTCAACCAGTTTGGAAAACAAGTGAAACCGGTTTAATTTCAAACTGTTGTTCCAGAATTTGTGGGGAAATCTTCACATTGCTGCTATTTCTCCTTTGAACAAGCGCTTGTTCATTCTAACCATGCAATGTCGAGTTCAGGTTTTCATTTACACCTAATGACTGTGGCATATTGTACATTAAGGAGCTAAAACATGCTTTGACACAAATTTGATAGCAACTCCTAAAAATACTTCTGTGACATTTGGAAACAATTAAGCTGCTGTTTTTCCCACACAGGCAGATTTAAAACCCATCCCTCTATGAAATATTTTAATCTGTTCTCTGGAGTCTGAGACCTTGGCCTGTCTAGCAGGCATGCTAATGCCTTTTTTTTTATTTTATTTTTTCATTCCAGAAGACGAGGCTACTATTCATGTCATAGTAAGGACACGAAAGCTCCCACAGGTCAAATTTACATCCCAGATCTTGGACGGGGCCAATCTGTCAAGGCTTTCCCTGATGAATTCTTCAGTGGTTTGAGCGTCTACAAGTCGATATTGCAGAACTAAATTGAGAACACACTTGTGGAAATTCACTTTTTTACTTTCAGAAAAAGGTTTCTCATTATTTCAACAGTCAAAACATACAAGGATGCACTCAGAATGTGTTATGACTGGACCAGCAATTTAAACTTCATTAATTGCTTTTAGGATGAAGTGCATGCAGGCTCATCTTAGAAATACCAGGCTTCAGGAAGCTCCTGTGGGGATACTCAGTGCTCTGTTTTCCACACTTAATAGACTGCAATTTAGTGCATACACCAAATTAAAAGCACATCAACCCTAGCTTTCATGTGGGAGATTAGAAGCAGGGTTACAAAACGGTAAAATTTTCTTCAGTAGTCACTGGAACTCTGACATATTCAATGTTCAAAAAAGCTTCAACAAGCCAAAGGAAAGTTACATGTCTCTTGTTTAGTGCTGTCAATCAATAAAAAAAATAAAAATGATCAGATTAATCACACTCTTAACGTTTTCAAAAAATGTGCGAGTTTTATTGCATCAAACCAAACGTCAGTCTTACAGGTTTTCATATTCAGAGAGGTTTAAAAGAAATAATTTTGTTTCCAATGTAATTTAGAAATGTTAACAATAACCTGTTAGTGCTTCAGTGGAAGGACAATTCATCACTGCAGTACATAGGCTACATACTTCCTTGGTTTGATCCTAAAGTCCATGAGTTTTTAAAAATAATTTTTGGTAAAACTAACTGCCTTTAGTTTTACAGTAATCTGATTGGAAGGAGGCAGAGAAGACAAGGGAGAGACATGCAGCAAACAAACCAAGGTTGGGAGTCTAACTTAGGAGAACCTTGTCAAGGTCTATAGCCTCTGAATGCGGCACGCCCACTCTAACACCCACAATGTTTTAAAGTGAATTTTTCTCCTCGCTTGTCTTTTCACTCGCATTTGTGACTCTGCATTATTGAACACGGTACAAAGCCAAGTAATGCGCTACTGTGAACGAGGTACACGTCAACAGGAGAAAATAGGTAATGTAATTCATCTGCATTATGCAGTGTTTACATGTTAAACGTTTTAGATTAACACGTTAATGTTGACAGCCCTAATTAAAATTTACATTTTAATGAACATCATTTTTGCAAATTAAACTAAAACTTCAGTTCTAACATCTAGTACAGTAAAAGTTCTAGATATTGGAACTATTAGTAAAAGGTTGGTATTTTTTCAACAAATTATAATTTTCCAGTTTGTAAAGATTACCTTGAGATGATCCTGGCTGATTATGGTATGCTCCCCCTCATAAGAAATGATGACCTCATTGGTTATCACCTCTGGCTCTGAAAGGTAACCTTGTTTAAAAATCTTTATCTTAAATATGCCTTTTTCAGAAAGTTCCTTAGCTCGCACTGTGAATCCAAAGGAATCCTTGGCCTTAAGGCTTTCATAATTGTGCTCATATGAGACGACTCCCTTTTTCAAGTCCTCCTGGGTGAATTGTGAAGCCTCAATCCCACTCACGATAATCCTGCCATCGCTGGGTGGGGACGTTACCTCGAACTTAATCTCGCTATCATCTCTGATGTCCATGTTGGAGTCTGCGCTCAATAGGCTGGTATCTAGGGTCTTGGTACTTCCATGGTCAATGACGATCATTGTGTTGTTCACCAATTGAAGGTAGGGCTCACCAGCTTGGATCTGAAGCATCGCGGTGGTTTTATGAAAGCCGTCTGAAACCTGCAGGGGAAACCGTTCTTGATCTGCTCCATGATGAACAAATAAGATTTTCTTTTCCCTCAGGTCAGCTTGTGTAAAACGGAAAACTGGCTGCGACGGATTGGACGCCGACATGATATTGCCCGAAAGAATTCCTTCTCTGGCATAAACAATTTGAGTGTCATTGAAATTTGAGTCGTCGTCTTTAAACTGAATGACGTTGGTTGTGAGCAAGCGCTGACCCCGGCGGACCACGTTGAAGACTTTATCCACTATCCTCACAGGGACATGCTCATTCTTGAATTGAATCTGTATATTGAAGATACCCGTCACCACTTTTGGACTGTCTGTGTCTTCCTGAGTGGCTGAGAAGTGGAACTCGTCGCTTGTAGTCCTGGAACCATCATGCTTGTAAATCAGCTGACCATGTACAAGATCTTCATTACTAAAATATCTAACTGCCCCATCAAATCTAGGCAGTCCTGGGGTATCCCTTATAAGGCGTCCATGCTTTGGTTCTTGTGTGACTCTATACAAAATGTCTGGGGAAACTGAAAACTGCAGCCAGAGATGGTTTTTGTTCAAAGCTTGCTCACCTCCTTGTAAAACAACAAGATGATTATTTGTCAAAACATAGTCATCTGTTCCAGCAAGTATGCTTATTGGGAAGCTGTATAATGGAGAGTACTGGTCCTCAACAGAGACTCTAAACTGAAACTGGTCATTAGTATCCACAAATCCTTGCATCCGCACTATGTAACTCAAAGCATTGTCCGAAATGTCCTTCTGTGTGAACATGTCACCCTCGTTCAACTCTTTGTCTGATATCTGGAGACTACCATGTGCAGGAGACTTCACAAGAATGTATTTAATTGTTTGCGGATTTGGGTTTTTTCCTTGCACTTCAGCCTGAAGCTTTGTGATTATCTGCTTCTCTCCAGGTTTGGCTTCCAGAGGTTCCAGATATGAAACTTTTACTTTGGGAGGTTGGATCTCAACTCGGAAGAGGTTATTTGTGAGAACAAACTCTCCCAAATGGATGTCGAACAGAATGTTATCCACCACAGTGTTTTCATGGCTATCTGCATCTGTGCTAAAATACCTAATTAGCTCTCGATCCAGATGAAACTGATGAAAACTTGTAACTTGTGTGTACACGCCATCACTTCCCCTAACTCTTAATTCTCCTAACACAGGAGGTTGTGTGACAATGTATAAAATATCCCCATTACGAGGATGAGGGATGACAGCCAGATTCTGAATCCCTATTGACGCATTGCTCCCTTGGACTACGCTAAGGCCAGTGGTGCCGACAATGACCGCATTTGGTTGAATCGCCAAAAACATAAAAGTGTTTGACTGAGTTACTGATCCACCGTCCGACATTTTCAAGGTCATTTCACTGGTACTGCCTGCTTTGTGTACAAAATAGATATTTCCATCTTTCAGTTCTCTGCATGTAAACTCTGAGATTCTTCTTCCTGGTTGCTGACTATTTACAAGGTAACCAAAATCAAAAGAGGGAGCTGAGGTCACAGTTATTACTAACTGGTCACAATTGGAGGCAGATTGACTTATTTTAAGAAGGCTGGGGCTCAAATGAGATCTTCCCTTTTCTGTGATAGGAAGTTCTACAGTGGATCCTGGTGAGGCCCGGCCTGGAATAATTTCCACCGGAATCGAATAACTGTGGGTACCTTTTAGGCACTCTGGAAGGTAGCTGTTACTTAGAACACGTACATATAAGGAGATCTTATCACTGGTTCCTCCATTTCCATCATGCATATACTTGATTTTCTTGTTGACCACATCAAGCAGAGAGAATTTTTCAAAGTTCCTATTGACATTAATGTCAACCAGGCCATACCAGGGATCACCGGTGAGTGTAAAGATAATTTGCGATTGGCTCATCCCAGCAGCGCTGAGGTCAAATGTAGGTCTCAGGTTGTTGATATCAAGATAGGCTTCTTCACCATCAGGTACTCGCAAAGTGGTGATGTTGAGAAGTTTTGTTACATTCCTGAACACCTCAGGTTCAGAATCGGTTGGATAACATTCTTGCTCGTTTAATTGAGGTTCAGCAAATTGAGTCACGAAATCAATGATGGGTGAAGAAGTGGTGGGTCCATCAAAATCTCCATAAGTTGAGTAGTCATAGTCGTCTCCTTCACATTTTATATGGACATCTTTGGTCACCAAAGCATCCTGCAGACCTTTGTTCCGTTGATTTACTTTAATTTCCCCAAAGCATCCAATGAAAGACTCAGATGTGATGAAGTCCTCAAAACGATTCAAGGACCCACTTTCACTAAATACTTCCTTCATCTTCTTCTGGATACCTCCAAAGTACAGGTTTCCTACCAAATCCAGTTTTTGTGATGAGTCTAGAGGAATGGAGGATGACTGGCTGTCTACTTTAAGAACAAAAGAATCTGGGCTAACCTGAATATTGACCCTGTGCCACTGGTCATCATCCAGCTGCACCTGTGTATTTTCAAGTGACTTTAAACCATCTCCTAGATCCAAAACCCCTTTGAGATATCCTTTTACAACACCGATGGCAATCAAATCTGACATTTGGCCATGATGGAAGACAAGTAAAGCATCCTCTATGGTGGTCTTCATTAGAAACTCCAGTGACATTGGAGCACGAATAGATTCACTCCATGTAGAGAAGGACACAAAGGAATCTGGAGTGCTGAAACTGATTGTCTCCCCATCTGCATGCTCAAATTCACTGCTGCAAGATTCCTTGGTGTCTTGGCACTGCTTAAATGCTGAGCTGAGAATGTTGAACTGATGGGATTCGAACTTAACGTCGGTAATGCAGCCACGGAAAGGTGGGATGGCGTTGCTGAGATAGGGAGTGTCCAGGTCACCGGTTCCTCCAAGCCAAATGCCACGGTCGATATTTAGCCTTTCTCCACCAAGATCCACCAGGACGTTTGTTGAAAACAGATTAACTATCGTCATGGTGAGCTTGCCGTCTTGCAATGTCAGAAACACCTGGTGGTCCCTGAGGTTGTTCAACAGCACTTCTTGAGAAGAGGACAGCTTGACTTCTCCAGTTTCCACTTTCATTCGTGCCTATGGGAAGAGGACAAAAGAAGGTCACTAAGTAACTTCAGAACTATATTTTTTCTGAATAACAAACTACAGTAGTTACTGTATATAAAACTGCAATATAAAAACTATTAATTCATAAATTGAGGTCTGCGTGTACAGTATGCATAAAAAGTATATGGACTTTGTGTAAAATATTTGGGGTACTTTTCTTTTTATGTGATGTGTAGTGTTTAATTTACACACATTTAGGTTAAAAAGTTCAACCTTGTTTTCATCAAACCTTCAGATATCCATTTGCAATACTTAGCTGAAATTAGATGGTTTTTATTCTTAGGAAAAGATTTCTGTATTGTCAACCTTCTTCATAGTCCACACATATAAAGACTATGGGAAATGGTTAACTATATTACACAGCCATTACAGCTCATAAATTCCTGCTGCTCCTCCAGTGTTGCTCTGTGAGCTTCTCTGCATCCTCTCTGACGTGTCCTCGCCCTCCCCCCCGATTTTTAATCACATCCAGACCGACGTACAAGTCTTGATAATGTCACTCTCGTGAAATATTTTCTCTACTTGATTATTTCTGTCTTCCCTGTGTTCCATTGTTTTTTGTTTTTTGTTTTGCAACCTATTCCTGACTGATCACTTTTGACAACGAGATCCCACAAATGCTGTGGAAGGAAAAAAGCTCACAAGAACAGCTGGACTGTATTTAGGCTCAATCACAGGCAATTTAAATGACGGAAAGAGGCACAAAGTCCTTTTATACGATGAGCTTGAATGTTAATTCCCAGCCACAGTTATAAGAAACTGTGCACCTTAATGCCTCCACTTTACTTTAATTTCATGCTTATTTTTGTTTTACAATGAATGTAAATAGGCTAAACATGACATTTGAAGTGCGTAAGTTCTGAAATTATTTCTCATTCTCCAGCAAAACGACATGTAACCTAAAAGTTTTTGTCACTGTTCTACCGACAAAATTCTGAAATTTAATTGGGGAATGAGATAAATAAATAGGACTTTCTGGGTCAGAATCCAGGTCCTCCACATGGGAACCTGTCTTTTGAAAATGGGGACATTTTTAACTGTTTTTGCCCCACATCCACAATGAAACAGAGTAGGAGTACCCTAAAAGTAAAAAAAAAAAAAAAAAACAGATGTCAGAGTGAAAATCCCTTCCTTGTATCTTCATATGGACCGAAAACAAGAAAGCATGGACACATAGGCCCAACTCATCACCTGACCTATTACCCTATGATACCAAATACATCATACTCAACAATAAAAAAATAGCAGATCACATGGTCTTCTTGCAGTTTACTAGTTTCATAATCCAATGTTACACAAGAAGAAACTTGACTTTATCACTCCACAAAAAAGATTCAACTTGCAGCCTGGTGCACACCATTCGTGTTTTTTGACCTTATTGCTAACCTGATGTAAAGGCCTTGTCCCATACTTCCACCTACAGGTCTGGGTGAGAAAATAAACCCTGCATTTTGTGCCGTTCTCTGCATTTCTGTGCTGATAAAAATACTGTTTGGAAATATTCCTGTGCGGACAAGTGTTTTTAGAAAACTCCAACGCGTTCCCCATGAGTGTGTGCATGTATCATTTGTCCTATGTGTCAGTATTATAGCATGGCAGATGAAACAGTAGATATTCTGTTAACCTTTTGAAAAAACTCCATATTTAATCGGTTGTCCTATTTTTCCACATGACACCCTTCCCAAAAGCATATATTCCTTCTGCTTCAGTTGAACCTCACCTGTAGTTTCCCGTTCAGCAGCTCCAGGATCAGGTAGTCCTCCATGCCAGCAGCCAGAAGCAGAAGACCACTTGGGCGATTCGTTTTGAACTTCAGAGACAGCCGAAAGGTTACAACATCTTGGACGACTACTATGTTACAGTGGCTGTCCCCAAAGTAAGATTCTGTAAAACATGAAAAGAGAAAACATTAGTTTAACCACGTGTTCAACAACAGTTCATTTTCTTTGAACCACTTTTTCTTTTTTTCTTTTTTTATGTTTTGTCCGTTGAATTTGAACGGACAGCGCAGCTTAACCCTCTTGTTGTCCTAAAATAACATTTAGTGGATCTTTTAGTGAAACTCCCCAAAGATCCACTAACATTTAGTGGATCTATGTTTTGACAGTTTTAACACAGTTGGTTAAGACGACCAGTTGCTTCGTTGTTAGCAAATTCAGGTGCGTGCTACAGCTGCATAAAAACAAAAGGGCCCCTGCATATGATGCTATATGAAGTCACCTGTCAGCTGCTGACTGGCAGTTCTCTGACTATATAAAAAAAATCTGAAAATCAGAGAAACCAATTAGGCCAATATTTTTTGGGGATCTCACATTTGACGTGACCTGATTTCTATTTAATCACACAGCCTCCAGCTACGCGCGGCTGAACAGGAGCATCCCTGGCCTCAAAGGCGTTCTCTGACTGAGACATCAGTCTTTACGCCTGTGGAGGTTTTCCGGGGATATAGAATGCTGTGACGCAGGATTTCCCAGCCTTGACTTGCCTCATTTTCAAGGGATATGCTAATTCAGCCACCTGCCTTGGTTTCTGCTCTTTGGAGCACTTGACAAAATGTAAACCAGGGAGGAAGTCAATTAATTACCAGCGCACATGCTCTGAAAATGAAAATGGACAGCTTCCAAGACCCAGTTTCCTCAGCTAAGACTTTCCACTCTCTTAGCAGGAGATATAAAAGGGAGGCTTTAAATGAGCCACCTGCTTCGCCCTCACAAAGGTGATGGCTCAAGACACAGAAAGTCACTGTGATGCATAGGAAATACTTTTCTGAATCCTTAACTCCAGCGCTTTAGAATATTTTGGAACAGTGAAGCTGATCAAGACAGTGATTTATGAAAGAACATTCCTGTGAGATACTGAGGGTCAAAATGTTCCCTCAGACTCAACAGATGCATCCAGAAGCCTGGAAAAAGGCTTGGCTCGACGCCATACAACAGAAACCCCTCTGACACAACCGTCTCTGGAAAAACATCCGTCACAGGATGACATAAGATCATATAACTTCCACATCCATATCAATTCATGGAAAAATGACATTTTCCCAAGGCTCAAGCCAAAGCGTTTCTATCTGCTGTACATTAGTGTCGTTCTGCCATTTTTACACCATTTAACAGTGCTGCATATTACTGTAAAAATCTTTAAAATCTGCATACAAACATGTATCTATTCTCACCCCTCAGTTTGTATTCCTTTTATATTTCTCATTATTTACTTCAATTTCAGTATGATTGACCATTATTAAACATGGCTGGCACTTTTGAGCCTTTCTATTGCCTAAAAAGTCATTTTCAGTACTTGGATGAAACTTATGTCACATCATTGACTTTGGTCATCTTATTCATACAACTCCAATTTTAATATGGATCAAAATCAGAAACTCAGGACTTTGCTGTTAGTTTCAAACCAGTCGTTAATGGGAAAAAGATTAGCATTAGCTTTTGCTAATTTTCTATGTGTTTAGCTGTTTAGCGATAGGAGAGCCTAGATTCTTTAGCAGATTAGTGTTTAGTGAACTTAACTTTTTGTTTTCTTCGCCCTGGCAATAACGACTGCCAATTTTAGTGTAAACATCCATTCTTCATCGAAACCATAGTGGCCATTTAAAAAAAATATCCACCAGGAAAGGAAAGCACAAAATAAAGAAATTATATATGATTTATATGGCACAGAACTCATAGGTTGTGATTTTATACCAGACTCCATCTAATTGGAAAGTTTAGCGCAACAATGTATTTTACATGACAACCGCTCTTGAGATTCTCTTGGCGATCTCAAGAGAAAATTCAAAAGTTAAAAGTAAACATGATTTTGATGGGCTGCTTCGTGTATGATCTGAAACCAAAGCATTCATCTGTGATAAATATTGGCAAATTTAGAGCAAAACTGAATTGTCCTTGAAGACCATGGTGGCGATCTTGACTTTTTCAGTGACTAACTTTTGTTTTATTCTAAAAGTAGTAAAGCTCTGGGAACATCTGTGCCAAGTTAGGATCTTGTTTTCCCATGTGAAAGATTTTAATGACATTTTCAATTATCTGCTGCACTATTAAGGGAAAGTTCGTCCTTTGTTTCTCACTCTTTAAATAAAACTCCCAGTTCATAGTCTTTGCCAAATATAAGCAAAGAAAAGCCTTTTGATGTCAGCAGCAAGGAAAGCCACCCTGCTATCATCCTGCACATTCCTTTATTTCACTAAGAGGCATTTGCATTTCCTTCCAAAGACTCTCTGTCATCAACAAAGCTGGCGAAGAAGCACACCAAAGAAGCATCCGTCTCACATTCAGCGATGTTACTTTTTAGAGAAGCTCCTCTACATCCGGTCAAATTGAAAATTCAACACATCCCGCTTTGCATCCTCGACAAATTACCCCAGTTCCGTATCGTTCATTTTCAAAATGTCAAATCTGGGTGGCTGTCGTCTCGTTAGCTGGTTCTGGCTGTGCCGTGGGCTGTCTTTTGAACAGGTCAGAGGGTTGCTACTTAGGCAAAGCTATTCGAAATGAAAGCCGAGCGCTAATTACACAATAGCCTCCAGGCTGAAGCTGAAAAATGAGGGAGCGGAGTTCTTTCAAATGCGAGTGCATTAGCAAAGAAATTCACGCCGCGCTTCACAATTTTCAGAAGCCCAGCCGAGCTTTGGTTGGATCGTTCCCCGAGATTTGGAAATAAAGGAGCGAGCGTGATCTCAGGCGTTTCTGGCATTTTTCTTTCCTGGCTCGCTTTGTTTCTCTTGCGTTCGGGGGAAAAATGGTTAATTTTCTCCAACTGTTAGAAACTCTGTCACTAATTTGTGACGCATTACCTCCATGAAAACCGCTTGGATCAAATTATTTTCAGTTACTGTTTCTTCTGGTCCTTTTAAACATCCTCCTTGTTCATCTGTCAAAGGATTGTTTCTGTTACCTTCTGCCACATCTAAAAATAGGTCTTAAGTTGGCATCAGCATTAAATGTAGCACATTTTGTGAAAACTTCTAAGTGTTTTGAACAGTGCATGCTATTGGGAAGAAGAGTGTGCCAGGAGAACAAAAGTCACTTTGGCTGTGACATTTCTGTCTCACCTTTTTGTTTTCCGTACTTGTAGACAAATTCACTATCTTGGACTGGAAGCCCAAACTTTTATTCATGTAGTTAAGTAATCATCAGCTGAATGAATCAGAAATTGAACGTGAGGAAATTTTCATTAGCACAAACGGAGAATCTGTATATTGTAACAAGAGAATAGGGATTGCCATAACATAAGCGTACACCTTTTCTTGTCTCTCGCTGTCTTTTCATCTTTTGCATTCCTGTGAAGAAACTTAAGTCTGCGTCAGAAACCGCCTAGTATGTTTTTTTTTTTTCTTTTGCAGGAAAACACAAAGCCACATTTTCCATCTTGTAAAAGTAGGAGAAGATGTTTGGATATTTTTGGACAATCCTCCATTATCAGAAAAGGAACACCCTGAGTCCTAAGGAGTGGAAAACTTTACACGCCAAGGCCAGAGACTGTGTTGCGTGTTGACTTTTACCCACCTTAAAGAGAAGCTCCTGAAGTTCTTCAAACTATTGAGTCACAATCCTTTATTGTTTGCACAGCAGAGTCTTGTTTTTCGGCCAATGCAGACGGCTAGTATTTCATTACTAACGTCTGCTTTAATTTGCAACGGAAACTGCGTCTTTCCCCCTTTTTACAACGACTGAATGAATGAATCTGTTGTTTCATCCTCCTTTTCCTTCTGTTTTCATGTAATAGAAGTACAGAGAAGTTTAGTACAGAGGAGACTGACTTGCTTTCTGATTTCAAACATGAAATAGATTTCTTGCATAATTTGTTTGTGTAGGCAAGCAGTGAACATGTTAGTCAAGTCATAGATATTGCCACCATATGTAGATTTAAGTGTTTTTTATACATATATTTTCTAACTCAAGACTATTTTACAGAAAAAGACGGACTCTTGGATGTTTTGTTTTTTTCCTCCATACATCTCCTTGTCTAGCTCGGGTAAACCGCCGCTAACGTCACTATAAATAGAGGTCGTTTGGTGAATTTCTTTCCTTTTTTCTGGGCTGTGCCTACTTCAGCCTGGTACAAAAGGCTCGGCATGTAATTACTTAACGACAGGGTGTTGTTAGCCATGGATTGAATTGGAGAGCAGCTCACTTTGTTATGGCATTAACCGTAAGGCAACGTGGTGATTAACGCGTTGAGCAATTACGTCTCTTGCCGTGGGTCAACAGCACTTGTTCCAGTATAAAACGTCAGATTTCCTGCTGGCTCTGGAAACGGTGAATGCAGCCGTAAAAAGGATGGAATACCTGAACATTACAGGCCTCCCAGGTAATCAGTCGACTGAATATGAAGTCGTGGAACGATGACGACTGGAGAAGCACCGAGAAACACTGGGGTTCCATTTTTCAGGGCAATGTGGACGTTTTCACGCTCAGCGGAACTTTTGCGACCCTCAAATCGAATCTATTTCACTTCCAGTTCATCTCTATTCAACCTTCTAAATCGGTATTTACTTGATCAATATTTCACTGGAATTTTAGCAGCATGCTTATTGAAATGTGTCTCTTCAAGCTTTGCGCCTCTAAAAACCGAAATTGTTTTTCATTCTAGTTTGGAAACAGCTGAAACTCGATGAGCGTGGGGGGAGAATGTTGGTGAAAAGCAATCTTCTGGTCCTGACAAGAATTTAGGCCTGGACTTTGACTAAGCCATTCTTACACGCTTTGACTGTAAATTTTGTACTGCAGCCTTAATTGAAGGTGAATCTCCACTCTACTGTAAATCCCCTGTCCACCACAGCATAATGCTGCCACTACCATATTTTATAATAAGACTGTGGGAGAAGGAAAGTGCTACTTTTTCATATGCAACACTTTGTGTACAGGCTAAAATGTTTCATTTTGTGGCCATTAGTTGGTTTGTGGAAAACATCAGTAAGTACTTTTGCAAGGCTTTGTAAATGTGAGGTTCTGCAATGCTTTAGCCTCCATGTGTTAAACTCGAGGCCCGGGGGCCAAATCTGGCCCGCCATAGCTTTTCTTATGTGACCCTTTAAATTGTAGAATTTAAGGTTATATTTTATCAATACAATCAAAGCAGAATTAGATCAATATCAAAAGATGTTTAATATTGTTTAATTCAAGAGGTACTACAGCTACTGTATTTATTAATATTTTAACAATTTAATGGGTTCTACCAATAAATTCTTGCACAACAGATCCTCTAAAGCTGCCGTATGACATTTGTTAAAAAATATTTTTTACATATTTGTTAAAAGTATCATTATATTGTGACAGATAAGCTCTCCTTTGGTCCTGCTGTGATCTGAAGAAATTCACAGCTCTGCTAGAAACGGCCAATCAGAGCCAGGAGGAGGGTCCAAGTGCTGTCAATCACCCTGCCGCTACCGTCCTTCCCTTTGCTGTTTGCTATGCTACAGCTAGCCTGATTCTCAGGCTAGTTAGCTTAGCCCCCGATAAACTGTTTTCCTGGAACCATGAGCTGTTTGACTGTCATTAGCACATTTAGCAGCATTTACACTTGCGTGATTGACATCGCTAAGATCTTGATCTTTTGATGGGGTGAGTTGAATTTCTTCAGGCAGCAATAGTAGCTCGGGAAGGAAATTTATTTATATTTTCTTCACGGCGTTTCTTTCTCATGTTATACTGTAACGACATGGTGAAATTTTTACAAAAAATGTTTTTTTTTAGATACTTATTAAAAGTTACATTCTGCAACTTTAAGGAAATTCATGACCTTGATGTGGCCCAGAAAGAGTTCGAGTTCGACAGCCCCCCCTTTTGTTTGAACATTACAGGTGGAATCAAATATAATAAAAGCTTGACAACCATTTGAGTCTTGGGTGTAAAATAACTTCTGTTATACTTTTCAACAGAAACTGAGTCTTTCCCCCCTTTTCACAACATCTGAATGAATTAATCTTTTGTTTCACATATGTTGAAACCTTCGTATCAAAATTTGGCACGCCGATGAGGTTTTGATGAGGTTGAACAAACACACTGTAAAACATTCAGGAAAGACTCTATAAACCTGCATAATAATTACTGACTACCACAGTTTATTTTTATTATTATTTTTTTTTGCTGTGCTATGACAGTATAACAACCATAAACACCGCATTTCAACAAACCACAGCCTCCGAGCTGCTTTTAATCATGCAGGCAACATGTTTACATGCCTGACTCTGAGCACAGCAGCCTGTTTGTATGAGAATATGTGGCCAGCTCCAGCGCTGTTAAACAGCAGAGGCCTGGACCACAACTCTGCATACCTTGACAGTAGTGCTGCTTTATTAGGGGCCTCCCCTTACAGTCTCCCTCTGCCCCCCACAGACCTTTCACAAGTCACTGGGGATGCACTTTTTACGGCCTTTATGGAGCCGTTTCTCAGACTTGCATATCTCAGCGTGAAAGCGAGCTGCAAATTTTTTACTTTAACCCCCCCGCCCCTTTTTAAGTCCCCATCTGCTTCTGCATCTCTTTAAAAAACACTCCAGTTGCAAGCCAGAAAGAAGAGGTACGACACTCAGACAAAAAAAAAAAGGCTTATGGAGCCACAGCGGGAGGTTTCCTCCAATAACTTTTCAAGCTCTCTCTGTGAAACTCACATTTACACAACACATAAAGGGAGGGGTGCAGAAAAGAAAAAATATGACCTTTCTCTTTGAAAAGGAGAACGGCAAGGGAGTGTAATTTTTACCTCCGGAAAATAGACCAGTAGGGGGAAAAAAAGGTAAAAAAATGCGTGGAAAAGAGGATCTAAAAGACTCACTGTTGTTTGAGGTTGGTGCCGGTTTTTTTGGAAGAATGGCGTCAGAAAGGCTTCTTGACAAGTAAATGGACATAAAATGGCTGTAAGAATCTTATTGTGTTGAAGCCAGACAAACAACAGGAGAGATGTTCGTTTGTCACCTGGCTGCGACGGCATCGAGAAGAGGAAATCCGTAGGGATCAGAGGTTAGAAGGTGAAGCTCAACTCCCAATCAAGGCAGGAAAGGACAAAATCGTCTCGCCTCGCATCGAGGAACCGGCTTCGAACCGTCCCACGTTGCCTGGAACAGCAGCCGGCGAAGAAATTACTATCAAACGTCAGATTTCCTTTCGGTTTCACGCTTGCCTCAAGTTTGAGGGAAGAGCGAACAAAGGAACAGTGAGAGTTTGAAAGCTCCCAACGAGCTTTTGTAATAGAACATAATCAGATTCAACACCAGGAATCAGTGGTGAATAAAACATCTTTGGTTTTGTACCTTGTGAAAGATATTCATATCGCTTCTGGCGTTTACAGCAACAAAGTTTGAGGTATTTTATTGGGGTTTGACCTGACGGATCAATACATGTTTGTTTCTAAATATTAATCTGGACAGTGTGAATCCATATTCGACTCTCCTTTATTCACTACTTTACAGAAGCACCAATAGGTGCAATTACAGCTGCAAGTATATTGGAGTATTCTTTCAGTTTCAATTGAATTTATGTCTAGACTTTAACTGGGCCATTCTGACTCTTCAGTTGTGTCTCTGGTTGAGTGTTTAGCTCACAGATGAGCCACATTTTCAAACATTTTACAGCCTCTGAGGCTTTTCTCAGGGCTGCGTTCAACAATCTATCCACTAATCTACTCTGACCAGCTTCCATGTCTCTTCTCAAAAAAGGCAACTGCACTTTGATGCTGCCGCCGCTGTGATAGGTTTCTGCCACACATAAGAGCTTTTCATGTTGGTTAGAAACTGTAATTTTGGTTTCATCTGAGCAGAGTGCCTTCATCAGCATGTTTTCCAAGGCCCTTTATGGCTTCTAACAAACTACAAATGGGCATGACTCTCTTTCAGGTACAACTTCCTTCTTGCTATTCCACCAGATTTGTTAGTTGCATGACTAGTAGTTGACTTTCTGTTGTCTTCTACGAACTTCAGGATGTTGATTACTAAAACCTTTAATGCGTTCATTTGTCGGTTTCAATCAAACTCCAGTTTGTTTGGCTAGAAAGTCCAGTTCATTTGTGGAGGTGCGAACATGGAACAAAAAAAGTCTCTGGTCCACCTTCAAGCCTACCTCTCCGTTTGGTGGAGGTGAATGAATACATGCATGGATGCCAAGCGGACCGGAGACCGCTCCAAAAGCAGGAACCGGGCTATAGCGCAGGGCATTCTGGGTAAATACTACCAAGACAAACGTGCAAGTCTAGCACTAGTGGAAGAAATGGCTCGTTGTCTTTTACCAAAAAACAGAAATCGTAGAACCAGTAGAATCTGATGCAATGCCATTATTGTTTACATTTCGTGAAGGAAGAAGCTAAGTTTGTCTTCCTTGGATCTTTTTGTGTCGCAAAAAAGAGAAAAATCAAATCCACGCCTTCTTTTCCCTTTATGTCACAATCGTGCACTCTGTTGTGCTGAAACCCCAATAACATACAAGAAATGTAAAGCTTGCTAGAGAAAATAGTGAATACTCTTGCACAGAACAATATGTACAGTACAATATGTACAGTGTCTGTATGTACAGTACAGACACACCTTCTAATTTGGTCTGGCCTATATATCCGTTCAAAATAATGAATTTAATGGACTCTTTGTATGGAGGCTCATCAAACTCTCCTGTCGCTAATGACGAGTTTGGAGTCGTGATCTCACTCGAACACTGCAACCCAAACATAGCCGTGAACAGAAGTACTGTAGCGACTCGGGGCTCTGCTGGGGTTTACGACTGGCTAATACAAAGCATGTCTGTGTCAGCCCAGCCAGGCTACGGAAGCCGTCAAACCGCCAAGGTCCCAGATGGTTGGGCCTGTTAACATAATCTTCCCGTGACATCAGAGGAGTCTACACCCCCGCAATATTGTTCCAAACAACCTTTTCCTACATCTGTCCCACACGCCAAAAATCTTGGCTGTCGGAAAAGCGATCGTCGGTACCTGGAGCTGTGACTTTCTCTGCTTTCACGCAACCTGAGGAAGGCTGCTCATGGACTTGAGTAAATGTAAAGCATTTTTAACACACTCGTAATGAATTCCTGCTTGAAATCTGCCGGTGATCTGGGGGTGGGATACAGTGTCAAGGGAGCAAACAGGAAAGGAGGTGAAAAAGAAAAAAAAAATCCAAAAAGCAACAGAGAAATCTTTTTCAACCACTGCATTGTACGTATTAGTCCCATAAATTTAAAGCTTACTCATCTTCACACCTGAATTGTCCTTTCAAAGTGAAACTATGAGAAACGGTGATGTGGGGGAGGAGGAAGGGAGGAAAAACAGAAAGGTTTAAGGCTCACAGTGAACTTGGATAGCACAGCATGAAAAGCTCTTCAGCTCTTCGGCGGTGCTGCGCGGCATTAATGGCCCAGAGAGCAACAGCAGCAGGAAATTAGCCCACAGTTAACTACAGCCACTTAGGCTTGTAACATTTACAATGTCAACACAAAACCAGAGTTCAGAACGGTTCTTTCTCCTGCCGCTGCATCCAGTTTAGAATGGATAATTAAACTAATTTGGCTTAATGCTGGTTATTTTAGGGCTCATCATCATACCTGTGTTAAATTGCAGATAAATGAACTTGACACCACGCTCAACCACCACCACCTCGGTAATTTGGACTGCTTCAGGATTACATTTATAGTCTCACAAACAGTGTTGTGCGCTGATCAGTGTTGGCATAGTTACTTTGAAAAAGTAACTTTAATCGGATTACTGATTACTCCTTGAAAAAGTAACATAGTTAGATTACTGACTACTTGATTTGGAAAGTAACTAAGTTACATTAAAAGTAACTTTTTAGTTACTTTCAGCAGCTGCTAACAACAACGCTCCGCCTCCTGTGAAAATCACATCGATCTTTGCCAATTCTTAATTGTAAGCTATTTTATAATGGTGTCTCCACTGATAAGGTTGAACTTAAGAGGCGATTGTACAAAAAAACTGTACAAAAAAAAAAAAAAGTGAGTAATTTGTGTAGTCCACTGTTGTCTGGAAAACTCCAAGAAGGATTTTAACGTCCTAGTCTTATTTGCCACTGCACAGGTCACACAGGGGTCAGGGATGTTGCAACCATCTGGAAGAAGACACTCTGGTCGGGCGAGACTAAAACTGATGGCACATCACCATGGAAACGCCTGCTTCACAAGCCCCTTTCAGGTCACAGTTCAGATCACAATAAGCACGCAAGCAGGAACCCACCGCATCACAGGTCGCTTCGTCATTTCACATCACGCAAGTCAGTCTGTCGGCCGACGGTCCTGTATGCCAACACGGCACGTTGTGTGACTGTGGAACCCAAAGGTTCTGGGTTTTCCTCTAGCAGCAGTCATCTGAGCCATGTGTTTATGTTGGGGCTGAGTTTATGTCATGATCCTCAGGCTTTTCAAACTCTGACATGTTTGAAAAGCCTGATATTAGTTTCTGCATCAAGTTTTGTCTGCTCTCACTAGATGGTGAATAAGTGATGCCATAACCATATCAGTCTTTCTAGAAAATCTAATAATCGAATCATGATGCGATATCTGCCTAACTAGATATATTAAAAATAATTGAAGCATGATGCACTAGCTGTTGCATCGTGCTTCAATTATTAGATTTACCAATAAATCTAATAAGTCTTTAGCTCACCAGCTAGCTATCCCATTATGCTTCAATTATTAGATTTTGTTGCTAACTTGAACTTCTAATAATTGAATTATGATTTGATATTGCCCTATCTATATATATTAAAAATTGAAGCATGGTGCGGTAGCTATTCAGATAGCTGTCACATCATGCTTCAACGATTAGATTTGCTAGCCAGCTAACTATTACATTATGCTTCAATTATTAGATTTTCTTGCTAACTAGAAAATCTAATAATTGAAGCATTATATATAGTATTCTCTAGCAGGCTAGAGAATATAATTCAAGCATAATGCAATAGCTACCTAGCCAGCTAAATAGCAAATCTAACAATAGCTAGCTAGCTGACTAGCTAGCTATTGTATCATTTTCATCAGCTCTTTATTAGCTGATGAAAATGTCAGCTCTTAAAGCGATGAGTCCTAAGGATGAATCTGGGAACTTCCTTTTGATGCCCTTGTACCATAAAAAGGTACAAATTGAGAAACTGTCGAGTGTGAACTAAACTGAGGATATTCACATTTGGAAGAACTGAACTCTGAGCTAGCCCTGATGTTTAGGTAATCTTTAACAACACAGACTACAACATTATTATCAACACACATATATTATTTCTATATTCTGCAGAAAAGAGAGAAACGATGGCAACAGTGCATCCAGATGAAGAAAAACATTACTTTTGTTACTGTGAGTTATAATAAAAGTAAGTATTTTACTTTAGCATCTATGCAATGCAGACCTTTTAATGTATCCGTTGTGATCAGTGATCACATAAAACATGAGCTGCATTCAAATTAATATGTTCTACAATCATATGCAACAAGTTAAGAGTTAAACTCCTCGGCAAACACATGAGCTTTATCATCTCAGTGAGAGATTTTCTAGTGGAGCACTCAGGAAACTTAATGCTTTATAGATTACTTATTGACTCTTCCCGTCTGAAGTGTAATAGCGTTGATGGCCGTAATTATTTCCAATGCATCTAGACTCTTAGAAAGTCCCGGGGCGTCCTGTTACATGACCAGTCTGTTTTGTTGTGTTGCACAATCGCGATGGCTTCACACTTTGAAAAAAAAAAAAAAAAGGGGTTTGAAGGCACTTTGGGTAGAGTGTCTGAGAAACGAATGGAGCCGTGCTAATTAAACTCCGAACGAGCAAGAGACTCGACAGCACCATTGTCTGGCCTCATAGTTTCCACGGGGCCCGGCTTTTATGCTAAGTGAAATTGCATGTCAGCATGTTTGCGCCCGTACTGATTCTGTCTGCCTCATTCGTTATTAACAGTCATTTCTGACATGATATCAATAGCTCCATTCATACTTCATTAAAAGTGCCCTTGTGACTGCAGTAAGCGTGTGCATTAGTCACTCTGCTGCTAATTTTCAGCGTGACACTGGGCTTTCTGGCGGCTGGGAACACTATCTGCTGAGCAGCGGTTCACTGTCGTAAATCGAGCCACTTTAATGTCGGCAACAGAGAACGAGATTTAAAGACGGAGCTACGGTTTGGTTTGGCTGCTGTAAGGCTTCCAAATAGCTACCAGATTGATGAAATTAACTTCTAACCTTTCCCCCCCATTTATTTTGTCTTTTTCTATCATTTAGGTCTTTTATATTACTGATACATTTGAGTTATAAGCAAAACCTAGATTTGTTTGATACAGATGTTGATTAAGGCTTTGTCTATATTCACTCCAGAAATGGCAAAATCTTCCCAATAATTTATGAGGATATGTTACTCAGGAATATCTTCTCTGTTGTCTGGAAATTGAGCTTTTAACAAGTCATGACACTGTCATTCAGCACCAGACTTCAGTCATGAGGGATTTTCATGAGGGATGAGTTGGTGACATTTGAATTGAATTGATTTTAATTAAATGGGACAGTTTATGAACATGCAATATTGTCGTAATCTGTAGCCCCATAAATTTAGTTTCCTTTTGGGATAAATAAAGTATTTTTATTTTGAATCGAACTGAATTTAATTTTGTCTCATTCCACTTTACTGTGGGTTCTGATGAATGGACCCAATAAGATGAGATAGAAGAAATTATACAGTTTTAATTTCTTTTATCGTGGAAGAGCCTTTAACAGCTGGAATCCATGCCTTTCCTTATTTGATCAGTACCAGTGTAGGACTTGGTCTTACAAATGTGCTTTAAGCTCAGCCAGAGGCCTCTGTGCTATCCGAAACCACACTCCACAAACCCTGGATTTGTGGAGTGTATAGGTAACGTTGACAGATTCTCCCACTTGAGTTGTGGATTTCTGAAGTTTCCCCAGAGACTATAGCTTTCTTCTCTGATTGTCTTCCTTTCCATGTCTGTAGTTTTGCAGCTGTGTCACTTTTTCCGTTTCTTCAAAGCTTGAAACTGTTTTACAGACTAACTTTCCCTTTCCCAATGTTCTCCCTGGCCTTTCTGTGGTGTTCCTTGGTTTGAACTTAGTTTGTTCACCAAGGTTCTCGAACAAACATTTGAGGCCTTCCCAGAGGAACTGTATTTATGTTATTAAAGTACGCCACACTTTTCGTCTTTGAAACGTCTTATGCTCTTTTCCTTCCACTTTATGTATCCACCTTTTGTTAGGTTGTTCTGTTGCATAGGATTCCAAGAGGTAAAATAACCTCTTTGAGGAGATGCTAATATATCATTTTGGCTCTAAACCTACTTGTCTTTCTTTTTTTCCTCTCTTCACCCAGATAGAATATCAGTAGCAAACTTCTCCTTTCATAGCTGCACACGCTTCCATGACCGAATCAGATAGCGAGGGCTTTCCATAAAACAAGACGCTCGGTCTCACGGGGCTCTGAGGAAGAAAACCATGACACAGAAGCAGCAGCGAAGGGGCCTCTTAAAACCCATATCCGGCTTCAAGGTTGGGTCTGCAAAGTCAGTGTGTGTTTGAGATCAGAGCCTCACATTAGCCTCCATAATGAGAACCAGCTGTAGGCACGCACAGTCAGACTGACCTTTTTCCTGCTCAGACTGAACCCCCCTCTACTCAAAAAACAACCCCATCAACTCCACCACCTCACCACCTCTCATCAGGTAAAAGCTTTCCCCAGATGCTTTCTCCCAACGTCTTCCATCATCCGGCGTTAATCTAAACATTCCATGCCCCAAATACAGAAGCACTGGGTGCAAACAGAAACACCCACGCCCAACTGTGCCCCTATTAGTGACCCACACACACGCGCACACATTTTTCCTCCCCTCAACACCGCCATCAGTTAACCGTCTCTCAATCAGCCATTGTGTGCCTAGTGGCTGACTCAGCCCACCGTCTTCCCGCCAATCCGAAGGTTTTCCGCCAGACTACTGTTCAGGAGGCGCGCCCTGCTCCACCCAGCACATTTAGCATTCGTTTGGAAAAGTTAGCCATCCCTCTCTTCCCTTTCCCTTTTCTTTCTCCCATCCCCTCCCAAAGTAAACAACACGTACCAAGAAAAGCGCGGGAACACAAACTAACATGTCGAACAGGAGTCCAGTGTTAACGCTCCAGGTTTTATATTGGTTTTCCACAATACTGACTAGTTAAATGTCACTGAATGTCACAATGGATAGCAGAAACCGTTCAAAGTTGGCATGGAAGAATGGTCCGGACTCTGGAAGTTGGGGGCTTCTTTTGCGAGCAAACAAAACAAACTTTTCCCTCCTGATTTTTGTCAGCATGTGTTGCAGATCAATCTACAAAATTTTCTCTGTAGCATCTCTGCACTCAATGCCAGCCTTCCTACACAATGCTTCCATAATGAACACACATCAAAGATGGACCTTGATTTGGTCGGGTTTAAACACGGAGACCGCATCTGTGGTAACGGTCCAAACATGTGGTGGGCATAATGAGCGTCAGTGGGACCGAATCATTCAGTGAAGGCGAACGCTCTTCACACAGCAGTGGGGGACCGAGGTGGACGTTGTGGCAAAATGCGACTTCTAACACTGGACGCTGTTTATTGGACGTAACTCACGCCCTGTGGCAGCTTTGTTGTGTGCACAAGGAACTGCAGTCAAGGTTTTGGTATTATTATATAGGAGGCTGGTGGTGGTGGTGGTGGAGGGGAAATGGGGAGAGGAGATCACAGACTTGTAGTTTATTGGGTTTTCATGTGAAAGCCCAATAAAAGGTAGGGCCTGACTGAAAGGAAAAGTAAATATAGCCTCAAGTCTGTTTCAAATAAATCATTTACTCTGAGACCACCAAATAAAATCCGTCAGTTGCTTACACCTGCTTATCCTAATTGTGTGATGGGAAGCCCAGTGCCTGTGTTCATCACTCATGAGGCGTGAGGTGGGGCTAACCCTAGCCAATTGATCACAGGAAGCCCCAACATGCAGAAAAACACTTGTATTCACAGGGAAAACACGTCCAATCCAAGGAGAAAGACCACTGTCTTTCTGCTGTTGTCCCATAGGACAAGAGCCCTACAGCCTGGAGCTACAGTGTAATGTAGGGATGCAGTTTTCTGGCCGATCACTGATTACCGATCTTTAATGTGACAGTATTATGTAAAATCAACTTTTTAAAGATTTACATCATGTTATAATGTTATTCCCTCATCAAAAACAGACCTGTAGTGTTGCCTTTGTTCTTTCGTGCATATTTGAGAAATCCTTTAATCTCTATAGTAGCTGTTACGCTGTGTAAAACAGTGGGGTGGACCCAGCACCACCTTCGAGGGCTAAGCTCCTCCTCAGAATAGCCCTCCACCAAGACTCTCCCACCGAGCTCCTTCAGAGAAGCCAGCATAAATGAGCAAACACCTGAACTCATTATACAAGCTACTACTCTTAACAGTTTTGACTTTCTGAAGGAGGACTCTCAGAAAGAGGACTTTTTAACGACATAGAGGCCCAATTTCCAGGTGTTAAAACATGATGTAAAATCTCTTTTAAGTCATATTCTAACATAGTTACTTGGTTATGCTATAAAATGGCGCTATGTGGCTGGAAAACGCATAATACTGCCCCTTTAAAACGCCAGATCTGCTGATTCCAATTTTGGCCAACACTGATTTATTTATTTTTTTGTCTGAAATATAGCAAGAAAGTCACTGAGTTTGCCACAGTGGGGTGACTATTGATAACTCCAAATGTGCAGACATGACCTAGTGGGCAGGTCTGTCAGGCAAACGTCTCTAACAGAGGAGAAATGGAGGACAGTGATTTTTAGATAAGATTCGCTTCACATGAAAGTATCGGCTTATCACCCATTGTTGGTTCAACTCTTTTAAAATGCCCAGTTAAAGTCCAGACTTAGTGGTCCATTCACTCTGAATGAGTTAGAGCTATTTCTGAAAGACGATTGTATTTTTTTTTTCATCTTTAGATGAGTAAATTCAGCAGAGACATTCCCCAGAAGATCTGCTGCCTCCATTGCAGGAAATGCAGGTCTGAATACAAATACACACCACCCTTTTTTATTAGTAAAATACTTCTCTCTACCTTATGTGCACGCCAAATCAAAAAATACGTAAACATTTTTGCTTGTGAAAATGTGATGCGGTGCAGAAATCATTACTGCTTCTGCAAAGCACTGCTTATTTACGAAGGGAAATTCTTTCAAAGCTGTAAGATGTGTTGCTTTTGGCAAAAGTAATATCACATGTTATTTCCAGCAACTGGAGAAAAAGAACCAAAAAACAAGCAGTTCTGTGTTTTTGCTTGTAAGGCATGGTTTACTGTGTGAAAGTCCCAACTTGTGACAAAGATGAGTCAGAACTGATGCACGGTACCACGAGCACGTTAAGCCTCAGAGATGCCTTAAAGACGGAAAAGACAAAGACGTTTAGAATCATTTGATGACTAAATGGTTGAGATGGAAACACAGATAACAAAACACAAAACTAGTCGTGAAACATTTACAGCTCTACGTCAGAGCGCCTCCTCCCTTCTGCGTGTCACTTTGCAAGTTTGCAGGAAACTTCAGCTGATTGACGGAGGTTCCAACTTCTTGCAATTTGCATTTAGACGATTAGACCAGCGGGGAGTTTGGACGGGCCGATGTTCCAACAACTTCTCTGTGGATCCGACAAATGCTATTACGAGTAATGCACCTCATTGCCTCTGATTGATCACGTTGTTATTTCTTCATTTAATTCCAGAGAAGCTGCTCGTAATCTCGCTTTCTGTTATCCCTGAATGGCATGGATGAATGAGCTAAATGCTTGTCACTTTGTTCGAAACGGTCTCATGTACTGCAGTCTTTATGCCGTCCCCTCTACAAGGATGGCAACATATCTAGGGGAGCAATTGTTTGGGTTGGCAAACAAAAACTTTGTGTTACACACCTGAATGTAGACCTCGGTAGGTTCAGAAGCTATGAGGCATTCATTCATAACGTTGCTAGAAAGAAACACGTTCACATCTTCAAAGGGAAGTTGTCAAATGTTTCACCTTTTTGTTTCTCAGCAGTTCTTGAAAATGTCAGCCAATAAGATATTAAAATCAAGAAAGGTAAAACTTAAAGGGGCGGTATTGTGTATTTTCAAGGCATGCAGGGCCATTTTATAACACAATCAAGTTTCTGTTACCTTCAGTTGTTCTAAAAATGCTATATGTGTATCAAATATGGCTTAAAAGGAATTTGTCTTTATAGTTTAACATTTAGAAATTGAGCCTCTGTCTCTTTAAAAACTCCCTCTCTTTCTAAAACTCTGCCTTCAGGAAGTCATCGCAATATGAATTTCTCAAACTTGCATCAAAGAATCAGGGAAAAACTCCAGCTATGTTTTTGCTGAGGGAATAACATTACAACATGATGTACAGATCAAAAGAAGTAGATTTTACATGACACTGCCTCTTTAAGAGAGAGAGCAAAGATTTTTATGGTAGACATAAATACATAATGCTTTGTTAAATCATGAAACCACAACCTGATGTTACTTGTAAAGAGAGGAGAAAGACCCAAAGAGATGCTTATGAGAAGTAGGGCAAACACCTTGGGATTATTGAAGTAACTCAGCCAAATGGTGGCAAATTCTGAAAGGTATTTTGAAGTTGTGATCAATCAAGCAGAACACATTCACACTATCTAGTCACTATCAGGCACGCAAGTCTCAATATGTAAAATTAGGCTCCAGGGGAAAAACAACTGAGCAACAGATCCAGGTGGGAAACCCGGCCACCTCTCTGTCTCCCATAGCAACACTCACTGGAGTATTCTGGGTGATCGCAAGGTGTTGCCAAGCCGCAAGGGAAATGCAGTCCCCACAGCATGTTCTGCCTCTGTCCCAGGGGCCTCCTCCCGGTGGGAGGGGGGTGCCTGGAAAACTTTCAAAGAAAGACTCCATGCTTCCCAGCTCTAGAGGCTAGAGGGTCACAACAGGTCGCCCATGATATCCAGAATCGTTAAGTAATGAAGGTGAAAGCATACTGGACCCCCTCTGGAGGTGGTCTCTGTGAAGTTGTCCCCGATCTGTAATGACTCCATTTATGCCAGTGTACAGCAGATGTTAGTACCAGCTTGTACTCGTCTTTAAGTTGGTGTAGGGCAGTGTTTCTCAATCCTAGTCCTCAGGAACCTTTTAAACATGTCTCTGTTCCAGAACACCTGATTCAAATGATTGCATGACCTCCTCTGCATGCCATCATGGGCTGCACAAGCCTGTTAATCAAATCAGGTGAACTGAGACGCATTGGCGTATTGCTGTGACTGTGATCCATCTACAGGTGTTGGAAAGTTTCTTCTACTCTCATCTGAATACATTATAAACACTACCAATTGTCTCCCTGTGTCTCGGTACAGGTGTGGTTAATAGACTACATCTTTCAGCGGTTTTCCTAAAGGGATGTTGTGTGGTCTTTCTTGCAATGTGAAGTTTTGAACTTCAGACAATGACTTTCTCTCTTTATTTCCCCTCTGAACTATCAAAGATTGAAGAAACTCCCGATCTTTTAGTGAAATGTCAAAGCTTGCTGGCAAGTCATTGTGCAGTTGTCACTAAGATGAAAGCAAATGTAATACCTCTGGTGTTGCTTTACCATGTCTTGGGACAAGACAGTGAAGTTGTCCTTGCAATACTTTGATGTTCAGCTCAAATTTCTTGTAAAATAAGGACTTTTTGTAGAAGGATCAACAAAAACTTGTTATAAAACCGTATCCCTTCTTGGTTACTTGCAACCAACTGAGACCCTTTGACCGTGTTACAGTATCTCTCAAAATTATGACCTTAAAATAGGTTATTATTATTGTTTCCATCATAATAATAGAGGAAGTCGGTCATCAGGTCTAAGGTAGACTCTTAAGTGTACATGTATCACTGTAATATTAAAGGCAACGTGGTAGACAGACTACTTTAGCTATGTACATAGAGCAGACTCATGGACTTTTAAATAAAGAAAAGCACTGTCAAGATTTTATTGTATTTTAATTTAATCTTTAACCAGTTGACTGTGGAATTGGGCAGCAGTTTTGAGATTAAAACCAAGATATTACATTCTTAATAAATGCCTGCAAAGTCATTTTTAATAAAGTTCTGTAAATGTGGTACAGCTCAGCCCCTAAAATACTTGTGGTGTGAATCAACGCCATAAGAAAAAGAAAAAAAGTCCATGTTCCAACCAAAACGTAATGCAACTGCCTAGAATAGAAACCACAAATAACTATTTACTCCTATGTCTTAGTAACAAGAGGCAGTAAAGGAGACTTGATGTTACTGGGAAGAGGGAGATGAAACCGTAGACTCAGTGAAGTCATACATTTTTGAGTGTGAATATGATTGGAAATTTTATGGAAAATATAAAGACACTACAAGTCAACCAGCTGTTACAGTACTGATATCCCCCCCAACTCCCTCCCAAATGACAGTGGTCTTGGCATTTCTTATCAAAGTATAGTCTCAAACACCACTGTTGCTCTCAGCGTGTAAGTTTGGTGTTGTAAACATAAACTATTTTAATTTGCTGCAGATGTGAAAGGTGTGTGTTTAAAGCTTGATATCCTGCTTCAGACTTTTAATTTGAAATGCTAAAGGAAGTGGATTTTGAGTTGCCCTTTGCATGAACCGTTAGCCGACGGAGACCTCTTACCAAAAAGATGTGGAAACCAACAGGCCGGGATTTAACACAACGCAAATGACCTATTACATTTTTTAATAATTGTTAGCCAGGCTGTTGGCACTCGTCTGTCAGCTAGGCTAACAGGGTTATTCATGTCTAAATAAGCATTAGCATTGAATGAAAAGGCATGTTTTTCAGTAGGCTACCCTGTAGTAAATATCAGTGATGTAAGACCAAAGGTAAATTATCTGAGAGCACTGTAGGAAAAAACAACCATTGGCTAACTAGCTAACAAATAGTGAAGCTAAAGTTAGCATCAGATGAAGAGTGAGAAATGTGATCAAAAACGTAAGACTTAATATGTGTCCTTGTTAATCTGCTTCCATTGTATGGAAGGCAGGAAATCTCACTATTTTAGAAGCCCATGATTTCTCATTGTTGTTATCTTACTTGTGAACATTTATTTGTTTTCAGAAAGTGATGATGTTTGTCTGCTGAAGTAAGTTACAGTGCATTTTAATTAGGGTATTACTATGTGCCCTGTAGAGATTCTTTAAAGGAGCAGTACTATGTAAAATCAACTTCCTTCAGCCAAAACATACCTGGAGTATTGCCTTGACGCTTTCATGTATCTTTGAGAAATCTTTTAATTGCCATGGCGACCTGGATGGACCTAGCCCCGCTTTCAAGCTGCAGCTCCTCCTCTGAGCTGCACTTTGCAAGTTTCTAAGACTCCTCCTCTCAGCTCCTTCAGACTAGCCAGCAGCAATAGACAAACACTTCTGAGCTACGTCTCAGTGAAACACCGGTAAAATCTTTAAAGGGTCAACAGAGGAGTGATGTTGTGGTGACGTCTTGAAGGCGGAGTTTCAGAAAGAGCAGGAGTTTCTAAAGAGACAAAGGCCCAATTTCAAGGCATGACTTTTTAAGTCTTATTTGATACATACAGAATTTTTATAACAACTGAAGGTGACATAGTTACATAATTACAATTATAAAATGGCACTATGTGCCTGGTAAATGGATAATACTTCCCTTTAAAGTACATCTTGTAGTTTGTGAAACTGTCACAAATTAAACTATTGCTGAGATTAATCTTCCCGTGAACCCAATTTCTTGTATTGTGTTCCCTCATTCTATTGAGCTGAAAGCATGGTTCTGTCCGAATCTCCCTATTCACACAAATGCCTGTGTAGTGTTTCTTCCTTCAATAAAAAGGCAAACGACGTTGGTAATGCCAGAGGTAAATCAGAGGCTGAGTGCAGTGCCACTCTCCGCTGGGTAATTCCATAATACAGGGCATAAGCACAGATGGCTTGAACAGATTTTGTCCTTAGCCGACACAAAGTTTTACAAACAAAGCTGTCAACTCTCGGGCTGTGTTTGGATTCATAGAGGCATTTGTTCACCTCTTCCAGAGGATTTGCTTTTTGCTGTTTGGGTGGTGGATATCGACACATCTGAGAGACTTTTATAAATCCAAAGGGGCCCGGAAGAAAACCGAGTCTGAGTGTTTGAGACAGAGAGTTGCTGAGAGCAAGAGAGATCATCAACAGGACCCTGTGAGCACCAACAGAGGCAGAAGGGAAAGCAAGCAATGTTTTTTTTCTAATTTTTTTTTATTCTCTGCTTGAGGCAAAAGACAGTCTGCCGAGACGCTCACTGTTTTGACTGAAGACCCAAACAAAGCCTATAACTAAAATCAATACTCGACTTCATAAAACCCTGTTTCTGGGAACAGAATAGAACTGGGTCGTGGCTACAGTCCCATTGTAAACTTTGATGCTGTGAAGAGATAAATAAACAGAAACCCCTGGGGGCTTTAAAAATCTATCCAGAGAGCTGGGGATTCTAAATATTGATTGGATGAAAGGTTTATCTTGTTTATCTTGACTCTGTAATTCCAGTCTATCCAGTGTTGCTCCTCAGACGGTTATTAATGTTTTCTGTGCTTGTACTGCAGCCAAATTTTCACACATTTGTACACATCTATTATTCAGTTTTAATTACAGGTTGAGATATATCAAAAGTAAAGAGGAAAAACACAGTTCAACACATTTTTAATTATGTGGATGTGCTTTTAAAAAATGAAACTCAGGGCAGTGTAGACGAGGCATTTTTGATTTGATGGTGCTGCTGCAGACGACAGCAGGTCATTGGCTCTATTCTCAGTCATTCACCTTCCTCTTTCTCTAATCTAATGCTCTCTGATCGTTTATAAGGCGCATGCCGACAACCTGCAGATATATGGTCTTACATGTTCCAGCACACCAGTCACATGGGGTCGTTGCTACCTCACCAAACTGCACACAGGTTAAAAAGCTTGTTGTGTCCCTCGTCTCTTAAGGACTTATGCTTATGAGGTCTTAGAGGTTGAAAGGCCACTTTGCCATCACCCTAATCATTGACTAACTCAAAAGACTCTCTTTCGGGTTCAAATTTAGACTGAAAAATGTCCAACCAACTTTCAACTTTCAACTTGTCAGACTGAGATGTAGCTCCTATAATGAGCTCAGCAGACACGCAGCTTCACCAGGTGTTTGCTAATTGCTGCTGGCTAGTCTGAAGGAGTTTGTGGAGGAGGGATGCTCTGTGAGGCAGAAACCTGGAAGCTCGGAAACTGCAGGTCAGAGGAGGAGCTTCGTCCTCGAAGGCGGGGCTACGTCCACCCAAGTGTCCTGCACAGCTGAATGGTTGCCATGGAGATGAAAGGATTCCTCAGACATGCACGATAGAATCAAAGTAATAATCCGAGTATGTTTGTATTGAGAGAATAACTTTATAACAGTATGTAAAGTTCGAAGAAGTCTGTCTTATGTTATACTGCCATTTAGGTATGAAAGTTTCTCAGCTTAACTGTGAATAAACTTGAAGTCAAGCCATCATCCAGAACTTTCTTGGGTCTTTTTTCAATCACTAGGGTTGGAAATTTGATTTCCAGGTGCAAAATTAAAGATCCAAATCGGAACCCGAATCATGGAGCCAAACTTTGAAATGTCAGCCTGTCTTTTATAAGGTCAGACTTCTTTGAGCTCATAGCGGCTTTCCTCGCTTGTCCTGCCGCTCACATGTGTTTGAGATGTTCACGGCGCTTGTTACTGGAAAATCATATCAACTTTCACGGAAAGACAAAAATCACGGGCCCCCTTATTTATGTCGCACTTCTGGGAGAATGCAAACCTTTCCGTCTCGAATCTGAACGCAATAAAAACATGACGGTTTAACCCTCTGACCCATGGACAGGGGAAGACGGGAGGCCTCCGACTCTTCTTCCAAACCGTCTGCAGATGTCGTTTCTGCGCCTCGCTTCGCTCACAGAGCAAAATCTCGAATGATCGGATACGTCTGAAAGGCCGCGTGGGACGTGGTCAGAACACGCATGTCGCATCATTCAACACTCCCTGCCAGCTGATCTGATCGAAATCCGAGGATTACCGTTTGGAGTTTGCCGCGGATCTGGATGAGCCGCCAAGCTGGCGGCGTCGCTTCATGTCACAGCTCTCCGAGTTCTGTTTGAAACGTCTCACAAACTAATGTTTCCCCTGTCATTTCCAAGAATTCTCTCTCTGTTTTTTTTTTTTTTTTTGTTTCACACAGAACAGAGTAAACAACCGTAAGAAACGGTCTGAAACAGACTAACGGTGAAAGACCTTCTGTTGACTTGAAGCCGAGGTCTGAGGCGAAACAAAATTTTTTTTTTGAAAACCAGCTCCCTCGTCTGTCCTTGTGTAATGGAGGCCGGATTACAGTGCTTAGCTCGCTCTCAGCGCCTATGATGTTGTTGTCTTCTCGTTCTTCCCCGTGTTTGAGTTTTGCAGATTAAAGGAGCGCAGCTCTTACAAAACTGTAATTTACCATTGAAGCCTCACGAGCCAGCCCGGTTAAAAGCTCTCTGAGAGTAATTAAAATTCTTCAGGATTTAAATGCGACGCGCGTGCGTGCAAACCGTCCTATGGGGAGCTTCTTGGACTAATCTGGGCGACTGTAGAAGTGAGTTTTTGCGCCGCTAATGGGAGTACACATAATTTCACAGCTCCCAATGCGATTATGCTCTTATTAGGGTCAGACATTCATAAAGACTCATTAGCACCTCCCCCCCCATCATGCGTGTGGGTGATATCGTTTTCATCTCATCTGTTGTTGCTCGGCTTAGATTTCGGGGACCGGATCTTCCCTTTGAACTCATTTGTAAGCCGGCGAGTGTTTACACCCAATCTCAACTCGGGCTCAAGAGGAAAACGCTTGGCGGGTTTGATGTTGCATGTTTTCAGTGAAGTTTCGAGTGACTTTGAGGCAGAAGGAGATCGTGTTGGATTATGCGATGCATCCGAAGGAGACACTTTTGGATGAACAGCAAAAACTGAATTCCTCATCCTTCTTTCACAGTATTATGTACTTCTGTTTGGAAGGTGCAGGAAGAACTGCTGCTTCAGGTCACAAATATATTTAACACATCTTACTGCCACAGCATTTGAAGGGGTGATGTTGTTGTTTTGTTGTCTTTGATTCCTTCATGCATTTTGGAGAAATCCTTTAATCTCCCATGGCAACCATTCAGCTGTTCAAAACGCCTGGGTGGACCTGGCTCCGCCTTCCACGACGTAGCTCCTCCTCGGAGCTGCAGTTTCCAAGTCGAGCTGCCTTGTTACAGAGCAGCCACTCCCCCACTCAGCTCCTTCAGACTAGCAGCATCAATTAGCAAACATCTGGTGGAACTGGGCATCTGCTGAGCTCATTACATGAGCTACTTCTCCATCCAGTGCTCTGACAAAAGTTTGTAAACGCCCGATAGACTAATGTTGATGTGGTATCAGGCTGAAGGCGGAGTTTTGGAAAGAGCAGGAACTTCTTTAATTTTACGCCATTAAATTGCAAAGTGAAATTTCTTTGAAGTCATACTTGATACATGTGGGATTTTTATAACAACTGAAGGTGACTTCAATACTTAATTGTACTATAAAATGAGGGTGCCCCTTTAAACAGCAGGAAATCGTCAATGTCATAAGAAACAATGTAGAAACAGGTTGGTAAACGATCAGTTGGGAAAAAAAAAGTTAGTACAGTTGATTCTTAAATACAGAAAAAAACTAAACAATAGACACAGATTTCATAGAAGAGTAACGTAACCAATCCTGATGCAGCAGAACACTGAATTCATCATCCATTCTTTAATTTTAAATTTTTTTGTCTTTATTTGCAGCGCCCAGGAAATGGGTAAAGAGACGAGGTGGGAAGAGGAAGTGCAAAGTGTTTGGAAAATCAATACTTTAAAAATCCCATTGTATGTTGATTTTAGTGGTTAAATTTTTTATTTAAATAGTTTGTATTTTGGCAGTTCTAGAGACCGATGTAAGATGACAATAATTATTTCTTTATGTTGCACCACCAGGATTATTTCTCCAATATCCTTTTAATTAAAAAAACTGTTTTTTTTGTCTTTGAAGTTATTGTGGTCCAGGGCAGAAGATGGCAGAGAGAGTGAAGCAGTTTTTTTTCTCTCCTGTTTTTCCTTTTTTATTTTATTTATATTTTTTTATATGCTGGCATGACAGGAAACAGTGTGACAGCAGCTTATTCACCACGCTAGGTCACTACCCTGACACTTCAAAAATACTCTCCACCGAGAGCAATAATAATTACAATAATGGCACTAATGACGACGACGCGCAGCCCCTCCGTTTCAGTGAGGCTGCTGCAGGACATACGCTGAAGCTTTGTGCTTCTCTTTCAACTAAATCAGCTGAAACCAAGAGCCAGATTCCTATAAATGTTTGGCAGCCCACCTGCAGAGATCCTTTACAATGGAGTTAATTGAATAATGTGCAAGTACTTTGCAATGGCATTCTAATTAATGGCTAACAAGGCATTGATTCATACAGTTGGCAAGGCATGCGGCGGTCTCAGACAATGTGACTCTGCTCTTTGGGTATGTTAAATACAGTTTTTGTAAAAGCAACGTGACATTTTGTTTCCTCTCATCAAGTCAGTTAAAAGGTTTGGTCGTGGATTTATTACTTTTCTTTTTTTTCACAGACACATCCATAGAGTCTATTTTCAGCATAGCAACTTGAAGTTAACTTTTTTTTTTTTTTTTTTTTTCAAAACTTGTTTGTTTTGAGAGGTGTATAGTTGTTCATGGTCCTGGGAAGATCAGCTTGTTTTTTATTTTTAGCCTGGATCAGGAGGGTTGTTAAAGTAAGTGGTTTGATGATGTCAAAGCTCTGGTAGGTGTGTTTGTGTGATTAAAAGGCTGGTATGATTCCATGTTACCAGCCTGTAAAGACTTTTACAAACACCAACAACACATTTTGAAATAAATAAGCTGGAATCTGGCACGAGGAAGCCAACACAAGGGAAACATGGTGATTTCATTTAGCACTGGGAAGAAGACAAACAACTTTGGAAAACCTGTAGATGACAAACCAACACATGACCTACCTAACCCAAACATGAGGCCACAAAGACGTGGATGAGTTTGTAGTGCCGCCTATTTTTTGTAATATCGGGATCACAGACATTCACACAAAATCAGCAGGTGCTAACAGCAAATAAAACTGAGACTAAAGTATAACCACAAGGCACTTATACCATATGGGATGCTGATGAAGGATTTTAGATGAATTGAGATTCTTTCCTATCTTACCGTAGTTTTCGATGGTTTCATTTAGTTTGTTGTGGCGTTCTCCTACATCTGTTTAGTTCCAGTTTAACTTGGCTTAGTTCAGCGCCTTATAGGCTTTCGTATGCATAGTTGATTTACGGATGTTGGTCTGGAAGTAAGAGACTTCTGTGTGTTTGTTTGTTACCATTTAAGTTGGATTGTCTCTGAAAGAGGTGGATCTGCTGAAAAAGTGCCATTCTCATACCAGTGGAGCTACTGGTGTGTTTTAATATCCACACCAGTAGAGAAAGTCGTGAAGACTGTTTCCACCCGTCCGCCAGAGCTCGGGCCCCCCTCACCCGCCCTGTTCTGCTTGATCTACATCTGAAGATAGATACTACTTAATCAATGTCTTCTAAAAATTCATTTTCTTTACATTTATGATTTATCTGAACTGACAATAAATTAGTTGCCACTGGCTATCTATTAAAGTTTCTCGTGTGGAACACAATCGCTGATGGCAACAAAACCCCAATTCAAAAATTATCAGCAGTAATAAAAGGTTAAAATGTGTCCGTCTTTGTGCTTTAAATGACATCCTACACATCGATGCACAACAGTCCCTGGTTTCTGGTTTGCCCAAACAGCCTTTAATGAGCCACAGTTCACTCTGACACAAACCCAAACCCTTCTGACCAGATCAAACACCAAATCAAATGGTGACCTGAAGTTTGCTGAAGTCGTCTTTACAGCCTTCAAGGATGCCAATTTGAACGCTTGAATGAGCTTTGTGGTTGTCTACCGACATTTCTTAGACTTAGTACGGGTTCAGGGAAATCCGTATTTAGCACGATTGTATTGGTGTGAATCTGAGGCCGAGTGTTGAAAAATGTCTTCTCTTTGCAGTGGTTTCCCCTCCACACACCTGCTGTGCAGAGAATACGCTAACATTCACGGTCGGCTACAGACACGGAGATCTCGAGTTTTCACCGTTCTCAACAAGAGCTGAAAGCGTCTGCACAGCTTCATTCAGGCCACGGTGAGTAAACACTAACTCCAAAAAAAAAAAAAAACACACTGCTGAAACTAAACTGAACATACACAAAGACAGATGTAGGGCTTTTTCTTTTCTTTAACTGAGAAACACAACTGAAACAGTTTAGCGTTCCTGATGACATGGAATGTATTTTACTGCATTCGCTCTTTAACTCTGCCAGGCTTTGACGTGGTTTGGGGAATGAGCAAAAAGAAGTCCCTCTCTTTCTGTTTTTTTTTTTTTTTTACATTTATAAGCTGCAGGGTGACTCTGTGGCAAAGAGGGAGAGGCGGTCCAAAATCCAGGAAACTGCTTCCCCCACCAAAAAAAGCAAACCAAATAAATGGCACAGAAACATATTTTTCAGATGGCATCTGTAAAAGGGGCCTTTGTACCCTCAGAAATCTGCTCCAACCAACTAATAGCAGCAAAGAAAGGGGCAAGTGGAAAGAAATAGTCAAAAGAGAGGGAGTACGCAGTGTACTCAATGGGAGGAGGGGATTTTCTAACGGCTAAATGTGTATTTTAAGGCAGAGATCTCCTTCTGGAGGCTTCTGATACGCAGTTTCACCAGAAGGCCTTGGCCTGCCGTCAGATACGTCTTTCAACAGAGTCTCTCATTGTATGAAGGAAGATTCAGAAGACCTCAACAGCTATATCAGTTATTTTGTGCAGAGATGCTGCACACAAGGTGTTTTTCTTTTTCTTTTTATTGACAATCAGCTTTGTTGGCACATTGGCTGAAGTGTTTCTTCAAGAGGAAGAAACCCAACGCACGCCAATCAGCTTGTCTTCTAGTGCCGAGTCTAGCAACCTCCAGATGTCGGCACTCGGGCCTGTGGCTGCAGCGTCGTGAAAGAAAACCCATTTCAGTCTTTCTAGCCATTTATGACAAAATTATATATGTGCAGCCTCCAGCTGTTGGTGTTCTGAGCACTTAACAGCACTCCATAGATCCAAGGCTGTCAGGAATGTGCAGTAAAGCATCTTTTTTTCTGCTGGAAATGAAGAGTAAAGGATTGCTCCTGGTACTGACTGTGCTCAACAGACGTTGGCTCGTTGCATCGTGCGTCATTTTCAAAGAGAGTTCACCCTGAGGTCTGAAATTCTTTCTTTACATTTCTGAGAAATCAAACCAAAAATTGAAGCTGTTGGGCATCGTGACTTCTACTCACCACGACTATTAGCATCATTAAATGGTAGCTCGGGATTTTGAAAGTGAGGTACTGTTAAAAAATTGCAAGGTTTTTATCCTACCTGGAGTAGAGTTGGTATTCCAAACAGAAATGATGAAATCTCTAAAGAGTCGTACGTGTTCAATTACTCTTGTGACAGCTTCTATCGTACAAAGTAGTGTACAACTTTGGTTGTACACGTGTTGCTGTGAAATTGACTGCTTAAAAGGGAAAAACTAAACTCTCAGGCTGCTTGGTGAGTCTGTTCTTAGCATTGTGGTCTTGAAACCAGAAGGTTATGGTATAAATCCTGACCTGGGGTCCTCCTGGATGCGGTTTGCATGTTTTCTGAGTTCATTCGTCGGTTTTCTCCAGGTACTCCAGTTTCCTTGTAGGAGTAGGATGACACATTAGTTCAAAGACATGGCGGTTGGTTAATTGCTCTTTCTAATTTGTCCTTTGGGAAGTGAATGTGTGTTTCTGTGGTTGTCCTGTGTGTCTCTATCTTGCCTGGCCCCACTACCTTGCAAAGAAAAGTGGGTATGAATGAATGAACAGATAGATGAACGTATAGGTAGCTATCATCTTGATTGCATTCAACCTGGGGAGAACATCATTCCAAACTCCTACTTCAAACACAAATTGAATCCATATTAGCTAGAAATTATTTTAAAATGTAAATTTCATCCAGTGGCACCGATTATCTTGGACTTGCACTCAAAGACAAAGTCAACAAAGTCACCTGCCTTTTCACAGAACCTCACTGTTTGAACTGACAATTAATATTCTTAATACCATTAAAAGCTGGCTGTGATGGAAGCTATGCAGAAACTCTTCAAGATGCAAAACGCTACTCCTGCATAATTGACATCAATGACGTGTCTGGCCTTATGAATGTGTTCACAGTTGTTTATTAGAATTTAAAAGAGGATGACGTATCAATTCCTCAGGCCAGTTGGATGCCTTATATCTTCCTGACTGCTAAAGAATGGCAACGATTCTCGATTATCCTGCCAAAGTCATCCAGCTGGCATTCAGGTGTTCTATAGATGTTCAATGGGAAGAGAATACATTTCAATGTGTCATACGAACTGGATAAATTATGGTTTTGTCAGTAACACACCATTACTGACAAAAACACAGTTTGTCAGTAACTGTGCTGACTTTCTATCTATCTAAGCATTTAACTAGGTAGCTAGATACATAGTTATCTAGTAAGCTAGCTAAATAACAACTAGCTATCTACCTGTGTACATAGCTAGGCATAAAGGGACCTATCCTATTAGCTAGGTAACTTGATACCGAACTAGATAGATACGTATTGATCCAGTAGGCATCAAGCTAGTTAAATAGCAGCTAACTAGCTGTCAAGGTAAACACCTAGCTAAATACCTATTTCTTTATTAGACTCATTTATGACTTTACTCGTCATAAGTGGGTCTGAGTAACCCACTCGGATGTTAGATTAGGTTCCCTTCTAACATTGGACATTTTGTGTGTGAGATTTTAGACCCGCTATCGGGCTGCTTATGGGAAACATGCAGTAATCACAGAAAGGATTGAGGTGAATTCATGTAGTGATGTTCAGCTGAGTTGACTCCAGTGTTGACAGTCAGACGTTTCAGCTGCTACTGAAGTTCTGCACACGTCTGGAAAAATCTGACTTGAGCACAATGTAAGTAAATGAGGCCGCAAACCACAAACTGAAGTGAGATGGACCGGAGTGAAGCGGCGTCTGCCTTCTCCCATCTCGTCTCAAAGGAAGCACCAGTTGGTTTTTTTCACCCCCGCTCCGTACATATGCATTCTGTCTCCGTCTCTAAAGGGGTGAGATGGAAAAATCCCACAGAGAAGGAATATGTTTGACTAAATTTCCACATCATACATCGAGTGTTTCACAGCCAAACACCAGAATGGTTCCATGTGCCCTTATGACTCAGGATCTCGTGACGGTTTTAGTGGTAGGCCATCATTTTTGCTGCATTTCACTCAACAGTGCACAGCAGCCCCTCTCTTTCTAAGCAATATTTGTTTTTGTGTGTTGGCCAGAAGAAGTCACAAAAGGGGAGTATATCTCGCCTGTAATACATGACACCTGCTCAAGCCTTATTCATAAATCCAGAACCACAGCTTGTTGGAGTTCATATTACCCATCTCACACACACACACGCCCACCCACTCTTTCTCTGCACAGACGGACCGTTTCAGGCCCGCTTAGATTGTTTCCAAGTGACCTCACTTTGGAGTGATGCGATTCAGCAGTCGGCAGCGAGTTCAGACGTCGACCACCATCAATGGTTTGTGGATGAATTTGACAGAGGCCCACAGAGGGCTGCTCAGGTCAAGGTAAAACCATTATGTCTGTGAATGAGCAAGATGTTTTGACAGTAGCTCTAAACGTGGTGCTTCAGACATCGAGAAAATCACATTTTGAATGAAACCCGACAGATAATGAGGGATCCGTAGTGTACAAGATCCAAACACTTCGTAAGAGGAAGGTCACTAAAAGAAATATGAATTTCTGAAGGAATTTATAACTTCAAATTGACTTTGCAATAACCATAACAAAAGGAAGAACCAACACTTCAATCGCTGCCTGTAAAGATGTTCAGGCAGTCCTAAACTATAGCTAAGTTTCCACTGACCATGAGATTGGAATTGCAAAAATTACATTTCATTAATGGAAAATTGGCAATTTTGGAAGTATGAGGTGTGTTTGTGTTCTTCAGAAAACTGCAATGGAAGCACTTTTTTTCCCATCACAGGCACCATGCCAGTTTCTATATTATGAAGGAGTATTAGGACCACAATAAGAAAAAATAAATAAATAAATTATGAGAATAGGGTCATAGTATTATGAGAATATAGCCATATGAGAACAAAGCCAAAATAATACAAGAAATAAATGTGATGTATTATGAGAATAAAGTCTTAATATTATGTCTTTGGTTGAGCACAACTCAGGTAAGAACGCTTTAGTTCTTGACCTGGCCGTTGCAGGTTCAAATCCTGGCCTGGTGACCTTTGCCGCATGTCTTCCCTCTCTCTCATTGCCTACTTTCCTGCATGATTATTTCAAATAAAGGCCATTAAAGCCAAAAAAACTTTCAAAAATTACATCGTTATTCTTATATTGTTACAACTGTATTGCATTGCTCCAAGACGTCAACAAGACGCCGACATCTCTGATGGCTGATGAGCGCTGAAATGTCAATATATCTCATATCAGTGCTTAATCTGTGATTTCTAATGACTTGCCATGCGAAAAAGCTCAGTTACACACGATTTCAATTTATTTACAGGAAACAATGCGATTGCAAGTTGTGTCTTTCCGACTCTACCAGAATTATCCACAGAGTTTTGTGCATATTTGTAGTGAACACAGCTTTTAACCAAGACTCCAGCCAAGGTTTTTATCAACTTACAATAGCCTGGGATGCCTAAGTCAGGGTTTTCATATTTTGTTGAGCAAATCTTTTGCTAATTTCATACGCAGTCACATGTGATATTTCTAAAACAAGGGTGTCAAAACTCTAACCCAAACCTAACCCTTAACCCAGGAACCTCACTGGGTTATGGTGCATGATTAGTGAGGTTATGGTCTTTTGCACCATAACCTCACTGGGTTATGGTGCATGCCCTTTGACTTTCCTTGTTTTCAAAGTATCTTATTGGCTGAACTCTTAAAGTCCATGTTTATCTTAGCTGGTGGTTTGTTGCAGTTAGGAAGCATAAAATAAAGGCAAAGAAACTAACAAGCACTAAGGATTTCCATGTTTTGTAAGTCTTTCTGACGGACGCGGATTAAAGGCAATAAAGTCTGATGGATGAAAACAGTGCAGCTGTTTTGCATTTCTCCAACCTGGTTCTGGTTCTCTGTATAAATGTCTAAGCTGTCTCCACCCTCACTGAGAGGCTCAGGAATGCTGACCTGAACGCAGAGAGGCAGATGTCAGGTAATAGCTGAGCATTCCCTGGCAACAAATTGGTATCGCAGATTTCCAGAACGGTGAATTTCTGTTAGTATGTGGACAGGATTCACCGCGTCTTTTGCATCATCATGTCAAAAATAGTCAAAGTGTGTTGCAAAAATATGCATGCATTTTGTCACATCTCTACCACAAAAAACCTCAACATTCTTTATCTTATTTGTCTTCTCTTGAGAAGGAGAGTCTCAACTGGATTTAGATGAGAACTTTAATTGGACCATGCTAACACATCAATTGGTTTGATCTAAACTCCACCAATCTGATGGCGTGTTTAAGGGTGCTGCCCTCCTGGGAGGTAACCCTCTAACTCTCATGTCCTTTGAGGACGCCAGAAGAGCACTGTGCTTTTACTTGAAAGTGAAGTATGTGTTTGATATTTTTTTTATTTTGTAGGATATCAATAAAATTAAAATGTTTTATGTCGGAAAATAAATCTGTTTGCTTTATGACTTTTGGTTGACAGCAAACATGACTTTTTATGGCTTTCATTCTCCTGTATAAAAAGGACTTTCCTGAGCACTGTCAGTTTAAACAAACAGCCATATCTTGATGGGTTTGTACTTGTGCCATAGTCTTCTCATTTTGGGATGATGGAGTGAATTGTGCTCTGTAACATCTTTGGTTGTTGTGTACCTTGCTTTAAACCTCTCCATAACTTTATCCATGCAGTAGTCTGGAGTGTTCCTCGGTCTTCGTGGTGCTGTTTTGTCCATTAATGTTCTCCAGATGTGCGTTTAATTGAACTCTAGTACATTTGTCTAGGATGTCCGGTTTGATTGGGGAGGTGTGAATGCTCCAAAAGCAGGATGTGGACTATAGCGGAGGGCATTCTGGGTAAACACAACCAGATCACGTGTGAGTTTAGCGCTAGTAGTATAAATTGCTCTTAGTCTTTTGCCGACGACAAAAGAGAAATCCTAGAACTGCTAAAATCCATTTTTGCTTACATTTTATTAAGAAGGAAATTGTCTTCAGAGGATTTTGTGTCGTTTGACTCAGTGCAGTGTTAAAGTGAACCTCGCCAGCTGAAAATGTAACAAATGTTGCAACTTTGGTCCCCAGTCTAACCGGACTGTCAGGTGTGAAAACACCCTAATGAACCTCTTAGGTCTTCACAGAACATATGGATTGATACTGAGATGAAGTAACACTCAGATAAACTCTATTCAGAAATAAAATGAATTCTGAACAAGGTGTACTCACTTTATGCGGTAAGAGGGGAAATGGGAGTTGAGTACAAAAGCATGCCACACTTGCATACAAACTCTTCATACAGTGTACAATTATCCAGTACTTTGTGTTCGTCTGTCACTAAAAAGCTGCCAAATACATCAAAGTTTGTGGTCAGAGGGTTATGGATCTTTTTTTTTTTTTTTTTTTTTTTTTTTTGCCAGTCACTGTATATTAAGGCAAGTAGTTCCCAATAAAACACTGAGACGGTTACCTGCTTTAATCTCAAACTTTCATCTCTCAGAAACCTTGAAAGGACAGGAATGTAGCAGCGTAGGTAGCTCTTGGCTAGTTTTGGTTGTGGAATTCTAATAAAAGTGGGTTTCAGCCTGCAGCCTCTTATAAGGGATGTTCCCGGCAGTTATTTGGCTCAGTGCAACTAAAGCTTATCAAGTAGTTCCACGTCCAAGTATCATATCAGTTACAGCAAAGTCTGGGCTTGTTGTCACCTAAATGCATCTGGGAAACAGAAACACTGTGTAGAGAAACTGGCAGACCTTAACAGGATTAACAAATTTCTCAAGATTTTATTGGCAAAGCCTTTAGCCTAAAACCTTCCCTCATCAGTTTGCCAGGAAAATATTTCTCCAAATATGTAGCTTCATGTTAGACCACGCCATACAGAAGCAACAGCTGCAGAGCTACTTAGGGTGAAGGCGTCCCACTACAGAAGGCAGTGGCAGGGCAATGTCGTTGTGCTGTTGGAGATCTTTTGTAGTGACACCCGTCACGGTGAACACCCTTTCTGTTCCGTCGCCACCAGCCACTCATCAGCTCCTGACAAATTGATGTGCTGTCAGGTTCAGCGAGAAGGAAATATGCATCGTCGACATTTAAAACCTAGCAACCAGCTCTGAAACAGACGTCTTGTGGAGAGATGAGCCGTACAGTTCCTATCATCTGATAGCACTTTGAGACATGCGTGTAAAGTGCATCCTAAATAAAATTATTATTAGTATTAGTAGTATATTGTTCTGACTAGAAATGCACCACGTCGATATCAATATCTGTATTGGTCGCGATACTAAAAATAATTCTAGATCGGGTATTGGTGACAATGTGACTGATCTATAAGGGCGGATCTATTCAGTCTAAGGCTGAGTTCACACTGCAGCCTGAAACGACCCAATTCTGTTTATTTCTTTTTTGTCGTGGCCGTTCACGCTTCCAAATATATGCGACCTGTACCTGCAGTGTGAACGGGCAAACAACCTGAAAGTGTCCCGCATGCGCAGTAGGGGGCGCAATAACGTCAGCGTTCTCAGTGTTCTGCCAACCGCCTTAAAAAGAAGAAGTGCTCAGTGTTTGTGGAAGTAAACATGGAGGCTAACACTGGAGCACAGCTTGCGTATTTGAAGTTGTTGTCTGACCGGAGCAGCATATCAACAACTTAATCCTCAGCTTAGCCATGGTTGTTGTTTTTCGTATCAGGGTGCAGAATAGTGACGTCTGTGGAGAATGAATGACATTCAGGTTGGATGAATGCGACCTGGACGTTAGGTCGTATTTGAATCGGATACGTATCGGATACCTAAGAGCCCTGAGTCGCATTCGAAAAGAATCTGACCCGACTGTCATGAAAAGATCAGATACAGGTCGAATTATGTTAAAAAAATCCAAATTGTGTCACTAAGTCTGTGCTTTGTACTATGAGTGACGGCATTCATTAGTGTTTATTTCACATTACAATTAGAATTACTAATTGTATTTTCTGAACCATTTGAAAGAAGACTTGTTGCAGTTTATTTTTTATATTTGACCAAGTCCACCTATTGTTTTTGTCAATGCGTTTCCTCTATTACTTATTTTGCCTTGGCTGTTCTACTCCTAATTGCACTGACTGAACAAATTAAAGTTGCTTTCACATGTTTGACCAAGCGTCTGACGCTGCTGGTGTATTTAATTGTGCTGTACTGGTGCAGAGCTATCAAATAAACTTGCCTGAGTTTTAAAAAATAAACATTTACCGTCAACTCATCATTGTTTTTGTGTATCAAAAACCTCATATCTGCATCGACATCAGTATCGCAAAATGAAAACAGTGGACGAGTGCATCCCTAATCATCACTGCACGGCCTCAGATCTCCAACTGTGGTGTGAGTCGACTGCTGCTGTAGCTCTTCCTTTTCTTCACCTGCAGTTCCCATTTGAGACTGACTTGGAGCTAATAAGTCAGCCTGGCTAATGATAGCTCCCACCTACTGATGAGGGCAGAGCAGCTGGTCATCATGTTAGGAATAAATGGCCACTCAGAATGGCCTCCGGTCTTTAAGTACAGAGCTTCAGGGACTTGATCTGGTTTTAAAAGCTTGACGCACTAGAAATCTGCATCTGGCTACACCCTAGAAACTTTTTCTACGTTTCCATTTTTTAAGCTATCTCTCAGTGGTTTTCTGAGGTAAACAAGCAGATCATCATTAACCTCATAAATGGAGCCATATAAGAGCAGTTTCAGTTTTTTTCCATCTCAGACAGAAACTGCCGTCCAATCGTTTTAGTCACACTCATGTGGCGCAAACTGCAATTTTTCATAGCCTTCTCAGTCTTTTTTTTATTTTGCAGATTACGTGTGTCAATATTTGTCAAGAAAAGTCTGAATTTCTTCTCGGGACGGAGTGACGCTTCCACCTCACAGAAAGGATGGAGAGAGCGACAATTATGTTTCACCAAATCCAAACGGGAGCACACAAAGTTTGAAACATCCTCCTGCGGTCGTTCGGGACAATGGGAAAGTGATCCTGAGGAGAACCTCGGGAATGCGTTTCTGGCCGTAAAGCGACGGGACGCTCCGGGGTCACACGCGGTCAGGTTGACCATCTCTGGCTCATCTCAGTTTCCCTCAAAGGGCTCGACTGACAGTGTGGTGCATCAGGTTGCATAGTTGGCTGCAGAACACAAAGGGATCCCTCCCATCATCTAGCACATTTTTTATTTTTTTTTGTCGGTTTTGGCCGATCACTTGTTGATTTCATAAAGGCTCTGCTGCTGTCAGCAGCTAAAAGATTCACACTCTTCTCTCTCAACTCTCATTCTTTCCATCCACACGTGGGGAAGGGGGAGGATTTTGCTATTTACTTCATTTCTTTGCTTCAAAGCAAAGAAATGAAGCATATAATTGTTTTCGAGCTCGCTCTTCTGGATTTCTTATGAAATGTGGAGAATGTCTGGAGCTGGAAATATGTGTTTGGTGGGAAACCATGAATTGCCTTTTATTGGCAAAGAAAAATGAGATCTGACGACTGAACATGGACAGAAAAAGGCTGTTATGGTGTAACATAACAGGATAGATGCATCATGAAGGAGTTTCAGCTGCTGAAATGATGAATAAAATTCATTTCATAAAATGTTACGTCATCAGCATTCCTGTAAAGCCAAGTTAACCTTCTTCATTTTAACACCCTTATTTTAACCAGCTGGTACCCATGGACTTTAACGTTGCACGTGAGTTTATCAGGTAGTATTTTTTTTGATGGTGGCGGTAACAAATTTAAGTTATTTTCCAAAATGTGTTGAAACTTTCCGTCAGATTTACTTTTCTTTTTCTCAGGAGGTTACGCTCGACAAACAGAAACCCGCCAGTTTCTTTCCTCTGTGATGCTGCAGACATTTATTAGGTATTATCCTGGATTTTCGATGTAGCCTACTGGTTTTCCTTAAGCTTTGAGTGGATTCAATAATTGGGATGTACGACCAGGGGGGTAGTATGTGGCAAGCTCCAGGGATGTTTCAGCTTCAAAAAAAGAACAAAAAAAACCCGTTTTGTTATCCCAACTCTGTCAGGAGCCGACGCTTTCATGAAATATGAGAGAAATTTGGGCAGACATCAAACCGAAAATAAGGACACAATTTTCTGATGAGATTGTACAAATTCCATTTCCTTACAGCAGATTATCTGTAGCTCATAACAACATCTATTGTCAAAGTAGGTTTAAAATGTCTGCCAAGTTGTCAAACAACTCCTGTTGTTTTGCACCCTAAAAATGTTTCTGTTCAAATCCACCAAAAATGCTGAAGTAGGAAGTGATGAGGAAAAAGCGTCACACATGCAAATTGTTGCTCTTGCGCAGTTTTGTTTGACTGTTTATATCATTAATATTGTGCTTGTTCATTTTAAAAATCACAGCAACATAATTGATTATTAGTGTCTCCAGAGCGAAAAATGGTGCCCTTCCTTTCCCTTTAAATAAAAAAAATAAAAACCTTACAAACTTTCTTGAGGTGTACTTTGCAGACCTTTTTAATCTCCCTCAGGAATTTTATGTTGAGAAAATTCTGTGAAGACTGAGAGCCTCCCGGCTATTGGAGAGGTGTTGGGCCACTGCACCAGAAAACTCTGGGGAAACCTTACATTTTCCTTTCAGGATGTCTGAATGGCTTTAGGGATAAAAAAAAAAAAAAAAAATCAAGCTGACGGCTCATTTACTGTATACTGTTAACATGTATCTAGACTAACTCTCTTTCTTTCTTTCTTTTTTAACAGTTTCTCTCTACCTCTGTCTTATAGCAACACCATTTTTATTTTTTATTTTTGTGTAACTACAGCAGCGAGATCATTTCACATTTTTCGGTTCCTTAAATAACGCTCTCTCCTCTTACGTCATCTTTGTTTCATGTTATTGAGGAACTACATGAAAATGTACATGTCAACCAAGCAGACACCCGGTTATTTCCAAAGTGATTCAAATGTACAGAGGCCTGTTGACTCTTTGCAGCTACGTCCCCAAGAGAGGCAGTAAGAAACACTGCAAACATATCTTCTTCTGTAACGCCAGGATGATTTCTACTGTCTGGACTAATGTAGACAGTAGAAATATGTTGTATGTTAAGGTATATTTGGTGTTTGAACCATTGAAACCAACAGTTACAGATACATTTCAAGATTTTGTGAAATTTTGTACATATGCACACAACCCTGGAGATGTAGGTATTATTAGTGCATTACAGCAATGGAAAAAAGAGCAACTCAAAGCCACTTCTGTTTCTTCTGAAAAGCACCAAATTCTGTAGCACATCTACATGTTAAGGTTGTCGAAGTCAAGCCAGCACGATTGACATTCGTCCTTCTTCCTTGCTATTTTTCTAATTAATACTTTTTTCTGACCAGTAAAAAGTAATGTCCTTAACTTGATGTCTTGGTGTTGATGATTAGTAGCAAAGCAAACCTTTTTCTTTTATACATCAGGCGTACCTTTAAGATTTAGCGCGTTATGTTGACAACTTGAGAGCTAAAACCAACAGTAGTCATTGTTGTCGCCCGACTTTCAAAAAGTCTTGCACGCATGACATCACGTTGCAACGTGTCTGTAATCAAGACAAGTATTTACAGATTTTAGCTCTTAGCCAATTGTTGTGGTCTTGCAAAAACCAGAGGTCCACTGTATCCCCAGTATCATGATTCAGTGCCATTTCTTTCAAGAACTGATTTTGCAATTTCAACGTGAAGATATTTACTGTTGATTCTTTGCTTTCTTCACTAAAACGTTGAAAGTTTCAGCATCTGATGTGCAAGAATCCCTTCCCCCCCTCCCCGCTCCACAAGGAGCTTGACTGTGGGACTCAGCGGACCGGAGCTGTGTGTTTTAGGGCCGCTGCGCAGCTCTTTATGCCACTGTAGACGGCCGAACCGTGAGTCAATCCAAACTTCATGGGACGCATTATTTCCTCTGGTTATTTTAAACCTTCTCAGCGAGCCGGGTGACGACATTCGCTCCGGCTGCCGAACACTGGATTCTGTGTGAACCACAGAGCAAAAAGAATACACGCCCTCACACGCGAGCCTACAGTAAACATAACCATGAGTTCACACACACACACGCCCACGCACACACACTGCGCCCTCCCTGGATCGCCTTCCCTCCTTTCCCTTTTTTTCGTCAGCCTCATGTGAGGCCAACATGATCTTTTGTTGGTGCTGCAGCTATATTTATCATCCGCATGCTACTTCAGTCTGTCATCTGCCAGATGCTGGGTCTGGTGCCACCCTCCACCCCCACCTCTCCACCTCAGCCCTGCTGCCCTGTTGATTTCGTCTGAAGTTACTTCGTAATGATGCCGTCTGGCCTCAAATTATTCTGAACGTTTCTTCATCCCATAGCAGCGCTGATGATGAGGATCTTCAAGACAGGAGCTGGCGCTGATCTGCCTCTATGGTGCCATGCTGCACAAAGCAAACGCCGTCTCCCGCCGCCACGCTTTGGGAATTACAGAGAAGGAAACTGGCCGCTGCTGCCGTGAAAAGGGGGCACATCATAGTTTTTTACATCACAGAAAATTGTACATGTGGAAAAAACAAATTAGGACACTTCCTTTGCAGAAATCCATCAAGTGCTAGCAGGGAAGCTGAACACTGTGTCAGAATCAACTCTGACCAAGTTAGATGAAAATCTTTCATGAAGCATACAGGTGTGCAATACCTTACACATTTTGTCTCATTGCAAACACAAACTTAAAATGTTTGTATTGTGATTTTGGGTGAATAAGGCAGTAGCCCAGGGCCCATGATTTGTTTGGGCAGCCCCCAATACCTTCCTTTTTAATGAATGTATGTTTTGCAAACATTGTACTAAATGCCCATATCCGAGTTATATTAGTATTTTGGAAGTTTTTTAAATATTAACAATTCCCAAGTATTTGAAAAAATTTTAAGTTGCAGAATGTTTCTTCTGAAATATTAAACCTACAATACATCAGTTTAAGCTCACTGATGAATAGGACTACTTATTAATGAATTTAATTTAGAATTAGAAAAACACATTTTCTTTAGTGAATGGGGCACCAACATAGACTCAGCCCAGGGACTCATAACCTTGTAACTACGTCTATGGTGACCAGCCAGCAATGTTATTTTTTGTTTTTTCAAATACTAATGAGTAGAATGTGGCACATTTCTGTATTAAGTTCCATATAATCATAAACAAAACTCTAATACTTTTTGTTGCAACTTTCTGCATCAACCACCTTTGTACAACAAGTGACTGAACATTTTGGCCATTCCTTTTTGCGACCTAGCTTAAACTTTGTGACAAGTCATGTAGGAAACAGAGCAAACATGAAAGAAGCTGCCTGTTGACTAGTGGTGAGGACTGCTAGCTAAAAAGTCAGTTGTGCTACAACACTAATCATAAACATAAGCTCTGCTGATGCTAAAGTAAAGTGTGCTAAATGTCTTTAAAGTGAGCAAAAGTGCTAAAGAGCTAAGCAAAAAGAAATTAGCTGTGCTATTAGCGCATTAGCAGAAGTGTGTCCACCACTGTTTTAGTCAGATTAGATCAACATTGAAGGTTTTATCCTGTAAGCTAGGTGTGGTAGAAACCTATGGAGCTAAATACAATCTCCATACTTAGTACATGGAGATGTTATGAAATAAAATCTTTAGGTCTCAAAAGCCTTTAGAAAGGGGAAAGATTTTGTGATTCCAGCAGAACAACGGCCCTAAACAGACACGCAGAGCTGTGATGAAAGAGTTTACATCAAAATATTTCTGTATTAGTCCACCGCAGTAAAAATTCAGACCCAAATCCATTTGAAAAATGGTGTCAAAACATAAAAATTGAAGCGCAAACATTTCAGTCCTTGTGTTTTTTTTTTTTTCTTAACGCAGTAGAGGCATACCCACGTAATGAGGAATGAATATGAATGTAGTTAGCGTTAACGTGACAAAATTTGAAGAAAGTTTGCGTACCTTTGCAGCAGACTAAACATAGACACATTTTACCTTTGAGCTGAAGCTCAAGCCTTTTAATCTCGAAGGCAAAACCAAACAGTATCACAGAGTCGAAGCTTAATCACAAGGAAAACAAACAATTAGTCCTGAGTGCGATATCTCATGATTAGCCGCTGTGGCCTTGTGCTCATGAGTCATCTCCCCTCAGAGCTCGGGGGTGCTGGGACTCCCCGGACTGACAACGGAGTTCTCTTTATTTAAAATAATGAGTCATGCGCGGCTACCACAGCTGTAAAAATAGCAGACTCAAGTCTCCGAGGGGCAGCCTGAACCAGACGGACCTGAAAAAGAATCCAGCCTCGCCCCAAATGAAATCCAACACATGGATACACACACACACACACACACACACACATATGTACACACACATCCAGCTTTGCGCTGTTGAATTTGATTTATCTGACGGAGCCACCTACCTGGAGGCTGGAAATTTGCTGACAGAACATAATCAGGTCTGATAGCAGCCCAGTCCGTTTCCAACAACACTCCGGGTTTCTTTAAACTTCGCTGACTGCAGCTCATTGATGTCCTTTCACCACCTTTTTTAAAAAATTTTATTTTACGTCTATATTAGGTAAGAACGAGCAGGATGGGGGGAGACTATATGATTAAAGCCCTTTTCAAATTTGGCTGGCTCCAAGCTGACCACGCCAGCTCCAGATGTTGGACGGGGAAACCTCAAGCTGTTCCCAACACCGTTTTGACCAATCAGGAGGCGGTTCCCATGATTTAATTCATGCTGCTTTTCCAGAGGCTCCACATGCCTTTTCCACGCCAAAACTAATGTCAGATGACTAATTAGGACGTATAGAGTGACATGTACAGGTTTTCAGACACAATGCCCTCTCAAGCTTGTCACATTTTTTTAAACATTACAGAGTCAAACTGCCATGTGTTTTTCTGGGATCTTATGTGATAGACCAGCATTAAAAAAGGAAACTGACTCTTGGTTTTCAAACTCTGGTGAAGAAGATGGATGATCAGGAAAGCAGCTGCAAGTTGTTCTGGGTAACGGCTTTGAGTTTCACTTATGGAGACTGAATGTTTTTCTGTTCTTCTTTTTAAAGATCTAGATTAGTCAAACATTTTCGGTAAGAAAAGCCAAGGCCGATGTTTCGCAAACAAGCCTGTTTGATTTAACCACCCCATTCATTCTGTATATTTAGTGTTGTCTTGCTTTTGAAGCCGTTGTATTTAGCTTTTTAAATCTTCCCAATAACTATCAACAGCGTTTAGCAATTACCAACTAAGCCAACTTGGTATGTTTTCTTTTTTTCTTTTTTATAGCTCTCATAGTGGAGGCCAAACCTTTCATGTTTAGTTTCTTTCACATGTTAACTGGGACTTCCAAACGGCTTGTGGCAAACGTTCACACAGGCACACCTATTTCCCAAATAGAAAAGTTTTTAGCTCTTTTTTTCATGCGCCCACATGAAAACGGCACTATAGAGCAGTGTTCCCCAACATTTTTATTACCGCGGACCGGTCAAGACTTGGCAATTTTGCTGCGGCCCGGGGAGAGGAACCATCAAATAATGCTTCTGCATGTTGGCGTATGTTTATTCAGTTAGAAATGTCAACTACGAAAAAACACAACTCACCTCCAAATCACAGTGCAGCAAATAGAGTGGCTCCCGTCTTTTATCAAACACCTTTTCTATTTTTTTCATCTTTTATCACTTCAAATGAGTCCATAAACTATCACTGCTGCTTCTTCCGTGTTTGATTATTCTAAATTCATGTATGAAATGTTGGGGAGTTTTACTGGATTTCCTTCTGGAATCAGGATGTTTATGAGTGGACTTGGTTCGTGTGTGGTGTGTTACGTGGTGGTGTGTTGAATAGACATATTCAATATTGTCTCGGCCCGATTATCGCAGCCTGTGGGGTTTCCCCTGACTGGGAGCGAGAAAGCAGCCTGTTGAATGTGACAGGTAGCCAATCAGAAAGCGCGGTGACGTAAGAACGGAGGGGAATCCCAAACAGCTGACATGGTGCAACTGAGACATCGGTGGACATTAGAGGTTATGTTTATTCAGTTAAAAATGTTAACTATGAAAAAACACAACTCACCTCCAAATCACAGTGCAGCAAATAGAGCGGCTGCTCCTGCCGTCTTTTATCAAACACCTTTTCTATTTTTTTCATCTTTTATCGCTTCAAATGAGTCCACAAACTATCACTGCTGCTTCTTCCGTGTTTGATTATGCTAAATTCATGTATGGTATGTTGGGGAGTTTTACTGGATTTCCTTCTGGAATCGGGATGTTTATGAGTGGACTTGGTTCGTGTGTGGTGTGGCTGGATACAGGTGGTGTGGCTGGATACAGGTGGTGTGGCTGGATACAGGTGGTGTGGCTGGATACAGGTGGTGTGGCTGGATACAGGAACCAATCAAACCTGTTGTACTTTTATCGGCTCTGTGGTCACAGAGGCCGACAATCCTTAAATCGTGCCGTGTGAACCAGACCTAAAACTCACAAGCTCTATTCCTCTCCTTTCATCTCGACCACTGCCCTAACGCTCTCTGACTCTGGTCGCTATGGTAACGTTTACATATTCCTTCAAAATAAGATACAGATGTGCCACAAAAACGAACATTTTTACTTTCGTGAAAATTTTAGCGACTAATGGGAGCCCTGAGCTTGTTTCTCTGCAACCAGACGGTCCCAACTGGGAGTGATGGGAGACAATAACACCTGAAGTGCTGCTTATGCACAGAGAGCTTGGTCTCTAAGTGGTGAAGCGGTTTGAAGCTTCATTGCCTCATTAATGAGCCGGTCACCATAGCATGCAGAGCTTGGAATGTGGGAATCACCTACCGGGATAAATCCATTCTCCTGTCTCTTCTCTGGGCCTTTTCCCTTCTCCAAAGAAACTTTCCAAAGAATCTGATCCGTTTCTTTTTCATTTGCTGCTTGTGGCTCAATGTTGGCGTGCAAGATGTAACCGAGAGAATCCGGTTAAAGGATTTTCAAAATAAAAGCTCCTCCAGACTCAAATAATACATAAAACGGAAATATTTACTTATTTCATGTGCGGCCCGGCACCAATTGGTCCACGGCCCGGGGTTTGGGGACCACTGCTTTAGAGGACTCAAAAGGTCTTTTATTTTTAAGTAAAACTCGTTCTGAAGTGAAGATTTTGCCCTGGCGTAATGTTAGGGACAGTAAAATCGCCTTCTTTGGGGAAAAAAGTATAGATTTGACCTCATTAGTATCGATCCAATAGGTGGTTGATTTCGATGTTTTGTACACATCTAGTTTCTTGTCAAATTTGACAAAAAATAATGAAATAAATAAATCACTGCGATGCATTGTAAGCTGAGGAGGCTAAGTGCTGCTAATGAATCAAACATGACGATGATATGCAACACATTAAAGTGGTTACGGCCCCGTAACGATAGCGGCTCTTTTGAAATGATGACACTCGCAGTAAACAAGCAGGAAAGATCCTAATGGTTAATCCCTCTGGGACAAACCGAATGATTAATTTCACAAAAGCTCTTCTGTTCTTCTTTTTCTTTTTTCTTTTTTATCCAGAGGATAAAAAGAAACAATGGCAGGCACAAAACACGAAAAAAACAAAAACACATTCATCTTCAGTCAAAACGATAAAAACAGACAGTCCTCTCTAAAAGGGGAGAGAGAAAATCTGAAAAGAAAAAGCCCGTGGAGGCCGCTCGTATCGAGGCATCTGGTCATGCATAATTCCTGCTTATTGAAAGCTTGGCAGTCCTGAGATGATGAGAATTTTCTCTGGAGTTTTCATTTTGGGCATTAAACTCTCCAAAAACTCTTATCAAGAATAAACATGCAATTCTGCTGCTGCTGCAGTGAAAACAGGCGCGAATGTTTTCTCCTTTTTTTTGTTTGTTTGTTGTTTTCTCAGGGTCACAGCACACTTGGATTAAAAAACAAATTCTGCGCTTGGTCAGGGCGCCTCAGCACAGCAGGTACCCTGCCTGATCCTCTACCTGTAGCTTAAAATATAATTCATAAAGTCTAAGAACAGCAGTGTTGGTTTAATCCGCCCTCTGTGTTGCTGTGCGTACTTATTTTGCAAAAGAAATATCTAACTGCAAGATTAACTGGACAGACAAGTCAAACTCTGACTCAAATAAATCCCCTTAAATTTCTACTTTGAGGCTGTAGATCTTGAATATTAGCTAATAGCAAGAGCCACAAATGTAAGCTAGCTGTAAAGCTACATTAGCTATCTTTAGCATCACTTTGAAAGCAGAACGTATAACTTTATGCCGGCCAGTTAAATTGATCTAAATTGTGCGTTTCTGCAGGCTTTTAACCAAGTTTCCAATTTAACATTCAGTCCTCTTCCAGAATTAATTTTGATACATTTTTAGACATTTGAGTCGATAACTGTTGGGTTTAAATTGGTTTTCACAAATGCCAAAGCACAGAGCTCAACCTATCCCAAGATTTAAAAAAAAATAAATAAATAAAACAGGAGGAATTTCAATGCTTGTTTTGGCAACTAAAACCCCAATCAGGTCCGTTTCAAATTTCAAAAGTAAAATAAGATCAGGACAAATAAATCAAAGATGAAACAAAAACTTAAAGTTAGATGAACTAGATCAATTCATCTAACTTTGAATCGATCTTTATTTTTTCAGAAACCTAATTGGAGAGTGATATAAAAGCAACATACACAAAGTTTAAACTTTATAAACTTTATGTAATAAGAAAATCCAATTCAACACTCTTCCGGACATTTAACGCTCCGGATCCTCTGGGTTTGCTCTGATTTGACAGAAACTCCACAGACGCCATATTTCTTGGGAGAAGCGACGGCTGTTGTTTTCCTTCTGCTCATAATCGCACCGTGTGTTTTCCAGGCTCTGCTCTGTGTTTAGCGTCACCCCTTGATTAGAAGTTTTGTTGTCGCTGTCAATCTGTTGTGACTGCGCGGTCACAAAGCTCTGGACCGCGTTCAGACGCGCAGAGAGTCCAAACCGGACCGTGCCGGCCAGATGCGGTGGTGGGGCTCGGGTTTGAAGGTTTAAGTTCACTGCTGAAGCGACAGAAACACTTAGAGGTGGAAAATAATCCTGTTTCCTCTTCACTGCAGGTGCCAGATGAATAGAGTTGTTGTGCATTTGTATGAGAGAGGCAGGTTGCCCTGACATTTATTTACATTGATTATTTAGCATTAATTTGCTTCACTGTTATTGTTTTCATTATTTTGATTACTTTGAAGAGTTTAGTCTCAAGGGCCTTGGACCGAATGTTGGGATCTACTTATTTAGACTGGAAATATTGAGCAAAATTAGTTGCTCAATAGGCCATATAATTGAGCAAATTGAAATGACGACAATTAATTTGCTTAATGGAAACACGCTAATTTCTAAAAAACTAAAAAGCTTTTGTGTCCAGTTAGATGGTTTTATTGGCCGTTTCGGAACAGATGAATTTCACAAAACTGTAGTAGAAACTTTTTTATCGCATCACGTTGATCATATGATCAAAAGCCAGACGCTACCACTGACAGAAACGACAAAGAAGACAACAGGAAGTGGTAGAAGGATGGTTTGTTTTGTTTTAGTTTTTTTCTCTGACATTATACAGTTCATGAAAAGTTTGGTATTATTCAAACTCATTAAATCCGTAGCTCTCCTGTAAAATCGCCAAAATGCCGCATATGTAGGCGGGGCTTGTAACTCCAACGCCTGAAAAAGACGCCGACGTCTCCTCTGATGGATGATAGCGATGAGCGCTATCACCAGGGCTGAAATATGAATAATTCTCATGTAACTGTTTACATCTAACATCTGAACAAACCTATTCATATTAGGTTTTAATTTCACTTCTGATTCAACAAAAACACCGCAATTGCAAAGTTGTGTTTTCCGTTTTCACATTAGCAGAACATTGACACAGATCTGCGCTCATCCGTAACGGAAACCCAGCTGCTGTCTTTCTCCCGCCCGGTTGATTTCCCTCTTCTCGAGAAAAGTTGAGCATTTGCTTCTCCGTGTGGTTTGGACCTCCTGTTGCTGCTGCTGTAGGTACCACCGTGCCCCTAGAATGCATGAAATAACACGGCTACAAGGTAATCACAACAATCTGAAATCCCAAAGTGCCACTTATGGACCTTGAATCTGGGTGTAGCCCATCAGTCACCGAACTGCTGCTCAAGCATTTTTTATTGTTTTTTTTTTTTTTTTTTTGCTGCCGACGTAAAAGAGGTTCTAACAACGAAGGAGCGCCGCCGCGAGATGCCCTTTGACCTTCCACCTAGCATCAGAATCCGGGCCCGTGTTTATGTAAGGGAGTCTTTTGTGTACACGAGCGGGCTAAATGAGGTCTGTGTGTGGGCTGCGTTCTCAGCAGATCAGAGCCCCAAAATATAATCCGAGCAGCTTGCCTTTGACAGCCAGACACCTCAAAGGGAGCAGCGCCGGGAAAGATCATCTGCCAAGGGAAAACAAGTCCTCAAGGCGAGGGATGTGTCTTTTCTTCCCTTTTTTCTTTTTCTTTTTATTAAGGCTGCTGAATCACAATCAGCCGAGCTCTTCCGCTTTTTCAACTTTTAGCAGGAATAGGAAAGCAGAATGTATCTCTTTGTTTGGAAGAAGGGTTCATCTGGCACATCTGTGAAGGACGACCAGATGGCTTCAGCTTCTGCCCCCCCCGTCCCTTCCGACACCCCGTCCGCCAAAGGGTGATTCTGTCCAGCACTACAAGAGTCACACTTCATGTTTGCAGATATGGCCTTCCTTTCGCCGCAGATATTATCGCTCGGCGCTTCCCATGTGACTGATGAAACATGAAATACTGCAGGAGCTGGAGGGACAGAGACGGTCACAGTCATCCCACAAAACGGCCACAATGAAGCGAATGTTCACAAGCCAAATGCCTGGCAAATGGAACTAAATTATGCACTGCTTGATAACAGCTCTGCTTCTTCCCTGAACATTTCCTTTACTGGCATAAGGAAGAGGAATAGGTCTCGAGTTTCCCTGTCGTGTTGTCAAATTGGGCTAATGAAGACTTCAGGCTGAACGATGACGCCCGCTAACAAATGTGTGGCAGAAGCCTCCACTTGTTGAAATTGAGCAGCAGCCATTTTGAGTAGTTATAAAAAAAATAATAAACTGAAAATATAAATGATATCTAAGCACAGTGAGTGCTACTGTTAGCTACCTATTAGCTGCTAACAATGCTAAAGTTGACATCTGGGCTGTCTTACAGTTTCTTAATGGGGCTGGACGGCTCTCTAATTTAAAATCTACAATACTTGGCTATCAGATTTGGAGTCGATTATTCTACAATGATCAGAGGTTCCTTGGAGCTCAGTTTGGGAACGGTACAATTCTGCTTTTAACAGCGTTGACATGAAGCACTTTTAATGCTTTTCTGAGAGTTGGACATTCAGAAAATCTGGATTCCTAAAGGTCAAACCTAAAAGGTCACTTCAACTGAAACTCTGGTTGAAGTGATCTCCAGAGTTTGGTTGAGCTGTGGTTTGATCCACATCAGAGTCCAATCATGCGTTCAGACCTCCCCAAACAAACCGGACTTTCTGGACGAAATTGACGGGAGTCAAATTAAAGCGGACTAAGCAGGTCTGGTGTGAACGCACCCTTAATTGTTCTACTTAAAGATCAAAGTACATGCAAGACGGTAAACAAAATGTTAACACGGCCATCTTAAACAAAAATATTCAAGGTTTCCAATCATTTGTATTCCCAAATGACCTGTGGCCTTGAGTTTTTCTTTATTTCTGGGGGATTTGTGAGAGTTCTGCCTGCGGCAGCTGCTCGTTCACTGATCTGGCCTCGCTAGAAGGCTAGCCACATTTATTCAGGAGGATAAACTGAAAAAGTTTTTACAGATTCTAACCAGCCACAAATGGTACTCTGGCGTTTTATTTGTTATGTTCGGTCCAACTTCTATTAATAAGATGCTTAAATGTATCGGCTCGCGTTTAATTGTTTCAAGGTTAGCTCGGTTTTCACAAATCCAACAGGATGGAGCAGCTGTGGTTGTAATTAAAAGAAGTGAAAGACAGAATACATGACGTGCCCTCTCCTTCAGGCACTCCTTCACATTTCTTTCTTGCAGCCAAAACGGTTATCTGACCGACGCAGCACACTTGGATGACCGGCGGAGTTAGCATGTGTTGCATGTCAGTGGACACCTTCACAGAAGTGAGAGCATTGCTGCTACAGGAATCGAGCCTTTTTAGTAAATCTACTCTGGGTCCGGCATTGCAATTACAGGGCTGCTTACTCTGTGGCTGCAGGTTGGGGGTTTGGGGGAGGGAAATCATCCTGCAGGGAAGAGATGAAGTTAGAAAGAAGGAAAGAGCAGGGTGAGGCTGGCTGCTCACACAGACAACTTCAGCTTCGCAGCTTCAAGGATGTTTGCCTTGGGCCAGAATGCCCAAAAATAGTTAATAAACCATGACGCCCTGAAACTTTGTGTCTGAAAGTGGCAGCCAGAAATGTCAGGCTAGCAGTGAGGGAGTTGCATTACAAGAAATAATATCAATATTGATCGCTTGAGCGATGTTAGTAGGGTGTCTTGGTTTTCGTGAAGACAAAAGGACAAGCTTGTCGGCGAGCAGCATGTCTTCGGGACAAAATGACTCGCGCTTTATGGAAACGCTAAAGCACAGAAACCTCTGGAGTTCATACAGAAACTAAGGTTTTGAAAAGAAAAACCTGGCTCATTTTAAATCATCGCTTGTTAATGTTTAATGCATTCTGTCCTATAAGTCTCACAGAGGTGAAGAGGGAGCATCATCATCTTCGTTCACTCATGAACAGACGCTGCGTAGAAGGAAAAAGAAAATGTCCAGCTCCTCTCTTTGGATTCACTATGATGGTTCCAAACCTTCTCAGTGCTGACATCTGGAGCTTCGCCTGTCTTAGCTAAACCTGTTGGAGACCGTTCACGTGAACAAAGAAAGTTCTCTTGGACTTGGTTTGGAGATTCTAAGCTGCTTTTCGGAGCGATTCTGATGCTCAGGATCTGAGAGATGTTGCCTGATTTCAAAACTTTAGCTGTCGCTTGTACTTCCGGTCTGCAGTGCGGCTGCAGAGTGTTTCCAGATCAATATCAAAACATTGAGATATTTGATTGATATGGGTAATCCATGTTCGTGTTCAGAATTTAATTGAAAAGGTGCATGTACGCGCGTCATGTGTGAATCCTCCATATGGATTCTCTGTTGCAGCTCTTGAATGTTAATTAAACTAAATGAAAATTAAATTGCATTTGAGCTGAATTATTTTCATTTTAAAAATGACGGCTAAAAATGGATCACGACAGCCTTTTCAAAATGGCTGACAGGGAAAAAGCGGTGGGACGCTCTCATCTACCTGTGGGTTTGGAAAACTGGAAAAAATCTACCTTTCACTACATCTTGCTCTTTTTACAGCCATGCGTCACGTCAGCATCTGATTGATTCACTTCATTTTTTTTGCTGAAATTTATAAATTTGCTCAACATCCACATCACAGTTGGATGGAAACATGGAGATTGACAGCAAAACTAACTTCAACTCTTCTGAAATAACATCTTCACCAATCAGGGGTGTTGTTAGCTTCACCTGTTAGCTCTCAGGTGCTAACAGGAAAAGGGTTGCATTTTTGTGTTCCCGTGCAATCTGTCTCCACTCGGGGCTAAAAATCTTCTTCGGGAAGCACACACAAACGTTTTTCTCTGTAGACGTCAGATTTGTCACAATAAACGAGGGTGACGGTTCAGGAAATATGTTTGTTTGAACTGGAAAAATCAAAAACGATGCAAAACACTGATCTTCTACATCCCCCATCGCCCAATATTTAAGTCTCACAAAGCAAAGGCTAACTTCAGAGGAAATCATATGAAATGTAAATGTCTTCTTTAAGCTTTCCAACTCAGAATGAACAAAGACACCCATTAGTAAAACTCACTTTTTAAAACTTATTGGAACTGATTCAAATTTACTTGTGAAAGAGCAGACCAATAGGCTCGGTCTTCCATGCCGTACACTTTGATTACGAAAAATCTTCACACCCATTCGGGTTCACTCATACTCATGTTTTGTTCGTCTGTCGCTTCGTGTTTGTTTCTGAAGAGAAACCCAAACGCACAAAGTGGATTTCCATGAAGCAAATTTAGGGGCGAGAGAAAAGTCAAGATGTGTTCACAGTTTGAAGAAAAGAGCGGCAGCAAGGAGTCCAGCTTCAAAATGTCACTCTAACATCATCGGACTTCCTGTTTTTACCAACGCAGCGACAAAAAGAGAAACTGTCACCATACCAACCAAACAGGCGTGTTTGGATCGGAAATATCCGGCCGGCCAATTATTAGTCCTTTTTCTTTTCTCTCTCTCTCTCTCTTATTCAGCCGAAAGGACGAACCTAAATGGTTGCCGAGGGGACGCCGAGGCTGTTGAAATGTTTTGAAGGAAAAAGTTGAAACAGGAACATGTCATGTCCAATTTTAGATCGGGCTATGATAAAGTGAGCATCCCCTGATGTGGAAAAGTGCTCTCACATGGCTGCTCAACGCAACGCGGCGCAGCCTGTCTCCTTCTGAGCCATAAAAATGTCACTTTTACATTTCACAGTGGAGTCACATCAGCATCTCAAAGGTTTGCAGGATAGTTGGCGTCCATTAAAGCAGCAGTGTCATTTCTTACAGGTATAGCAGTGGAATCAGCCAGGCGCTTCTCACTGAGACTGTATTGTAAAACGTCATTTTGGGTCGTTTAAATTATGTCTGTTTCCATCAAGCATTTCTGTTTGCAAATGTGATCATTAGTAGATTAATGGTTAAACTCGAGGGAAATTAGCTGCTTTTATTTTGTTAACAAATCCTGCTTGAATGTTTTGATTAGAATTTTGCTAAAATATTAAATACTTCTGTTGGTATTAGGCATCCAGCAGAGATCAGTAAGGTTGATATGTATACACAAATTCTGTTTATAGGAAATATGTCGACATTTTTTATATTTTGGAACCAGTCGTAAGTCTGGTATGTTTCAAAACCGAACGTAATCGTGTGTCCAGCTTTAGATATTTTACCGACAGCGCTGATGCTAATGTCAAGCAAGCTCGCTAGCAAGTAAAGCTTCTTGTTGCTGTGGTTGCCAAGGAAACTGCTAGAGTAAATTTCACAAAGTGTGTATCCATTTTGAAGTGTTTTGGTAACAGCCTTGCTAAAATCTCTTTATTATGAGGTAGCCATCACTGAATTGTAGCCATAGCTACGTTTAACGTTTTTCTATTTCTTTTCTGTTTATTTTTGTCACAATAGCGATACTAAAGTACATTTTGCTTGCAAGCAAAACTTCGAAACTCTGAAGCGAACGTACCAACAAGACACACATTACAGCAAATGAAGAGAAACGTCGTTAAACTTACCTATTTTGCAAGCGTTTTATACCTTAATCACAAAACAATTCTTATTTGAGGATGAAGCAGAACACCTAGCTAATGACCTATTTGACACAATGAACTAGAAATCAGCTGTAGTTTGGCTGGTGCATTTTAAAAGAAGTTAAGTTATGAAATCTGTTCTGTAAAGGATTTGGCGACGCCTACATATCCCACAGCTGTGGCACCTGGATGCCTTTGAAACTCAGAGTCAAACTTTCCACCAGGGGGAAACTATAACTTCTCCACACATGAACAGTTTTTATGACGAGGGAGGCTCGCTGCTTCATCTAAACAGCTCCTGTTCCTGTGCAAGATGTTCCAGGACCCGACAGAACAGAACTCTTAATAAAAAGGAAGGTGACAAAAACACAAAAAAACAACCAACGACTTAATAACAAGAACGTGTTAACATTCTTATTGACACTCATCTGCAGCTTGTGGTCGGCATTTTGTGGAGCGACTGGAGCCCCCAGAATCTAATCAGCAACTTGGCACATCTGGTCAACATTAGCATTTAGCTCTCTGGGGTCAGTGGGTGAGCTTTGTCACACTGAGGAAGCAGGGACGCCGTAAAAACAGAAAATCTTGCCAAGTATTTTTGTTTCTAGTGCAAATAACTCAGTAGACTTGAACTTAGACAAAACTGACTAAGAAGTAACTTTTCAGCAACATATAAGAGCTTGTTTTTAAGTAAAAGAAAAAAAATCATTAATATTAAAGAAAAAGTACCAGTTCCATTGGCAGATTATTTCATGTAAGACTTTTATGAGTTACAAAATTTTGCAATGGCTGGGAAAAAAAAAAAAAAAAAACGCTGTTAAAATCACACGTAAATAAGTTTATTCACACAATAAGTTGTTAAAAAACAGGCCATGCCATCATCTTCCAACTACTTCCTGTCGTCGTCTTCTTCGCGGTTTTCCCCAGTGGCAATATCCAGTCGTTTATCATGTGACTCGTGCAATGCGAGAATATTGTTTCCATTGCAGTTTTGCAAAATAGACCAATTTTGATATGGGCAAAAAAAAAAAGAAAAAAAAAGCAAACACCTCATTGTAGTGCCAAAACACTTTTTGAAAGAGTTTCTTTGTATTTTCAAATTTATTTTCAAAATGTCAAGTTTTGCAAGTATATTGCCAATGGAAACCCAGCAAATTAAATATGGTTTCGACACATAGCAGTGGTTCTACAGTCAGTTTGCGCCATACTTAAACTGCGCCTCGCCAATTGCCAGCAGACATAATTCGACAACACTCCAACAAGCCGCCGTTGGGTCAACACGCCGCTAACTCTTCCAGCAGTGGTGTCACCGCCGTCGTTTCGTTCAGTAGGACTCATCTGCAAATGAGCAAACATGAGGGGGAAAAGACTCTTTTTGTGATGAACTGATCGCAGTGCGGAGAAAACCGAGTCCAACTTCCCAATCTGAGCTTTGATTCGGTGCCACCGAAACAAAGCGGTATTCCCGTGTTCTGATCAAAGTCACTTTTCTCCCCCCTGCCCCACATTAGCTGCCAATGAGCCTCTCCTGGAGACGTTTGGCGGGGACTTAATTGAAGTGGGAAGCACGCTGACACTCTGGAGATGAGGAGGGGGAAGCAACGGCCTCAACAGCTGTCCGAGCCGAAGACGGTTGAACAGTTTTCCTGCTGGTGTTGTATGTTGGTGAACCGACTTGCTACTTTTGAATCCCACTGCCTTTTGGCGTTGTTGTGTCATCGAGAAAGTAAACCTGTGGCACTTCGCACCAAATCTATGGGAACATTGTATGGGCCTCTTCCATGAAGCAGCCCACCTCCCTCTCACACACACACACACACACGCATGCTGCCTTTCTCACACGTTTATAGCCCTGCTCTCCCACTCTTACTTTCATCTCTTCTCTCCGGGTGAATGAGAAGCGGTTCTGCCCTGCCACCGCGCACTTCTCTTTGAAAGAGCCATTCATTGCTGCCGACACAGGGCACCTATAAGCTCAGAGGGCTTCTGCTGCGCTGCCTCCTGCCTTTTGGGGACATGCAAACACTTTCAAGAAAAATACAACCCGGCTGCAGGCAGAGAGAGGCAAGAAGAAGGAGGAGAGAAAACTTCAGAAGAGAACAGATGCCGTCTCAGACCTTGGACAAGAGTCAAAGCAATGACACGTCTTTCTCGCAACGTGTGAAGTATCAGCACAATGAATGACACAGGCACTGATATTGTAGAGAATTTCATGAGGTGCATCTTTTACAAAAAAAAAAAAAAAAAAGCAGCGTTAAAGTTGAAGTCAGTTCAGTTGAAGTTTGAGGCATTAGCGCTCCTGCCTGTCATGCCTTTGAGGTACGGGGGACCTGACATCCCGCCTCGTACATCATCTCTGACCGGACAGGCGGCTGCGGGAGCGAGCGGTGATTTGCGGTGGCGCTTACCTCCGTGCGCGGGGCCGGGCAGGCAGAGCAGCAGGGTCACCAAGGCACCAACCAGGACTGGATGCAGGGCTCTCATGGTATTTTTTAATTTCTTTTTGTTGGGGTTGCTCAACGTTAAGTCCTTCACTCTCCCGTTAAAGACGCTCCATTCAGAAGAGACTGAATGAGTTTCCAGTTTTCTGGGGGGGGTTGATCTGCTACAGGATACTTCTCTATGAGAAAGGGGCAGGGCTGGGGTGGGACCACAAGAGGGACGCCCTCTTATATATTTTTTTTCCCCCTCTTCTCCACACACACACTCACGCACACAAACTTAGATCTCTATGAGGCTGGAAAATCATATGCTGCTTCTCTCTGCCGACCCAGCACTCAGACACTCCCAGTCGAGCAGCCTGTTGATTTATTTGGCTCGTCTCTAAAAGAAGAAGTAAATCTTATTAATACACACACATGCTACACGCTGACAGACGTTTGGTTTAGAGGCCTCACACCAGTCCTTCCTCTCTGTATGGCTCTCAATTGCCGTGTTTCATTGCAAATGTGCGACAAACTTTGTTCACATTCTGCTGTTGTCAAAAAAACACAATTTTGAATTTGCGGCGTTTCCCTTATATGAGAAATGCAACTCAAACCATCATCCTGCAACCACTTCCTGTCGTTTTCTTGATCACAGGACTCCTGTGATGTGGAGAACCGTTTCCATTGCTGGTTTGTGAAATAAACCAGTTTTGATACGACCAAAGAAAAAAAAACACCTCGTTCCGACTCTGAAACCTTTTAGCAGAAAACCCTAACTTTTTTAAAATTTTGCGATGCCGTGAAGCAAATTTATTTTCCAAGTGTCAAATCGCGCACTTATATGATCAGTGGAAGCATCGCTTCTATTCCACCTGCAGATTTCTACAACTCTCTTCTTTTTGTAATCACACCAGGCCTCGAGTGCAACAGAGAATCAACTTTTTACTGTTGAAGACAAATCGTGTTTGCCAACTCTTCCTGGTTCTTTATCTTCCAGACTTTCTCTTGATCAATGTGTAGCTTTTCTGAGATTTTCTCCCACAGGCCTGCAGCCTTGGCTAATTAAACTCAAACTCGATCAAACAGAGGTGGGCCACTTTGGATCCACTCTCAGTCTTACGTCTTCTCCGTCAAAAGACAAAGGACAATTCAACAGCGTCGGCCGATCACGCGATCCGAGACTCGTCTTAGGCAGACTTTAATTGAGGTGAATCCCGTCTCCGATTGTTCTCCACTTCTCTTCTCTCTCTCTGACTCTCTCTTTCTTATTTTTTATTTTGGTAATGAACAAGCATGTGCACTCCACGAGAGGATTTTCTGCCTGGATATTAAAAAAAATAAATAAAAAATTATCGTCGGAGTTCGCTGTCGGAGCCTGAAGATTCAATTTCACCTGTCGCTCAGGCGGTTGGCTCGAAATTATTCCTCATTCGTTCCCACGGCTGGAGAAGCGAGTGTGCAATTAGCATTTCTCTGCAACTTCTTGACTGGAGTCCACGAAGCTCAATTAGGCTTTCCTCTTAGCTGTACATACAGTTCTTTGGATATGATGCCCCGGATAATTGGAACGTGAAGAATGAAAACACGGAGAGTCTTTTTTTTTTTTTTTCTTTCTTACTATCGACTAGCTTGAATGCTCAATCCACACGTAGCTGTTTGAAAAGAATCGTAGAACTTTGACCTTTTAAGCTGATTCCTCACATCTGTACAAAATATGCTTGTATTACTTTGAAACAAAACTGATGTTCTTTTCATTTTGCTTATTAAAGCTGCAGTAGGTCACTTCTGTAGAGAACATTGCACTAAAAGTTACATTAAAAGTGTTAATTTTGCATTAAAAGTCATAATTTACTAAATGACACTTAATAAACATTCGTGATGAAGACTCCTTCATTTTCATTTTATGTCATGTTTATGACAGTGACCTGCAGAGGTCGGGCTAGACCTTTTTGTTGTCCGTCATTATGACCGGGATATTCTGTCATATTCCATTTTCATTCGTGAATGTTCTTTATCGATTGATTTAGTTACTTCCGCGATGTACGCTTATAGTCGAAAGTGTCCCACGCGACTGCACCAAGTATAGTCGGGGTGTGAATTGTAATCTGTCAAAATGACGGACGAGCTTCAGATCTTACAGTCGACTTAAAAGAAGTCGGTCAAATACGGAAAATATTCTTTTAACGCGACACCTGGTGTTATGTCAATCTTTTGCACACGCCTTCAAATGAAGTGTTATCAATAAAAGTTACATCATTATTTATCTTTAAGCATTTTAAGTTTGTGGTTGTCAAACGTCAAAGAGTAGAAAATCAACCTCCTGACCTTGTAATTGGCAGGGTGGGGGCGTTATGTCCTGGGTGGATGAGGCTCCACCTTCAAGACGTAACTTCCGCCTCAGCTCCTTCAGACTAGCCAGCAACAATTAGCAAACACCTGGTGGATCTGTGCATCCTCGGAGCTCATTAAACTAGATACTTCTCAGTGAAACGCCGCTAAAAATGTCCTGAAGGATTAATAGAGGAGCCATGTTTGATGATTTCCTGGGCGGAGTTTCTTAAAGAGACAGAGGCCCAAATTCAAGGCATTAAAATATGAAGTCATGTTTTCTATATGTGGCATCTTCATAGCAACTGAAGGTAACATGCTTACTTGATTGTGCTATAAAGTGACTCAATGTGCCTGGAAAACACATAATACTGTCCCTTTAAATGTACAAAGCTTGTATAAAAGACTTCAGACTAAAATTGATTCTGTGAAGTATTTTAAGATTGCTTTTGTAAAAGAAAAAGAACATGATGAATAATTTCTCTTCTATCTCACAATTTTGTGCTAATTCTGTTGATCTGCCACATAAAGTCTGATTGAAATTCATGAAAGTTTGTGGTTTTCTTATAGCAAAGTGTGAAAAAACCCAAAGTGGAAAGAATATTTCTGCTTTCAGCCCCCAAATCAACTCCCTGTCCTGAGGTACCATTCTCTGTCTATTTCTCTCTTTTTTTTCTATTTTCTTAGTAAACATAAAAACACTGAAGCCCTTTCAGCCCCCTCCATCCCAAGAAAGCATTAGCTACAGCGTCTGTGAGAGGAGCTGTGAAACAACACACACACACACACACACACCCACGCACGCACGCACACACACACACACACACACACACACACACGGCTCGCGTAACAGGACACTGTTTATTGCGAACAACCTTTCCTGACACCGCAGCAGCCTCCATGATTATTTCAGCATGACACACGCTACAATTTAAAAAAAACAAACAAAAAACAAATCAACAGGGCTTCCTTTGAGCCTCGGCCAACGGTTTGTGCGGATGACATGCTCCTCGCCTCCCCGAGGAAGCAGAACTTTCCCCGAAGGGATGTCACCCACTGAAGTGAGTGGGAGCCGGTGCAGGATGCGAGAGCCCGGGTTGAGGCTTATGCAAGCCACAAACATCAGCGACCCTCTTTAGCTGGATGACGCAAGGACAAGGTGCAGAGAAGCCGCCTTTATTAGTGGAAGTTGGTTCTGTTCATGAAGAGGCTTTGGGGGTCTTTAATAATGCATCGGCGTGTTTTGATTGAAGGTGTCGTGTGGATTTTTGTAAACAAACAGGGTTCTGTTTGCATTCAGCCACGCATACCAAAGTGCATTATATGCATCCTCCAGGCTTAAATAAAAAACATGTTTAATGTGTTTCCAACCTTACAAAACATCTGCTCGCCCCTTTTTTTGTTGCTTTTAATCTTTTAAAATCTGTTATGTTTGCATCAGCAAGCACTGTTTTTTTTCTTCTTCTTCTTCTTTTGTGAGCTGTTTTTATGACGGCTTTGCTTCATTTTACGGTTTAATTTATTCCCCTTTAACCGGATGCGCGCGTCAAACTCTTGTGCTTGTAAAGACTGCAACATGTTTGGCATATTTAGCCAATGATAGAGAATAAAAAAGGTCATATTTTCACCATGTTAGTCATACATTTATAAATGTCACAGTTCCCGACTAAATCATTTAATTCACAAGCTAAATATTTAGTTTGCAAACTAAATTTGGACTTCCAAAATAAAGGAATCTGAGCAAAACATTTAGTTGGCAAACTAAATATTTAGCTAAAAATTAAATATTTACATTAACTAAACATTTAATTGTCAAACTACATTTATTTACCTTGCTAACTAAATATTTAGGTCACTACCTATTTAGCCCTGTAGCTAAATATTTAAGTTGCTAGTTAAATAGTCAGGTCCTAGCTAAATAAAAAGCTAATATGCAGTTTTGCTTGCCTGTAAGTGGAAGAGGAATATCAAAATAAAAGCTGGGTTTAAATGAACTCTGCTGCTGGCTGGGTCACTTCATTTTGTTCCTCTCGATGCGTCCAACATGTTGGCTGAAATCTAGAACGTTCCATTTCAATCGCGGTGCCAGAACACTTCCAGCTCATGTTTATTCACCCTGAAGTTGCCTGAGAGCAGCTATCGAAGTGTAAAGCTTCCTGTTTATTCATTCGTAAGAGAAAATAGTTTGCATAAAAATGAGTCGGTGTATAAAAACTTCGATAGCAGCTCCAAAGAAACTACAGTGTGATTCAAAAATTGTATTGTCGCCATGACGAATACCACAATGGGAATGTTGGACGCTAGCTTGTTTCAAAAATGGCAGCCGGTGATGACGACGCTTCTTCCAGCTTTTTCCCTTTCCCAACAAATTCAGCCAATTTTTTCTCGCCTTGTGTGAGACTTAAATTGCCCAACACGTGGCCTACCATCTTAACAGAGGTATGATGTTTCAGTGAACAGGATTACAGAACCACAGCTCTTTGATGCAGTTTGTTTGGAGCTCTTTCATTGGCAGCTGACCCGAGTCGTCACAGCAAGACAGACACTTTATCTCCCATTCTGCCGTTTGGGAAGTGGACCAGTAATTTGTTGAATACACATAATTTCCATAACTTTTGATGTACAGCTCTGGTTTTCAGCTCACCAATATGCAACCCAACAAACCTTAAATTACAATAGCCAGTTTAAACAATATCAAATAATAAAACGCAAACTGACTTATTGGGAGTCAGTTTAGCTACTACAATATTCAAGTTAGTGGTCTTTTTTTTTTTTTTTGCATGGTGTATTGATTTTAATACATTATGCCCACTTTACTGTGGGTCATTTTATTACAGACTAAACGTTTTACAAACAGGGCTCTATAGAGTGTTTAATTGCAGCTATTAGCTTTCTTGTGGTGCTAGACCTCTTAGCGTCTTTGTTATGCATAAATACCAGTTAGTTGGTCGCTGGTCAGTAAATGTTTGCCATGTCAGAACAACAGCAGCGTTCAAAACTTCACACTTGTTCTGAGAAACGATCTTTCTGCTTCTGTCCACAGTCTTTGTGTTGTTGGCTTGTGGTTATTCTCACAGGTTATTTATGTTTTATGGTTTAAATCATGTTAGTTCTTCCTGTCGGATGTATTTGGGGTTTCCTCTTCTGAATACTTATAATCATGATCTGTTCTCCAGATTATTCCCGTCTCTCTACTTTTTTATTCCAGCCTTTTCTCGTGTCTTTATTTCAGTTAGTCTTGTTGTAATCAATTCAGTTTCCTATAACAGTTCATTTCCTTATTTCTAGTTTTATTGGACTGTTATTTTCTACAAGATGTTGCTGTAGCACTTATTTCCTTCCTTTTAGTTTCTCAGTGTTATGCTTCTTCTCAACGTGTTTTTATTTTTTCTTAGATTACTGCCAGTTCTCTTTCTCCTTTTGGTTCCAGTTCATATTTCATCTCAGTTCAGGTTTTTTTCTATGACATCCTGCCTCAGCTTCCTCACATCTATTCCATATTTTATTATTAGTCTTCTTTATTGTCATGTTGCTTATTCCACTCACTTATTTCTGTTGCCGTTTCTTTCCTTTTCTTTGTATTGTGTGTGTCAGATTCTCTGTTCTGTTTTCACGTTCAGTTCCAAGTCTGATCCATTTCAGTGAACTGTGTTTAGTTTTACATTCCTCCAGTTTTTATTCATCTTCATTAAAATCTTCATTATGCCATACATGAGTGGACGCAACAGCTCTGTTGCGGCACCACGGTTCAATGCAGTTACTGGTTTTAATAGGGGAACCCCAGCTGCTTCTTGTTTGTTTTTTAACCTGCATCATCACTAAAAATTAGTTAATTTTAAATTGCAATCATTAGTAAATGTATTTTTATATACACGTTTGTATATATATATTGATATTTTAATATTCATTCTTCTAGTTGAGCTTCTATCCGCATGTTTTTCCTTCAGTACTGCTTTTTTTATTTTTTTGTTTTTCACTTTTACTTTTTTATTCTGTTCATGTTCTGCTAGGACATCTTAAATTTCCCACTTTGGGGACTAATAAAGGATTAGCTTGTCTTAGCTTAGTTTAGCTTATTGCAGCTTGTCTTACTTTAGTTTAACTTATCTTTAAACTTAGCTTGTCTTAGCTTAGTCTATCTTAGCTTACCTTGTGTTGTCTTATCTTAGCCTTTCTTCACTTATCTTACCTTATCTTATTTTAATTTAGCTTATCGTGTCTCAGCTTAACTTCCCTCCTAATAAAAGTGCATTTAATGACAAACTAAAACTTTGTAACCTTACATTTCTGAATGGAAACAAACGTATGGAGAATGCACCTCAGCTGACTTGTATAAACCTGTGAATGAAACAATTTACAGATTCTTGTTATAAAACAAGCAGTTTTGGACTTCAAACTTCGGTTCCCAGGATGAAGAGCAGGTAGCAGAAGTCATGTAAATAAAAGAGAGTTCAAATGTTGGACGGCCAATATTACACATAGCAGAAAACCCAAACTCTGGCGCACAGAAAATGTTTAATGTCCACTTTAGTGCTGAATTTACCAACTTCCTCCATTTCAGTTCAATTCTGAAGCACAAAAGGTTGATGAGTTTCATAACCACTCATCCATTAATGCAACATTTGAATCGGTCTGGAGCTGCTTCTTTATCTGTCACAGGAATGGAACTTTACATTCACACACACAGACACATTTTTTCTCTTTAAGAGACGAAGCAAACACACAGGCTATTCCATCAGGCTCAGGCTCTCACTTTGCGAGTCAGACGTCATCCACCTTTCTGCCGCTGCTGATCCTCCAGAACCTTACATGTACATGGAGCGGACGTGAAGCGGAGGCCGCTGACGGAGGTCAGGGTGATGAAACACAGATCCACGTTCTGTTTTCAGTAACGCAACAAACCCGGATCTCCACATGCGACGCAGAACGAGACAGTTTTGTAGGTGAACATGAGACGAATTTCAAATCTTATTTATTTTGTTTTTTTGCTACAAAGGAGACTTTTTTTTTTTTAAAGAATTTATGAAATACAGTATAAAAAAAAAATTAAAAAGATAGATTATGTTTTATTCATCTATATGCTGACCTGGTCAACATGAGAAATATGGAAGTCTGTACCTTTAAATAAAAACCCTTTCTAAATTTATAAAAGTACAGCTCCCTCCGTAAATATGAGCAAGCGTGAGAATGTGCTTCTCATGCTTTCTGGGGTCAAATTTACAAAAATATTAGCATTGATATTTTCATATTAGCATGTTTATTTTCCTTGTATGTATTGTTTTTACTGGCCTGGTCTGGCCACCCCTATAAAGATCATCTTTCCTCCCCAAACAGCCAGTAGTTTAAGAGCTGCCGAACTTCCATCTTGAGGTCACCAAGTCGCCATAGTAACTGCTTATTTTAAGGGTTTTTAGACATCTTTAACAGCGGTGCTAATCATCGCAGAGAGGGCTGTATAATCCACTTGCTGCTGTCAAAATCACCGGTGTTTATTGGATCACATACGTTTCTCGTTATTAATCAAATTATCTGAAGTTGTGTTTGGCCGAGAGAGGCTTTCACTGCAGTCTCAGATATCCTCTGTGTGTGTTCCTTCGGCCGCTGGGCCAGACCGCCACTAGCTCTCCAGACTTGATTGAACCGCAGAAAGCACGTCGGTGTTATTCGAAACCGCTCTTTTTTCTTTCTTTTTTTTCCCCCCCCGCTGTCATGGTGGAAAGTTTAGCTTAAATTGCTGATTGTGATTTTAGTGCTTTTAGAACACTGCAATGTTCAAGTTGAGCAAAGAGTTTCAATGTCTCAGACAGAGCTGCGTCACTAACCCACAGAGGTAATCTCTCTGTTACTGTCCACAAATCATCCTGTTTCTGTGGTCCAGTAAAGAAAACGAGTTCACATGTCGGTTCAGTAATTAGCTAATGCTGACTTTGCATCTCACTAATACTGGTCCTCCAGTAGTTTCAGGACCATTTACACAGAAATTTAAAAGGAGACTCCCAAAATTGAAATACAACTACTTTGTTCAAACCATCACTTAAAGCTGCAGTACATCTCTTTCATGAAAAAAATAAATAAATAAAAAAATAAAAAAAAAGGTTTTCACCGTCACTGTGACAGTATAATGTGAGACAGATAATCTGTGAAACAATGGAGCTCCTCTTCTTTCTCCCTGCGCTAAAACGAGAGGAATACACAGCTCAGTCGGAGACAACCAATCAGAGCCAGGAAGCTCTTACTGCTAGGACCCTATAGGAGTCAGAGCTATATATATATACTTGTTATATTGGTTTATTTCACTTTAAACCATCCACCAATCACACATTAAAGGAAACTGGATGACTGTTAACAACTTATGATGTTGTTTCTTAATATTTGCTTTAATACTATTAGTTTTATTGAGTCATTTTAGCAAAATAAGCTAATAAAAACATTTGATAAAAATCCCTCTTGTTACATTCTTCTTGTTATGGAATATCAAGTTACTGGGATAATGAGGTCAAAAGCAAACCGAGACGTCACCCTCCACTGGGTCACTGTCCAGCTCACTGAGGGAGATTCTCCGCCCAGAAGGAATAAATGTCGTCCCTCCAGAGTTTTCTGGGTCTGACCCAGGGTGTCCTCACAGGGGGGCGTGTCTAGAAACTTCCAACTGGAAGAGCCTCGAAACATCTGGGCTGTGTTTGCTCCTCATGCTATCGCCAAGCATGACTTTACAGAAAAAAGAAAACTCTTTTCATCTACAGTCGTGTTCTTTTCCTCGTGACCTCACCATGACCGGCCGTAGAAACTCCTCCATCGACTCAGACGAGGCCCCGATCCTTCGATCTTCCTCCCGCTCTGCCCTCCCGTCACTAGAGTCAAGATACTCCAGCTCCTCTGCTTGTGGAAGACACTGATGGCCAACCAAAGTATTACAGCAAGTGTCATGGTGCAGCTGTTCATCTTCTGTTTAGCTCCAGTTCAGTAAACATCCTAGACAGTCATTTAAACATACCATGAACAAAGGCAAGAAGAAGAAGAAAAGTCCGGAGGGATTTCCAGCATCTGTTCCGGACAGTAAGCGAGGAACATCCTGCTGGCTTGGATCGAGAACGTTTTGATTTCTATGATTAAGAAAAGATGCTTAGGCCAGAAACGAGCCGTATAAAAACCAGGAAGATGATTAATTTACAAAGAATGGCGTATTATTCAGTGCTGGACTGAATTGTGGCTCTATGTAGCAGATATGCTACAAATTTGTGTCACCATCTTCAAAGAATTGATCTCAACTGACTTGTCACTAGCATTAGTTGCATTAGTCGGTGTATTTTATTGGCATCGAATAAAATACGGCTTCTGTTGGATAAAAATGTTCAAATACAGAAGTTCATTCTACTGATCTGCCTCCCCAAACCGATTCCATTTGATTTCAACCATTAACAACTCCTGATTTTTATTAATTTTAAGCAAGCTTTATTGTGAAAAATACTGTATTTCCTGTTTGTCATCTAACAAAGACTCATGAACAGTCACATGGCTTCTCAGCAAGCCGGCACCCCGTCTGAAAAAATGCGAGATGCACCCCCCCGTTCGATCCTCACAACGCGCACGCACCCCCCCCCACCCCCCCCCCACCCCCGGTCCGCATTTAAAAAAATCTCAATGAACATTCGATCAGTCCGGCCCTCGGCTTGTAGCTAAATTTTTTATTTGGCCCTCCGTCCATTTGACTTTGACACCCCTGGGTTAGAGGATTCATGAAGAAATTTTAAAAAAGCTCTGATTCTACTCTTAGAATTATCTTTTCAACCAGTTTTAGAGAACATGTTGATCATTTGCCTTTGAGTAGCATGAGGTTTTAGCTGTGAAGAATACTTCACTGACATTTAAGCACACATAAAGAAGAGAAAAGTAAGGAGCTCAGATAGGAGGAGTCGTCTGTGTGCTGCGTTCAGGAAGGCAAACAGTCTTCACTTGATTGAAAGCAGAACTTCTTCTGGAAAATGAACGAGACGAAAAGCAGGCATCTGAACACAGTGCTGTGTGTTTCAAGGACAGAAGTGCCCGCTGGCGGCAGGGTGAAGGTTAGCTTCACCAGATATAATTCATCCACTCTGGGTTTACTCATTTATCTCCTCACAGCTGGTGTAACTTCAGATAAATAATGTGTCCCTGTTAGAATTCAAGATGCTCTGTGATCCCTGAAAAATGAGATGCTTTTTCTTTAAAGGGGCATTTCTATGTAGAAAGGATGTTTGAGCTTTACATTGTGCTGTAATGCTATTCCCTCGTCAAACATTCCTGCTTTGAGTTTTTTATGCATGTTTAAGAAATCCTGCAATCTCCTTGCAAAAAACGCCTGAGTGGACATAGCTCCGCCTTCAAAGATTCCTTCAGACTCACTCAGTTCCTTCAGACTAGCCAGCAGCAATTAGCAAACCTATGGCAGAACTGCTGAGCTCATTTATAGAAACTACTTATAAAACTATAGAAATATTGTTAAATGGTTGATAGAAGAGTGCTGTTGTGATGACTTCCTGGAGGCGGAGTTTCAGAAAGAGTTTCTTAAAGAGACAGTGGCCCAATTTCAAGGCCTTAAATTACAGACTAAAATTTTAATTGTGCTTGACATTTGTAACATTTTTATAACATCTGAAAGTAACACAGTCACTTGGTAGTACAATTTTATAGCCCAATGTGCCTGGAAAATTTATAATACTGCCAAAAAAATGTCCACATTTGAAAATATATTTTTGTATATATATATATATTTAAATTTTTGAAAAAAGATTCGAAAGGCTCCTTGTATGCCTTTGGGGTTCAAATGAACAGCAAGTATCAACTTCTAGCTCCACTGTTTGGTCCATCCTGCACACACTGAGACTAAATGCCATTTTCTGGAGTTCAGCATCCGAGCATTTTTGAGATTGTATGACATTTTGTGAGCATAATATCAGTGATGTCAGACTTTTGTCTCCTGTCTGCTCCGTGACCTTCTGGGTGAAGCTGTGTTTGACGCCTGTATATAGATTACAATCGGGGGCAGCTGTGATTAACTCAGTGTGACGGCATAAACAGTCACTGCTTGTGTTTCTGTAAATGTTTCAGGAATGCCGATGCTTACTGTCACAACTGCCAGATAGGCGAGACCTCGGTGGAATCTGTAAGCTGCATAATATAAATCAAACACACAAAGGAAAACTATTTTCCTCTTCTTTTGCTGACTTAACACTGAACAGCGTATAAATCTGCCTCCACAGTGCACAGTGTACTGATTTGTTTCTATCTGAACCCCGCAAAAAGCTGCGCGGCCACCTTTGATTAGTGTTCAATGGAACATTGATGAAGTTATTCAATATGTGTTTGGTGATTTTGATGATGGATTTGGATAAATTGTAATGTTTAATACTCGTTTAATAACTTGCTACTTCTGTGGTGTAAGGCACTTTGAACTGCCTTGTTGTGGAAATGTGCTGTACAAAACTGTCCAGTGATAAATATGACTGGGCAGTTTATGATTTAGCATCGTGTTGGTGGTAAAAGATAGATGGTCTTGGCTGCTGCAGCATCCAGCATTCCTGTCAGAAACCTCCAGTTGTTTGGGAGAAAGCAGCCGAAACACCGGTCTTTAAAAATATTAACAGTCAAAGCAAGACGTTAAGTTTCTGAAGGAGAACTGCTTGTTCTTTTTGTTTGTTTTTTTAGCATTTTGTGTCATGGAATTGAATTGAACTGTTAGCATTAGCTGTGATCTTTAACTGTACATGGAAACTTTCTAAGCTAGATGATTGACAAGTGACAGTAGCTGCATTTCTATTGAACCATATAATATCACAATTTGACATTTTGAAAATAAATTTGCTTAATGGAAACACGCCAATTAAAAAACAAAACAAAAAAAAACTCATGTATTTTGATTAAATGTTTTGTCCAGAGGATGAGATGGTTCGAAATTGGTTTATTTTGCCAAACTTTTTTTTTGCATTAGACGCGTCACATGATCAACAACCAGATGTTGCCGCTGTCGCAAACCATGAACAAAAGAAGCAACAGGAAGTGGCATATTTTTATTGACTTACTGCATGAACAAACGTATTCACATAATTTTAGTTGCATTTCTTATCACAGAAACACCTCAATTGCAAAACAATTTTTGACATTGGCGGAATACAAAACACCTGTATTAACTTCATTAATATTATTGTCTTACGGTTAAATTTCAGCTGCTAACACCATCAGCAAAGTCTTGATTGAGCTCATTTTCAGAGTTACGTCTCTAGCTTGGGTGTTAAAGAAAAAAAAAAAAAGCTAATCAAAGTCTGAATAATTGAACAACTTTTAATCAATAACTGACCGGGTTGCACAGTGATTTTTATTTTTTTTTTAACGCTGACTGGCAGCTACTGATAACATCAGTTCACGCAAGGGGCACATTTTCATCTCTTCCAATGACCGTGAGACAACATTTTCACCCAATAAAAAAGCATGGCCAACATCATTTTTCAAGCTCTTATTTTGTGCAGCCGAATCACACGCCAGTCCTGAGTTACTTTCCTCCTGCTTTAAGCCTATTACATTCTCTCTTTTGACAAACCGTCGCAAGCGTCAAGCTAATTTGCCTTCCTCCGTGCTAATCCGTGAAAATAGGTGAATAGTTGACTTATGTAATATTGCATCTGTTTTAATCCCCACTTGCATAAAACTTACCTTGGCCCAGGTCACTGGAAAAAACACTCATCTCAGTTCTGATGGCTTTTTGACTCAAAGTTTCCATCTCCAGTGCAGTGCCTTGGGTGGGATTATCTGAGATGTCCAAGATTAAAGGATGTGTAACAGAAAGCACGTTCAGTAGCATTATGCAAAGAAAATGGAGGATGAAGAATCATTAATTAAAGGGGCATGATGTGTTTTCCAGGCACATAGTTCCATTTTATAGCACAATCAAGTCACTATGTTACTTTCATAAAAATGCTGTATTTATCAAATTGGACTTTAAAAAATTAGACATTCCAGTTTAACACTTTGAAATTGGGCCACTGTCTCTTTAATCACAACATGGCTCCTCTGTTGACCCTTTAAAAACATTTTTAACCAGCATTTCACTGAGGAGTGGCTCCTATTACGAGCTCATCAGATCTACCAAGTGTTTGCTAATTGCTGTTAGCTAGTCTGAAGGAGCTGACCAGGGAAGTCGCAGAGAAGGGACTCCTATGCGAGGCGGATAAGTGGAAAATGCAGCTAAGAGGAGGAGCTTCGTCCTCGGAGGTGGGGCTAGGTCCAACAGCTGAATGGTTGCCACGGGTGATTAAATGATTTCACAAATAAACATAAAAAATTCAAGGTGATACTCTATGTATGTTTTTGATGAGGGAATAACATTATAAAATGATGCAAAGCTCCAAAAAGTTTATTTTTACGTAACACTGCTCCTTAAAGCTCCTCACAGTTGCTCTCATTTCTGTCAAACATTAAAACGTTTCATGCTGACAAATTAGTTCATGTTCAGCAACCTAATAAGTATTGCTTTTATGATGGGAGGGGGAACACAACTTCTAAGTGCTGCTGTGAATACAACACGACAGCGACGACGCAAAGAAAAAAACCACATTCGCCCTCCATCAAAGGCGGGCGATGGTTTCTGTCATCACCGTGACAGAAACCTTTCCAACAATCAGCCGCGTGTCATTTGATGCGGAGGGAACAGTGTTGGTGATTCAGCTGCTTTCATGTTCTTAAATAGAAACGCAGAAAGGACTTCCTGAAACACTGAGTCGGTCTGCCATGAGAAGAGGGGAGTTTCCTTTATACATTAACCCTTTCAGTAATAAATTATGCTTAGGATTTTTATTTTAAGTAGAGATGGAGGTTTATGATCCCCAGTCGAACTGAATCTACCAGCAAATCTGGCTTGGAAATACTTTAAGCCTAAGTGGCATTCTGTGTTTAATTTCACAAAGCTACTTGTAATATTGGTTGTGTTAGTTTAGCGCTGATATTTTTCGGTTTCTTTGTTGTAAACACCTGTACATTTTTATATTTTCCCAATAAGTCGACTCATTTTAAGTCAAGCTGTAAGACAGAGGATTTGACTCAGAAAGTTGCAAAACTCATAAGCTGCAGTGTAATAGTCATTCCACAGAATCTTATGTCTACTTCATTGCATCTTCTTGCCTACATAAACTCAATGCGCCATCATTAAATATTATTGTAGCTCTTCATTTTTAATTGTTTTTTTTTTCTTTCTTTTTTTTACCTCACAAGACTCGAGGCAAAACATTCCTGAGCTGTTCTTGAATTCTGGGCAACTCCAGGCTTTGAAAATTAGAAAAAAAAAGAAAAAAAAAAGACTTTTTTGTTCACTCAGCCTGACCACCAGGTGGCAGTATAAGGAGTAACATACTGGAGTCCAATGGAGTGATTTACATGCAAGTCTACGATCCACACATTATACAAGAAGACTTTATTTGAATATCTGTCCCCCTTGGAAATATGAGCAACATCTAAAACTGCCAAAAGTGTTCAGAGAGCCACTTCAGGTGGAGATGGATGCAGAGAGGGAAGTTTAGGCCGGTCGCCTGAGACTATAAAAGTCTCTAAGTGAAAGAAGGAGAAGAAGAAAAAAAAAAAACGCCTTTGATCTCTCACCTGAGATCAATAAGTAATGCGCTGCAGCATATTACTAAAACATATTACCGGGCTGGAAGCGCTACATCACATTCTTGTTTCTGCAATGCTAGATTTACACAATCAGCAGGATATTAAAATTCATTTACTGAATCACCTCTTGTTTTTTTCCTTCTGTTTTTTGCTCCAACAAGCAGACTTTTATTGACTTAAGCTGGAAAATAAATCCCAAATTTCTTAAACAGTAAAAGAGCTGTACGAGAGCAAACGTCTAAGTGAGAGTTAAGGTTAGCATTAGCATCTGGGAAAATTAAGGTAAATAACTGAAGAAGTTGTGGGTAACATGAAGACTTTTATTCTTTTTAGACATTTTTTCCCCCCACATGGAGCCACAGCAGTGTGAGGTTTCTGACTATTGCAAAATTTAAATCCATCCTGCAGAGGGTGAGGGGAGAGCCAACGCCACCACAGCTCACACATAATGAGAATCCACCTGTTGGTCTGCCTCTGTCAGCAGCTGAGTTTCCATTACAAACGACCACAATGCTTTGTCCACATTCTGCTGATGTCAAAATATTCCACAACTGTGGCGTTTCAATTAGAAAACAGGATTTAAATCAAAATCACACATGAATAAACTTGTTCATCCAAGAGGCCAATAAAATGCAGCGATGGATTACGAGAGGTATCGCCATGATTCAGCCGTGGTGCTAGCGCTCATCATCTGTTAGCCAATAAGAGGAGACGTTGGCGTTCAAGCGTTGGAGCCACGAACCTCTTATACTTGGGAGCGGCGACGTTTGCAGGGTTTTTTAAGGAAATCGTAGTCTGTGATTTTACAGAGTTATGAATTCAACACGTTTTACACACAACTTTTTATGAACTGTGCGGCGCTGCGAGAGCTCTGGTGGAGACATTGTCTGACAAAAACAAAAGCAAAACGGCGTCCTCTTGAAACCTCCTGCCGTCGTCTTTGTTGTTTCTGTACTCGCTGCTCAAGATTGCTGGTTTGCTGCAAATTTTGGTAGTGGAAACAGTTTACTGTCACAGGAGAACTACTTATCCACCGTCATCGATGGCAATGCTAACTAGCTTGTGCATACACAGCAGGCTCTGTTGTCGGAAACTAGCTGTAGTGTGGCAGAGCGCCACGCTGTGTACAGTGTGAGCAGTGCGTACACAATCATGATTGGCAGCGCTATGATTCTACCCCTGGCTCTGATTGGTTGTTTCTGATCAAGTGGTGCATTTCTGCCTCTGGCAGTAGGACAACAGGGAGGAAGCAGGGTGGCTAGTTCTTTGTTTTTTTCTTCCCTTTTTGCAGATCTGTTATCTGTCTAATATGTACCATCTGGCCAAAGTGATATATTTGAACAATTATGTACAAAAACAATTTTTTCCTTTTTTTTCTTTTTGTTTTTACAAAAGTTGCACAAAAAACTTACACAAATTATTTACTGCAGCTTCAATCTACTGTGTCAAGTTTCCACTGAGTGTAACTCCCATTACCCCTATAATTTCTCAGATTGGAATTAATTTAACGTGTAAACCCAACACATTATTTTTGTTGGAATCATGCCGTTGGTTTCTCAGCAATGTTTCGAAGTTGCAGAGAATGCACAGTGCCAATTTAGGAAAAGAAAAAACTCACGTCTATGATAAAAAGCTTTTGCGTTGGGATTAGGTGGATTTTTGTTCATATCGAAGTTGGTGTATTTCGCAAAAGTGCAGTGGAAACGCTTCTTTCTCATCACACGAGTCACGTGATCAACAACCGGAAGTTACTTCTGGCGGAAAAGACGAAGAAGACGACAGGATGTGATAGGAGGCTGACAGCGCAGCGTGCTTTTTAACGACTTATCGAGCAAACAAACCTCTTCACGTGTGATTTTAACAGCAAAATTGTGTTGTTGTTTTTTTTACATAATGAAATATTAAGTTTTATAAGATGAAAGTCTTGTGGAAACTTCAGAGCACTTCATCGCTTATTGATTGATGCCCATTTAGAGTCTCAGGTTTGGCGAGTCCCAACCAGTTCAAACTGAAATCCTCCCAGTATAATCACAGACGTGAGCAGGATGTGATCCACCCGTAACAACCCAATCCTTTCTAAAGCCACTGGAATTCAAACTTGATGGTTTGTCTTTTGAGGTTTTTTTCTTTCTTTTTGCTCCTGACACCTCAGTTTCAAGGTTGGAAAGTTCACATGCGGCGTGAGAAATCCCCGCCGTCATCAGGTGCAGGAAATCGATGTTTGTCACTTCACCTGTCGGAGGTCGCGCCGTCACGGCTGATCAGGGCTCGCTCACGTCTCACGGTGTCTTGCTGCGAAGAGCAAGGTCAGCTCAGTTTATGTATCGGCACACGCTGGAAGACAAGAGGCAGTTAACCAAAGTTAAGCAACAAAAAAATAAATAAATAAATAAATACTCACATCAAGACTTAATCCATCCATCCACTCTTGCTCAAGGTTGTGGAAGAACCTCATTAGTCTTTAGGCCAGATTTAGATTATATAAGTTTCAGACCGCAGCACCTCCTGCAGTCTCCCCTCACATTTACCTTGACTCTCACCATTAAATGTTGCATATGCTTTTCATCATAAATTTAAGGCTTTGTCTCGCCAACAACCCTTGTTCCAGACAATCCCGACAAAGGCAAGAGCAGAGCAATGTAGGCAATTTTAAATCTGCACAGGACTCAAGGCTGCCTGGGTTTCTTTGGAGCAGAGATGTAGAGAATTGTTTTAAATTTATTTTAACGTGCCAGGTCCGGCAACGTGCCAATCAAAATCGTCTGAGTGTCAAAAGGTGAGGCCAAACGAGCTTACTCTCACAAGTGGAGCATTGTGTAAAGCTTTATTAGAAATTTCTTTGGGTTTATTTCAATCACAACGAGCCGAGGGGGGGAAATGGAAGGTGAGACGTTTTAAAAGGAAAGAAGGAGCAGAGAAGAGAAAGAAGACAAGTAAACAGCCTGCCTGTAAACCTGCAGAAAGAAAAAACAAAAATAAAACAAGACAACGACAAACGTCATATCTATATATAATGTAATTATATGTAGTTATGGCATAAAAATACACAAACAAGATGTATTCAGTGCCAGCCGCTGCCCAACTAGCAAACGACTGTGTGTGTGAGGTTTCTCCATAAGAATGTAAAAAAAAAAGAGAGAGAGAGAAATTAAAAACAGAGTTTAAGTTATGAAACAATATCCTGAGCTTTGAATATGTTACAACTTCAAACCCACCATGACTTTCTGATTAAGCTGACATCAATCTGAGAAGAACCCAGTGGGCTCATGATTTTTTGTACTGGTGCTCAAAAGTAACATGCAACGTGTCAATAGAAAAATGGACAAAAGTATGTTTCCTTCCATACATTTGACCCATTTTGTGGCCATAAAAAGATGAAAATATACTTTGCTTTAAATTATTTTTGATTAAAAAAAAATGCTTTAAGTTTACATTTTCTGGATATTTCTTTTAAAGACTCCTGTACCATGTGGAGACAAGGCCCTTTTTTTATCCCCACACAAAGGAAACCTGCTGTGAGATTAAAAAAGAAACCCGTTTCATATTCTGTTTTCCTCTTTTGCATCCTCCTTGTTGAGACACAAAAGACACTTTGAAACATACATCTAAAGGAAAGCGCAAACAAAGTAATAATAAAAATAAAACTGCTCCATTTCAGATGTCCTAATAGCTTTTTACTACACTCAGTGAATGCCAAAATCAGTCCCGCATCAGCTGAAGGAAACGACATTTCAAATGTTTCACAGCTGCAGCGCGTGTGTGAATGGAGCTGTGTGTTTTGCTGCGGCGCTGGGACGACGAAGAAGAGCTGGGAAGTAAAGCTGAGGTCAAGAGAGCGCTTAACGCTGCCCTCTGGTGGCCAATCAAATGAGCTCTGATGACCACTCATCAGGAGGGTCTGACTGCACACACTTGCTAGGGAGCAGGAACAAACACAAAGCGGTGGAGGGGGTTTTCACAGAGAAGCGGTCTGAATAATGCACGTCTCTCTGTGACCGTTTCCATGGGAAAAGCCCTCGCATCGAGAGCTTCCGCTCGGCGTTTCAGCGTTTCGCCCTGAACACTCATGGAAGGAGTCGTCGCTACATAAACAAACAGAAAGTGCCTCTCTGTCTCGGAGCGAGCGAGAGAAATGTCCGAGTTCCTGGGAAAAAATGCAGGAAATATAAACTTGTGAAAATAATTCCTGGCCAGCAGGTTGAGTTGCATGGGAATGGAGTCAAGAAAATAGGCTTGTACTACGCACTGATGGGGGTTTTTTGTGGTCATTGTAGGTTTATGATAAAAAAAAAAAAAAGTTGCATTTGCGGTAAACATTAGTAGTATTGAATCTGAGCGCCTTGCACAAGTATTCCCACCCCTCTGTTGCCACATTGCAGCCTCAAACTGCAGTGCATTTCATTGGTATTTACTAGAGATGCACCGATCTCACATTCATACCGAGATCGACTCCAATATTGACAAAAACTCTAGATCAAGTATTGGTGACGATCTGTCAGATTAATGAGGGCAGATCTATTCAGTCTAATTCTATGCTCTGAGCGACGTCATGCTTTATTATTTATCTTATATTATATTTAGAATTCCTCGTTGAACTCCATGAACCATTTGAAAGAAGAAAGTCTATTTTGACTTGTTAGGGTACAAAGTAGCCCAGCTATTGTTTTTTATTTGTTTTACATTCACTGCTACATGCCTAATTACACCGACTGAACAAATTTAAGTTGTGTTGTTTTTAAATGTTTGACCAAACCTGCGAGAATATTGGCACATTTAAGAGTGCTGTGCTGGTGCAGAGTTCTCAAATGAACTTCTTATCTAGTACATTTATGTCTGTATTTACAAAATCGGTTTCCGTCAATTCAGCACTGATTTTCTGCCCGAGATCGGCCGATGCTAAACATCAGATATCGCCGTCGGTTACGGAAGTGAAAAAAGTGGATCAGCTCATCCTTACTGTTTTTTAAGCAGCGTGGCATGTATCTCTATTCTACCGCTTTAATCTGGATCAAATTCAAAAATCATCTTATTAATGGAGAGTGTCGGTATGGATCCAGATGTTTAGTTAAAGTTTGTTATAGAACATTAGAGATCAAACTGCATCTCGAAGACCGAGGAACAGCCGGCAGGTCAGGGCGGAAAAAGTGTTGGAGAAGTTTAAAGCGGCGTTTGTTTGAACATTATACCAGAGTGCTGCTCAATCCATCTTCCAGTGACAGAAGGAGAATCTCGCGACTGCAGACTCACAAAGACTCGGCTGTCCACCTTAAAACCGACACGCCGGGCAGGAAGGAGCATTAATCAGAAGAGCAGACAACGGGCCCTGGGGAACTCTGCAGGAGCTGCAGCTACAGTTCAGGTGGAGGAATTTGTTGACGGTGCACTCTGCCAACAAGCCTGTCCTTTATGGAGGAGCGGCGAGGAAGAAGAAATCTGTTGTTGAACCAAAGCTGTGAAAAGTCCTTTGGAAAGTTCGACAGGCAGATATCAAGAGAGAGCAAAATTTGCCTTTTTTTTGGGATTTATACGAAATGCAACATAACATTCTTGTGTATATAGTCTAGGAAAACACAGCAATGCCATTGTGTGGACCTTCTATACACATATATAATTGTCATTAGAAAAGTACTATAAACTACATTTTTGACCTGTTAGTGAAAAGGCTTAGCAAAGTAAACGCTGCAAAACGTCACAGGTTTTACAAAACTTTTTAATGTCATAAGATTTTTTAAAAAAGTCACTTTCAACAAATCCTCTGATTTGATTGAGGACAATAAAGAACAGTTAACTCATTTTCATTTTGCTCCATATCAAGTTGTGCCAGAATGTCTCGATAAAATAAGCTTGTTCACGGTAGATCATTGAAAATCATGGCAGCCATGGATGCAAACAATTACATGAGATTTCATAATTCAGCCATGCCATCATCTATCAGCCAATCAGAGTACTACTATTAAGGCGTTGTAGTGAGAAATCCTTTGTCCTTGATAGCGGCTACATTTGCAACGTTTTAGGAAAATTGTAGTCAATGATTTTACAGAAGGGCTATGGATTCAACACCTTGGAATGAACTGTGATGCTGTAAGAGCTCTGGTGGAGTCGGCTGCACATTGTCTGACAAAAACAAGAGCAACCCATCATCCTCCCACCACTTCCTGTCGTCAATTGCCGTATTTCTTTTTGTAATTCCAATTTGCTGAATTTTATGGCCGGCGAAAACACGACCTAGTTAGAATGGCTCTCTCAACTTTCAGATCTACATTCAGCTTATTCTTTGACATTTCAAATTAATTGCTCTCTTTATCTCTCCGTCCAACCCAATGAGCTATTTTTACTAAAATTGGAAACGCATTTCAGCCTCTAGATGAGCAAAACTCGTTGCGAAACATCCCAAAAGGCAGAGCGAAAGACGGTCCTACTGACTCCGGGGTGCTGAGCACCAAATCACAGTTTGGGAAACAATGTATGGTTGAGCTTCCCTTTTATTATCCGCAACCTTATCTTACCTCAAAGTCCAAACGTATCCCATGATGTTTGTGATTGTAAACTCTGGAGGGAGGAATGTTTTTAAGATTCTGCTTCTGGTGGTGAAAAAGTTGCCTTCCTCGTTCCTCCACTGAGTAAAACCGTTTGGCAGTCTATTCACATTTCAACAACACGACCTCCCGCAGTGACAGAGGAGGAGCCGCAGAATGAATGGCTCCTAAATCAGCGCTTCAAAACGAGAAAGATGGCTCGCCGGGGCCCCCTGTTGGCCTCCGATTATACCCACAGATCACATCCGAAAGGTGGTTTTGTTTCACTTTCCACATAGGACCCGTACTGGCCTCATATATTCTTTTTCAGGACATTTCTGAAAAAGACAGCGCTAAGACCCTACCCTCTGCGCGTGTGTGTGTGTGTGTGTGTGTGTAGGCTTGATGCGAAATCACCACCCACCCATGTGTTCTGCCAGCACTGTAACTCAGCTCTGAATGCACCAATCCTGAGCCTATTTTCCTTTCTTTCTTTTTGTTTCTTCATGTATCTGAGTTATAGTGTGTTTTTCTCCCCCAGCAGACTCTTTGGCTGTCAGTTTCTCTCCTTTTTTTTATTTTATTTTTTTCGCTGCATTTCTGTCATCTCTTACTGCACCCTCGTGCCGCTTGCTGTTTCCTCTCTCTCTCTGTCTCTCTCTCCCTCTGCGGTGCGCGGGGCCGCTGGAAAACACTGGCCTGAGTCCCAGGCCCTCAGGAGGCTCAGAGGCTCAGGGTTGACTGATCGCTGGATTTCACCACAGGCTCCCAGAATGGGGGATTGTTCAAGAAGCTTTTTCCTTCCCGCTGAGACCCCTGTGGATTACGGATTCCTGGCTTCTGCTGCCGTAATAAGGCCGCACACGCAGCCAAGAGAAAACGCAGCACTGAAGAGCTCTGCACTGCTTCCACTGTACGCGCCGTGTCCTCGACGCCGGCCCTCGACGCTGGCCCTCGTAGCGTCTTCACTTTTTCCTCATAACCCCATTGTGAACGAGTAAAACGGAGGTATTTTGACTGCAAGGCTGTCAAATGTACGACACCCCATCACCCTCGTTCATCGCAATGATCAGAGCTGGGAAGTTATCAGCGTTTTGGATGCAGATGTGCACAACTTTCCGCGCTGCACATCTGTTAGCTACCCTCTCCGTCATGCCACTGTTGGAGGTCGGGGGCTTCACATTTCAGTATGTTTTTATGTTTAGTATTTACATAAGCCGGTTCCTCTAGGATGTCGTGATGTTTTTTGTGATTGTTGCTGCCTAAAATTATCGATTTTGCGTTAATTTTTTTTTTCAAAAAGTTGCAGTCATGTTTATTTAAAGGGGCAGTGTTACTTAAAATTGTCTTTTTTAAGATTTACAGTTTCCACTCGGCTCCTTCAGACTAGCCAGAAGGAATTAGCAAATACCTGGTGTAACTGAGCTCATTATAGGAGCTGCTTCTCAGTGAAACGCTGGTAAAAACCTTGATGAAGGGTTAATAGAGGAGCCACGCTTTGATGACTTTCTGATTTCAGAGAGAGATTAAATTTTTAAAGGGAAGGGGTTTAAATTGATTGGTCATAAAAGAAGGTAATACAGAAAACGTCAAGGTCATTGGCCAGATTTGGGAAAAAGTTGCAGTAACTGGTGAAAATTGCAGGTCGTCTCAACATTTGCAATGATTAAAAGCTGCGATCTCATCATCACAGCTTCCTGGAGGGACTAATAAGTACAAAACATAATAAACACAGTACCCTGCAAGGGCAATTACGCCCCTACTATTGTTTTTATGTTTTTATTTATTTTTTAAATCTTGTCACTATAACCATAAACTACAGTCAAACTCATTTGGGATTTCCTGATGTAAACTAAGGCATAATAATGAATCGAAAACCAACACGTGACGTGGTGTCGAAATCATTTTTGATTGCAAATAAAAATCTAAACCTGTGAATCTTTACAGCGGTGCAGTCCAGGTTAGGGTTAGCTTATGTTTACCTTTTGCATAAAATCCTAATAGTTTGTCATTGTAACATGACAAAGTGTGGAAAAGTTGAAGTTAGTATTTCTGCAATATACATTTAAGGAGTAGCTACATCTAATGGCGACTATTTCAAAAATTCTTTGAAGTCAGACAAAACAACCTCCTTGCAGATCGCCTGGAAGATTCTCTTACAACATCCTCCAATCAAACATTAAACTCTCTTGGTGGGCTGCCTTGTCTTTCGATCGGTTGTGGCAAAAGTCTTCACCCGCGTTGCGCGGACCAAACCGCGCGCAGCACGTGAACGCCGGCCGCCGCTCCAGCTCTCCTGGAGCGTAACGCGTTGCCCTTCACGAGTGCTTTATTACTCACTCAGCACTCGCCGCCGAGTGCCAGCGCGTTGAACGAGGAAAGTGCGAGCGAGCCAAATGCAATAAAGTGCAGACAAATTCTGAAGCCAATGAAGACGGTGGGGGTGTAGGAACGGTGCAGAGAGACGGGCAAGTTTACGATAAAGAAAATAAAGCAGAATAACTTTCTCCAGCCATTGAGCGATGCACCCTGATGATCCACAGAGTGTTCAGTGTTACTCTGACAAAGCCATGGGAATTACAAGGCTGATTGTGACTTTAAATTGAATTTCGTAGATTTTTTGTTCTTTAATTTAGCTATTTATTTACACCAATGACGTAAATGAGAAAATGGTGGCATCAGTTAAAATGAAAATTAATTTCTTACGTAATTTCCACTGTCGTTTTATTTTTTTGTGATATACCAACACAATGTAGTGACATAAAAAGAAACTTAAATCAATGGTTTTAATTTTGTGGGGGAATGAAAAATCTGAAATGAAGTTTTCAGTCCCTGGACTTAATGTTTTGTATTAAACAGAACTTGGCTCTACAGTTAAAGTTGCAACTCTGTTGTCTAATCTTCATTGGGAAATATCTGGAGCTCAGTCTGATCGATCAGAGAGCAACTTTGAGGATCAAATTTTGCCAAAATGTTCTAAATTTAACTTTGTTTAGATCTGGACTACTTTGATTTTAGCCGTTTCATTGTCGCCGTGTCTGTTTGCTTAGCTTAATTCCTTCATCTTGTTACATTGACATATTTGAGATCATCAAGTGATTCATTTTTTTTCCTTAAAGTTAACCCAAGAAAATACAGAAAAGCAGTTTTCAAGTAATTGTATAGAATAAGCGAGAAAAGCTTTCCAAACCAGCCTGGCCTTTTGAATGGACACATTTCCCAACCTTGATAAATGATGAATTAACTGGGATTAAACCACCAATTTCAAAAAAGTCGAGCTCAATTTCGCTAGCTGAGACTAGGCCTAATTATTACCTGACCTGCAGACATAACAAATAATTTATATAGAACCTTTCTGACCGCTAAAAGATCTCAGAAAGCAACACGGCATAAAAAGTTGAGAGGAAAAGAAAAGCTGTGTAAAATATTCATTGACATTTATCGCCCTGGAATACGGTTACAAAGGCATTTTCTAACTAAAATCAGAAAGTCATTTTGCAGTATTTATGCTAAATGAATGTAATAATTATGGAAAAGTCAACAAAAGTTAGAAAAACAAAACATTCTGTAAGTCAATGTTTCTTTACAGATTTTCTTTTAGCAAAAGAGTCCCAACCTTGAAGCTAATGGTGTTGGGGGAGGGAAAGGTTTGGAGGAGTCCTAAACCATTTCATTGGTAAGAGCTTAAAAAGGAGCTAGATGCATGTGCACACCACACTTTTAAGATTTTATCTCAACAATCCCAAATATTAAAATTATGGTTGCTATGTGATAAATGTAAACATAACCTGGTTGTATTTCTCTTTTGTTATAATTACACAAAATGTCTTCAATCAGCAAAAAAAAAATAATGTATGTAATTTGTATAAAAATGCGGCTTTTAGAGCAAAAACGAGCATCAAAGGCGGTTTGACTGACAGGTTTGCGAAGACGTGCAACTCTGCCAATGAATGCTTTAGATAAACAGCTCAGTTTGGAGAAGGAAGTTCTCGTAATTAAGCATCTCAGATGACTGGTAAGCCGATTACCTCATTACCTTTTCACCTTGCACACCAACGTAAAACCCCCCATCGCCATCAGTGGAAGTCAAGTTGCCACGCATGACAACATATCGGAGAGAGAAAAGGTCACGGCTGATAGCTGGAACCAAGATCCACACCCCTCCTACTTCCTGTTAGCAAGTCAAAGCTAATGCTAACATGTAAATATGCATCTACAGAAACGGTTTGATTAGCTTCAGGGAGAAAATACATCTGTTTACACCGACAGCACTCATAATTGCTATTACAACAGCAGAGAGTGTAATGAAAAAAAAAGTCACCTTTTGAAAGTGTGGAAAATATTTTATTGCATTTTTTTGTAACTGACAGAGCAAATCCGTGTGCGGCAGGAGAGAAAAACAAAAAAACAAGCCAACAAAAATCCAGTCATTTTAATTAGAGTGGTACAGAAAGTGACAAACAGGGAAATTACAGTTGGTATAAGACGGACCGGCCGATCCTTGGAACGAGCGTCTGTCAGCTGCCTGCTCTGAGTGGGCTACTTATGTGATGTTGATTGGTTCAGGCGCTGCAGTAGCAGTCAGCGCTAATGGGACATCCAGAACTCTGCCATTTGGGCCGCGGCTACAGATGGCCGTCTACGGCGTTTTTCTTCCTTTCTTTTTTTTTTTTTTTTTGGTCGATGCCACGATCTCCCCCTGTGCAAATTGCTGGCAGGGTACGAGCTACCATTAGCGCTTTATGGTCGACGGATTCCATTAATGCCGAGGCACTAATGGAATCTGACTTCTGACGGTGCGATTTGCCCTCTCATCATGGCGTGCGCCGCCTTTATGGCTCCGCAGTTAAAACCGGAGCAAAGCGACGTAGAGCGTTGGACACAGTTTGTGAAATGGTAAAAAAAAAAAAAAAAAGTCTTCTGGAGTCGGCGCTGCCGCCAGTTTAATCCAAAGAATGTAAAGAAGAGTTCATCACTGATGGGACCAGATGGGAAATCCTGACGACTCCCAGAGACGTCCTGCCACTTGATTATATGAAGCCCTTAACGGCTTCCGCCGCGCTGCAGCTCTCAGAACAGATGGATCTGATTTGTCTAAAACGACACAAGCGGCGAAAGTCATCATCAGCTGATTGAGACGCCACATCATTTGTGATAAAATGTGGATAAAGGGATAGGTGGGGAATTTACTCGAACTCTGCATTTAAGTAAAAGTACAGCAAACGTTTTGGAGCAACCCCCCTGCCGCCCCCCAAAAGAAAAATCTCTATTTTCTACCAGCAATATCAAAGAAACTAACGAGGATGGCCAAAAATGTATGACTTTATGTTATTCAGCAGCCTAATTTACCTATAATAGAGAAGTTTTATTGTAATCCAGTGAAAAGTACTAATTTGGTGAGTGGTCAAAAATATACTCAATTTTGTCAATTTTCAAATAATTTTTCCGTTGGTCAAATTAGCTTTGGAAGGATTTTTGCGGCCTAATAAATCTTTATGAAACAGACCCAGACCCCTACAAAATATTCAGCTTATTTAGACCACATAGCTTTTGGGACTTGGTTTAACATATATTTTTTTAATATGGAATCCCAAAAATGCCATGTCTCCTGTTAGGGTCAATATTGACATTTGTTTTATTTTTCAAAATGACAGTTTTGTTTTTTTTAAAGAATCTTCATTTTTAAAGTAAGCTATTTATACTGTGCATTTTCTTGCTTTTTAATATGATTTATAAATATTTAAAGAATGTCATTACAAATAAGTGTCAAACTGATAGATTTTTTTGAGTAATCATCTTTTTCTATTCAAAGGTGGGTTTGTGGCAAGGTACACCTACTCACCAAAATCTCAAAAGACATAATGAGCTGAAACTGTTTCTCCTCTTTTCTGGTAACAAACTTAATAGAAAAAAGCATTTAAAATACCAAAAAAACAAAACATAAATTGACTGCTAGGAGCTACTGCAAATAAGCAGACTAATTTATACTGTAGTAAAAGCAATTTACGTACTTGCTTTTAAAAATATTTAATTTGAAGTCCTTGCCGAATGTATTCCCTAATGCAATGAATTGTGTAGACTAGAATATCAATAAGTGCGCCTACTGTCTGTATATTTCCTTCAACACATCAATACTGTTGCGCCTTTTCAATGAGCAGCGCTGCAGGTAATGCATGTTTTTATTGTGTTCACCCTCAATGACACAGTTTACACTCTGACTCTCGATGCTATGCACCAAAATCTCGTAAGAGAGAGGAAAAGATTATACCGTAGAAGGTTATAATCAAAACCGGTGTGTTATTTTAAAGGCGGTAAAAACGGTCAAGTAAAAGTGCTCTGCCTGTAAAAAGGGACATTGAACACACAAAAAGGAATAGGCACCAATCATTTCCACTGACTTTTCCACTCCGGTTTGACTTCAACTCCAGCGGTACGATTTCCACGTTTTTTGTGATGTATTTTGAGGTCATCCAGACCTTTCACAATTCCATAAGATAACACACCAGAACTTTAAAATATGTGTGTTTTCCTTCAGTATGCCCAACGCATTGTGGAACGTCAACCTTCTACTTTGCCCCGAGGAACAAAAGAGAATTAAATGCATACCCACGCGTGATTTTTACATGATAGAAACCTTACATATCCTTCTGTTTATGCCCCTTTTAGTTCAGCCAGGAGAGACGCGGAGGATAACTGAGCGACAGACTGCTTTTTGAGATTTATTAGGTATTCTACCATCGCCTGCACACAAATCAAACTCTGAAACATCCTTCAACGCTTTTGAGAGTCTATTCAAGGGCTATGAGCCACTATAAGAAACTTACTTTTACTATCTTATGATTGTCATAAATTACACCCTGTCACATATTTTTTTTACGATGTCGTATTTTTTATTTTTTTTAACGACCGCACAGCGACTAGATTTTTATCCCTCAAAGCAGACAGCGATAGCGGATGTGGAAAGAGTCACAGTGGGCCTTAAAAGCACAAATATGCAGGAATCCATTACCATTCAGAGGCTCTCATGTCTGAGTGTGTAGGCTCAAAGAATAAAAAGTCAATGGTATCATGCTTTTCATTCATTCCTAAGCTATCTGGGCTTCTGTGTCTGGTTGCATGCACTGTGTGTGCCACGTGAAATTCAGCCTGCGCTGCAGTCCTCGCCGTTTTGACCCTCGACCCATTAATGTACCATGAATGCTGCAGAAGCTGAACCTTGTCGTGGCAGGCGATGAAAGTTTACAATGGAAGCTGAAAATGCGCCGTTTCGAAGGATGTTTAGGGTTTAAATACAGTGCAGTACAATTGTTTGTGTTTTTTTCAAAGATGTTTATTAATGCTTACTTATCAGCAAATGTCATGTTAGTTTGAGGCTCAGAGTCAAGTGCATTTGTTCAGCACATTTCAGCAACAATAAAGATCAAAGTGCTTTACACCGTAAAACACATACAGTCACCAATTATGATGCAAGCTACAAACATGGCTTTCTGTCAAACATCATTAAAATCATAAAGCAAGTTTATATCTAATATGTTAATCAGTGTTCTGATTACTAGGAATGTAAAGGCAACTCTCAATAGTTGCTCTTCAGCTCACGTCAGTGTTGTAGCTGCATTGTAGTTTTCTGGAAGTCTGTTCCAGATTTGTTTAGCATAGATGTTGAATTGTTCTCCAGCTTTGGTTCTGGTTCGTCAGGTGATAGAAGGCTGAATTTGTAACTGTCTTTATGTGACTCTGAAGGTTCAGGTCAGAGTCCATCACTGCACCCGGATTTCCAGCCTGATTGCTGGTTTCCAGATGTGATAACTGAAGCTGTATGCTGACTCTAGATCATTCGTCTTTAGATCCACAGATAATAACTTCAATTCTGTTCAGCTAGAGAAAGTTATGGCTCATCCACACATTGATTTGTTCTAAGTATCTGTTCAGATATTGAGGTATTTGGACCATTCACTCTCCAACTATGATGCAACTATGTTGCATCGTGACATAATTGAAATTCAGATGAAATTCAGATGAACTGAGTTCACAAGTTTGTCTTTAACATGTATGTGTTGGGAAAAAACCCTAAATCAACACATTACTCTGAGCACACTAAGACAAAACATAGTGTACGAAGTATCTTGCTATTTAAGTTTAAAAAGCTTTTTCAAATAAATTTGTAGTGTATTTGAATTTTGGGATATTCCAAATGTAAAATATTTGCTGCTTTATCCAACCAAAACTACTGTTAAAGGTGGAGTGTTATGTAAAATCAACTTTTTTGAGCTTCACATCTTGTTATGTTAATCCCTCATCAAAAACAAACCTGGAGTGTTACGTTGATTCTTTCCTGCATGAAAACCAAAAATAAATACACCCAAAAATATTTTTGATATCTTTCTCTAATGTTTTTTTTTTTTTAATGGTTTTATCATCCTCAATAATTTTCCTGTATAGAATCTTTTTTAGAATCCAACATTTACGATTAAACTAAGATTGAAGTGATTGACCAAGCGTTGTGTGGGGCGTTTTTCCATTTGTGTGTTTATCAGCCTGACAGAGAAAAGTTGCGGCGGGGTCATTTTGCATCTCTTCAAACAGAACCCGGCCAAATGTGAATGTCACTCTGCCTGTTCAAAAGTGACTTTTGCCGGAGAAATATGTTTCATCACTTCTTCTCATCTGGTGCTGCAATGTTTTTCTTGTTCATTGGCTTGCTGCACTTTCTGCCACTATGTCCTTTACACAGTCTGGTCCTGTGATGGCTTCTCCTCCTCCAGAGGAATGTGAACAGCACAGGAAATCAGGCTTTCAATAAAATAAATGTGAACATATTTATAGGTATCCACACCCATATGGGAGGTGTTTTATTTAAAATGTTTTTATAAAAGTTGAGATTTTATATAAATGCCGTGTTGGCCTTTACAATCGTAGGAAAGACTGTCGACTAGGCAGTTTTCCAGCAAATAGTCACTAGCTGCCTTTCCACATGCGCCAAACTTTGTCAATATTCCACTAATGTTGACAAAACACAATTTTGCTATTGTGCCATTTTCATTAAATAAGAAACACAACTAAAATCATGTGAATAAGTTTGTTTGTGCGGTAAGTCATTAAAAAACATGTAACGCCATCATCCTCCAACTGCTTCCTGTTTTCTTCTTCATGGCTTGCAACATCAGATTGTTGATCATGTGACTCCAGTGACATGAAAAAAGTGTTTCCTTTGCAGTTTGGTGAAATAAAACAAGTTTGATACGGCCAAAACATAAGGCGTCCTCCTAGCACCAAAGCTTTTTGATTGAAAAACAAGACTTTTAAAAAAATTCTCTGTCCCAAAAAAACTGCTGAAATGCTCTATCAAAGATGTTGAAACTGTCATCAAGCTGTCATTTTCATGAACAATGAGCAACTAATGCTTTTCATTCAGGAAAACAGCAGGAGAACCCTGGATGTGGGGGTGCAAGGCAGTTTATGATGCCTCGCAAAAGTCTTTATCCCTGCATAACCTTTATGCATTGTGCCACAGTATAACCACAAACCGAAGTATATTTTATTGGAATTTGATGAGATAGACCAACACACAGTGGTGCAACTGTGAAGTAAAAGAAAATAATGGCAATGAAAAGTGTGCTGTGCATCTGTATTCAGCCTCCCTCCCCCCTACCTGAGGCAATACTTTGTAAATCCACTCTTAACAGAAATTATCCCTGGAAGTATTTATGGGTTTGTCTCTACCAGATCGACAGTCTTTCGAGGAGTCTGGTCCATTTTAAGTCTCCTGCAGTCTCTAGCAAGTATTAAAAGGGCCTACGCAATATTCGGCTCCTCCATGTTTGATCAACTTTGAGCAGTTTCATGTTTTTGTGTTGTACGAAGGCATCCCCACATCATGACAGTTGATGAACCATGTTTTATGTTGGTGTGATCAGAGTAACATGTAGTTTTATTTTATTATTTTTTCTAATACAGTGTTTTGCTTTCAACAGTTAATTGGTAAATTTTGGCTCCATTTGACAAAAACACCTTCTTCCAAAAGGACCCTGATCTTGATTCAAATTATTTATTTAACAATAAATGTTGAATGAAATCTAATCCACTCTCGAACCATTACTGGTCTATTTCTAATGTTAGCTAAAACTTAATTTACACTATACCTCTAAATCTAACTTGTAGATTTTATTTCTACCTTTATTAGGACATAACATTGACTTCCATTCATTTTAGGAAGGGAAAGGATCCAAGAGGCACATAGGTTCTGCGAGTGACAGGGTTACTAGTCTTTTTCTAACCCTATATAAAACTTAAGTTACTCTATACCTCTAAACTTGACACCAGACAACTGATCGAGATCTGCGAGATGACAGAAATAAGATTAACCCCATAAAGCCCATCAGTCTTCAGAAAGAACTTGGAGTTGACTCTGACCAACAAGTGGGACCATCGAGCGATGAATAGCTGCTCCACCGCTTCTTAAGAATCCTGCAGCCGATTGCGGGGAATCCGCTGCAGGTGCGCCTGCGGAAGCAGCTCACACACGAAGATCGTCTGTTAGAAGAGCACTCACACCAACTTGAATCCTAACATGTGCATTGTTTCCTGAGGTATTGTTACACCCCCTAGTTGTTACACAATTATTCATCGGGCCATAAAATAAAAAATTTAATTGCTCTCTGCACTCTTAAGCACATAAACCCAACCCGAGTTGACTCACATGATTCGTTTCCTCCCTTTAAAGATGCCAACAGACATTTTAGAGACAGGGCGCCTGTAAAGAAGAGACAAGGCACCACCAGCTCTTCAGTCTTAGTGTTTTTGATGCCAATCCCTGAAACAGATTTTATTTGTTTCCCCCCACAGCTTACAGAGACAGAAAAATAGAGAGAGAGAGAGGGGGAAAAAAACACAGCTGCCATGTTTAAGTCTGAAGGAGACGGTCCTATGGAGTCTAAGCCGATTTCCAGCCAGTGAACAACTAAGGTAACAACAATAACATGCTGTAGCTCTATATTTACTTCTGTACCAAACGGAGATAAACTTTTGAAGACACATTTTCAAGGAGGCGCTTTGGTGTGGTAGGATTAGCCTTGCTACCTCAAGATTTAAGCAAATGATCAAAAGAAATATGTACAATCATTACACATTTGGAGCTGATATAATCCTTATTATATCAGCAAGTAACTTCCTTGTTTTCAAATAATGGCAATGATGGAAAATGAAACATTATTTTTGATTAAAACTTGTTTTGCTGCCAGTGTCCTCATAACAAAAGGTCAGTATCAGACACAGTTACAGCATGGACCTATAGGGGGAGCACCTTCTGCTCTCCAGAGTTCATCTACCATTTGTAACAGGTCATAATCCTCACTACAACTCCCATCTTGAGTACAGTCGTTAATTTTCTCTTCCCTCATCTCTCTCTTCAGGTAGTAAATGATCATTTTCCAAGACAATATGGAGATAAATTAAGGCATTATTGGGTGTAAACCAGCTGATCACAATAGGGAATTTAATTTACTCAAGATTATGATTGGCAAACAAACAAATACTAGATTCTTCCTCAATCTAGACGTTACGGTGGCCCAGAAGGGAGAAGAAAACCTACAATGTGACAGCAAATGCCACAATACGATGGCAAAAAGTCTCACTGTAACAACCAGAACTAATGAAACGATACAGAGACTGTGACGTTGATTCTCATGTAGGGTTTTGTTTCCTTCAACAAGTCTTGCAGTTTCTGCTGCATCCAGTATAACTTGTTGCACTCAATGTTTTTACACCCTTTTAAAGTTAAAAGACATGGAGAAATCAGCTGGTTAACTGACTAATTTTGTTCTTAATTGGTCCTTTCCTATGACTGGCCAATTGGAAACTCAAAAATCAGATTTTATTCTTCTCAGTGAATTCATCTTACTTAACGGCTCACTCTAACAAAATTCATTCTTTGACGTTTAGGAGCAAGAAGATCACAAGTTTACCAAAATACAAGAATGCACGCAATATGCAAGGTGCTACTTTATAGCCGCTGTTTAAGCAGATACAATAGGCTTTCTCGAGACACTCCTTTGCCACAAAATAACTCTTCCAAAGATCGATTCTTTTTGTTTCATTCCAAATGACTCCCATTTGGAATGAAACATGGAAACATGTTGGCAGGTTTCTAAGCAACACATCTGTATGAAGAGGCATGATTTCCACGGAGGCAGCTGCAGGTGGAGCGACCTGGAGTCAGAACTCTTCACAAATCGCAGCTTGACCTCGGTCCAAGAGAGCTAAGATTTAATTTAACAAGATCAGTAACACACAAACGCAAAATCCTTGAGATTAGTCCATATACCGCCTCACCAGAATTCATGAGTTAGAGTCAACAGGGGGTCATTACACACGGTCCTTGAGCATGTAGCTCACTTTACCACATAGTGAATGTGAGTCAGATATTGGTATGCAGCGTTGAATACGAGATTACAGCATGGAGGACTTAGTGGTTTCATGTATGTCATGAGTTGCCTCTCTCCATTTCCACTGATTTATATTTTATTTTATTTTTTTTAACTTGAGTTGTGCAAGCTGGTTTTGGTGAGATGTCTCACGTCGGTCTGAGAAGAGGAAATGTTGCTGTTGAAACTAATAACATGTGGCAAAGATGAACTGGTACGTCTCAGGAGGACTTCATTATCCTATCGGCATATAAAAAAAAAATTAAAAAAAAGAAACTGGACAGTTATTTTTGATCTGCCTTGAGGATTAAAGTCCAGAAGTGTTTTTGCTGAATACGCCCTCTCTTGATTCTCTCGATCTCGTCAAATAGATGGTCAATTAAGCACAAAAAGATGTTAAAAGGGCACATGGGGATTTTTACAGTGAGGTTCTCATTAAAGACTATGAGCAATTTATGTCTTTCCTGCAGTAGATAACTCTTCCTCGACTTTATTTCACAAAAATCCTAACAGCTGCCAACAGCAAATTTTTAGTTGAATAGAAACAGAAAAGATAAAGTCATCTTTCCGTCTAAAGGTGAAAATATGAGAGACGAAAAGACGTCGACGAAGAGAAGTGGGTTAACTTCTAAATCTGCTTGGGGTTGATGAAAAGGGTTTAGCAAGCCTAACTTTTTACGTATTTGCTTTGGTGAGGTGGGACATGGGGGATAAAGAAAGTCTTTTCCAAACATTTTTAAGGCTAAATAAAGACAAAGTCTAGTCAACCATAAAAAGGATGTCTCCACTGTCTGGGGTTTTAGAGGGTAACGGCTTGTCAGAAAGAGGCCAAGTGAAAAACAAACATTTAACTGTCTTAAAACAACTTCGTTCTCTCACCAGTTAATACGATTTATTTTATAAATCTCCAAATGGCTGCTGTCTTTAGCTCGGGCGTTCACTTAATGAGAAGCCGATAATTATGTGTGCAGAAAATGGATGTAGGCGGTCGCCACCTTTAAAACACTTACTGAAAACCCAGCGCAGTTCCAGTCAGAGTAAAATGTCTGGCATGAAAGCAGTCTGAAAAAAAGAGACCATATAAAAGGGGTTTAAAATCACCAGTTTTCCATCTGTCCTTTGAATCTGGATCCCTTAACTTTCCTCAACTATCTCCACTCTTCTCACTCCATCTGAAGTTCTCAAACTACATCACTGGCTCTGCACTCTCCCAGTTCAGTTTCCGACTCTTCAGCATGTCAACGACTGCATTTCTCCCTTCGGCTGTATCAAAACTAGTGTATCCCGCATCACACGGGTCATGTGAAACCAGATGTTACTTTTGGCGGAAGAGACGAAGACGACGACAGGAAGTAGTAGGAGGGTGATGGCGCGGCATGTTTTTTAATGCAAAAAATCTTGTTCATGTTATTTTTAATTGCTCTTCTTATTTAATGAAAACACTGCAATTACGAGATTTTGTCTTTTTCGACCTTAGTGGAAAATCAACAAAGTTTTGTGCACATTTGTAATGAATACTCAACAGCTGCTCACTGGATCCTTTGACATACAAAAACATACATGGGTGTCAAAATTCCACGATTATCACAAAAGTAAAGTCATCTCCATAACATCTATGTAATATGTTGCCCAGTGTTTGGATAAGTTGCTGTCAACTTATATACACGCAATAAAGTGTAACCTTTAACTGTTAATTTGAGCTGTACAAGGAACTTAAATTGACCTGAATTGAAAAGAATAATAAATGCTGAAGACCCCAGTTATAAAATATAGGGAACAATCATGAGCACAACAGTGTCTCATGATTGAGATCATGACAAAGTCGAGAAGCAGCGAATCGTCTGGTGGTGTACTGCAACGGCTAATTCCCGTTAGCACAGCGACTGCTCTGCAGATATGAAAGCAGTTTCTTCTCTAAGACAATTTTCCTTCTAGTCAGTCCAGGAGTTTGCAGGGTTTTGTGTCTGATCTCGTTGTGCTGAGTGACTTCTCTGTCGATCTGGAGCTGGTGTTTGCCTCCTCTGATGTCGCTTCCAATTTCCCTCTGGCCAATATTGACGTATCGAGTTTTGTGCCTACACAACTTTACTGCACTGAAGCCGAACAGGAGCTTCTCTGCCGGTTGAAAATTTTCTATATTTTGTACATTAGCTCGACTTAAGACATAAATCTCATTTGACAGTGGCTGGTTCATTTATTCTGCCGCTCACTCATTATGAATCCTCATCTCAGGGCCTGGAGGAGAGTTTTGACTTTCAGCTGTCTGTGACAGTAATACATGCTGCTTCTGGCTCTTGTAGGTCTCCTTTGATTCATGCTAGTAACTTTCCAGTCAGAATATTTGCTCTTATTGTTGCTACAATTTCTAAGGAAATTCAGCCATCATTATGCATTTCTGTTCCTCTCAAAGTTGCTTTTCTCTCTGCCTTGATATTTTAACAGGATACTGCTGTTTTCAGCTTGGTATGTTCATCTTTTGCCCAATCACGTCAAAGATTACTGTCTGGTCTAGCTAAATCATGATGTTGGTCCCTGATAGACCCATAGTCTGGTATGTAGCACAGATTAGGCGGTCCTAGAGGCTAAAGCTAACAGCTAGTCAGAGAGGGGTGAAGACCAAAGTGGGCTTTTACAATCTGAAAACTGAAATTTCAAATTGTACTCACATCAGTAATTTACAGCTAATTATTTAAACAGGAAATTGAGTTTGGAGGCGGTGCCCCAGATTTTAGCTTCTTGTGTGAAACATGTTCTGACAACGGAACATAAAATGTTTCTAGACAAAGTAAGCACAGTGAATTCACATTATTGTAAAAATCTTTTAAGTCTAGATACAAGCATAAAAAATGTGCATGTTCATCCCTCAGATGTGTGTGTTTTTTTTATATTTCCCTACAGCCACTTAAATTTCAGGATGACACCATTTTTCAAGATGGCTTCCATTTACAAGCCTTTTAGGGCCATTAAATTAATCTAAGACCAGTTGTCAACTGGAAGGAGATGAAGATGTGTGAAACGCACTGATGTATTTGGCAATTTATCTTTAGTAGATAATAAATATTGGCAGTGTTAGTGCAATATTTTTTTTTGTGGCCACCATGGAGGCCATTTTGAATTTTTCAGTGTCTGAGCTTCTGGGAACATTTGTGTCCAGTTAGATTCTTGTATTCACGTGTGAAAGACTTTCACTGAAATATTCAATTATCTGCTGCACTAATAGTTAAAATCACAGGCTGGGGGAAAAAAAAATCTATTAATTAATTTCAATTAAAGATAATTGTTTTGTCTGTGTTTTTTGTGTGTAAACCAAAACTAGATTAAAATAAACCGTTGCTTATTTCAATTAAATGTAATTTCTTTCTTGATATCAGTCTTTAGAGGACAGTTCAAAATGGTCTAGACCAGGGGTCTCAAACTCAATTTCCCTGGGGGCCGATGGAGGTAGAGTCTGGGTGAGGCTGGGCCGCATCGGGTTTTCCACAAGAAAAGCTCTTACAAAAACATTCCAATGTTATCAAATGTCTTTATTTTTATTTTTTAAACACAAAAATAAGGACTAAGTTACACCTTGTCCAGCCTTTATCAGTCACCGCACTCAAGGGATGTCTTGAGATAAGGCCAGACAGAGAGAAAGAGAGATAAGGCTCTCTCTTTCGTAAATTATGGTACGAAAGAGAGAGCAGACGTAGTCAAGCTCCCAGAAAGAAGAAGAACACGACTGGTCAAAATGTTAGCGAGCCGGAGAAAGTAGAGACGACACGGAGCCAGAGGAAACCAATTAGGACAGTGATGGGCACTTAAATCAGGCTGTTATTCAATACTGTGCAGTCTGTGTGGGAGTATTACAATTCCCCACAGCTTGATGGAGTATTTCTTGTCTCTGGCTGACAACAGTTTAAAAAGGGGAACAATACTGATTTTGAGCTCTACGCTTTGCTCTGAAAATAATAAACTGCCTTTATAAGTGACATTTCCTGCAGCTTTTTCCAGCTAGAAAGAGAACAAAGCGTGTCCTTTTCTCCATTCTGTTGATCTGACAACTTTATATTTTCAATCAATACGACATATTTTAGAAGGGAAGCTCTCCCATAAAAGTCTTTTGTGAATACTCGAAGCACTTTTGGTCGCTGGTGGTCTTCTTCGCATCGACGCAGAAAGCCCACCGAAGGAGCGGCTGTGATGATTCACTCAAGGACTTTATTTTATTTTATTTTATTTCTTTTTAATAAGCTCGCCGTATTTCGTTTGAATATTTTTTCTCATTACTGGAAAGTGAAAGAAAAAACATCTGAGGAATCACTGTTTGCGCAAGTTTGGTTACCAAGCAACTGCTGTCCTACTCATACGGTGGTCATAAATTCATTGATTTTTCTAACTGAAGGTGCTTTTTTTTTTTTTTTTTGTTGTTGTTTTTTATTTGTAGGACATTACTAACTGAAATGAAAACACGTCCAAGAAATCAAGGAAGCATGTTAGAATGATGCGTTCCAATAGTGCATTTTAAAGTTTAATGGAGGAAGGGATGTGATATCAAACACAGTGGGGGACTTTAAAATAAATGTAATGAATATCAGTTACATTTTTTTGTACACTTTATTACATATGTACACTCCACGCACATTTGCATATGAGGATTTAAAAAAAAATATATAATAATAGTACATGAACAAACCTAGTGGAAAACCTCTTTTGTGCAAAAATTGGATCTTATACAGGGCCTTTCAGATATTTTCATACCTTTTTACATGTCACAAATATTTCCATGTGACCAATATAAAGTTTTGCATAAACGTGTACAAGGAAGGAAACTGATTCATGGTTTTCCACAATTTTAATGAGCAAAAGTCAGAGACGTGCAGCATTTATCATCAGTCAGCTGAGTCAATACTTTGTAGCGCAATCTTTCCATGCAGTGAACAGTTATGGCTGCAAGTCTGTTTGGGGTCAGTCTCTACCAACTCTTCATGTCCAGACAGTGAATTTTCTGCAAAGTTTGTTTTGCAAAAGTTCAGTGGACAGAAAGTGTCTGCTGTTGTTGTTGTTCACAGAACACCTTCTCTCCCGGCTCTTGCTGACAAAAAAAAAAATGCATCCACACAGCACAATGCTGCCACTACCATGTTTCACGTGGGAATGTATGTTCAGGATGACACACAGTGTTAGGTTTCTGTCACATAGAACAGCCAAAAATTTGTCCGCTTCCAGAAACTGTTGCACAATATTAAGCTTTATTGCACAAAGTTTTGGAAATATTTCTTAGATTTTTTAAGTTAAACACTGTGTAGAAGTTTTGTCTTTTTTTATTTTATTTTCTGTTACATTCTTCCCAAAAAGATCTTTATTGGTCTCATTGGACTTTCTTTCACGTGTTTGTTTTGTGTTTTACATTTATGGCTTTAATCTTGGCACTTTTTCAAAATGTCCAAGTTTGTGGAACGCTGTGCCACCCGAGCTGTAGCTCTCTGCAGTTCCTCCAGAGTTACCATGTGCCTCTTGGCTGCATCTCTGTGTAACTATAATGCCCTCCTTCTCCACCATGTCAGATCGGTTTGGTGTTTTGTATTGTTCTTTCTATTTTCAGATAATGGATTAAAAAGTCCAGCATGTGAGATTTGCAAAAGGATTCTTTTATAATAACCTAACCATATTTTAAGCATCTTCATATCTTCCTCCTTAGCCTGTCTACTGTGTTCTTTAGTCTTCTTGATACTACTTGTTCTGTAGTATTCTTTAGCAGACCTCTGAACCCTTCACAGAGGAAGTGAATTTATACTGTTTTCATTCCTCATAGTCCTATAGATTCAGTCTGATTGGGGACTAAAATTGCAACATTTGTTACATTTTCAGCTGGTGCAGTTTGCTTTCACACTGCACTGTGTCAAGCAATCCAAACCCTTTGGAAAACGTCTTCCTCCCCTCGCCATGTGGTGGCGCTGCACCAAGAACTACATAAGGAAACAACAGAAAAAGCTCTGAAGAAAACCTGAGAGCAACTTTCTTTTTTGTAAAATGAAAGCAAAAGTATCTTCAGATTTTAGCGGTTGTAGGATTTTTCTTTTGTCTTTGATGAAAGACCATGAGCCAATTCTCCCACTAGGCCTGGACTCTTAAGGTACATTTTAGTTGCATTTACTCAGAATGTCCTGCGTTGTAGTTTGGTTCCTGCTTTTGGAGCAGTTTGCTCGGTATTCATATATGAGTTTGCTTTTTTTGGTCCAAATCAGAGTTCAATTATACATTCTCACCTCTACAAACAAACTGGACTTGCTAGGCATGGAAACTAGTATTTGATTAAAGCGGATTAAAAAGAGCTGGTGTGAATGCACCTGAGATTAAATAACTCCCAGACTCTGCTTACTAACTTATTTCCACCTCATATTTCTACATTAGCATCACTAAACTCCACTAAATAGTCAGTCCCTTTTGCTCATCTCTGTACCCACTGATGGAGCAGCGAGTGTTAAAAATGCCTGAGGGCGGGGGTTGTGACTGCCATGTCTATGGAATATGAAGATTGACAATAATGCTGGTAATGGTCCAGGTATTGATTTATATATTAAGTTGCTCCAGTGGATAAGTCAGTGTGTGGATAATGATGTCCAGTTGAGCAAAGAACAGAGTGCAGTGATGCAGGAGGGTTTTATGCCCTCTTATGAATCCAAAAGGATTGTAGTAGATATTATCTGACAGTCTCAGACAGTTGGCAGAGGAGTTTATGTAAATAATGTTTCCATACTCAAGGTCAGCAGCAAGACATTTATTGGCACTGGGAGAAGAACAAACAAACAACAACAAAAAAAACGAGATTTGTTCCTACAAAAAATACCAAGTTTTAGTTTTCTTTTAAAGTTGCGTAATACAAGAATTAAAAGACAGTTCCATTGATCAACATGCTTAGGTATTTATACTCTATTACAATGTTTAAACATTGATTAGATGCCAAACTGCTGGAATTTGTTAGAGAGAGAAAAAATAACTTTCCTTAGTCCAAGTTAAGAAGCAGTTTGAGACCTGTGATATGAGGCTAAATCAAAACAAAATATTAAAATATTACATAAGATCAACTTTTCTGAACTTCACATCATGATGCAATGTTAACCCCTCACCAAAAACATACCTGGAGTGTTGCTTTGAATCGTCCATGCATGTTTGAGAAATCCTTTAATCTGGATTAAGTTCCTCCTCTTAGCTGCAGTTTCCAAGCTTCCAATTTTCTGAGTTTCCACCTCACAAAGCAACCTTCCCCCACTCAGCTCCTCCAGACTAGCCTGTGTCAATTAGCAAGAACCTGGTGGAGCTGAGCATCTGCTGAGCTCATTATACGAACTGCGTCTCAGTGCAATGCTGGTAAAAACGTTGTTAAAGAGTTAATAGCAGAGAGATGCCGTGATGACTTCCTGAAAGTGGAGTTTCAAAAAGAGAAGAAGTTTTTAAAGCGAAAGAAGCTGAATTTTAAGGTGTTAAATCAGGGAATAAATTTTATTTAAATCATATTTGATATATATAGCATTTTTATAACAGCTGAGTTACATGACTACTTGACATAATTTCTTGATTATGCCATAAAATGGCACTAAGTGACTGGAAAAAACATAATATTGCCACTTCAAATATTTCAATAACTTTGCCACCAAAGCAAACAATATTGTCAGCATAGTGAATTTCAGAGGCATCAGGAATATTTTGGCCTGAATGTGTTACCTCATCATACTCAGAGACATTTATAAATGAAAAAGTGGAAGGGCTGAATAGCGCTGGTAAGGAAAAGTTAAACAACCCAGTTACCAAGTTTATGTCTGAAAGTATTATTTTAAAATCCCATGATATAGAGTATGAATGAAATTTGACAGATTGAGTAAAAGTGCTACATAGTTATGTTTGGTTGACTCAAATTTTGGGTGACGTGGTGAAACCACTCAGCCTTATTGGATTTTATTAGGAGCTATCACAGTAAAGGAAGATGAATACATATTGTATGCCCAACTTTTAAAAATTTAATTTGGAATGATTTTTCTTTCCAGTTCACAATTATTCATTATGTTGTCATGTAAATTTCACAAAAAGACGTTGAAAAGTGGGTATAAAAAATACTGTCACCTTTCTAAAATGATAATGACCTAAATCATTTTATTGCCAAAAGTGTTTGTTTGTTTTTTTTTTCTGGCAGGTGGTGATTAACAAAAACACTTTTGACAAAAAATTACTAGCCCATTATTTCAGAAAGGTGACAATATAAAAGGAGAAAATATAAAATGTGACTAGTGTTCCACAATTAGGACTTTGATTGGTACATATTAAATAGTTTGCTGAAGCAATTTTATATATATCAGTGCCCACTATACAGAATAATACTATGCGACATGCTGTTGTCAATGATATTTCTGTTGATTAGATGTTAGATGTTATCCATCCTGTCCAGATAACATCTAGTCCTAACTCAAACTGATATCACCTCTGATATTTAATCAGGCAGATTGCCTTAATTAAACCTTCACATTGCTCGATCTTTGTTAATACTGACACATGCATTCTCTCATTTCTATACAAACACACACACACACACACACATTCTAATAGTTTTTTTTCCCCAGATGCTTGATTAGTATAACGTATCCTCCCTCTATTGATGACCTTAGCCTAAACCTCAACCCAGTCATTTCATTAAGGGTGCATCGATCGTTTCTCTGGCCCTTCAGTTTTGGTAAATAATTGTTTTAATTAGTTTGATCGACGGCCATTAAAAAAGACAATTGAAAAGAGTCAAAGTTTTCCTTTTAAATTGACACAAGTACTACTACTAGGCAGATATCAGCAGAAATCACTGATCCGGGAAACACAAAGAGGAAGAGCAGCACATCATTTTTGCATTAAAGGGCTGGTTCAAAGATCCAGAAATTCATACTGATGAGTCGAGAAAGCAGTCAGTGAGACTGGCACCAGCTCAAAAAAGGAGGTTTTGCTTTTCACAACTTCTTCAAATATGTTCATACAAATGTGATTAAAAAATATATATATATATCACTAAATCATCACAATCTCATTAGAACATTTAAATCTGGTCTTTGTATCTCTCTAAATAAAAAAAGGCAATGTACTTTTTAAAAAGAGATTAGTATTGAATGTAATTATCTTAATTAAGAGAGCCATTAGTTTGTGAGGCCGCACAAGGTTTAATACATATAGATCACTAATGCAGACTGATAACTAAATGAAAACTTAAAATTGAACTCAATGTTTGCTTATTTCCGTGTAATTTCAAATTAATCACAAGGACCTATTAAATATTTGTGTGGTTTACGTTTGACTTTGTTTGTTCAGAACCTTTCTGTTATTAAGACCCCCCAAAAATTATAACATGGAGTAATCTTTATTTAGCAAGAAATTGACTCAGTTAAACCAAAGACCTTTCTTACAAGAACAGCAGGATGAAACAATAAAGCTTTGAAACATTTAACATCTAACAATTAAGACACCCCCACCATAAAACCACAAAGACAATACAACACTGGAAGTAATAAAAGTCTAAAAAACATCAGAAAATTTAGCAGTAACGTTTTTGCTGAATCTGAGCAATAACCTTAACTCTATACATAATGCTTTATGGCTATATATTCTTTTTTTTTTTGGGAAAAGTCAATTTCCAACCTTGGTCCCGTAATCCCAAATTTATGTCTTTACCTGACATGACAAAATGTCCTCACAACTACAAATGTCCACACAATGTTGGTAGTTTCTCAAGAGTAAGTCCTCAAAACTATATATAAACAAGTATACACACAGACACACACACGCACACGCACACACACATAAAAAAAAGTGTGAAAGCACATTTCAATAAAGAAATGTCAAGAAAAGAACAAGCAGCAACATCAGCTTTCATGGTTAAATAAATCAAATTTTTAGACCTACCTTGCTCTTGACCTGATCACATCGATCTGCTGGCGGAGCCCAAAACATCAGCAGAAATTTGGTGCCCTATTTCAAAAGCGCACCGTCATTGGTATTGATTAATACCGTCTGCCAAGAACCATCTCCGACCGACGGTCAGTCACTCATGTTAGCAATAACCGTATACACTACAACTTGCTTTCAGATTCTTTATTGCAAACTTAGTGAAGATTTCTCAGTGTTTATCCAACGTGCTGCAAGATCTGAGATGGATTCTCTGTTAGCAGATGGCCCCTCACAGAAACACACAAACACATGTAGACACAAATCATCAGCTTCGGGTTCCTAAATCCAAGTCAATAAATAGTTTGTCGATAGCAGAGAATGTAAAAGTGCCATATGTGCAAACCGCATATGGCATGAATTGATTCAGCAGACAGTGGAGCTAGGCTAGAAACAAGCAATAACTGCTCTTATTTTTATATTTAAGTTAACCAAAAATACAGTAAAGAATCACAATAAATGGAAATAAAATCATCATTTGACAAAATGTGGTTGCATAAATAAACTAAAATGCTATGCAAATTCATATGAAGGCATTCAATTTCAACATTTGACACTTTTTTCAGAAAGTGAAATTCATATAGATTTATTATGTACAGTATAAAAATAATGTCAAGCTTTTATTTCTTGTAATTGTGATGATTAAGCCTCACTAATTATGAAAGCACAAAAGCCATACTCAGAAAATCTGAATATTACAAAAACATTTGTACAAAATTATGTATAATTATTTATATTAAACAGAAATGTCAGGTTTCTGTTTCATTCCTATGCGCTCAGTGCTCGGCTGGGGCTCCTTTTGCTCACCTGTATTGTCGAGTCCACTGTCTCTTCACAGCAGCCCACAAATTGTCTATGAGGTTCAGGTCAATCCAGTTTGCTGGCCAATCAAACACGGCAACACCATGGTCACTGAACCTGCTTTGGGCCTGAAATTAAATATAAACTTTACTTTTGTCCGAAGAAGGGAAACACTGTGTAAAAGTGCAGTATCTAGTCCAGGGGTGGACAATCCTGGTCCTCGAGGTCCGGTCTCCTGCAACTTTTAGATGTATCTACTTCAGCATACCTGAGTCAAATAATGAGGTCGTTAGCAGGACTCTGGAGAACTTGACTGCACTTAGGAGGAGATTCAGCTGTTGGATTCTGGTGTGTTGGACCAGGGAGACTCTAAGAGTTGCAGGACACCGGCCTTCCAGGACCAGGAGTGCCCAGCCCTGATCTAGTCCGTAAAGGTTTGATGCCAGGACTGTGACATTTCTAGCCCATGTGTATTATCCCCCTATTGGCTCTTACTGACTCAGTTCACTCCTTGTGAGAAGCTCACGGAGCTCGAAGGACAATCCTCTCAATTGTCAAGGAAATTGAGAGGATTTCCTTGACAATCCTCTCAATGCTGCTGTTACCTCTGTTTCTGGTGCACCTTTTTAATTCCACCCTATTTCCTATACATAGGGTTAGACACAGCGATCTGTGAACATGCAGCTTCTTTAGCAATTACCCTTTGTGGCGTACCCTCCTTGTGAAGGGTGTCGATCACCGTCTACTGGACATCTGTCAAGTCGGACGTCTTCTCCAACATTGTATATTTTACTGACCCAAACTGTCACTGCACGATCTGTTCCAGAAGCACAATCCGTACAGTCAGCTGATTTAAAACGAATACTTCGAGGGAAGGTGTTTTTATTTCATTTTGTTTTTTGTATGTTATTGTAATTGCAAAAATAGTATGACTTAAAGAGAATGACAATAAATAAAGATAAAAAGGGTTTAACCACACTTTGCAAGACTGCTTCCGAAAAGAAAAGAAATGCATTAAATGTATGAACTCTTGTACAATAATCATCAAATGTAATGAAAGATAGCGATACATTTGTGTTTCCTATGAGCACATAAGTGATGCAAATATTGTAAAAATAAAGATCTTATTTTTATCTATGATAAGTCCAGCAGAAGTAATGTCCAACCTTTTTTTATTTTTCATACAAACTCAATAAAACCAGGTAAAGAGTTAGTACTTTGGATTCACATTATGTCAAACTGCACACTTGTAAAATCAAAAACAGTCATTATTAAGTTCATTCAAACAAAAATATGTCCACTGCCTGTATTTGAGAACCATGTATTGATTTAAGATTTTGTGTAGTTTTTGATCAATGTGACAAAAGTGTTTAAATTATTTTTCTCCATTTAAGTGACTTTCTGAATGGTGTTGAATGGAGCTTGTGGAGTAGAAATTTTATTGCATAGTATTTTTTATTTTATTTCTGAGCATATGACAGTAGTTACTTCTATATCAAAATCGTCCTGTGAAACAAATACACATATCTATGTAACTTTGTCTCATGTGCAGAATATATTTCTGCCTTCCTATAAGATACAATACAAAAGTCAAACCCTACAAATAAGGAAGTGCACATTGTTTTTACAATTCTTGCATTCTTCTGTGTGTTTTTAATAGTAACATGTTTAAGCAGAGCACCATCCTCTCTTATCCAGGTTTATGAGGTAATCGATCCCAGGTTGAAGTTGTGTTATTGTCACACTAAAATGCGGTTTATGATTCCAGCAACTTGTAATTGCAACATGGCCGCTGCACACACAGATCAGACATCTAAATCCCCGGGGGCAAGGCGTCATTATTTCCATTTTAATAGGCATTATTATCATTGTCAAGGTTACACTTGGCGCTAACGTTGCTGACATTACGTGTTTGCTAAGTGCAGATGATGAATATCCCCCCTTCAGTGCATACAGATATTGGATTCCCCGACCATATTTATGTTTTTAATCCCCTTCGACAAAAGCCACCGGAGATACAGACACATACAACCGGCTGAATCTGCTGCTAACAACTGAGTCCAAGGAAAACTGCAGCTGGATGTCTGGAGATAAAACACTGTCAGTTTTAAATAATTGTTTTTAATGGATGCTTAGCATCAACAGCTAAAAGAAAAATTAAAGCTTACATCTGGTATATATATATATATAAATATATATATATATATATAAATATAGTCAAATTTTTTATCTTTTCCCTTGGCAAGGTGCATCTGAGTAAAAATGTGTAAAAATTAATAATAGCTCAATGTTTGGTGTGTTACTCTATTGTACAATTTGAGAATTTCCTGGACTGATTGGAGATATAAAAGCAGACGAATGTTTATAATCTACACATTTACGGAGTTTTGTGGTAAAACTTGATCTGCGTGCAAAACAAAAGACAATCTTTGCAATCCTGATTGCAGCCAGGTTTATTTTTGAGCCAAAGCATGTTTGTAGTTTACTGATTTTCACTGTACATATTCTGACTTTTTTTTTTTCCATATTTTTCTCCAAAGAGTTTTTGCGGTGCTAGTGGCTCGTATTTTTGCGACAGTAGGCAGACAGGAAGGACGGTGAGGAGAGGGGGGAGATGCGGCAAAGGTCGTCGGGACCGGGAGTCGAACCCACGACGTCCGCGTCGAGGACTAAGGCCTCCAAACGTGGGGGGTGCTAACCCCCTGCGCCACCACAGCACGCCCCCATATTCTGACTTTTTTGTCATAAGACAATCTCTTCCTGGTTAGCTCTACTGCTAATCTCTGTTGCTAGCATTGTCTTGTCAATAATTCCCAAGTGAATATTCACGATGTCGTGAGCTTACAGTGCGTCACAACACTGTTTGTAGTTGTTTTTCTTGTTTGCTTTGTTGTTTACCAACAACACATAATTTTATGGTACTTTATTAGGACTTTATGTGACCAACCATCACATAGCTCTGCTGAAATGCAAAAGGAGCCAAAGGACATGATTTTTAAACAAGTCAGTCTTCACATCTTTATTTAAAATGAAATTCTTAAATTTATTTTGAACATGTAAAATGTCATTGAAAAAAATTAAATAACCAAGAACAAAAAAAGATAGTAAAATAATAAATAATAATAATAAAAAAGAAATCTCTTGCACATTCTGACAGATTATTTTTCTCACTGTTGCCCCGTATTTATGGCTGTCATTAGATTTTATTGAAAATGTGCCGACGTACAATGCATATCATAACTTACTCGTTCCTGTCGGTCATTCTTTAAACATGTTTCCATGAACTCTGTCCAGCTTCCATTTCTATGTTGAAATCAAATGACGATTAAAGCCATTATGTAAAACCACAAAGTGAAAAAGATTATATTTCAACCACTGATTTCAGTCAGAGATATTTCATCTCACACTGAAATCTTGTCAGAGATGTTTGTGTCGTCACCACATGCAGGAGGGAAGAGTCATTATCTCCTTCACTGATTAATTGGACCTCTTTGTGAAGAAGGAACCTGGAGCAAAAACTTTAGAAGAATACAGCTTGTTCATATCTGTCTTTCCCCTATTCTCTAGTTTAGATATCTGTAAAAGTGGTGGTGATGGCCGATTTCCCCATCCTCTGTTTTTGGAAAAATAAAGTCTGGGGGCCCTCTGCTGACTAACGTGATCCTCGCCGTATCAGACGGGGACGGCCAATCAGCAGGATGGATTGCGGCTGCCTCGACAGACTCGCGCACGTCTCGTTTGTTGCAGCTAATGGGGCTGTCCTTAGGCTGCTGAAGTGCTCTGCTGGCTCCATCATCTGTAGGCAAATCAAACATGTAGGAAAATATATCTATTCATCAACAATGTGAAAAACTGCAAGAGTTGTAACATCAGTGCCAACTGATTACATTACCAGTGTTAAAAAAAAAAATAAAACAATCTTGTTTCACCATAAATGCCTTATCAAGGCAGTAGCTGCATTCCTTTGTAGATATTCCAGTTATGTTGAAAAAACAGTTTCATTATTGCAGTGAAATGCAATTCAAATCACACATGAATAATAAGCTTGTTCATGTGATAAATCATTAGAAAACATACCGTGCAATAATCTTCCAACTACTTCCTGTTGTTGTCTTCTTCGTGGTGACATCCAATGGTAACATCCGGTTGTTGATCATGTGATTCGTGTGATGCAAAAAATGTAAAAAGTGTTTCTGTTGCAATTTTGCAAAATAGACCAATTTTGATATGTGAAAAAAAACAACAACAACACCTTGTCGTTTCAACAAAACATTTTTTTTTTTTGAAAATTCTTTTTGAAATTGCTGTGTTTCCATAAAAGCAATTTTTTGTTTTCAATGGCAATGCAGCAAACGAGAGCCGGTTTCCACACTTATGGAAGAGCCTTAGCAATTGTTCTGCAAACAGTGTCTGACACCAAACCCACTGCAGTTTAGCGAAACAAACCAATTTTGATATGAGCAAAACAAAAAACAAAACACTTCATCTGATCAAGTCCCTAAATTTGTGAGTTATAATTTTGTTTTATATACGTATGAATTGGTACTGTTTTTTGACATTGTCAATGTATTTCTTTCTTCGTATGTTTGAAATGTCTGGCTGCACAGCAAATTTCCGTCTGGTGGGACAATAAAAGAAATCATCCCATCACCAAAACTTCTTATCAAAAAACAAGTTTTTTTTCTCTGTTGCCGTGTTTCCAATAAGCAAATTTATTTTCAAAGTGTCACATTGTGCAGTTATGTGGTCAATGGAAACGCAGCTAATGAGAGGTGAAGATGTCCTCAGTGGATCTGTCCAGGACACGGGAACAGCAGCAGAGTTACCCTTTGCTACCATAACTACAGTTTCCATAATTCTTTAGGCTAGCTAGAGGCTAGCTAAACTAATATAAGTCAATCAACATATTTATGGCCTACAAAAAACCCTATGTGCCCTATCTCAACATAGGCGGCCACTAGCCCTGCTGAGGATAAACTCAAGCCAGTCTTGTAAACCGTCTGCACATAATTTTCTGGCTCAGAGAGTTTGGAAGGAAAAGGCAGAGCAGCTATTGTTGACTGGGGAGGGAATGAGATCTAGTTCCAGCGTGGCTCCTCTGTCAGAGCTGCCAGCCGAAAGGAGATGGACCTTCATCGTGGCTGAAGAGGTATCCGACGGGAATGACGAGGTGGAGCGGATCGCAGACTGACAGCTGTCATCAATCACTCACCCCGGCAGCCAGATGTGGGTTGACAGAGCGGGCCGCATCGGCCAGGAAAGCAATTCGTACACAGCTCACTGGGGGGATGTCTTTTTTGCAGGTTGCTCCCTGGTGGGATTCTGTCTGCCGTGAATCCATCTGACCACGCAGATCAATTACCTTCCCCACGTCCGAGCCCAGAGGTGACGCGCCGCATTTCTCCGCGACGGCGCAAGAGCCGTGGCGTTGATGATTTCTGATCCAACAGATCGTATTTCCCTTAGGAAGGAGGGCCGCTCACATCAAATCAACGTGTCGCCGAAATCCTGACAGTGCAGACGCGCGAGGAAATGGTGGGAGACTTTCTGGCCATACCTTATAAATTTGAAGACAAGGAAGTAACACAAATGGCAAGAGCTGGCATAGCATAAACTGAGATGACCAGAAGCTAAGTAACGCCTTTCCGAGTAAGTTAGGGAGACAGAAGAGAATTGCTGCTTCGCCTCTGAGGAGTTTCATTAGGTGGAAGCTCAGTGATGCTGAAGGCTCAGGACAGCTTATACTGACTCTCAACAAACCTCATTCTCACAGTCTCCTATAGGTTATTTATGACATTTCCTGAACAGACGGTGCTCATGTTAAAAGATGCATCCAAAAAGAATTCAATTACTGAAAATAAATCAAGGATTAACCTTTTTGTTTTTTTAAAGATACCTAGAAGAAAAGGTTCAATTTGTACCTATTACTGGTCGTTTAAAGTTCAGTAATAGGTACAGCATGTACAGTGACCTCCACACCTGGTAAGGAGAACAACAAAAAAATAAATCACTTTTGATTACAATAAATACGATTTTAAAATTGAATTTAAGAACATTTCGTCAGTGAGAAAAATATTCCACTTTGAGAAATAACTTCTAATCTAAAATCACCAGAGCCACATTTGTCAGGATTAAATGGGACATTTTTACATTTTTGATTCATTCTTCACCTATTCAACTTGGTCAATATTTTCTAAAGGAGAGCGTCTTTCAATTATTCATGAGCTGTGTTTCCATTGACTATATAATTGACGTTTCGAAAATAAATTTGCTTAATGGAAACACTGCAATTAAAATAAAAAATCTACATTTTGGATAGTTTTGGTGACAGGTGTCTTTTTAGGCCACATCAAAATTGGTTCATTTCACTAAACTGCAATGGAAATGCTTTTTTTTTGGACACTCCAGTCACATGATCATCAACCGATGTTGCTGCTGGCGCAAACCATGAAGAAGAAGAAGACAGGAAGTAGTTGCAAAATGATGGTGTGGCATATTTTCTACTGACCTATTAAGCAATTTCAATTGCATTTGTTATGTAATAAAACCAGAACCAGAGCCAGCAGGCCTGAGAGGTCTGGAAAAACATGCAGGGCCATCTTCCTCCTACCACTTCTTCTTGACTGAGGATAATCTCATGGATGAGTTTCTCTAGGGACATTAATTCTTTAACTCTGGAAATGTTCTTCAGGTGACAGAAGGCCGACTTTCTAACTGTCTTTATGTGAATCTGAATGTTCTGTTCAGAGTCCATCGCCACAACCAGTTTTTTGGGTCGTACTGCCGGTTTCCAGCTGTAATACCTGGAGTTGCTCGCTGTTCACCGCGACATTTGATCTCTGCTGCGGACTTTGCCCGCTCCATCCATTCAACAGGCTTGTGCCATGTTCACGATCCCAGCTGATCCAAATTCACAGCACCTCGCTGGGTGAAATGCTATTAGTACGTTTGGGTTAAAATTACCAAGCACTGCACAAACAAACGCACCTTCATAAAAAAACCACTGGAGCACGCACTTCACTGGAGGGAAGAGAGGCCGACTTCCATTTTATATGTTGGGAGCGGGGTGAAGGGGTTCGGTGGTGTGTGTATATTTAGTTTTAATGTCACAAAACACAGAGGTGACAAGCTCTTTGGGATGTGATCAAGTGCAAATATGATTGGAGTGCAGCAGAGCAGTGACGGCGTTGCCTCTGGGATGGGCTTTGATTATGCCAGGAGTTTGCTGCTGAATCAACAGACCCTGACGGTGTTGCCGTGTGCACTTCAAACAGCCGACCGCCAGAGAGCCGCTCCAGCCGGAAAGCCCTTTAAAAAAACCCTCTCTCATTTAGGCCTCTTTGTAATCAAATTCACCATATCTGCCACAAAGAGTTTTCTAATCTTGGTTAGTTTGGTTTCAGTTTGAATAACTAGCTATATATTTTGTTTTTTATTTATTTCTTTTTGTTTAGCCAACTATTTATTTTTGCCTGACATGCTGCGGCTGCTTATGTGGAGTCTGTGTGTAAATGAAGGAAACAGACCCTCGGCGTGCGCCGTGTGTTTCTGCGCAGGGCGATCAGCCGTGGCCAGGTTCACCAGCTCCCCCGGCATGTTGAGCAAAATTATAATAAAGCCGCCCCGTTCACAGCCGACTGAAGACTCCGGAGCCCTTGGAGACGGCGGCTCAGAATGACAAAACGACACAGGTCCTTATTGTTTTCTTCTCTGGGCAGTTAGAGTAGACTGCAGTCGGTTTGATTTGCTCACTAAATGAAAAAAAAGAAAACACCAAAGACCGACAACCAGAGCCTGTCCACAAACCGACTCTATTATGCTATCTAAATTCGACTGAATCAAACTCGTGTCGACACATTTTTTGATGTTTTAAACACGAGGAAGTGGCAAAACGGAACATCAAGCAATTAAGACATCACAGGAAGGAGAAGGTTCTTCCCACGTTTGTCTGTTTCCACACAGTCGGTGTCTTTCGCTGACAAATGAGGTTTAGCGATTACATTTTCACCTCAATCTTTTCAATTTCAGCTCCACTTCCTCCGCGTTACGGGGGCCGTGCGTGCTCACGGCGGTGCCTTTGTGCGTGCAGGAGATGTTTTCTGCAACGTCCCTGGCCGATTCCCCAGATCCTTTTTCACAAAGTCCACAGAGCGAAAAGATTAGGAGCACTTGCAGACGTCCTAACTTGATACTCCTGAATCCCCCAGGTGCTTTTAAAGTTGTGAGGGGCGTTTTGCTGTTTTTTTGGGGTTTTTGTTGTTGTTTTTGATTATGCTGAACCCTTTAGGAGTGCAGTGTGGTGTGGGCTCAGATGGAAGTTGGGATGGGATTCAATAGCATTTATCAGATTAGAATCTGTTTATTGAATCCAAATCCTTTGTTGAACCCTTTTCAAGTAAATTGTCTGGAAAAAGTGTGAGCTGGTGTGTGTCTGTGTCCATTTTCTTTGTTTTGTTTTTGTTTTTTGTCTTTATAGCCAGTCATTCGATCTACTTCATATTTGCCGTTTATGCTGCTGGGAATCCAATTAGATGCTCTGCCAAGTTAAAAGGTGCTTGGAGGAGAAGTTGATATATATATATATAGAGATATAGATATAGATATATGTATAGCTTTTTTTTCTTTTAGGATTTGATTTAATATATTATTAATAAATTGCATAGATTTTTACCATGTTAAAACATTTTTGTGGAGTCAATTGCATTTTTTAAAATTTGCAACAGTTTCGAGGTGGAACCTTTGTGTGCGTGTGCTTCCGGTACGTCTGTAAATCGGACGCGCAAGCGACACCAGCAAACGGCAATGGACGCCGCTTCTCTTTCCCCTGCTGGTGGTTCATATTTGCTTAAAAAAAAAAAAAAAAACGCTCTGATGGGTCGTTAAAAACCCCATGGTTGTGTGCTGGTTGTGCGAAAAAGAGTCGGCTTTTTTCACTGAATCCATTTAAATGAGACAAGTTTCTTAATCGCCTGTTGTTGCTGTGTTTGACATTTAGTTTTATCGAAAAAGGGTCACTTTTGTAAGGGACGTCTTGGATCTCAATGGGACAACGCGTATAAATAAAGGTCAAATAAAAATAATACTAATAAAATAATTCAGGTCTAAAATAGCTTTTCAAAACAAAGCATGTTGCGGCACAAACGCCCCCAGTGCAGCTGTCTGTTTTCTTAATTAACCTCACCAGTTCCCCCTCCAATAATCACCTCTCCCGCCACACGATTCTCTCTCTTTCAGTCACTACTTGTTTGTCTCTCCTGTTGTTTCAACCTGAATTTTTAAACTAATTCCTCTGTTTGTTCTGTAATAGTTTTTTTGTTTGTTTGTTTATATTAAAATGTGTTTTTACACCATTCTGACTGTGTTTGGGTTCCAAGTTGCATTCTTCGTCAAACGGACTCCTTGGAGAAATCCTGCATTTCCCAGTTCAGGGAAACTGCATCTGCTGTGAAAATGGCTTCGTGAGCAAATTCATTAATGTTCACAGTCGTGGAGCTCATAGTCGTAAAACCGCAGGCACGTTCAGTGGGACCTGTGAATAACGAGTTGTCATTTCGGCTTTTTTTTTTTTTTCGTTTTGTTTTTTTTACCGCCACTATCTCCTCTCCTTCATGAGTGGCTCCGTAGCGTTTAACGCATCATTTCCTCCTCATTGTGAGCGTGGAGAGGAGAGGAGAGCGGAGGTGGAGGGATGGAGGGAGAGAGAGAGACCAACGTCCTTGCTTTTTATTGCCTTGTTCGTGTCCTTCCAGCATGACTGGTCAGAGTGCAGCCCAGGGTATTACAAATAAGCAAATGCCCCTTTCACACTAACACCCCACCCGCACGAGTCTTATCGCTTCCTACGGCTGAAACATGGAATCCTCTGTCAACACGCGGTTTTTGTTTTTTTAAATTGTATCGCGGAGACGTGGCTCTGAGGGATAAGCAGTCAGTGATTCATGAGAAACAAGAATTTGTGGAATTAAGGGTGCAGGATTAGGCGAGGTTACTAGAAAGCATTAAGAGGAATTAAGCGTAGCTTTATGCTTTTTAGAGATGGAAGATCACGAGGCCGTCCGTCCGATGGATCGCGGCAGATCACCTTCGCTTAGGCTGATCAAAAACCCCCAGCCCTCGATAAACTGCAGAGATTCGCCGCCTCGACCCTCGTGTCTCACTTGAACTTATGAACTGCCCACCCCAACCGTTAGCGAAGGTTCGGAGAGGTTTCCGGCCTTTAATGGGATGTAACTAACCGATTTTACGTTTCACCTTAATTACGGATCGCTAAGACTCAGCTGCCTCGAATTGTTTATAGCTGGGTAATTTTAATTTTACCTTCCTAAATAGATTTATTTAAGTTTAATGAAAGTGTTATCTTTTAAATGCACCATCATCACTATGGGATCTCATTATGGTCACACTCGAGCGCGGACCAAACGCTTTGTCTCAAAGTGAATTGTTGTAGGAAAGAAAAATGCGGCTTCACTCTGGAAAGAAATGAAAATCAAGGTTGTTGAGTTTTCACATTGGTTTTATTAATCCAAGCGCTGGTCCCGATTGTGATTACAAGTCAACTGCTAATTGCAACAATAATTGCCACCTTGGCAACCAGACAATAAAAATACAGATTCAGAAAAGTGGACATTAAGAAGTCTTAATGTTCTTCCATCCTGCTAATTAAAAGGATTCTTGAGGATTTATAAAATGAATTCCTGTTAAAAGGTTAGCATGAACAGTTATAGCTGCAGTAGCTAAGTCTCCTGTCATTTTCATTTTTTAGGAATTCAAGTGAGTTCATCCTGGCTGAAGCGAACAGCCTGAAGGCGGCCAAAGCGAATTTCTACCATCTTGAAACAACTTTAAGACTTAAAGTAGAAGTGTTCAATGAATATAATGGTTTGTAAACGTTTTGCATTGTCAATTATTTAAACATTAGCCGGTATTTACGTCCATGGAATAAAAAAATCATATACATGAAATGTGATTTCTCTGTGTAATATTTTTCTCGGACCAGGAGTTCCCAAAGTGTGACCCGTTGGTAATTTTTAGCCCCTGGAATGATTGTGTGTGGCCCCCCAATTCAGGAACGGTTCAAATTCGGCAGCACAAAAATTTGATGGAAAACGACACATTTTTTATATAAAATGTTGAGATTTATAAAACCTTCATAAATGAAAAATGTTGTGATTCTATGATGAGTAACTCATAACTTGTTGGTATAGCATTTGTTTATTGATCCACTTTTATCAAAGGTTTGACTTATTTTGTCTCTTTATGTTGCATATTTAGTTATTTTCAAGGAGGTAAAAAAGAAAAAAAATAATTCATTCAAATTATTTTAGCAAAAAAAAAAAAAAGTCAAATTTTTGTGCCCTGTTAGTACTTTCAGCTTGGTGATTGTAGAACCTGTGGGAAAAAAAGTTCAGGCCTGTCTGGGATTTCTCCCATAGACATGGATTCCTCCGGTAGATTTTCCACCGGACCAATCAGGAAACAGAAGAAGTTGTGAATGATGACGTTGATTTTCTGTGCCGTTTTAGAATTGTAGTCTGTCTGTAGCTCCAGCGATGGCAGCGGAGGAAGTGCACAAAGTGTCCGTGTTGGTCACGCTTCCAAACATTGAATTAGCATTAGCAGACATCTTGTTTGGCTCAGCGCTTCTCTCTTCACCAAGGTCAAATGAGTAGCTTAGATGAAGACATATATGAGGGATTTCTCTCAGTCCTTTTGTTTTTCCAGCATGAAAGCGAATGCTGTGACGAGATCTGGTCGCAGTGGAGGACGATTGTTTACTGCGCAGGCAATTTCTGGACAGTTTGAAGCGTCAAACTGGCTCATCATGTTTGACACGGGTCAATGTTAGCGATTGGCAACATTTAAAATCTCAGAGTCTGTATTTCCAGGAAGCAAAGGTTTCTCAACAGCTTCTGTACAAAGCGAAGCGTAGAACATGGTTCTGGTCTTTACCCCCCCCCGAGGGAACTAACTCAAATAGAAACAAAGTGATATTTTCTTGAATAGTTCCACATATTGTAGATATTAGAACGTTATCCCACCTTGAACGTCCGATCCACCAATCCACCTTATCAGCTAAATGAGCAGGAAGCGTACAATAAAAGCCAATTAATTTTTCACCCCTCCTGTGATTTATTTACTTTTCAAAAAGCTACCAGTGACTGTAAGGGAAGAAAATTATTACCAACGACAAGTTCACAGAACCTCTCTCCAAAAAATCCAAACTAACCCTTCAACCTAGAACAGCGCTTCACGTTTTTTAGTATTACCAGATCTGGTTACAGCATTCATTTTCATGTTGGGGAAACAAAAGAACTGACAGAAAGGGCTTCTATATGTCTTCATCTAAGTTTGATCTTGGCGAAGTCATTCTGAACTCCCCACTGATTTTCCATTTCCTCTCTTCCTCTCCAACATGATGGACAACTGTGACCTGGTACATAAGGCAGCGTAATGGTGCTCAGTAGGATCAGACTGAGCAACCCAGGCCGTATGTCCTGTCAGTTTGTTTATGTAATACAAGAGCTGTTAAGAATAAAACAGCTTGAAAGACTTTAGTAAGGAATCAATAATTCAGACCTCAATATTGTTTTTTAATGGCATTAATGAAGATTACGGGTTTTCTGACGGTCACAACGCCAGCAGGAATTTAAAATGCTGCTTTAAGGAGATCGCATGTGAAGCGTGTTATTATGAATTAAAGGCTTTTTGCGACGATCGGGAAGGCAGTGCAGCAATGCTAGCAAATGCCAGTAATAGCTTAGCTGCTCAGTTTGTTTTACGACGTTGTAGTCACCAAGTGGAACTTAACGTCGGAGGGAAAAGATGCAAAAATAAATTAATCTCCCATTGGTTACTTAGCTGTCCATCATGTCTTAAACCTTTTGACATTTTGTCACTTGACAAACCTAGACTTTGATATTTTACAAAATTTAAGTAAGGTTTGATTTTTGTTAGATGGTGTGTTAGACCAACTACACCGTAATGATGAATGAGTTTGATTTTTTTAAGTGCATTTCTCTTAACTCCTCCTCATTACTGTGATGCCTCTGAATAAATCTCAGATTATGAAACTTTTCCCCAAGTTTTCAACCACATTTTAAGAAGCACTGGGATGGTCATAAAACAACAGAAAAAAAGAAAACGTTACATGTCCACTTGAACTGTCAGTGTATTATGGACAGCAATATTTAAAGGGGAAGTTTTATGTATATTCCAAGCACGTAGTGCCAACAAATAACTGTTACCTTTAGTTGTTATAAAAATGCTGTATATTTCAAACACAATTTAAAAGCAATTTTACTTGGTAATTTAATGCTTTGAAATTGGGCCTCTGTCTCTTTATGAAACGTCTGCTCTTTCTGAAACTCCGCCTTCAGGAAGTCGTCACAACATGGCTCCTCTATTAACCCTTCAACAACATTTTTACCAGCGTGTCACTGAAAAGTAAGGAGCTCAGCTGATGCTCAGTTCCACCAGATGTTTGCTAACTGCTGCTGGCTAGTCTGAAGGAGCTGATTGGGGCAGAAATGAAGGAGGGCTGCTTTGTAACTTGGTAGCTTGGAAACTGCAGGCTGGAGGAGGCACTTGGTCCCCCCTGGTGCTTTGCACAGCACCAACGGTCGCCATGGAGATTAAAGTGTTTCTCAAGCATACATGAACAAATCAAAACAACACGCCAGGTATGTTTTTGATGAGGGGAAAACATTCTAACAACGTAAAGCTCCAAGAACTATAATACTGCCACTTTAACGTGATGCTGAAACGATCAAGGCTTTCTGTTGTTGCTAACTACAGTTTAAGTCACAAAACAATTAAGCTGCAAAATTTCAGCATAATCAAAAGCCTCTACAAGCACGTATTTATGGGAGGGGGACCCTTAAAAAAGCCCAGCGGCTGTATTGACACGTCTGCTACAGCCTTGCATTTATTGAATTGAAGATTCAGAAGGCTACTTTGAGCCGACGTCTCCTCTTTCCATCGCCGAGACGGCAGACGTGCTGATAAGGACCGGCGGTCAGAGAGAGACAGCGAGGCAAAGCGAAGACGTGGGGTGGGGGGTGCAGCCTGACGAGGATGTAATAACTCCACACCTCGTCTGCAGAGGGAGACATCAAAAGATCCTTGACTAAGATGAACTCTGACAGAGCCTGGGGTGCCGCCCATCAATATCCCCCGCCGCCATTAAATCATGATCCAGAAAGTGACCGAGGCACTCGCCGACAAAGCGTGCGCGCCGACAAGAAGACGGAAACACTAACGAGAGAGCAGGTGACAGATGCACACGTCGTGAAAACGGCTATCTGAGGGTTGAGCGGAATCGGTAATGAAAGGCGAGCCTTTGTATATCCCGGAACAGCATTCCAGCAGACGGACAGAGTGAACACGGTTGCCAGGGCTTCGCTGATTAAAAAGGTTTCATAGCAAACATCTAAAAAGATCTGCGGTCCTCGACTGCTCTTGAAGGACATCACCGTCCTCATCGTTCAGATCAGGCGGGACAAATTTGACTGTTAATGCAACGAGAAAATGCTGGATGCTTACCACATCACAGCGCTACTTTGATTAATCTTGAACGTGTTGCTCTTTAATTTAAGTTTCATAAGTTTGAGATTTTTAAGCGTCAAAGGAGCAAATAGCAAGTTAAACCAACAGACTGTCATTGCAATGCCAAGCACAGGAAACTTTAAAAACAGAGAACTCAGAGTTCTGCCCTTGTGAGGAGAAGAGCAGAGGAACATGGCAGAATCAGTCATACAGACAGCCTATGCAGGAACAAGTCTCTAATGCAGATCTATAGAGCCGGACAGGGTCAGTGGAGGCACTGTAGTGTGTTTTAGTGCACTATAACCCAAGACGAATGACTGAGGAACAGTACAGCACCATGAAAGAGAATATATGTATAATCCTCGCTCTGCAAAAAAGGACGAGGAATTTCTGTCCTTTCAGATTTTACCAAAATGTGAACTTGTAGTTGTTTGCTGTAAGTATGTCTTGCAATTTCAAACTCGTATACGCAGTGATTGGACATACAATTAAGATCACCTCCCTTTTGGAGGCTGACCCTCTTCTCGGTGTAAATAAACAGTCCTGCCAGGTTGAGGTACGAACTCCACTAAAGCTCTGAAGGTGTGTTGCTTTGAGTCTTATAAGTTATGAGCTGATGCCTCTTTACATTGGACTTCTCCGTCGCTTCATACTGTTGCTCAGTTGGATTGCAACTCATTTGTGCTTCTCAAATCACAGCTACACCACCTTTACTTTGTGACAGGGGCAGTACTATGTAAAATGGGCTTTTTTGAGCTTCGCCTCATGTTATAATGTCATCAAAACCATATCTGGAGTGTTGCCTCGATTGCTTCATGCATGTTTCCTTTAATCTCCCGTGGCAACCATTCAGCTCCTCCTCAGAACTGCAGTTCCCGGGCTTCGGCCTCACAGAGCAGCCCTCCTCCCCCGTTATTCCTCCTCTCAGCTCCTTCAGACTAGCCGGCAGCAATTAGCAAACAAGTGGTGGAACTGATGAGCTCATGAAATGAGCTACTTCTCAATGAAACGCTGGTAGAAATCTCACTAAAGGTTTAAAAGAGGAGCCATGTTGTGACACTTCCCGAAGGAGGAGTTTTAAATAAAAAGAAAAAAAAAAGGACAGAGGCCCAATTTAGAGAGGTTAAATCAAGAAGTAAATTTGTACGTCTTATTTCATATTTTCAGCATTTTTATAACAACTGAAGTAAAAAAATAGCGCAAAAATGTTGCTGGAAAATACACACCGCCCCTTATAGCTGCATTAGATCAGGTTTTGCTCCACATAATCAGTGACCCTGTCACCTGTTCACTGTGCACTCTGTGGTTTCCTACATGCTCTGACCTGGCTGTCGCAGCCTTTATCAAACAAATCCTTCTGATTACGCTTTCCAATCTTCTCAACATCTACTTGATACCGAATGCTCTACATCCTACAGTCAGGGCCCATGATGTCACGCTCAACTGGTTTATCTCCTGTATTGTTTACATTTTGAAGTCAATTTCAATCTCTTCTTTCTAGTGCTTTTTTAAAAATATATATATAAATGTGGGTAGCAGGTCATCATGCACGCTTCTTTGAGTGAAATGGAGAATTTAAAACTCAGTCCCTCCAGCTCTCCAATAAAGGCCTCATGCCTGCATGCGTATCATTCAGATTGACAACAGGGGCAGAGGCAACCGAAGTGAACTTAAGTCTACCCCCCCTGCCCTATAAATAATATTTAATCCGTCTTTGGAAGGGAAAATTGGTAATGACTTTCGGAGCTTTTGGGATGCATCGCATTGCCTTCGCTACAGCTGACACCGAGAGGATTGAAGCCCACAGTGGTGAGAAACGGCGGCTTTTTCCAACATCAAATAAGATCTGCTTTAGATCAGGGGACAGGAGGGCTTTCATGTGAAATGTGAAGGAATGGGAGAAAGAAAGTTGGCCTGGGGAAAACAGTATCTTTAGCTGCTGAGAAGAACAAGTGGGATCAGCATTTGGTTTGACTTTAGATCTTCAGTAGAAGGTAATTTAAATAAAAACTTCTGACTTATAACAGTATTGTGGTCGTATCTTGTTCTATAAGCCATGTTTTATTTTAAATATGTAGTTTGTTAAATTATGCACAGCTTGGTGAATTATTATTATTATTATTATTATTATTACCTCAAAGGTTTGGATGTTGCTTTTCACACAGTGTTGAGAAAAACATACAGCCTTAGCTGTGTTTGAAAAGAACAATGACCAACAATTTAATTTATTACAGCTTTTCTATTTTTGCTTGGGGTCAAAATTATACGCTCATACACTAAAATATATACATTTATGTCCCCACTAATTCTGAGTTAAACTGTCTGTAGCATTAAAAAATGGTCCTTTAGCAAGTTGCACCATCACTAAGTCAAACTTCGTAGCCATCAACAAGCTAATAGCTTTATTATGGACACATGTTTGACTTGTCATTGTGAAGGAAGTGCCAGAATTCATTTTAAATGTTTGGTCTCCTCCCTCTTATCCAGAATCTCTCTTTAAATCAGTCAGATTGATTCCTAAACATGCCCTGATGTTTTGTATTACTTTGCTGCAATCTCCAACTATATCCATTTGTCGGTCACCTAGCTGACCTAGTTCACTGAAGAATTTGGAGTTAACCGTCCCTCTTTAGTTAAAGTCTAGACAGTAAAAGCTGCTTCCTAATTTAATGCAGGTTTGAGTATCGGTGGTTCCTGGATTTCTCCTGAGCTTCCTCAGAAAGGAGCTGGCTCATCAGAATGACTTTAAACTAAAACTGTATGCAGCTGTTCTAGTCAATTTAAAGTATACTCTAGTGTTGTCATCATTTAATAACAGATTCAGGTGACTACAGATGTGTCTGCAGGCAATTCATCATTTTGAGGCAAGGTGATTACAGAAGATTCACAAAGAAGTCAAATTTAGGCTTATAATAATCAAAGTGAAAAAAATAGACACGTTTACATTCCCTTATATATTCTATTATAATCTAAGAATGCCTTTTTGTTTGTTTTTCATCCAATAGAATACAGTTTTTATGAACCATAAGTTGTTTTAAGGAAGGTTTACCAATATTTAGCTTAGCGATTTAGCAATGCTAGTGGCTAGCAGTTAGCTAGGTCAGGTTTTCTCATGGTTCTTTTCAATTGTCTCTTATCTGTAATGGTTTCTTATTCCTGCTGCTTTTGTAACCGAGGGTTTTTGACTGGCATGAACAGCCTTCATTTGTTGACTCTGTAATCCAAACAGGAAAAATAAAGAACTACTTACTTCATTTCTTCAAAATAAGAGTCTTAAAAGCATTGATTCAATGGGCCAAGATTACTGCTCGTCAGGCCCTGCTATGTTTCTCATTCAATCATGAACTAGCCTGTGATAGTCGGTTGATTTCACCATGAATGCTGTTTATTATTCTGACTCTCTGATATGAAGTTAATATTACAAAATCCTGTGAGTAAGAAAGTGTAAAAAGTCTTGGGTTCCCATATATTTTGTTTTTTGAAATAAGGTTTTCATCTCCTCCCATGGCAAGAAATGATTTAGATTTCTATTTCACTGATTCTCAGATGGTTTAAATGCACTTTTGTGCTTTGACAGGTTCTAGTTTTTAAGATTCCAGGGCTTTAGCTTTTTTCATGGCAGACACAGCTCTACACTGGTGGAAATAATTAAATGACAATAATACCCAACGAGTCATCAGGACCGCCTGCTTTAGACTCAGTTTAAAACCAAATGAAGAAATCTAAACTCCAGGGCGCGCTGCAGTCCCTGCAAAAGCAGCGATACACTCGGCTAAGTCAAACTTGCGTTTCACTGCACAAACGCTCATCTAATCTTTCGGAAATGTACAAGTTTGTCGGCTCATTCCCATAAAGAGTCCTCTGTTATGAAGCGATTAAAGCAGGTCGCCGGGCTTAACCGTCCGTTCAGCCGCCTCACGCCGACCCCAAGAGTGAGCATAATATTTCCTAAATGGCGAGTAAATAGGTTCCACGGGGGAATAATAAGCAGCATCAGCCTGGTCCAATACAGAAAGAGCAAGAGGGGAAGATGAATGAATTTTATTAAAGACTACTGGTGCCTGGTCAGCAGGAAAATGATGAAATGGCCAGGCTGGGTCTCACCTGCATGCTTAGTGCGCAGAGCCCCGGTGCTGCATGGCGTCAGCTTGCATTTCAGCTGGTTTATCAGCAAAGGCCTTACTGATTAAATCCCCTGGATCAGCGATAAAAATAAAAGATGGCGAGCTATTTCTGAACGGGCAACAGCGTAAACAGTTCATTTCATGAAGTGAACGCATGGTGACTGTAAACAGAGAGTACTAGCAGTTGTCCGAATGTAATAAAGCTGAATTATGTTTTTGGATTTGATGCATTTAGACAGGCAGCGGTAATCGTTTGATAAATGTGATTCAATCAGTTGTAAACTTTGGTGCGTGTTCTAACTATTAACTTTGTTATGATGCATAGCTTTATTGATACTCTGTATTCCAACAAGGCCACATAGAGAATGTGGCTATAAGGATGCAAATATTTAAATTATTCAAATGGATTTGTTTACATTCTTTGCTTCTTTTAGGAAGTACATAAACTATGTTCTGAACATAAAGTCGATGCCTCAGACTTTATGAATTGCTATTAATCTTGTTGAACAGCGAAATAAATGTTACTGAAATTGTTGTAGCTCAAAAGTGTTTTAGGATTCCCGACGTCTTTTTGAACGGTTGCTCCTTCAGATTTTCTTGCTACCAATTTGGAAAATTGAATTGAACTTGACTACATTGCTTTGAAAACTGGGATTAACTTGAAATGTGTGTTGACCTTGAATTTGTTTGTCTGGATTTAATTCTTTTTAAACATGTTTTCTTCAGTAAAGAGCCTTGAAATTGTATTAGTTGTGAATTGACACCATCCAAATGGATTGAGCTGAATTCAGTTGAATTGAAGCGAAGCAGACCAACTGTTGTCTCCTCTCGCAAAAAAAGATATCCATCCATCCATCCATTTTCTTTACACCCTTCTTCCCTAATGAGGTCAGGAGGGTTGCTGGTTCCTCTCCAGCTGCGTCCCGGGCGAGAGGCGGGTTCACCCTGGACAGGTCGCCAGTCTGTCGCAGGGCAACACAAAGACTTACAAGACACACAACCATTCACACACACACTCACACCTAGGGAGAATTTAGAGAAACCAATCAACCTGACAGACGTTTTTTTGGACTCTGGGAGGAAGCCGGAGAACCCGGAGAGAACCCACCATGCACAGGGAGAACATGCAAACTCCATGCAGAAAGATCCCCGGCCGGGAATCGAACCCAGGACCTTCTTGCTGCAAGGCAGCAGCTCTACCACTGTGCAGCCCGCAAAAAAAGCTAGTTAAAATAAAAAAACATAACATGAAAATAAGAATCAGGGGGGAAATTATCCACCAAAAAAAGCTCAAAAGTCCTAATATTCCTCTGAATATCGATGGATTTTTGCAGCGGTCATCATTCCTTGTTCTGTTAATGACCCCGAAAAAAATCCAAACTGTTTTGTGTTCAGGTGGTGATTGGTCTAAAACTGCACACATTTTCACTCTGCTGCTGATGTTTCTCTCATTCAGGTACATTTGTCCAAATAATTCTGTAAGAAGCAGATTAAAAACAAAAAAAGAAAGTTTTTTTGTTGTTGTTGTTGGGGTTTTTTCACATCGTCTACATTCTGCGTCGTCCTTTAGACTCGTCATTCTTCCCAAAACCATAAGGGCACAAATCCAATACAGGAGGAACAACTTCATACCGTGACGGTTTCCTCAGTAAACCAGAGCTCCCAGCAGCAATGAGGCCTGTTACAGATTCAGTTAGTCATGCTGCTTTCACTCATGTGCAAAAAGCCTTTGCTGTTTTTTTTTTTAATGCTATTGCTATCAGTGTTGCTCTCTCCACCTACATGCATAACCCACAGCTGAATTCAATATGTTCCCACTTGTTCTCTGGGGGATTTTTCACGTCATTCTGGGCAATGCGGGAAATTGCTTACTGAAGGAGAAGAGGAGGAGGAGGAAGGTTAAGGGAGAACACGCTCAACAAAAAGAGTAAGTTACACCATTTCCTGTGGAAATGACACGCAGCGCGCTCCGACATTACAGAGGGATGTACAGTTTAGGTTAAATCGGGCCAGAGTGAGAGTTTGTGAGATGTGTCCGAATTTTAGATCTCCAAACAGATTCTCAAGCTCTTGACCCCTCAGAGACAAATTGTGTTGCTGTTGTTTTGGATTTTTTTCTTTTGTTTCTTTTTCTTCCTGAGGAGCAAAGTTTCATGTTTGAGTAGCACCTGCTAGTAAAGCAGTAAAAGCCAAGGCAGTATTGAGCTTGGCAATCTAGAGACCTAGAGAACCTAGGGACCTAACCCAGAGAATCGGCCTCTCTCTCTCTCTCTCTCTCTCTCTCTGTCCTCAGCAATATGCAGTGGCTGGCACGAAGTGGCTGTGCTTCAAACGGGCTCTTTTAATTCCTGCCAGCAGACATGCGAGGCGTCCAGGTGCACAGTGTGCAGACGCGCCCTCCGAGAAATCAGACCTTCATTATTTATTAGGCTACAAAACGAGGCAGCAAGAAGAGGTCGGTCAGCCGTGAAGCTGGCAGGATGGCGGCGGGGGGGTGACGCTGCTCGCTTCCCTTGTTTTGCCACGACGCAGGTTGGAACACCGGGCATGTGCCGCTGACCGCACGAGCGGAAGATAAGAGAGACGTGAGATTGAATTCCACCCACCGTGTGTGTGTGTGCGTGTGTGTGACTGGCCAAATACAGACTGTCAGATGGAGTTCTTAATTATAAGATGGCGTGCCATTATTTAGCCCCCAAGAATTGACCATTTCAGGCCCTAGATAATCTTTAATCGGCCAAGTTATTCTCTCCTTCTCTTTTTTTTTTTACTGTCCCAACTATTGTAAAGACTCAGACTTGGATTCAGCCATGATTTTTTTTTTCTCCTATTCATGGTAATTTCTTTGCTTTCATGAGCAATTTTCTAATATCCCTGGTCTGGCCTTATGTGCTCTGTAAATGCCATTTGACTTCCCTTTTTCTGTGGATAGTGGAAAATAAAAAGGAGAAAGCAGGAAGCGGATTTTAATAATCCAGCCTGTGTGATGACTCAGTTGATTTTCTTCCTGTTAGACTTAAAGAAAAAAAAAGTGCTTTGCTCCCACACCCTTAGCTGTATCTAGTTTAGGTTTTCAAAATGGCTTTACAGAGAAAGAATTGCTTGTTTTTCCCTGTAAAACTTAAGATAAGATCTTCCATAGTCTAAGTTAATTTCCCATTTAAAGCTGCAGGAATTTCGCAAAAAGAACATTTTATTTACATATTTGTTTAAACTGTCACTATGTCGTGATAGAATGATATGAAACAGATAATTGGCAAAAAAAAAGTTTGCTTCTCTGGCCTCGAGAAACAACCAATCAAAGTCAGGAGGCGGGTCTTAGCGCTGTCAATCACCCTTCAGATGCATAGCCTGTCATAAATGCTAGCCTAGTTAGCATGGCCACCGATGAATGGTTTTCCTGTAACGGTAAGTTGTTTCTCCGCCATTAGCACATTTAGGAGCATGCTCACAAGGGTGATTGACAGCGCTAAGACCCTCCTCCTGTCTCTGATTAGCGGTGCGTTTCTTCAGACAGAAGTAGTAACTCAGGGAGGAGGTCGATCTTTTCTCAGATTATCAGTCTCATACCATACAGTCTCAACAGATTTAACAAACATGTAAAAACATTTCTTATAAAAGTTCGACACTTCAGCTTTAATGTGAAATAATTACAAACCATGTAAAAATAGTGATATATCCTATATGCAACATAGAGGCATTAGACGTTTGTTTCTGTGATTCAGTGTGATTCAGTATTCTGCTTAGATGCTGTAACTCATTGCTAATTAGCTTTGGTTATTGTACAGTGGTAGTGGTCATTCTCGCAAAAACAAAAAACAAAAACAAGCAACTTTCTTTGGATAGACATTGAAAACATGCAGTTATCTATACGTAAACTCCTTAGTGGATCTGGTCTTTCGTTTTATTAACATTAACAGGCGGCTGAAACTGAAATGTTTCAAAGCACTGCTGGTTTTTTTCTCCTGTCTGTTCCTCTGGTGTCAGTAGAGTCTATACGCAGCCTCCACTGCGTATAGACTCTTCTAGTTTGTATTTACATTTCAAAAATCCATGTTTTGCGCTCTGCCCTCGCTGGCAGAACCCAAGGGAAGGCGAAGATATATTTGCACTGGTTCACACAATGTTGCCTTTCAAATATACTGTGATGAACTACCTATTCTATGTTGCCAGATGCGTTGGGAACATGTGGTCAGCAAACGGCCAAACGTTTTCTGTGTGCACATTTCGTTTTTTTTAGTTGTTTTTTTTTTTTTTTACTACTCACGGCTTTGTTCCCAGGAGGCCCTGAAAGCAGACAAGCTGTTGGACGTTATAATTACTTCCACTTGGGGAATATTTAAGAGGTGTTATATTTTGAGGCCTCGGTGGACTCGCTAGTTCATTAAAACAGTCTCTGAGGGCGTCTGACCAGCCTGGCTAACGGAGGTTGTACCGTCATCAGAGCTAACTGCTGCTGGAAACCTGAGGTTTTCAGGTTATCAAGACATTTGGATTGTAGTTTTCCTTGTTAATGTGTTTCAGGGTTAACTTAGCCTCCTGAAACATCCCAACCTGCCGAGCTTAATGTTTACCGTTCAGGATTTCAGACAACCGTCTTTGTTACAGAGAAGCAGAGTGGACAGTTCATGTTCAACCAATTAAAAATGTTTCTTGTGCCCAGCCTACTCTACACGCTCTGATCAGGGGATGCTTCGCTAGCCGGCTGTGGGGACAGGACAGGACAGGAAGAGGGGCGGTGAGGGGTGGAGGTGGTCTAAGTCCAGAGGCAATCATCAGAGCAGATCCATTCCAGTCCCTGAGGACCGCATGGAGGAAGTATTGGGCAGACTGTTATCACTGTACCTGAAATTGAAGGACATACTACAGGCAGGTAAGCTTTAGCATCAGACACACACAAATGTTCCTAATAATTTATATCGTCCTACAGACAGGAGCTAAACAGGAAAGCCGTAAACCTCATGATAAAAGAAACAAAGTACAGGAAACTGTATCTGTGTTTCCAAGGACCTTCAAATTGCGCAAATTGAAATTAGGAAAATAAATTAGCTTATTGGAAACATGGCAACTACAGGGAAAAAAAACCCATTTGTGCTAGGATGAGTTGGTTTTTTTGGTTGTATTAAAATTAGTGTATTTAACAAAACTGCAATGGAAACACTTGTTTTTTTGTGCATCACCAGCCACTTGATCAACAGCCAGACGTTACTTCTGTCGGAAAAGAGAAAGAAAAAGATGACAGGAAGTTGTAGGAGGATGATGACGCGGCGTGTTTTTTACCTACCCAAACTTATTCACTGCGTTTGTTGTGGAAATGCATGAGATTGTGAAGTTAAGTATTTTGACCTTAGAGGAATATCGACAAAAGTTTTTTTTATTTTTATTTTTATTTAACTTTTTATTTGGAAGTTAAACTGTACAATTACATTCCACACAGTGGAAGTACAGAAAGGTGTAACATAAGCCCATCCAGGACAAAAGCTTTGTGCACATTTGTAACGGAAACGTGGCTAATGTGGAGAAGGCACATGGTGTAGCTGTGGGGTTGATTGATAAGGTTGGTGGGTTGGGGGGAGTGAGGAGGAATCACTAGAAAAAACATAAACCACATATCAACCAAGAAAACAACAACAACAAAAAAACATTTGGGAAAAAAAGACCCAGGAGACAAGAATACACTGAACCAGAAGAACGACAAACAGCAAAGCACAAGAATATCCTCTCCTGTTCCAGGTTGAGGAAGAACCTTCAGTCTTTAGGTGAGACTGGAATCAACTCGTCAACTCATCAACTCATCAACTCATCAACTCACACTGCAAACAGACTAGTGAAATTCTCAGCTTTTGCTCATCACCAGTCGCAGAATTCAGCATTTTGACTTCTCAAACTCCAGGCCTGTCCTGCAACTTTTAGATGTGCCTCTGCTGCACCACACCTGAATAGAATAATTAAGGCTCTGGAGAACTGATCTACACAAGGTGGAGGTAATTAAGCCATTTCATTCCAGTGTTTTGTACCTGTGGCACATCTAAAACCTGCAGGACTGCGGCCCTCAAGGACTGGAGTTTGAGACCCCTGATCTAGAGCGTGCCTCCAGGTACATAATTCTCTCCTCGAATATTCTCTTGGTCTTCTGTTCACTTCCTGGGAAACTCGGTAACCTTCACAGGATCGTTCCACTCACCTGTCAGTCCCATATCGCTGACTTTAACCCGCCTGCCTGTCAGATCAGCAAACTTTTCTACAGGTCCTCTGTCAGGTGTAGCCACCTCGGTGTCTAGGGTACATCTCCACTCTCTGCACTGTAAAACCTAAATTAGTTCTCTTTACTTCAGAAATGTATGTAAACTTGTTGCCTAAAAATTTATCTTGTTTTTATTGAAGGGGCAGTGTCGTGTAAAATCGACTTTTTTAGCTTTGCGTCACGTTATAATGCTGTTCGCTTATCATAAACATACCAGGAGTGTTGCCTTGATTCTTTCATGCATTTTTGAGAAACCCTTTAATCTCCATGGCAACCATTCACCTGTGCAAAACGCCTTGGTGGACCTAGCCCCGCCTTCAAGGACAAAGCTCCAGCTTGGAGCTGCAGTTTCTGAGCTTCTGCTTCACAGAGCAGCCCTCCCACACAAGTCCATCACTCAGCCCCTTCAGACTAGCCAGCAGCAATTAGCAAACACCTGGTGGAACTGAAGAGCTCATTATAGGAGCTACTTCTCAGTGAAACACTGGTAAAAAAACGTTGAAGGGTTAATAGAGGAGCCATGTTGTGATGACTTCCTGAAGGCGGAGTTTCAGAGAGTGCAGGAGTTTTTAAAGGAACAGAGGCCCAATTTCAAGGTGAACTCAAATATCTTCAGCTTACCCTCAACTTATATAAATCAAGTGCTTAGCATAGATACTTTAAAAAGTGAAACTAATTTATTTGACTAGACTCAACATTGCAATTCACCATATTGTCAAAGTAATTGAACTTGGTTTGATTTAGTGTCAGCAAAACCTTCTCCAAAGTCAAGTTATATTCACTCATCTTCCAATAAGATCGCTCAAATTGTTTATATACTTACAGATTTCCACTAACGCTCCTCTCATGTGCCTCAGATATTACACCTGTCTGCTGGCTGTGAACACAGGCATGGATCAGATCTTCCTGAAGATGAGTGCAACCAGTTGCCTTCAGGGCTCACCTAATTAGTGAACACAATTCACCGGTAAATCATTTAATCTAGGCATAAATACAGCTGTTGTGCTTCCTCGGTGGCTTCATCGGATACTAACAGTTTCATGAACACCAATGAGCATGCAAAAAACAAACCAATAGAAAGTCGTGGAGAAATTCAAGGCAGTTTTTCACCTCACAGAGAGAGCCGTTCAGTCCACTTTCTGAAAAGCATTAACCGGAGCAGCGCCCAGGAGGATCTGTGGTGGTTCAGTAGGAGCTTCAGAGATCCACAGCTAATTTTGGGGAGGATCTGTTGGCATGACAGCAAACAGCAACGCACTCGCATCGCCTTTATGCTTTGAGGAAGTGTGTCACGAAGGTCGTTGGAACAAAGTCACAGGGAGTCCTGTTTATAGTTTTCCAGGCGTTTTACCATTTGCTTGTGGCAAGACTTGAACATTTTTACTTTGCACACATTGAAAGCTGATGGAGAAGGTGTCCAAAAGGCCGATTCCTCCGAAAATGATGGCACTGGGGTGCTGCATGGAAATGATGCGGGGAACTATATCTTATTTCCTTCTGCCTCAAAGTTATGCAGCACTTTGTTTCGCTCTGCAACACAAATCCCAGTGAGAAACCTTAGAGTTTGTGGTTGTAATCTGACTAAATGTGAAAAGCAAGGCGGCATGTGAGTTGTTCAGACTCAGTGACATGATGGACCATCTTAGACACCAACAGATTACTTTTACAATGGAAAAGCAAGAATCAGGATTTTGGATATGGTTTTAGATTATACATGGACTGTGAAAGGAGTTTTTTTTTTCTTTCTTCTTAAAGGGACAGTATTTTATATTTTTCAGGTTAGTGACATTTTATAGCGCAATCAACTGTTGCCTTCAGGTGTTATAAAAATGCTTTTCATATCAAATATGTCTTAAAGTAAATCTGACTTTGTCATTTAACGCTTTGAAAATTGGGTGTCTGCGCTTTCGCCAGGGAAGGCGCTGCACCTCGAAGGGGGGGCTGGGCCCACCCAGGCGTTTTGCACACCTGACTGGTTGCCATGGAGATCAATGGATTCCTCCAACATGCATGAAAGAATCAAAGCAACACTTCAGGTATGTTTTTGATGAGGTATTAACATTGTAACATGATGTAAAGCTCAAAAAAGTCCACTTTATATAATACTGCCCCGTTTTCCTAATTCGCCGGATTATACGGTCAACGAAAGCGCAGCTGCTGGGATTTTGACTTTTGTTGCGGCTTCAGATCATACCGGGATTGTGTGTGAAAAGTGTCTTTCTCTCCTTAAATATGTCTTGAGATCATCTGTAAGTGGGTTACATTTTTGTTGTTGTTGCTGCAGCTTAATTAAACAGAAGGTTACACATGAGCTGACAAGGACTGGAGCCTCCGGCCGCCAGCAGTAAACGCTTTAGCAGATGGCTTAGCGGAGACGCGGCTCCGCTCTCCGGCTTCATTCCTGCTCCGGCTGAAATTGCCTTTCTAAATCGCGGCGAAAATGGACCACTTCTAACCCTCGTCCTTTCTACCCTCTCCAGCTCCCTTTCTCCTCCGGGTCTTTGCCTCGTTCTCTTTGTCCTGATGCTCCCTCCTCCTCTCCTCATCCTCCTCGCTGATGCTCTCACGTCCCATATCCCCCACCTCCAACCCGTCCCCCATCACGGCCTCCGACTTGATTTCCCACTCTTCAACTCACGCTCTTCTCCTGTTTCTATCTCATTCCGTCTCTTTCTCTGCATCTCCCTTCCCCGTCGTCAGTGTGGGAGTAAAAAAAAAGAAAAAAAAAAGGATTAGCCACAGAGAGTGAGAGAGTGAAAGAAAGGACCAAATGATGGTATCGAATTCTGGCCAAATAAATGTGAGCCTCTCGCGCCAAGTGAGAAGTTAAGTCGCAGCCACTCCGGTTTCCAACACATTTAATGTGATAACGGTGCATAATGAACTCATTTCAAAGTGACAGTTACATTATTAAGAAGGCCTGGCGTTATGTAGGCTCAGAACGTTGAAACGTGAAGAAAGAAGGATAAAAAAAAAGAGGTGGAGATGAGAGAAACCGGGCAAGTGTCTCTTAAAGGGCTCATTACCGAGTGTTTTTTTCTTTCTTTTCATTTGCTGTTCTGATATCACGTCTCTTACTTCGTCCCAGTCGTCCGCTGTGCAGAACACAGTGAGGTCGAGCATACAACAGCTGTTAGATTTACTGGCCTTTTACATTGTTTTGATCTCCAAGTTTTCAACAGATGTTGTTAATTTTCATTTTATTGAAGCAGCTCACGAGTCGCCCTCCTCAGTACTACTCCGCTGATTTGTGATATTGAAAAGCGTCCCTGAGCTTTTTGTCTTGAAATAATCAAAACCTTTTTATTTTATTTGCATTTCAGAAAAAAAAGATTATAGAGGGAATATGATGGATTTATTTTTTTGTTGTTGTTGCTGTGTACAGTATGTGCTCGGGACATGAAAGGAGAAAATAAGAGTCTCCTCCTGCATGCTTAGCAGTACTGTTAGAAAGACTAACAGCTTGTTCTTCCATGGTAGAAATAGTGAGCAAATGTGCATTCCCAGTTGGAACTGGCTCAACGTTTTGTATTGTTTGTAGGGGGAAATGGAAGCAGCTACTGGTCTGGGTCGACAACGGCCAAGCTGGTTCACCTCTAGCACATTCCTGCCAACATCTTGAACTACTACTTCTTTATTTGTTTACATACAAATACATATCAAAAGATACCTGTCAATATTAGAAGCATTAAATTAGCACAATATTAAAGGTAACCTATTATGCACAAAATATGTTCATTACTTTTTTTGTTGTTGTTGCACAAAATCATTCTTAGACGATGAGATTTCAGTCGGATCAGTTCTGCCCACCTTGACTGTCTGCTGCTGGCCACGCCCACTCAACTCACTGTTTACCCTTACATGTGAAAATGGCTGCAAACAGTTGCTCAATTACACAACCATACATCTCGGAAAAGCAGAAGTTGACCCTTCTGCATGACAAACAATAATGCAGCAAGTGGTAGCAGTGGTTTTTATATATATTATGTATATATATATATATATAAAAAAAAAAAATTCCCTTCTCACCCACCGCGGGTGGTGATTCTTCTTCCTCTTAGCTCGGGTCCTCTACCAGAGGCCTGGGAGCTTGAGGGTTCTGCGCAGTATCTTGGCTGTGCCTAGGACTGCACATTTCTGGACTGAGATGTCTGATGTTGTTCCTGGGATCTGTTGTAGCCACTGTTCCAGTTTGGGGGTGACTGCCCCGAGGGTCCCGATGACCACAGGCACCACTGTGGTCTTCACCTTCCAGGCCCTCTCCAGTTCCTCCCTTAGGCCCTGGTATTTCTCTAGTTTTTCATGCTCCTTTTTCCTGATGTTGCAGTCACTTGGTATTGCCACATCCACCACAACGGCTTTCCTCTGTTGTTTATCCACCACGACTATGTCTGGTTGGTTCGCCTCACCATTTTGTCTGTCTGGATCTGGAAGTCCCACAGGATCTTAGCTCGGTCATTCTCCACTACCTTCGGGGTGTTTCCCACTTTGATCTTGGGGGTTCCAGTCCATATTCTGCACAGATGTTTCTGTACACTATGCCTGCCACTTGGTTGTGTCGTTCCATGTATTCTTTCCCTGCCAGTATCTTGCACCCTGCTGTTATGTGTTGGACTGTCTCAGGGGCCTCCTTGCACAACCTACACCTTGGGTCTTGTCTGGTGTGGTAGATCTGGGCCTCAATTGCTCTGGTGTTTAGGGCCTGTTCCTGGGCGGCCATGATGAGGGCCTCTGTGCTGTCCTTCAGTCCAGCTTTTTCCAGCCATTGGTAGGACTTTCTGATGTCAGCCACTTCGGTTATTTGCCGGTGGTACATCCCATGCAGGGGCTTGTCCTCCCATGATGGTTCCTCCGCACCTCAGCTTCTGTTCCCCATTGTTTGAGACATTCACTGAGCACATTGTCTGTTGAGGCTTTGTCCCTGATGTATCTATGGATCTTGGATGTCTTGGATAGTGGTTCTCACACTCACTAGTCCTCTGTCTCCTTCTTTGCGGTTCGTGTAGAGTCTCAGTGTGCTGGATTTGGGGTGGAACCTCCGTGCATTGTTAGTAGTTTCCGGTCTTAACATCTGTGGCCTGTATCTCCTCCTTTGGCCAGCTAATTATTCCGCAGGGTACCTGATTACTGGTAGGGCATAGCTGTTTATTGCACGGATCTTGTTCTTGCCATTGAGCTGGCTTCTCAGGACTTGTCTTATTCGTTGGAGGTATTTGGTTGTGGCTCTTTTCTTGTGATCTCATCAAGGTTGCCATTTGCTTGTGATATTCCCAGGTATTTGTAACCTTCCTCTATGTCTGCTATTGTTCCTTCTGGGAGTGAGATCCCTTCTGTGCGGATGACCTTCCTCTCTTTGTAACCATCCGACCACACTTCTCTAGTCGAATGACATCCCAATGTCCGTGCTGTATATCCTGGTGGTGTGGATCAGTGACGCTCTTGGCATACAGCTTGATGTCATCCATGTAGAGGAGGTGGCTGATGTTGGCTCCATTCTTGAGTCGGTATCCGTAGCCAGTCTTGTTGATGATTTGGCTGAGGGGGTTCAGGCCTATGCAGAACAGTAGCGGGGACAGCGCATCTCCTTGGTATATGCCACATTTGATGGATACTTGTGCAAGTGGCTTGCAGTTGGCTTCAAGGGTGGTCTTCCACAGCCCCATTGAGTTTGCAATGAAGGTTCTCAAGGTTCTGTTGATGTTGTACATCTCTAAGCATTCGATGATCCAAGTGTGTGGCATTGAGTCATAGGCTTTCTTGTAATCAATCCAAGCCGTGCACAGGTTGGTGTGTCGGGTTTTGCAGTCTCTGGCAACTGTGTGGTCTACAAGGAGTTGGTGTTTGGCACCTCTGCTATTCACCCCGATGCCCTTCTGTGTCGTGCTCATGTATTGATCCATGTGTTTGCTTATCTTAGCCGCTATGATGCCTGACATGAGCTTCCAGGTTGTGGAGAGACAGGTTATTGGTCGGTAGTTAGACCGGGCCCTTTGTTGGATCCTTCTGGATCAGGATTGTGCGCCCTTCAGTTAACCATTCAGGGTGATTCCCGTTCTGTAGCAGCTGGTTAATTTGGTCTGCCAGTCGCTCATGTAGGGCAGTCAGTTTCTTTAGCCAGTAGCCATGGATCTTGTCTGGCCCTGGTGCTGTCCAGTTCTTCATACCTGAGACTCTTTCTTGGACATCTGCCACAGTGATGGTTACCGGATTTTGCTCAGGGAGTTTGCTGTGGTCATCTCGTAGAGAGATCAGCCACTTTGCATTGCTGTTGTGGGACGCCTCCCTTTCCCATATGCTTTTCCAGTAGTGTTCTGTCTCCAGCTTTGGTGGGTCTCCAGCCTTGTTATTCCCCTGCCACTGAGAGTACACTTTAGCTGGTTGGGCTACTTGTTCCAGTAGCCCATTTATCATCAAGGTGCTCTGGTTCCCCAGCACCTGACGCAGACCTTGTTTGGCCGGGCGACGTCTGAGCCGGCATGTTTCCTTGCTTCTTTGTGTCTCTCATGTTATGAGGTAGGCTGTAGCTCGAAGGATCTTGCCTAAGGACCCAGACAGGATAGCGCCCTTTTTTCCGGTTTCGACCTGGATTCGAACCCGGGTCGACCGGGTGAAAACCCGCTGACTTATCTATTGAGCTATCCTGCCATATATATATATATATATATATATATATATATATATATATAATGTATATATGCGTGTACATATATATATATGTGTGTGTTTAAACACACACATATATATACTGTAGATCAGTCGGTTTAACAACTCATGAAGTCGATCTGGGCCTGCGACTTCTTCATTTGTTGAATGAATAGCATAACAGAGGTGGACTGACGTCCCGCATTATTCTTTCACATGAAATGGCAAAACGTCACTTAATCACAGCGTTTCGTGTGAAGTAAAGGCAAATATGTTGTAAATGTGACTAATCACATTATTATTGTGGTGTTTCACAAGCCAAGCCCAGCACTAATTACCACCAGACTTGTCAAATCAAGAAATTTACTAAAACAAACAAATCTATCTGGTGACATGAAATAAGACTTTTCAAAGAGCTTCACGCCTCGCAAAGTCTAATGGACAGTGAGGTTCTGTGGTCTTAGATGTGTGCCAAAAAAAGTTGCTCCCACTATTTTCTAGCAAACAGTCCTTCCTGATGGAGTTTGATCATTTCCTGATGTTTTACCACAAGTATGGAAAACCACAAATGCAAAAATTAAATCATACACAAATCTATTAATCTCTTTACATTAAATAAATTAAAAAATATAGATTTTTATTTAAGTATTTATGTCAGCTGGAGTCATGGAAAACTGACCTGATCGTTTCCATAGCAACGATCAGACGCAGACATTGCACCAGAAGTCCAGTGACCTCACTAATGAGGTCATAGATGACATCATGTACATCACAGTAGATCAAAGAAGTTCTGATGCTTGAATGCTTGAATCTCAGAGCATCAGTCAGTTCCAGACGGTTCTTGGAGGTTCAGATTTGTGTGTAGCAACAATGTTTGGTTTTTCAAAAGCGCTCGTTCCCTTGTTTATCCCACTTGGTTGGGGGCTGGGATATGCTGTGACCACGGGGTTGAAGAAAGTTTTTGATCATTGCTTTCCAGGAAAGGATTCAAACGAAGGTTACCATCGGGAGGAAGAAGACGACTTGTTTTGGAAAGGTCTTCCAACGGACACCCAAGAACAAACCGACCCGGCTGGGAAGGTTTGTTCTGAAATGGCGACAGAGGTTTGTGGGACCACAGACTCTCACCCAACAAGGACTGGACTAGAAAGTACAGAGGACAAGGGTACTGTCTCTGAGCAAACCGACCCGGCTGGGGAGGTTGTCTCTGAACACCCGACCAATGTCTGTGGGATCACAGACATTGGTGTCTGACGAGACAGTACCAAGGACAATCGTACTGTCTTTGAGCAAACTGACCCGGCTGGGGAAGTTTGTTCAAAGACAACTGTACACCAGGAGGGTGAGAGAACGGTCGCAGAGAAATCTGACCCGGCTGGGGAGGATTTGTCTGTGGCTGACCTCGCAGCCAAAGCTCTGGCTGAGGTAACAGCAGAAGCTTTGGTCTCATGGGTTCCAGCTCTGTCCTTTCCAAAGTGCTCTACTCTGAAGAGCACTTTTACAAGCGACGTTCCAATTCCACCTTCCCCGGATGGGGAACGTATCTCAGAAGAAGATGGAGTGATGAATTTGTCAAAGAAACCCACTCTACATGCAAGGATCACCGTTGGCTTGGAGGTTAACATTTCTCTGGATGTTCAAGCAGAACACAGAGTTGGCTTGGATCTCCCAGATACAGGCAGGACAGCAACTGCAGGAAACGGACAGACGGAGGAGAACTTCTTCAAGTTCTCCAACGAGCTCCAGAACAGCTGGGTGAGTGCTGCCTTCCAGAGCATCCTGAACCTGAGCGTCACCAGCAGGTGTCTCGCTCAGGAAAGGGTATTTCTGGAGGCATCGTCCATCCCGGTGTGCGCGAGTCTCATCCTCTCGGCTGTCCGTAACCCCGGCAAACATTTTTGTCAGAAAGACCTCTCCCCAGTTCTGATGGAGCTGAAGGAGAAGGAGCTGCCGTCAGACGTCGGAGGGGACTATGACGTAAAATGTTTGCTGGAGTCCATGTTGGTCTGGTTGGATTCCTTTGGTGGAGACACGGATAAAGAGTTATACAACCAAAACTCTTGCTCCAACTGTGGGACCACAGACCTTGAGCTACTGAGCAACGGCCCCCTGGTTGCCCTTCCACCGGCAACTTATCCAACTGACATAGCTGATCTTTTTAACAGTTGGTTGGATTTGGGGGGCAGACGTTGCTGTTCGGGTTGCGGGTCAGCCTTGGAGAAGAAACACTACATAACAGATAACAATGTGCTGGTGTTTTTTCTCCAGAGGCAGACCAGGATTCACCCTGTGGTAGCCAATCGGACCATGGACGTTCCTGCGGATTGTGAAGGTGGAAGTGAGAGGTACCACCTGTCCTCCGTTATCTGTGGAGATTCAAAGCCGGCTCAGTTCCACTCCTATTTGATCAAAGGAGAACAAACCGTTAAGGCTGACGACGAGCATGTCTTCATTGCAGACAGCGACTGCAGTGAAGACATGTCTGAACATGCACTAATCTACATCTATGAGAAGGTCAGAAACGATGAGACAACAGATACTACAGTTTCTCCAGCCCCTCCTCTGGAAGGTGATAAAGGAGCCTTTGGAGAGGAGCCAAAATTATTAAATTATGAAGAAGACAAAATTATTGAAGACCTAATTAGTTACTATCTTGAGGCTGGAGAACTGTGATTGGGACCAAAAGATGTCTGACTTAAATGTCTGGAACAAAAAGGGTAAAAAGTTTTGACAGGTTTCTCTCCGGGCGCTCCGGCTTCCTGCCACAGTCAGAAATCAGGGCTCCGTAGTTTATTGGTCTCTAAATTCTGTTTGTGTGATTAAAAAGTTTATTTTTGTGACTAAAACCCTACCTGGGTTCTTCTGTCTTCGTGGGTTTGCATGTTCTCCAAGTGCATTAGTGGGTTCTCTCCGGGTTCTCCGGCTTCCCCCCATAGTCCAAAAAGATGACTAGCTGACCTTTGCCCCATGTCTTCTCTCCTCTCTTTTGTTTAAAGTAGTTTCAGCTACTAGAGCCAAAACTACTTTGAGCAAATGTCAAGAATACATTTTACAATTAAATTTCATAAATATCAATAGGTAGTTTCCAGTTAGCAGGTTTTTCTCCGGGCGCTCCGGCTTCCTGCCACAGTCATAAATCATGACTGTTTAGTTAATTGGTCTCTAAATTATCCTTAAGCATAAATACAAACATTAATATAGTGATATATATATATATATATATATATATATATATATATATATATATATATATATATATATATATATACTATATATATATAAGTAACTATATCACTATATATATATATATATATATATATATATATATATATATATATATATATATATATATTCAGAAGACATGTAAATATATATCACTTATATTTACATGTTGAATGCTTGAACTGACCAACTTCCCAATTTGTCTGGCTAACACTTATTTGACCAGTAGGGGGCGATAATAGAGCAACGAACTCATCCAGATTGCCCCGTTAGAGGAGCTTCCTTTGCACCCAAACGCTGACAAGACACAAATAACCACTTAGGGAGTTTCACATAGCATTTATCATTTGACTACTTTATGAATATTACATGTTAGGCTATGCATTTCGAAATGCACAACAAAGAGAGCCCTCAGTTCTCTTTGTTGTGATATTAATATTGTGGTATTAACATGAATATTTTGACTTGCATTAATGTAGCAAAAAACCCAAAAGAGACTTAAATACATATATATTCATGAGTTTTCATCTATCTAATTCCTTTATGTAATCTGCCCCATCTCCTCATGCCATCTTGAGGAACCCATCAAGCCAGAATTTAATTTAAAGACACAAAGTTTTCTTCCAGAAGTGTAAACTACTGATGGGTCTTACAAAGCACACTGAAAGAGGACTGGGCTGGTTTTTGGCATCGTGGTATGCCAAGGTTTTAACAAGTTACCGTTTCAAAAATGTTTACGATTTTCAGTCGTACCACCCCATCAGTCCATTCATTAAGCTTTTGTTAATACCTGCTCATTCTTAAAGTTGCAGGGAGGCCTGGCACCTATTTCCAGCAGTCATTGGGTGATAAGTGGGGTACTAGAAGCTGGATGCCAGTATAGATGGGGAGAGAGCTTCCTTCAAAGTCTCACACACACACACACAAAAAAACCCTCCCTCAGTCCTAGCTCGACTCTCAGGAAGAGGGTCTTTCATTATTCTATCATGAGAAAATTCAGATTTTTTTCTTGTGTGCTTTTAGACAGTATGTAAGTATCTGGTTTCAGCTGTATTTTCTACGATCCAATAAATCCAGGCCACCGGGAGGCTGAAGCTTTGCGCTCACCACAGACTAATCAGAGTACATCCTGCTTGTTGTCACAACCGTTTGAATTTTTTAACCGTCTGAGCGTCTTGGACGATTCCCAGTCCGCAGTAACTACCATTTGCTCTCATATGCACAGTATGTTTCTCCAACTGCTGAATTGCCTCTCTTGACAAGACCTCCTTTATGTGTGGGAGTGGGGGCGTGGGCATGCGTGCATGTGATTGACTGTCCCTTGTAGGATGCTACAGAAACTAACTTGTGCCACAGGGTGCTTTGCTGTGCCAGGCAAAACAGCAAAGAGCAGCCTCCTACCAGCTTGCTGGGATTCTGTGGAGGTTGTGAGGGTATGAAGTGTCCTGTGTAGGTGTGAAGGAGGGATGGCTGCTGGGTGTTGGGTTGTGGTGAGAGGCCTGGAAGGGGTTCAGGAATGCTATGTTAAATGCGCTTATAATTCATTGATTGCTACATTTTTATTTAAAGAGGCTGTATTGTGTAAGATGGCCTTTTTTCAGATTTACATCGTGTTATAACGTTATTCCCTCATCACATCACTGGAGTGTTGCCTTAATTCTTTCATGCATGTTTGAGAAATCCTTTAATCTCCCATGGCAACCAGTCAGCTGTGCAGAACGCCTGGGAGAACGTAGCTCCTCCTTCGAGGACAAAGCTCCTCCTCTGAGCTCCAGTTTCCAAGTTACCGAGTCTTTTGCCTCACAGAGCAGCCCTCCTCCACTCAGCTCCTTCAGACTAGCCAGCAGCAATTAGCAAACACCTGATGGAGCTGTGCTCATTATGGGAGCTACTTCTCAGTACAACTCCGGTAAAAAGTTTGTTAATAGAGAAACTATGTTGTGATGACTTCCTGAAGGCGGAGTTTCAGAAAAAGCAAACATTTTTAAAGACGCAGAGGCCCAATTTTAAGGTTTTAAACTACAAAGTCAAATTTCTTTTAAGTCATATTTTGTCATCTTCCTCAAAATAATGGCCTAAGTATTTTTTTTTCTACCAAAAGAAAAAATTTAAAATTACCCTCTTTTTTGCCAAAAGATGATTTAGGCAAAAGAAAAAGACATACTTTTGACAAAAAATGACTTGGGGCATTATTTTAGAACGATTTGAAATAAGTTTTACTTTTATAACCACTGAAGGTAATAGAGTAAATTGTGCTATCAAATGGCACGAAGCCTGAAAAATACATAATACTTCCTCTTTAGGTCTGTAAAAAATAGAGGTAAGATTATGTCAAAATCAACTAGTGTACTAGGGGATTTTATCCCCTCCCTAAGGGTAGACTTGTATGTAACTGCTGCTCCCATCAGCGGCAGATGTTCTACAACCCGATTTGGAGTAATGAGCGACAAATAGCGATTATTTTCTCCACATGGCGACATTAAAAACACATTCCTGTGTTTCATTGTCGCGTTCACCACTTTGAAGGCGGATGTCACGTGTGTGTCTGCGGTGACGGCCTGTCTGTTAACGTTCTGCGAGGTATGTGTCTAACGACTTTCACGTTCTTCACCTCCGGGATATCACATCTCCTTACGCTGACAGAAAGCCCGCTGTCAGGCTTCAGAATCAGAGCAACGCGGGAAAAAACAACTCACGGAGATAGCGCGGGCATTGTCAACATGTCTGCCCGGCTGCCTCCGTGAGGTATTGTTTTCATTATGTCACGCCGGCTTAAAAACCCAATCTGGAATTTATTTGGCCATTGAAGGCTCAGCCGTATTCAGATGTGGCTTTGGCTGAATCATGGGCTTATATAGATTTTATTGGAAATCGTAATGGGATGGTACCAGAAAACGTCAACAAGCTGTAAAACACTGAACAGTCCTGTTGAGCGAAAATCCGCCGGCACAGAGGGTCATGTGAAAACAACACCAACGTTTGTCCAAGTCCTCTGTAGATTAAGTATATGATAAGTCCTCAAGCACCAGTGAGAAGTACTTATTAGGATTTTTTGTTTTTTTTCTCACCTGAGAACAGAAACAATGTTTTGTTGGTCAGTAAGCGTGTTGTTTTTGGTCTATATTTTTTTAAAACTGTCAAAAAAAAAGAAAAAAAAAGAGAAGAAGAAAAGCATCTAAAAAATACAAGTTGTTATTTTGGTCTCGGCAGGTAAACAACAAAATTAGGAACATTCCGATCAGGATTTTTTGTCAATACACTTGTGCAAGGTATTTGTTACTGCCAAGTCAAATATGGCAATAAACTAATAAAATCAGATATACTAATTCAAGTAACATTACATTTATTGGTATTGGATGGAACTATGCTATTGTTGCGATTGACTTGATACCTGACTCACTCACTGTGATAATCAATACACCAATACCATAACTTGTACAGGAAGACAAAATAAATACATAAAAATACTTTTAGCTAGTTTGAATTTTGGATGTGGGGAAGATTCATTATTTTATTTATTAACATCCCCTAAAATGAAGTGGTTTTTGCTAGTGTAACCTGCGCAAAAATAACCCGTATTTTATTTTGGCGGGTCAAACTGACAGCACACTTTAAGTTCCGGGTCAGAGGTGAACTCGGATCTCCTCCATTGCTGTTGCTGTTGTCGCTGCTTGTGTTCGGCGTTTCCCAAAATCACTGAAGAATACGGGAGCCAAATTAACACAGCCGAAGGATTTTCCTGGCAACCACTCGACAGTGAGTCGTTTATTTTACGTACTTTGTTTTTTTGTTTTTTTAAGTAGAAATGCGGTATGTAAGTATCTGGTTTCAGCTGTATTTTCCACGATTGAGTGGGCGTGTCGCTACCGACACGCCCACTCAAAAGTCATGTGTTGTAACTAAAAAATGGCCTTACGGATTAAAAGATAATTCTCTTTTTGTTCATTTTGTGGCCGATTAGAAGATATATCTTCAGACTAGTAAATAAGCTCTTTGAGTTTTGTAAATTTGTCCCTTTTAGAATACTTTTAGTTACTTTTTATTGACCTTGTTTACGGCCTATAGAACTCTGGAATTGGTTTATTTATTTGGAGTTGCGCAACAAAACAAACAAACAAACAAACAAAAAAAACATTTTATTGTTTATTGAAACAGTTGTCATCTTTGCCGTTTCCAGAAGTAGTAAGCACCCGGATGTTGATAAAAAAAAAAAAGTGCGTCCGTTGCAGTTTTACTAATTGTGACACACACACACGCACACACACACACAAAAACATCTCATTGTAGCTCAAAAAAATATTTTATCAAAAGCCTTGTTTTCAAAATTGCTGTGTTTATATTAAGCAAATTCTATTTTTGTTTCTCAAATTTTGCAATCATGTGACCAATTGAGACGCAGCTGTTGTGTCATTTCACGAAGACGCCCCTCGGTCGACATGCTAGTGCCCCCTACTCCATGTTTAGCTCCACCTACAGTTCAGAGGGGGTAAAAATGACGGTGTCATTTCTGGAACCAGTCTCGGGTACGTGTTTAAAAAACGACGTTACAGTTTGGATGGGGCCTTATTATTGCCACCGTGGAACCCCGTGTATGAATAATCTTTCATTAATATTTGAATACACTCACTCAAATTCAGATGTCCGCTTCAAATGTGTTAGTTACAATTAAAAATATGCTTTGGGTTTAGTTTTGCAGCATTTCCAAACGCTAAAGCTTCAAAACCCATCTGACTTTTTAGGTAACTGAGATCCACACAGTCCATAGGGGCAACTTTTTTTTTTTCTATGTGATGCTATCAGGCTGAACATCAGTACTGTTCACTGTCACTGGTTGCAATTTAGCTCTCTGAACCTCCGAGCTCAAAGCAGATCTGTGACTTCTGTACTTCAAAGACGGCGGCTTAACAGACATGAAGGAATGAAAGTCTGAGAGCATATAAAGCCTTCTTCAAAAAGGAGATAATTGGCACGGCTGGATTATATGGGTGATGAAGATGAGAAAATTGTTTGTTATCTTCATAATGCCCTTATCGAACGGACGCTGGCCCGGCTTTATCTTGTCCGTACGCCGTCTCCGCGGAGCCACTGAAAACGGAACGAGTCGGAAGCAAAACTTTAGAAACCATAAAACTCCCCGCTAATGTTTTTGCCCACTGTGAAATTAGGCTCGCAGCTCTGGTAAACCATCTGCCTCCCCGAATGCAATCCTGCCGCCTTTGGACGGAGCTTCACTGTGCAGCAGCGTCCTCCCTAAATCAGCCGCAGACTTGACAGCGGAAGCCCAGACTCTGTGAGCAGAATGAAAGCCCGGCATCCAGGCAGGAGGCCGGCGGAGGGGGGTGAGGGGGGAACCTCTGCAGAGCGCACGCAGTACCACAACCCGTCACCTGGGGGCCACATCGTGCTTCAATAGCTCACCTTGTTTTTTTTGTTTTTTTTCTCTCCCCCGTTTTAAGTCAGATAAACACGGCATGAAAGCAGAGCTCACCTACCATCAAATGCTCGATAAATGTATAGCTTTGCGAGAGGAACTGAGAGCGGCTGATGGGGAGGGATTTCAAAGAGAAATCCCACGTTTTTTGGTCTCTTTGCAGATGGAGCAGCGCTTCCCTCGAGCTCTCTCAAACCACTTGTTCTCCAACATGGCACCTGTGGTAATGAGAGATTAGTGCAGAGTAATGAAGACAGAAAAGAGAATGGGAGGATGATGGGGGGGAGGGTGTTTGTAGAAAAGTGGAGGATATAGGCAAAAGAAGAAAGATCAAAATACAGAAAGTGAAACCTAGTGGTCAATAAAGAAGTTATAATTTTTGAGTATCTTTGCTTGAGTATTGAGTATTTGTTTTTTGGGGAACTTATGACTTTTGACTTCACTTGTGCAGTGGGAATGTTTCAGAAAATAATGAAAAAATAGTGGGATATTGCATATTTTTATTGCATTTTTATGCAGTACATTCACGATGAGTGGTTCATATCTTGTGTAGATCAGTTCTCCAGAGCCTTGCTAATGACCTAATTATTCTATTCAGGTGGTGCACCTGAATAGTATAATAGATATAAACCTCAATCCAATGTTTGAGGTTTATATCTACCTAGGACGTTTCTGCCTAGCACTCCTCTTACACCTCCTTGATGCTTAATTCAAAAAGTGGTGAAAATTTACCTAGAAATGGGGCATTCTTTCAAGAAGCATGATCCTTTTCCCCTAATCTGCCATATAAACATTAATGACCAAACCAATCAACTCCTGAGCCTCTTTGTCCAAAACCTTTGAGAAAACAAGCTAACATATATGTCAAAGCATTCATTCATACTCAAGGGACCCAAAAGAACTACTAAAAAAAAAAACCCCATTAAGTTTTACCTAAAACCTGAGCTCAATAGGTCAAACACACAAAAAGCATTGCATACAGAAAAACAAATGTTGAAGAAATGGAAATGTACTCTCCAAGCACAAACTTCAAGGACGCATCAGTGAGGGAGCAAACGGTTTACTAGTTGGGTTCTTTGATAGAAAAAGTTATTGGTCCTGATCTAAAGCAGCAAACAGTTTCTGCACCTCTCAGGTCTTCAGAGCTCGATCCAGAGCTGAGGAACGTAGACGCTAAATCAAGAGAGCATGTCTCTGGTGACCTGACTCTTGACAAAACAGCTCAGAGATGTATTTTGGAAAAGACCTTTCGGTGTTTTGTAGACCAACGGGAAGTGTAGCGAAAAGTAGTTTATGGAGGTAAAAACAGAGGCTTGAACATAAAACTTTTAAAACATGAGGGACACGCAAAGCAGAAACGGTCAAGCCAAGTAAAAACATAAAGAAAACAAAAATCATTTTTGGCCGCTGCAAATTCTCATATATCGGTTTCCATTTATATATTACAGTCGTAACGGCATGCAGGTCATTTTAACTTGACAATTTTGGCCCATTTGGCAAAAAGTTTGGACACGGCTGCCACACTTTAAAGCATAATAACATATGGGAATGGTCCAGTCAAAGTCCAGGCTTAAAATCCAAGTGGGAATTTGTAGAAATCCTTAAAAGCTGATGGTCACAGATGCTCTTTCATCCAAAGTTGGAACATTTTTTTGAATACGTTACGGTTTGCGGTTGGAACGTGGCGAAACGCAACACATTTAGCAAACGCAGTTAGCAAACGCAGTTAGCTTTTCCGTTCGTGTCCTAACTGTCAGATACCGTCTCATCTGAAGACGCTTTTCAAATCGACTGCTGCGCGTCTTCCAGCCGACAACCCGAGAGTTCTTGACACTTTGTCCTTAGAAAGTCTTCCGAAAAGCTTCAATCAAACTCTAGATGGATTCACAGGAAGTCAGTGATCCAGGCATGAGGAGGTGGAGGGCGTGATTTTTATTTAGTTGTTTTTCTTTTATTTTTATTTTTTCATGGCCTTGGGGATTTGAGGGGGCGGGAGGCGGTGAGGGAACTGCATTGCACCGGAAAAGTGCACAGTGCATCTGATTCCTCTTAGCTGGGTGCTCCCTGCGCCCGTCTGATACCGATATCAGTGCCAGCTCTGACTCTCCTCCTGCTAACACTCTTCACCCTTCCTCCTCTTCCTCGATCCTGCGGGGATGCAAAACGCTGGGCAGCTCTTACCTGTGACAGAAGGTGAGGAGAAGCCTGCAGGAGAAATGTGGAAGGGGAAAATGAAAAAACACAAACCAGAAGAAGCAAGGAGATGAAGAAGAAAAAAAAGAACCCAGTGTACAAGAAGGAGCAAAGTGGGAGTGAGTTGAGGTAAAGACCTTGACAGGGAAGAGGCTGAAAGCAAAACATTCTTTGCTCACCCTCTGTGGTGGCGAAACATCGCAAAAAAGTAGACAGACAGAGAGGAAAAGGAGGACAAGGGCTGGGAGGAAAACACGAATTACAAAGGCAGGGAGGAGGGAAAAAATGAAAAAAGACAGAGAGACAGTGACAGAAGGTTGAGATCTACAGGAGCGAGACAGCTGTTGTTGGAGAGAGAGAGAAAAAACAAAACAAAAAAACCGGCACAAACAGTGAAAAAACAGGTCGGTTACACAGCTTCAGCACAACTTCTGTTTAGACAAAGAAAGCCCAGAGGGCTGTTTGAGCGTCTGCGTTTGTGTGTTTTCAGTGCTTCCGCGTTCATTTGTGCATGTGGCTGCGCATGTGCTCCTGTTTCCCCTCCTTGCGTGAGAATACGGTCGTCCAACACATGCGGCGGACGGGGAAGCGAAGCGTGGAGGGGCAGCAGCTGCGTAGCTAAAAGCCGACCCCACGCTGCCATCAGGCCAGATGATTGAAGATCGTTTTCATCGAATTGTGACGCTAAAAATCAGAATCGAATCGGATTCGCTAAACACCGAAAGATTTGCGTGTCTACTACAAAACCATCATCAGAGCTTGAAAACAATCATTCAGACGTCTGCGGATCTCCTTGAATCCTAACATGGTCAAAAATTTGCATACATGTATGTAGTATTACTTCAACAAATACATAAAAACTCCTTCTTGTTTTGTCTTGACTTAAAATGTGACTGAAATTCCACAACCCCAACATTTAAACGGTCCAATTTTTCCATGCGATGCAATTGCAGATTATGCACAGAAATCCCAAATATTCCCAGATACTCTTTTTTTTTTTTGTTATAGACATCTAAAACACCGGAAAGAAAATGCATCTTGGGAAACTGAAATTCCTGAAATACCTGAACTTGGCGTTTGCAGAGCAGCCAGTCCAGTAGTGCTGCTTATTTTCCTGCCTCTGATTGGCTGTAGCGTCTGCGTGCTTTCAGTACATTCATTTGTGCTCCTGTCGTTCCCTCCTCCCCCCTCCGACGGGTGACAACATCGTCCAACACATGCAGCTAAGGGGGCAGCAGCTGCGTAGCTAAAAGCCGACCCCATGTTGCAATCAGGCCAGATGATTGCGCTCAAGTGCTCCCCCTGGGGGGCCTTTTTGGCGAAGGGAAAAGACAAAAACGGCGGCGACGACTTGGACTCGGCCAAACGGCGCTGCTCTTTTCTGCGAGCGACGTGCTCGTGTTTAATCATCACTTCCGCTTGTTTATGCCACGGGTGACGTGCCGCTCCACGGAGGAGAACGCCAGCCAACTTTGCTGATGCAAGGTCAAGCACACAGGCACGGGCCCCGGGTTTGCTTTGAAACAGATGTTACCCCCCGCACAGACGCTCCGCTCTCCCCTCTTCCTCTCTCCCACCCCCTGCAAAAGAAATATATCGCCCAAAAAAATCTATTGCCTGTGACAGGTTCTGCGCAGGGATCATGTCTGATTAAATCCACATGACAGACAACACAGCTTTGGCTCTCTGACCAAAGTGCACGCCGCTGGGTATAAAACCACCCCCTGCATGTTAAAACGTGGGAGAACCTGGGCGTTCACATGCCCTCTCTCCTTTGACTGAGATGGTTTCACATTTAACTTGACTCTTCTGTTTTTCTCTTTTCCTTTTCACCCCCCCCCAAGTCTTACGGTCACATCTTGTCGGGTTTTATCTGAACAATCCAGCAATTATGAGGTTCGGGGTTCCATTCTGTCTGAAAGTGTCAATGGATCAAAGTCAAATGAGTCTTGAAAAATGGGGCGTCTTTCAAAGCTCTGTGTTGCCCATATGAATCAAAGTCTGAACAGAGACGGTTTTGGTTTTATGTCGTCGTTCTGACAAAGCCAATGCTCAGCCGGAGGAAAATGCGAGGAGTCTCTCATAATGTCAGTTTCTTCCCTTAGGTTGGCTTTCTATATCGTGCTGCATTTTACTGGGATATACCAAGAAAAATGAGACTTTTTCTATTTTTGATAACATATAAAGCAACAAGAAAAGTGGATATGTTCTCGCCATCAATATGGTATTAATGTTGGACTTTAGAGTTGCTTGAACAGGGTTTTTCCCCCCTATACTATATAAATAATACTACAAAAGTCCTTGTTTGAGCTTAAAAACAACCATTCAGATCACTGTGGACTTTCTTTGATCCAGACTGGGTCAAAAATGTGCGTACAGGTGCAAATACATACATAGAACTTAAATAATAATTAAATTGTTTGTTGTGTTTTGACTGAAAATGCAACTTAAGCAGCAGAACCCCAGCTTTTAGATATACAGGCCTATTTGCTCACGCTGTGTTCCAGTTGACATCAGACCCGAGGTAACAGAGTCATAATCGAGAAGTCTGAATCTCCCGGTTCCAAGTTCGACTGGATCGCAGCGTAAGGTTTAGCCATTCCAAAATCCTCTTTGACGTTTGTTATGAAGCGATGTCCTGACAGAACAGTGGAACTGATTTCTCTAAAACTCCTGCCAACATGTGTGTTGGGCTCACAATCCGACTAGGGATCATTTTTAACCAGAGCTGCCATGCATGAAAGCCTCAGAAGCCTTTGAACCATGAGGTAAGTTGTGGACAAACCCCATCCAGGGTCCATTTTTCAACCAGCATCACACATATTGGTGCCGTAGGAAAATCCTGGCTTAAAGAATTTGGGGACAGTTGTCTTTTTTTTTTCATAATTTCATCATCTTTGTCCAGTGGACCAGAGAGACAGTCCCTCACCATTTGGATTAGTTTATTTGGGTTTAAGCCAAATAAATGGACTATGATCCCAAACACACATCGACACTGATGTGGAAATGAACGACACGGGCCAAACTTTGACCTAAATGGAACCAAACCTAAACTGAAAATCTATTCTCTGTGTTTATAGGTTCAATCAGCTAATTGACATCAGCTCCATCAACTCTGATCAGAACAATCAAATATCCGTCCAGAATCAGACAGGACATTCATATCAATGTGTGCATGTCAATGTCTGTTATAAACATTAAGCGTGCGAAAACTCAATGAAAATCATTTTCGTCTTCCTTCAACAAGTGTTAAATTTACCCAATAACAGCAAAAACATTTAGCCCACCTAAACCGAATCCGTTACGCAAGCATATTGCTATTTAGGTCAATCAAAGATGTGCTCCGCTTGTTTTCGTTTTAAATGTGTGCTCCAACTCTGTGTTTGTTTCGGGATTTCTGCAGGCAATGTGACTCAGAGTTGCACAAAAAAAAAAAAAAAAAATTTGAGGTGTAGAGAGTGGACAGGAATGGAGACGGTACAATCCCCCTGTGGTGCTCCTGACTTACTAACCTCATCATCAGTTTAGGATCTCCCTCCACATACAAGGAATCCAAGCAAACACCCTGCAGAGGAGGCAGAAAGTGAGCATATTGTTGCAGATAAAAACAAAAATTGTCTTTGGACACTTTGAAAGGTCAAAGTAGCTTTAAGGTAAAACCAAGTGATCCAGCATGCCAGCTGCAAAAATGTTCAATTTCAGACACCAGGTTCTTTCTTTGGTGGCTCTGTCCTTAATTAACTTTCTTTTCACCGTAGAAACACCGAGCTAAACACAACTATAAACCAGATCTAAAAAGAGTTTTATTCTTCTGAGTGCCTTTGAGACTTTTAGGTGGAAAAATCTCAGTGGTGTTCGTCAAGTCTTCCCTGAATTTTATTTATTTTTTCTCTGTAGCAATGATTTCACATTTACTCGAATATCTGGCTTACGCATTGTGTTAGGTTTGAGCTTTGCCTCAGGTATCGTTTTTAAAAAAATAACACATTTAAGCTGACAGCCGGAGTCCAGAGAGCGGCAAAATGAACGGAAAGAGAGAACCGCAATTAAGATGGAACAGAGAAAACAGACGAACTGCTGTTGGAGGGAGGGATTGGTAAAAACAAAGCAGTGGTTAAGAGTTTTAAACACTAATCTGCCAAAAAAAACATCATCTGAAACACTCCAAATGAGCTAAGTTTTTTTAAAATTATTATTATTTTTACGTAAGCACAGTCTTCCTACTTCCTGAAGAGCGACACCGATCATTTTAATGTGCTGGTCGGTTCCAAACTGCCCGCTTCTTGAAATGCTAAAACATATTAATAAAAAAATTAGACATAAGATGTTTTCAGTGTTGAATAAAGTAAAAAAAAAAATAAAAAATACATGGACGTTTTTAGTTTTCTCTTGAATAAAATATGTTTAAAATACCACCGCTGTCCAATTCACCTAAATAAGAAACTTTAAAATCAGGAAACCGAAGAGCTTCGGTCTCCTGGTGCCACGTCAACGTTAGCATCGTTAGCGACGGTTAGCAACTTGTGATATTCTTCGTCTCGTTTCCTGCAGGGCAGACAAAATGCTGTCACACAGGCAAAGTAAAACCGCCTCCATTTTTACTTCAACATTAAGAATAACGACCATAAGTACACACTGATAAACCGGTATTGGCTCACGTTGAAGAGTAAACATTTATAGGTCTGTTTAGGCCAGAGTAACTTTGTTGCATGTTCTTTTTTAAAAGAATATGACATCTGAAAAAAATTAAACACAGTCTTTCACATGTAAAAAAACAGTATTTCCATTTCCAGTTCAGCATAGTCTCCCTGTTAATCTAAATGAAGTTGACATTTTGAGACAGCAGGAGCGGCCATGTTGCTGCCATGTTACTCATTCGGGACTCCATCTTTCTCAATTACAGCTGCAAAGTCATCGGTCTTATTTTCCACCAACTTAACCGTCACTCGTGATGACTGTCTCCGCCTCATATCTGCATCCACAGCCTCCCCCTCAAGTCGCAGGTCCACCTCCAGGCAGGAAAGTTGATTTGGAGAGCTTTAACAGCTGGTGCCTTCCACTGCCAGCAGCAAATTGAACAAACGGCGTGCCAGCAGCTGGTCAACTCCACAAAACGCAGCCTGCCCTACGACTGCAAAGAGGAAAATGAGGAGAACAAAAAAAAAACAAAGTAAAATAATGTTTTTATTAGTAATAATAAAACTAATTCCATGTCCAAGCCACGGCTTGTAAGTATATATGATTTAAATTCACTGCTAACAGTTGGGCAACATTGTAAAGGTTTCCAAACCTTTCCCTAATTTATTAGGTTCTGGCTACAAACTATATTGTTTTTCAGTAGTTTGTTTAGCTCAACACATTAGTGGGTAAACAGCGTCACGAGGAGCCATTAAACGGGTAAATCTGGCACACTGTTTTTAAAAAAAAATAAAAAAAAACAGTTTAAAACCTAATCGACAACAGTCAAGCCATCATCCAGAGGTGGGAATATTAGAGCCAATCAACATCAAGGACAATGAATGTTGCTCTTGGATTGGCTGCTTTGCAAATGCCAGCCATTTTCAGCGTGTAAGGAAACATTGCTTCTGGGTATTTCAGCTACATTTCCTGACATTTTGGATGTGCTCTGAACAATCAGTAAATCGGGACGTTTTCCATAAATAATCTGAAGTTGTGTTCAACAGAAAAATCTGCAAGCAGGTGCATTTGTAAACCCTGGATGCTGCACAGGGCAGTCGTGTTCAAAGCTGTGAAAGACTTTAGGCTGAGGTGAAGGTTCACTAAGCACACAGCCACAGATTTTTGACAGGATTTAGGTCACATGACCTGAACCATTCCTCTGTTACTCTGGCTGAGTTCAAATGTGTGACAGTTTTGGATTTTGATTCCAAAGAAACTGAAATTCTTGTTACTTTTCCTTCCACTTAAAAGAAAATGCCCTATTTAATATTGTCCTGTTTGAAAAAAGCCGAAGAAATTACTTCCTGGTTGTAATGTGATAAAATGTGACAAAGTCCAAGCGGTGTGAATACTTTTGCAAGGCATTGAAACAATCAAATTTGGCATCCGCAGGTCATCATGCATTTATCTTTTAATCAACGTCTGTGAATAAAATTATACTCCCGTCAGTGTTTGCGTTTATGACAAAAAGGTTTGTCTTTTTTACAGTTAACCTAAAGACCGCAGTTGCATCCTGGATTCGGGAAGTCAGCAGAAACAAGTTTGTAATTTGTCCTTTTTACTGTTTTGTTTTCAAAGATTGCGGTTTCTCCTGTGATTTCTTTTCTTCTTTTTTTTATGAGCTCCCATGGTAATATAGAAATGTGTAAGACATGCGAATAAAATGACACACATGCGCACTTTTGCAGTTAGCAGCTTCCCCCCCTTTAGCCATGACTGAACTTGATTTAACACACACTCGCCACCATATTTCTCACAAATCTGTTGCCTGTGACAGTGCTGCATGGGGACTGATTAAATTTATACGACAGATAGCACAGATTTCACTCTGCGACCAGAGTGAATGCCTCTGGGCATCAAAACATCTCCTGCATCTTAAGAATGAGACGAGGCACTGCATTATGCTCGTCTCAAATTGGTTGGATCAAACAAGATTTAAATTGATTTTTTTATTTTTACCTTTTTGTCGCATGTCACTGTGCATGTCTAAACAGGACCGCTGTCCAGAATTAGTTTTTCCATCTGTGACGGATATAAAATCCATTTAAACAGGAAGAATACATTAGCTATGAACCGTTTAATTGTAAAAACGAGTTGGGCTGAATTTTGTTTTACTTATTTATTCTTTTTTTCTTTTTTTTTTTACTTTTACTTGATTTTTTTTTACTGGTTTGATTGCTAATACTTTAAATTTGACAAAAATATCAAAGTTATTTTGTAATAATAGTGAGCTTTTATGCAAATTGACATATGGCAGATCTGATTAGGCTTCAGATCTCGCTAATTTGCTGGCTGTATTTTTCTGATTTGAGAAAAGGGCACCTTGCTTTTCTTGTTTTTTCCATCCTCTGGATCGGTCTATGGAAATATGAATCACAAATATGGTTTTCTTTTTTTTTCTTTTTAACTTCTGTCCTTAGTCACAACCAAATGATGGATGAAGCAAAATCTCTTCTTTTTTTATCCCTTTTGAGGGGATAAAATGTTACCCTTTCAAAAACACTGCCTTCTTTTGAATTAGTCAATTTTCAGCCTTTTGGCTCTGACCGGCCGGCAAATGCATATGTAGAAAATGAAAAATCACATCTTTTCTACACTCGGAGATCATAACATCTTTGAGGGCCACCAAGTCACGCTGACAACACTTTTCCGTGTTGAGGAAGTCTCGGGGTTAGCCATCGTCAGCCTGTGAGCTGATTTGAAATTTAAGAAAGCCGAAACAAAGGCAAGAAGATGTTGAGAAGGAAGTTTAGGCTGCAAGAGCAGATATCAGGAAGTCTTACTCTTCTACCAAACGCAGAAGGTTAAGAATAAGAATTTAGTGATAATCATAACTACTTTGTCATAATAAATGTTTAAAAAAAAATCACCATTTAGTTGAAAACTTCTTTGCACTTTGTGTTTGTATATGTGTATTTTATTTTGAAGGTGAAGCAGTAGTCAGTTGGGAAAAACATTGTTTTTTTTTACAGATAAAATCTGCTTAAATCTGTATTTACACTTTCGACAACAATGTCAGTGAGTCTGCTCTATGTTTGAGTTGACTTTGTATATTTTATAAAAGCGGCTTTAGTGATAGTTTTTGTGAATGTATTGGTACCGGGAATTAGCCTTATCCCAGAAGCTCGTTTTGCTACTAACATAGCAACGATGCTCAAGATCTAATTAGCGTATGAAAAGATTGCTAAAATGACTGTTATTAGTAATGGGTACGGTTGACTCTTATGCAAGTTTTGTGACACTAGCAATTGTATTTAGTGAATTTATTTCAGAAGAGCTAATGCAAATTTGCCACTCGTGTTTTTATTGATATTAGGAAACTAGAGAAGATCACTCAAATTCTATAGTCCTTCCATTGACTCCCTGTAGCTCCGAAAATAGACTTTAAAAAAATATTTGTTAGTTTATAAATCACTGAACAACTTAGCACCACAATACAATAGAAAAGACCTGTTGTTGAATCAACCGTCCAGACCTCTCAGGTCTTCTTCTCTGCATCTCAAGAGCCAAACATGGAGAAGCAGCATTCAGTTTTTATGCTCTGTTAATCTGGAATAAACTTCCAGAAAGTACAAAAACTGCTTGAACTCTGAGTTTCTTTAAATCACGACCAAAATCCCACATGTTACAAACCGCCTTTGATCAACAATTGGAGTCTATATTCCAAATTTGCGTTCTTGTATTTTGTCAGTGCAATGTAATCTGTTTTTATAATATAATCCACTTTAAATGGCCTTGATGCTAAGTCCAGGTAAAGCCACCTGTACATATCGCTAATATAGAACACAAAACTTGGTTATCATTTTTTCTTCTTTAACACTCCAGTAAACCCTGTTGTACAGCAGTCGCTCTCTCGCACGGCAGGGGTCAGGGTTGAAGAACATAAATATGTGGTTTACTACGTTTTCTCTTTAACAAAACATCTCAAAAGCTAAGAGATGTTCCACAGGCGACGCTGATGGCAGTTTGATCAATGGTCCCAGACAACATCAACAAGCAGCTAACCTCTTGGGCCTTGCATGCTCTGCTGCTCTTCCTTGTAAATGTTGAGGACAACAGAAAGTCTGCAGTGTTTTTTTTGGGCCTGGAAAGGCCAAGATCATAATGGGACGTTTCCACCACCTTGTCGATTACACGCCTCAAAGAGCTGAGGACGTTGTAAAAGCAGAAAGAGGTTCTTTCTTCGAGTTGGCTAACACTTTACTTCTCGAAACTCCCAGAGGGGGAAGTGATGTGCCACAAGGAGGGTGTTTATAAAAAATAAAGGACACTGTTGGTGTCAATAACATAAGCACAGACCATTTGCTGCAAATTTGTGAGTATGTATTAGCTTTGGTCTTGTTGAGCGTTATACATATTCCATTAGATTTCAAGTGTCTCTTGGTGGTGTTGCTGTAATTAGTCATGTTAAAAACGATGGCCACTTGGTTAAAAACCTCTGTATAGTCAGTGTCTGTTTATCTGTGTTTTATTTTGAAGGTGAAGCAGCAGTTGGCTGGGAAAAACGTTTTACAGAGAAAACCTGCCTGGGCATATTCAACCTTCACCTGTCAGACCGTCAGTTCCCAAAACAACACAAAAATCGTCCTTCTAAAAGCATGTGTCATTTACCACATTAGTCTGTTTTCTGTTTGTTTGTTTTTTTATTATTACTGGACTACCAGTAATTTATTTAGAGACTTTAGAAAGATCTGCACCTCTCACTCACTAAGCAGTTAAAAAGTGAGTGTTGTCTTTTTCACAAAACTTTTAGTGTCGATCTAATTTATGACAGGGTTTTGGGGCCATACTAAGAAAAAAATTACAAGACGTTTTAATGTTTTGAGAAAAAACTCATGCAAAAATAATGTAAATTTTTTTTTAAAAGTTGAGCTATTACAAGAATAAAGTTATTGTGTAATTTAGTTATTATTATGAAAATAAAGTCAATGCAAGAAAATTCTGACTTTAATAACATTTGCTTTATTTTTTTAAACATTTTGGCGTTCTGTAAGGAAAACTGAACTAGGGGTGAGCAATATGGACTTGGTTTTATCACAATATTTTTTGGTACTATTGTGATTACTATAAAAATGACGATAAGAACTATTTATTGCTACTTTTTTCAGCTAACTGCATGGCTGTGACTGCATGACACAGCAATCAGACACAAAGAAAAATCAAACTTCTTATCACAATAAGATATTCATCCTGAGAAATGATGAACGATACGATAAATATTCACTGCTACACTGAACTCAAGCATCAGTGCCTAAACTTATGGCCTCTCAAAGTTTCAAACGTGACAAAACTATCTCTGATGCACATTTCTTACAACTGTTTTTAGTTGTAGTCTACCTGTTAGTAAGCAGTGAGGTAATTGTCTAAAAAATAGCCAAAGTGAATAGAAGCTGAAAGTCTTTCTTTCCTTCACTCGTGGGTTAAACTGCACACTAGTCACTATCTGAATATTCTACGGGTGCAATGTGCCACAAAGGGATTTAGCCCTAAAACATGACATCAAGCTAATGCCACCAATGTGATAGTTGGAAGGGAAAATGCCAATTTACAATTTCTTGTTTGTATAGTTTCCCCAATATTAGTGGCATATTCTGTGAAATTTGACTTTAAGCTCACAAACAACATCCAACGTTCTCTAGCTCGTGTTTTGGTAAGAATACATTTCTTTGTTGAAACCAGTAGACAGTGGTATTTTAAAATCAAGCATTATAAAATCTGCTTTGAAAGGCTACAGCAAGGCAGGATGTGATTCCTTTATATGTTAATGTTTTTAGTTTGAACCAAAAAATATATATTTGGATAAATGATACAATCCCCCATTTGTTTTTTCACACACAAGTATGGATTCCCAATTTTCTTATTTGGGAAACTCATTTTAAAGTAATTGGTTAGGGTTAGGAAATGATTATTATGATATTAATGATGATGATGTTTGTTAATATGATAGTATATTTTACCCTGTAAAACTGTCGCATGATCTCACAACCACAGGAAGTGACTTTCATTTCTCTCTATGTACTTGGATTCTTGTTTTGGTTAAGTTGAGCAGTATCTCTCTATGGTGTGTGTGTGGCTGCAAAACGTTATGTATTTTAATTTGTCCTTTTTTGTTTTTCTAACAAGTGTAGTATACAAGTCAGCTTCTCCCTGTTCCAATTAAACATGCTTGCTCATGTCCATTAAGCATGAACAAAAGAAAACGCTCTAATGTTTAATATACGGAGCTGACAGAATCTAAACCTCTGACAGATTAAGTACAGCTATTCTTTGCTTACTGAAAAGAGGAATTACTCTGGGAAAAATTGAATTCTTATTGAAGTTTCTCATTGTATGGCTTCCAAACGTGGAATCCTTACAAACTTTTCCCCTCGAGTTTGTAGTCGACTCATTTTATTCTCCCCTATAGTCTCCCTTCATCCCCACACACATCCTCCTCCCTATAAAACTTTATCTATGAGAATTTATCCTCAATCTCTTTGTCCCTGAAACGTTCACTACTTACCAGGCTTTTCAGGAAGACTTTCATCACTCCAGCTTCCGTAAAAACATTTGAACATCCACACCAAAGATGGATCAACTTAACATTGCTCATCTCCAGGTTATCTATACTTCCAATCTTACATATGCAGAAGAAAACCATGTCCTATCATGAGGGCAAATATTGCAGCCATGTTGCGTCAAGTGATCATCTGAGCTTCTCTCAGAAACCTCATCATCATCAGTTGGGTTTACATTGACCATGTAATCGCATAATTTGGCATATTTTAAAATAAATTTGTTTGGAGTTTGTAAACACGGTAATTTCGGAAACTCTTAATAAAACGTTTTGCCGCTGGGATGAGGTGGTGTCTTTTGGCCGTATCGAAATTGGTTCATTTTACAAAACGGCGATGGAAACACAAGTCACATGATCAACAATCGGATGTTGCCACCGGCACAAACCACAAAGAAGATAACAGGAAGTAGTTGCAGGATGATGGCGAAGCATGTTTATAACTTCACCTGTTTATTATTTCCTGGAAACCCCACAATTTAGCAAATTGTGGTGGGGGGATTTTTTTACGTAAGTGTAATTTTTGCGCACATTTTCTAATTGAATTGCAGCAATTGATTACCTTTTACTATATCATGGTGTAGCTTAGCTGTCTTTTGGGATCAGCAAAGCCGAAATGTTTGACCGTACTGAGTAATAATAAAACTCAGAATAACAAAACAAAGTCGTTCACCTCTGCTAGAAAATCAACATTCAGTTTCTCGTCAAGCTCAAACCTTTAGTTTTTTCCTGCCTTCTGCAAGAATTTAATGTATCACACTGAGACGAGAGCACAATATGAAACAGCATTTTACTTTTCCAAAAAAAAAACACAAAAAAACCCCCCAATCCCACACAAGTTTAAGAGAAGACAATGTGATTCATAAAGGGGATGAGTCATCCACCAAGTGTTTGTTTGCCTGTTGAGATGCGGCTGCATATGAAGCAGAAAAGCACCAAACAAGCCTTGCAGGAGGCAGAGGGAAACCTTAATCACTTTTTGCTGTCTGGCAGAGGTTGAAGACATAAAGCGAACGGCCCTGCTTGTCTCTTCGCGTCTCGCCCTCGCTAACCTGAGCCCGTGCGTTGTGAGGGACACTAAAGCTGGGGAAATTCAGTATAGCCTCATTATGTCACTGCTCTTCTCTAGATAACGCATTCATGCCGCAGACGGATTCGAGACTTCAAAGTACCTTTATGATGTGAGCAAAACTTGTGGTGCATATTTTGAATAGAATTTGATTTAGCTCCTGTTGCTATGTGAATTGCATGTCCAGTTTCTTGCCAAAGTATTCTTTCCCTGTTGGTGTCGTTGGCATCGTTAAGTCCAAGATGATACAAATACACAAAGCCCACGGGCACATCTGCAGACCTGCCAAGACCAAGTGGTAACCTGGAGAGATCTGGTGACAAGACAAGTTTTAATCATCCAAGCCACAAATCTAGCCTTTATTGAAGTGTGACAGATAAAAAAAAATAAGAAAATGAAACTGAAAAAGATCCTATTTAAAGTTTATCGCAAGCCATTTGAAAATGTGCAAGAGAGTGCTCAGGTTACCATTCATGTTCCCCTAAACATATTGTCCTCATGGGGAAACATGTTGGTGGCAGCATGGTTCTGCTAGGATACTTTCTTCAATAGAGAAAAGAAAGCTGCTTAGAGAATCGATTGCTTCTTGGAGACCTGGACAATGCTGAGGTTTTAAATTTTACACAAAATTGGCCCACGGTGAATGTAATGTGTCCGTTCGACGCTGTGAAGCTTACCAGAAATTGCCTGCGCTGTAAACAACCATCCTCCACTACATAGAGAACGGTGTCGAGCCGAACGAGGCAGCTGTTAATGTTAATCCAATATTTGGAAGCGTGGCCAACACGGACTGAAAGGATCCGTTCACTTCCTTTGATGACATTACCAAAACTACAGGCGGATTACAATTCTAAACCGGCGCAGAAAATCAACGTCATCGTTTGCTGATTGGCCTGGATGAAATTCTACCTGAGGAATCCACTTCAATGGGAGAAATCCCAGACGGAGCTGTGAAGGGAGATGAGAATCCGCAAAAGAAACAGGATAGTAAATGACCAACCAGGAAGCACTAAATAAAAAGGAATTTGGGAATTATCTTCAGAGACTCGGACCTCAAGTATCTGGAGGTTTGATGGTGGAAGAGAATAAAAGGTCAACTTACTAGGGATTGTTTCACCCACAGGACCGTACAGGGGAGGAGACTCTATATACTGGAAACCATGGATCGTGACGGTGAGTAGTTCAGAAAATCCTGGATAAGCTGGTTCACACTAATACAACCAAGGCTTCACCTGGTGGAAGTGAACGACCACTTTGTCCTTTATCCAATAATAACAATAATAATAATTCATTTTATTTCAAAGAGCCATTCTGGACACTCAGGGACACTGTACAAAAACCAGCAATTAAAAATAAGAAACAGATGTTCAGTGGTCAGGTAAATGGACCCGGTCGGCAACGGCGATGAGATTGAACAAATTAAAAACGTGCAAGGCAGAGCAAGGGCTGATGTAGGTGGCAGCAACCAGTAGTGAGCAGAGGGGGCAGGGGCAGAGTGGTGGAGTAATATGAAACCCAGTAACGGTGAAGATCATGACGGTATCGGAGTGAAGGTTCACCATCCAGAAGTGCAATGACTTTACGCCACAATAGATTGAAATACAGTTGAATGGTTTGACGAAGCTTCAAAATGATTTCCATTGAGCTCGTCTATTATATGACATCTACCAGTATGTCTCCTGGTTCTGGTCTGCTTTGCATCCCCAGAACCAAACATGTAGAAGCAGCATTCTTCAGCGCCACAAATCTTGGATAAACTTCCGGAAAACTGCAAAACAGTCAAAACACTGACTGAGCGACAAAACACAGCAACACATTTGATTTGTATCTGCTTGTTGATTTTGCTGATGGCACTTGACAAAATGTGTTTATAGGTTGTTTCATAATTGATGACATGTTTTATGTTCATAAAGCACTTTCAACTGCCTTGATGCAGAAATGTTTTATACAAATAAAATGCTACTGAAACAAATTGAACTCTGTCTGAAAACATGAAACCGTTTGAAGAGTATATGAATGTTTCTACAAGGTAATGCACCATTTCACCAGGGCGACTGAACTGTCACCTTCTTCTCATTGCTCTGTTTTCTTTAAGTAAAGAAACAGCAGGGACAGGGTCAGAGTGAACATGGCTTCAGTGTCAATTTGTTGCTCACACAGTTTACCCAACTGGGGTTCTGCCAGCGCCTTTTCATCTTCTTTACCCAGATTTATTTGTCCTGCGTGTAATTCGAAATGCTGACTCTATGTATGCATTTCCCCCTCTGTGTTTGCAGTGTGAAATGCTGCCCTGAACCGGTTCATCTTCGGCGCTCGTTCACATTTCCATTTCAGTCATGTATCAAACATTTCTCTTTCAAAGCGAACACTTGTATGCTCGTCTGCCAGCTATTGTGTCACAACTCGTGTGGATTTATGTTGAAAACCACTGTGGGGATTGCTGATAAGTGTCTGCTGGAACGGGATAAACAGTCGTTTGCATTTGAAACTGCCAGTCCTTCATGTGATTGAAAAGGTGAATTAACATAATTTAAGACCAGTTTTCTTTTTGGTTCAAATTAGGAATTTTTCACTTCCAATGCCGATATTTGATACTGTATCGTCTGATCAGATCCGATACAGAAAAAAAGTGTGGAATTGACTTAAAACGTTTTTGTTTTTTTAACAGGGCCATAAAGGTAAATTACAAATTTATTTGATAACTCTGCATTGTTTATTTAAAGGGTTAACATTATGTATTTTATAGGCACATAGTGCGATTTTATGGCTCAGTCAATTAATGTTAACTTACGCTGTCATAAAGATGCTACATATATCAAGTATGGCTTAAAAGAAATTTGACTTTGTAATTTAATGTTATAAAATTGGGTGTCTGCCTCTTTAAAAAAACCCTTCCCTTTCTGAAACTTTAGGAAGTCAGACAGTGCAATTAGAAACTCTAAATATAACATAAAATAAATAATAAAGCATAATGTCACTTATTGCTCAAAGCATAGAATTAGTTAAATAGATCCGCCCTTATGGATCAGGGACATTGTCACGTTACCTCATCTAAAAAAAAATTTCAAAACGGTAACTGATACAGATATTAATATTGTATCTCTGCATCTCTAATCCAAATAGTCCCAATCAGTTCATCTGATATAAACTAGCACGTTTCCTACTTAACATCTAGTCTGCAAGATTAAGCCAAAGACATCTTTGTGAACTACAAAAAAATGTTTCAACCTAAACTGAAAACAAAGCGTGTGCTCGACAGCTTTCTGAACACGTTTTAGACGGGTACAAAGGAAGAAAAAGAAAGGAAGAGAGAGACATGGTTGGAAATAGCTCAAAGACCCAGAACTTCTACCGGATTCTCAGATCTGTCAGAAGCCGAATTGAGCTCACATGCAGACTCCAACAAGCGTGGCGATACTTCAATGGTTTGAAAGTTTCCTGCTCAACCTGAAGACACAGTTGGTACATGAACGTCTGCTTTGATTCTCTGCTCAGCTCGTCTTCACAGGTTGGTAGTTGCCTTTTGACCCCTTTCTTTCATATATAAATAGCACAAGAATTTGTTTTTGTTGTTGCAGTCCATCCTGAAGGGTGATGATGATGGTTTCTTCTCTAAGAATCGAGCAATGCGAGTCAATAGATGGCTCACGAATTTTATCTTCTGCCCAGGATTGGTGGGCTGTCAGTGCTTTGCAGCTTTGTGGAGATATGGCCACTGGTTTCGAGTTTCTCCGCTTGTGTTTCTCCAGCGTCTTCAGTTGCTTCAGTTCTGTTTGATCGAAAGCGAGGAGCTCAGTTTGTGACACTTAACAAGAACTCCAAATCCCAGGTGTGAGCGGTGGCTGTGATTGGTTCTCCGTCTTGTGAGGAGCATACAAAGCTACGCTGAGCCTAAAGGAACAAGTAACAACAAGCTTCGTAGAAATGCAGCGGCGTCACAAGTCGTATGTTCCCAATGTACTCAACTTTCTGTCATAGGCAAACCTCTGAGTCACCAGGTGGGTGCACCTTGATGAGGATTAACCGGGTTTGTGGCTTGAGGGTTTTGATGTAGTGATGACAGACGGTCTGACAGGACATAAGGCTATTACTTACAAAGGACCACAGTGATGTAGTCCAACACACACATCCTCTCTTACGATTAACACACACTGGACAGGTACTGCTGCAATCCATCAAAACAGAAGAGATTCCTGAACTTCTGTCAAAGGGTGGCATACTCTATAGCAGACAGCACAACTTTTCAAGTTGATCACTCCTGAGTTGCACTCCGGATGCCTTTACTTTTTGAAGTTCATGTGTGCTGGATATAGCTGACGTACACCAGAGGCAGCCTAGAAAAGATCTTCTCTTCATAGGTTTATGAACCTTTAGTCCAAAAGGCATTTTTACATTTTACATTTGAATAAATGACACCTTTAATACAAAGGTGAATTAAAGGTGTCATTCTAATGACTCTTCCCGACAACAGTCATAAACATTCATGAAGACGACTTCATGCTCATGAGTCACGTCAATCTTATGCACACCCCTTCAAGTAAAGTGTTCCCATTATATTTTTGTACTTTGGTATTATCAGTCAGATTTGTAAAAGTATTCATTATCATGTTAGCTTACACAGAATTTCAGATTCTGCAATTGTGAGCAAAACCTCTGAGATATTTTGCTGCTGCAGGCCTGAAGCCTTTTCTTTGCTGACGTTGTTTTTTTCTGAGCTCCCTCCCACCACCCGCTTCAAGTGCTCAGGCCTCCAGCCGCTGTCCCCAAAGCTGCAGGTTAGGCTGACTGGTGACACTAAATGATGGTGTGAATGTGAGCATCCATTGGTGTCACTCTTTGTATCAGTCTAGGCCTTGACTGGCGACCTCTCCGGGGTGTTACCTCCCTTTCGCTCTCTGTCAGCTCGAATCGGCTCAACGTGTTCTCCACCACAGCCAGTTTTTGTGATCGGACCTGCCCTGTCGAGATTTCCCTTCTCTCTCAGACGTTCGTAGCCATTATTACATGCCTCAGAAGTGGTGCCACAGTTTCAAGCACATGCAGAAGCAGTGTAAGGCCATCCGTCCGTCATCCATTTTCTTCCGCTTATCCGAAGTTGAGTTGTGGTGTCAGGAGCTTAAGCAAGGTGGAACAGACTTCCCTCTTTCCAGTCTCTTGGTCCAAAGTGAGACCATATTAAGATGTTACTTCATACTGTTTTATATCTTTACCCACTTCTTTTTGCAGATTTGCACAAGGTTGATACCTTTGTTACGGCGATCAATGGGGAGCAGTGGGTTCACCCGGGACAAGTCGGTTGACCAAAATGCGTCACAATTTACACCAACCATCATAACAGATTAAAATAATAAAAATAAAACAGCCATATTAAACAGAAACATGTTGAGTATAAGCACCAGAAAAATAGCAGTTCAAGCTGTATTAAAATCATATTTGATATAAGTAGCATTTTTATAAAAACTGACGTTAACATAGTTACTTGATTGTGCTATGAAATGCCACCAAACCCAGCTCCACTTTTCTTTAGGTTTAAAACAGAGTTTGAGTTTGTGAAACCTTTGAAGAGTTTTAACAAAAAAGTTGTAACAAAAAAAAACAAACTGGTAATGGTTAGTTTTTTTCTCAGATACTGTGAAAATCTCCCCATGTTCTTCCTAAGCCAGTTTCGTGTGCTGCCTCAGAAGGCAGGTCTCGCCCAGAGACCCGCCTTTGGCTTTTGACTTTTAGAAAGCCTTCACTTTTTCCCATTTGTCTTCTTTTCTGCTCTCTGTAAGCGAATGAACTTTAACACATGACGGTACGAGACTTCTGAACTAAACTCACTGTCCTTTCAGGAAGTTGGTGAGTGCGGAAAATATCTGTTGTGGAAATGCAAACCCTCTTTCACACACACATGCTGTTCTGCTAGTGATAAATCTGCAATTTGGTCCTTCTTCCAGGTGGTGCAATTATGTCTGTCAAATTTAGACCGTCTACCTGCTCTCGCAGTGGTGACTACTTCCACCGTCATTTTCTTCCAGTTGATAGTAAAATTGCCTAAATGCCTTGTTACCAAATTGACTTCAGCAGACTTGCTCTGCAGCCGATGGAAAATCCTCAGTGGGGCATAAAAGTGGCCTGTTTCCACTTTCGCTTGACAGACCAGCTGACAAGAGAGATGACGAGCAGATTGGTGCTCTCATTCAAAGGTTTGAGGAGCAGAGAGCAGCAGAGATCTGCTGTGGGTTGAGCAAGTGAAATAACCAGAGAGCTTTTTTTTCCATTTGCGCTTACTAACGCAGCCTAAAAATCCTTCACTAGTCGGGAAAATTTGCTTCTATGCGACAGTGTGTCATAAACACAAGAGACCATTTCGTGATCGCTCTTGTGCGTTGGAATGTTGGAAAGAAAACGATGTGCTATAAATGTTACGAAACAGCTTAAGGGTATTTTCACAACTGAACATCCGGTTTGATTGGAAACCAAAATTGCAACATTTGTTTCATTTTCAGCTGGTGTGGTTCGCTGTTACAAACTAGGGGTACGTTGATCGCAGTTTTTTTGGCCTATGTCCGATTACCAATCTTTAAAAACCCTGACCTGCGAATTCCGACTTTGGTTGATACAAAGGACCACAGTGATGTAGTCCAACACTGAAATGTCGTCAACTCAGCAACTTTTTTGCTATATTTAGCAACAGCGGGGTGAATATGGTTAATTGTAAATGTGCAGATGTGACCTGGTGTCTGTCAGTCAAACCTCGCTCACAGGAGAGCAGAAGAAGATGGTGACTGATTTTTAGACCTTTCCTGAGGTAGATAATATTGGGGAATAAGGTCAGCTTCACATGTAGCTGTTGGCCTATCACCGACCTCCCTAAATTAAGGAAATTGCCTCTAATAAATCAGTGCACCCCGATCCAAACCCTTTGAAAATTTTGTTCACCTTCTTGCCTGTGGTGGCGCTGCATCAAGAACCACTGAAAGAAATGACACAAAAATCTCTGAAGGATAGACAGAGCGCAACTTCCCTCTTCAGAGAACAAACACAACAATGGAGTGGCGTCAGACTTTAGCTGTTTTAGAGTTTCTCTTTTGTCTTTGATAACCATGGGCTATTTGTCCCAGTAGTGCTGGACACATGCATTTGTTTTGGTTGTATTTACCCAGAATTTTCTGTTCTCTTCGATCTGCCTGGCATTCACATATACGCTTGTACTTGAACCGCGTCAGAGTTCACGTTACGCGAACCGAGACCAAGGTTTTAGGCGGACCAGAGTTCGCTTTTTTGGTTGGCACCAGAGTGTGATTGCACATTCACACCTCCCCAAACGAAATGGACTTCCCAGGTAAACGAACCAGGGTTGGATTAAAGCGGACTGAACAGGGTTGGTGTGAATGAACCTTGAAACGTCGCATGCAAGGCAATTTCTCACAGCGATTCAAAAGGACACTTGTCGGCACGTTTAGGCTGCTGTAGTAAGTACATCACGTTCAGCGTATAACAAATCATCTGCATTTAATCTAGCAGGCCCTTTTCAACACTTTACTGTTCAGTGAGTTCAGGACCTGACATTTGAATCAGGACATTAACTTATAGGCCAACTGTGTGTGCCGCTCTGCCAGCATATAGTTTGACAATGCCACAGCATCCTCTTGCTACAGTGGACACTGTTTAACAGCTGTGCAATTTTCTTTTCTTTTTTTTTTTTTTTTGTCCCAAAGAACTCCAACTGCTATTTCTGTAATGTGACATAAGAGACTAAGATAGGCAGCAACAGCAACGGTCCAAACATGCATTGCAGCAAAGGGCGAGATGCAGAATCTGGCCTTTTCACGTGGCCGCAGTGCTGAGTTGTTCCTGGCTGACATCCGCCATAACATGATCGCCGTTGTCATGCAGAACTTCTCATCTCCGTCCGGATTCTGTCCGACAGTGCGGACAAAGAAAATTATTCTTCCTTCTGGTCCCCTGAGGTCAGACTGAACTTGCTGATTCTTTCCTTGTTGTGTTAGCCCTAAGTGACCCAAGCCTGGCACAGATTTTCCTCTGCGACATTCATCGTGTTGCAAGCGAACAACAGGTACTTCCTGGGCAGTGGAAGTGCTATCCGGCTGCCCGCGACGTGCTAATCTGATTTAGCGCTTCCTGCTCCTCACATTTCGTGTGCCTGCCACCGGCGCCTGTCGAGAACATGCATCACGCCGAGCAAGAGAGAAGCAGAACCACTGACACGGCACCATCTGCACACGCAGGTAGCAATCTGCGGCGTCCTCGCCAAGTCCTGGCCTGAAATGCGACTTATTGATTGAAATCTGCAGCTGCTCTTAAAGGCAGCTGCTACGAGTTTAAGGGGAGGAGGAGAAATACAGCCTTGCTTCTCGCACATAAATTTTCAAGATTAATGGCTGTAGAGGCAAAAAGCGGAGAGGCTATTCAGAGACGGAGATGCATCATTAAAGGATTTTACTTAGTTATGTCGGAACTACTACACGTTTATTTTCATGGGAGATATTCAACCAAATTTCAAAGTAACATAAATGAACCTGTTGTCATCTGAAGACAAACAAGGATTTGTTTCCTTGTTAGTGTCATTAGGAGACAATCTTTTTTTTTTGTCTTTGACGTTGCTACTTTGTCTTAATATTTTGAGTCATTTCTGGTGCTGATTTGTCTTGTACCACACAGTTTCTGTCCTTTTCTGAAACATTGTTACCCTTTTGGGAAACAGTTAAAAAGGCAAGCCAACAAAATTTTAAGTCAATGTGAAATGTTTTACAAGATTTCTCAAATGTGTACAGTTATTTGATCCAGATTAGGATCAGAAATACAATTCAATACAATGAATAAAAACAACATGCAACATTAAATCTGAAGAAAATGTTATGCATTTATATTTTTTTTTTGTATCCCGGGACATTAAAATATTATTCACAAAAAATACATAGTTTCCAAGAGCAATCCACTGATTAGATATGGTTAGGTACATGGGTATGAAATGTTAGGGGTTAGCTGCCACCGGTAAGGAAAACAAATATGAAACATGATCTGAAATTTGAGTTTTGCGAGACAATACTTGTTTTTAAGACAAACAACTTCTCAGTTCAGCCCTCCTAAAATCAGTGGTAAATGATATAGTAGCTGCAAAACTTTGTTGATATTCCCCTAACGTTGAACGAAACAGAAACATTTCACTGTGTTTCTATCAAATAAGAATTGCAAATAAAATCACACGGGAATAAGATTGTTCACGTGATGACTCATTAAAAAAATCCTGCTGTCTCCTTCATGGTTTGCATCAGTGGTAACATCCAGCTATTGATGCAAAAGAAGTGTTTCCATCGCAGTTTTGAGAAATAAACCCACGTTGATGCGGCCCAAAAAAAACTCACCTCATCCTAGCGCTGAAGGTTTTTATTGAATGATGAGTTTTTTCAAAATCAGCATTTTTTCATTTTGCAAATTTATGCCAGAAATGGGAAATTGCACAATTAGATGATCAGTGGAAACACAGCTACTGAAAGAACATAGTTTTATCTCTCCTGCAAAATCTCTAAAAAAATGTATTTTTTAGCATTACAGTATCTGAGTGGAAGAAACTTAAAATATGTTCTCTACTTAATTTTTATAACTGTGCCTGGAAAACGCATATCACCCCAAACTTTAAGACAGTCGAGATGGAGTTAATATCCAGTCTGATGTCAGACATTAAGCACAGCTGACGTATTGAGATCGAGTTGGTTTGACTTGATGTGTTTTTCAGTCATGGGATCTTTAATGTCTTGTGGTTTTGTCCACTCTATGCTTACAAAAAATGTAAACTAAAGAAGGACTGGGCTGTTTTGGATGAGACATCTGTGTAGGATCAATTGTCCTTGTAAGCTGTGATTTTTTATTTATTTATTTATCTTTTTAAGTTGGTAACTTTGCACCTTACCAGCAAGCGAAGCAAGAAAACGATTGAGTTGCTCTTCGCAGAAAGGACACTCGTGTTGTCCAGTAAACTGTTTTGTCCCCAACACATCGTGAAGCTCAACACCAGAGCTCCATTTTCAGTAAATTCTCCACGGGACTCAAAAAGACATGGCGCGTGTTCAGGTTTTGTCTTGGCAGCTAATATTCTGTGGCCACGACGCCTCACTGTCGTAGCTCATACAGGCTGTCACAGTTCTACTAAACACAAGCTTCCAAACGGGATTACATTAAAAAGTCTATCTGACCTTGTTGAACAGTTAGCATTCTCCTAGAAGTGTCTACTTTCTGCTTAATCCACCATTGCCACAAATAGAAATACCAGTTATAGAATAAAAAATACAGTGTCCAGAGATGGATTCACATAAAACGTGTACATCATCAGCTTGTTAACCCTGAGTGTTTTTTTCCCTCAATACACCTTTCACCACTTAACTACTTCTGCTATTTCAGCTGTTCAACTTGTACCATATTCTGCTCATTGAGGACATTACTGCGATGTCTTTTGGTCCTGACATTGTCTACGGTTTATGTAATATTCAGCTTTTTGTGATCATTTGGACCCCATTGAAATGAATGGGTGGGCCTGTGCCATGTTATACTTACATTCCTGGGAAACATTGTGATGCTAGTTGGCTCACATCAGACACAAATGCGTCAAGTTATATATCTGCTTTATAAGGAAAGTGTTTGAAGTTTGTTCCTCATGAGCCGCCATCGAATGTTGCTCCTGCTCCTCTTGTCCATTTATCCAACGCTGAAATATAAAGCAGTTTGAGGCCAAAGCTAAAGGTTTTGTGCTCATTTTTTCTTAATATTTAAAGCTTGTCTGTCGACTAGAGTGGCTGCATTCATATTTACAGTACAAATGCATTTGTGTTTCAATACAACAGCATTAAAAATATCTTGTACTTCAGTGATTTAGCTTGGAGCATTTCTTTATTGTTGGTGATCCTGGTTTACAGCTGATCCATACTCATACCTGCAGGGTCACGAGGGGCTGGTGCCCGTCTTTAGGGGTCACTGGGTGAGATGGGGTTCACCCTTAATGGGTAGAGTAATCGTTTTGCAATCAGACAAGATTTGACTTCTAGTAACAGTACGTTTGTTGTGGATGGAGCTGGCTTGCTGATTCTGTACATATAGTCTTGCTTCTTCAAACTGCCTAAAGACAGGCATGCTGGTTTAGATGATGGCTCAACAGCTCTGCCTGAACTACCACAGCTCCTTATGACGATGCAAAGCCTCTCTCCCTTTCTGTAAGGATGACTGACACCATGTAGACAAAGATCATTGCAGATGCTCTGATTGTTAAAGTCGGATCGGGTTGGCTCCCCTCACACACTTGCACACTACCGGTCTTCACCCCCATCTGACCCAAACTAACTTTCCCTAAGTACTGCAGACGGATGAAGGCTTTCCGCCGACCAGGAATTGGGGGTAAAACCAGGCAAGAAAATTGTTTTCTGCGACTCTAGCTTAAGCCTGTCCATCAGTCGGCCGCTTCCTATCGTCATTGCTTGTGAACAAGATACCAAGAGAATGACTGCCTCCTGAACAAGGGAGAGAAATGCATTATCTCTGACTTGAAGAAGACAAACAGAGCTGATAGGAAATGGCAGCTAGAAGCAAAAAAAAAAGTCAAATCTTTCTGTGGAACCATTTTCCTTTTTCTAATTTACACTTCTCAGAATGTGGCAGATGTGTGAAACAAACACATCTGGGTCAAAATTCCCCTTCTGCGTGACAGCAGCTTTATTAAATACACTCTTTACAGAGCTGGCGAATCAGCAAATATCAGGCCGGCAGTTCAATACACTTCTGCATATAGACATGGTGGAAATGACTCGCTGGAGTCAAGATGGAGCTTCAGAGTCGGGAGGAAAGGGAGATGTAAGTGACTTTGAACAGAGCATGATTGTTTTTGCCAGATGGGCTGGTCTGATTATTTCAGAAACTCCTGATCCACTGGGAAGTTTCCTCACAGCCATCTCTCTGGTGAACAGAGGATGGAATGAAAACAAAAAAATATCCAGAGAGCAGCAGTCGTGTAGATAAAAATGTCGTCTTGATGTTGCCGGAAACTGGGCCGACTGGTTTCAGATGACATTACTGTTGGTTTACAAGTAAGGTATGTGAAGTAAAGTCCCTGTAATGGACAAGACAGAGGTCAACAAACCAGACTAGGTGCAATGCCTGTAAGCTGATGATAAACTCAGGCTGCAATCCATGTAGGTTTGCCTAAATTGAACAGTGAAAATGTAGAAAAAAAAACGTTGCATATTCTTCATTTCTCGTCATATTCCTGCTAAAAACCCTGATGTAACAAGCAATCACAACACATTTACTAACCAATAGCTCTGATCATGGACATTTCCATTTATTCACAAACCCATGGAACAACCCAGAGTGGTAAAGGACACTCGTACCGCCCATCTGTACGCTATCGCCAGAAAACTGTGATCACTCTCTGTTTATTGGGCATTGTTGTCGGTTGGGTATCGTAACTGATCTTCAGCTTAAATCTAGTCACCATGGGACTTGGACTGATAGACGAGGAAGAAGTAAGGAAAGGGGAAAAAAAACAAACATACCTTATCCTTAACATATTGTTCTTGTTCATCCTCCTCCACTTCTATGCTTTGAATCCACATATGCTCTTATCTCAGTCCAATGCTAGCAGTCACCAACTTTAAGCTGAAAATCTGCATTTAAGACAAATGAGGGAAGTTGCCACCTCCAGCTGATCAATACGACTACTAAGCACAGAGACAACACAATTTTCTGACAAGAGCATAAAGATGTGTTGAACTAGCCAGTTAAAAACCTATTCCTTGTTCTACGATTCACTTTGTCATTAGGACTATTGAGAAACAATTTCTTCCTGGAGGTGTTTGACTCTGTTGAAGTTTAAAATATTCCCCGATGGCTAACATTTGGTCCTGAGTATGCAATGCTACAGTTCGAGGCTATGAAGCTTACCAGAAATTCCTCCACTGAGAAGAGAGAAGTGCCAAGCCGAACAATCTGGCTGTTCATGTCGGCTTTGTTCAATTCCTCCACTACCATTGCTAAAAACTACAGGCTGACTACAAATCTAAAACAGGAAATGAACGTAATCGTCGTGTTGAAATTCTACCGGAGCAATCCAAGCGAATGGGGGGAAAAGCCCAGACACAGCAGCTTGAAGAGAGATTGAAAACAAGCAAAACTGCGTAGGAATGCAAGGAGGGGATTGTGTTTTAACCCTCGCCATGCTGCATGCATGGTCCCGCAAATAAATAGAAGTGCCGACAATTAGATCTATGCGCTCTCTTGATCAATATGTACACTGTTGTGATTTCATAATATTTTGGCAGGAGTGTGACACCATACAGTAGATTCAAATGATGGATGATTGAAGACATTTCTGAGTCCAGCAAGTGGACTCTGAAATGACATTAGCATGGTGTGCCTAATAAAGTGAACGGTGGCTGTACATCAATGTGGTGATAATAAAAAATAATTACAAAAAAGAAGTTGAACATTTCGAAAGGTCACAAAAGAGATTTCAGTGAGATTTGTAAACATGTTTACCTCAGAGGAACTCATTCGCATGCTGGACTAGACCAGAGCCGAGCGGACGGAGGCTTTGATTTAGTGGCAGAGACAAAACCACAAAGGTTATAACTTGTTTCTGTCTAGCATCAACAGCAAGGTACATAAACACTACCCATTGTGACACAAATCACAAAAGGAAATGTGTGAGGTACATAAACAATCCACATTTCCACATTTGCATAATCGCTGTACGCGCAAAAGATTTACTCATATTTACCTCAGAGTTGTTGTCTGTAAGCGTCGCCAACTGAGGAGGTCATCATTTAGCAGCGCTCCCTTGTTGCTCTCCCTTGTGTTATTTTCCCCTTTCCATCGATCCAGGGGCCGGCCTTGTTAAGTTTCCAGCATTGCTACGGATTTCCCACACAGGGGCCCGCTTTGGAGCCGTCCCTCCAGGACAAGTTGAGATGAGTCTAATGCATTGTGTGGCAACGGTGCCCTTTAAGATCGCCTCTGTCAGAGCCTTTAAGCAAGGGATCCCGGTTTTGCTGTTAGGAACACAAATGGAAAGTGCAAAGTCATGAGGGTTGAGGCAGAGGAGTCGCTTCCACGCCGCACTTTGACTCACTTTGAGGGTTCTGAAGTGACAGGACGCCCGTCGTGTCCGTCTCGTACAGGGAGGACCCGGCGCTCAGGCCGGACGTACGCAACGCGACAGGCTGCAGCGTCAAGCGGGCTTCAGAAACAGACAGCCAGACATTGGCTTGTGTGGTTACGCGATGCACTTTAAAACGTCCTGATGGGAGCGTGTGGAACAAGGCTATGCAGAGTGGCATTAGTATTTGCACTGCAGCTGAAAAAAAAATGCCAAAAGGTCTTAAAGGAATATTTGTAGTCTACAAAATACTCACAAAATTTCAGGTCAAGTCAAGCTCAAATATATGCTTTCCTTCCCTCTTTCATTACCCGTGACTTTCAGACGCTCCTCTTAAAATTGGTGCATGTCAAAGAGTAAAATTACTTATTGAACAGGTGGAGTTCAGGACTTTCAATTAAATGATATTGACTTGGTGTACTTTTTGTTTTGACACGGAGTCCTCAGCGGACTAACCGTCCAATATTGTTTTTTAATCAGTGGATGAGATAAAATAAATGAAGAGACAAGAAATTCGGCCAGATAGGAATCCAAAAAATATACATTTTACATACATATGTTATTTAAATATATCTATTTCTGGATTATTCTTGACAGTCAGGTCTCCACTAAATGTCTGCAACAATATAAACATGAATATAAAATCTTTAAATACAAATTAGTTTTGTGAAGTTACAGGGTTGTTTTAAAGTGAGAGAACAGTTGTCAATTTTTTGGGCTAAATTTATGATGCAGTTGTTTAGAAAAAAAAAAAAAAGGGGGGGGGGGGGACGAAGGAGGATGAGTGAACTCTAAGATCATAAAAACTCCAGAAATTGTTGAATACATTTGAAAAAAAACAAACAAAAAAACTGCTGCAACCGCAAAGTAAAAACTGATTTTTAAAAGATAACAAAACAAAAATATGTAACATGCAAAAGGTGTATGCTTTTACTAATCTTTTTTTAATAATAATAATAAAAAAAAAATGCAACAAAATTATTTGATGTTCAAGTAAAAACTGATTTCTAAACAGTTTTGACAATGACATAAAAATATGTTACATGACCTTAATCAACAGGAGTCCGGCCAAATGGCGCCCGGTGTCTCAGTTGATGTTTGACATTAAAAGCTTTGGTTTTTTTCTTGTGTCAAAAAAAACAAACAAAATATGTTGATTATGATCGACTTTTAAAAGCAGTAAAACATCCAAGCGAGTGAGTCATTTTGAAAAGCCCTCCAGGAGAAAAGCAAGGGATTTTCTTTCTAGCAGCAGTTCTTACTCAGTTTTAAGATGTGCAATACCCAGATTACATTTTTAAAATCTGCAAGTTAATTCAGGACTTTGCATTCTTCAGTTTTGAACAAAACGTAACCCAAACATTCCTATCCTTTCATTGTGAGTTCTCAGTAGTCCACGTCTTCCCTCGGCAAGAGAGCAGATTTAGGAAATTATAGAGAAAAAATACGTTTAGGGCGAGTCACCGAGCGCCGCAAAAGGAAATGACAGATGGGCTGAGAGACAGAACCCTGTTAGGAAGCAGATAGAGGCTGGTAAATGGAAAGAGAGAGAGCGTCAGACCAAAGTGAATAAAGATGGCAACACAGAATATGTGGGTCATCCGGCCTGCAGTGAGCTGTCCCTCCGGCGTACACCCTGATGGAAGACTTTGAAGAACTTTAAAGATGGATGTCGCAACGAAGACGGCAGACTTGGCTCACACGGAATATTGGAGGATCTATTTCAGATAGTTCAGAAGGAATTAATATGGAAGCAGGGAGGTCTTGGCCCGACTTATCATCTCTTGAAAGAGTTCTGATCCAAAATCGTTTGCCAAGTATCTTTTATTTATTAGTCAACTTTTCTTTCTTCTTTTTTTTTTTTTTACAATAAGCAAGATCTAATTTATGTTGCAAAAAATTAAAAGAAAATCCATACTGTCAACAATTTCATACAAGTATGAAACGCATCAAAAGAATATCTTCATTTCAAACGAGACTTTAGTTCACTTTGCTGAAACAAACAGTTGGTTCTGATGTGCACATTTTTGCTCTTCCATACAAAATTATTTTTTATTCTGACATGCATTTCACCACATTAACAATCTTTGTGTTTTAATTTATGAAAATTATATGTTAGGTGTACGAAAGTGTGATTGTCATTATATAACCAGAAACAGAACTAACACATAAAATCTGAATGTAAAGGACTAAAGTTCCTGTCCCAGAGTACGTAGGTTTAAAAAGGCATCAAAGTATTTTAAAAAAATGTAGATTGTCGTATGTTACACTTTTTACCATGACCGTATCAAAATCAGAATATACTTTATTGATCCCCAAGGGGAAAAAATGCTTATTCGTTGACAAGCTGTACTCTCATTCAGTGTTAAATATTAACAAATATAAATATAACCATTAGTTGTGTCAAATTTATAACACTAGTGTGAAATTAGAAGCAATTTAAATGATATAAATATAAAATCAACAAAAAGGGAATTAAAAAAAACCAGGTACGTACATGGAAATAAGTGAATTTGTGATATTTATCTAGTCAGCATTACTGTTGGTTAGTCGTTATTCAAATTTAGCTTTTAATTCCCTGTTAAAAATGCAAATATATTTTACCTCAAATTATTTTTCAAGCCTGTTGCCGCCTTTCAATTTAACTTAAAATAATCAAAAAGAATCTAGGACAGTCTAGATTCTTGAGTAGCAACTCTTTAGCATCTTTGTTAAGGTGCATCTGTGTTATTATTTATATTAACACAGGCTCATATTTATATTGGCTCATATTTATAAAAATATGAGCCAATAAACATTATTAAGTACAGCAATAGCAGCTGCGTGTCCATGACGAAGTCAAACGTCAATATTCCGCTAAAGCTGAAAAAACAATTTTGCAAATTAAATAATGCAATAAAAATCTCACGTCAATAAGTTTATTCATGTGTTAAATCATTTTAAAAAAACATCATCCTCTTACCACTTCTTTGTGGTTTCCACCAGAGGCAACATCTGGTTGTTGATCACGTGACTCGTGTGATGGGGAAAAAAATAAAGTTTACTTTGCAGTTTTTATACGGCTGAAAAAAACCACCTCATCCTAATGCAACAATCTTTAATCAGAGAGGGTTTTTTTAAAACTTAAAAATTAAGTAATTTATTTTTGGAATTCCAATTTATATGATTTTGCGGTCAATGGAAACGCAGCTACCGAAGGGTAATAAAACCCCAGCGGCTAACCTGCAGCACTCCGTCTGTCCAAAGGACAGACGGAGTGCTGCACAGTAACAGTAACCCATTCTGAACGAAGGATCGACTCCTTCCAGCTCCTCCCGCCTTCCCTTCTTAGCTGATGTGCTCCGTCCCTTGAGGCCAGTGTAAATGTCACAGGAGGACTGTAAGATGAGGTCTGTGTCGAGGTCACTGTCTTATGCCCGAAGACGAAGCGGCAAATGCTACGGCTTGAGCAATAAGAGCTCACGGCGAACAAACCCAAAGACTGCAGTCAGAGATGGTCAGCGCGCTCCGGACGAAGAGTTCATAGGCAGCAAAAATGTCATAACATTTGTCACGTTGGGCTGAGATTGTTGGGACGAGATAATGTCAGAGGATTGAAGCTGAAAGATTAAAGCAGTGTGCTTTGTCTGACGAGCGCGCAGTACGCTGTGTTTGCCTTGACCTGGAAGACGTGAAGAAACGCGAAAGAGGAAGGAAATATAGAAAATCAGAAATCTGTTTTGTACTTTAGTTTGAGGAAACTGTTCCAACTGAAGGCTGTGGCCACATTTGACGCTCTGAGTTGACGTTTGGTGGTCGCAGTGATGCTCAACCAGTCATCCAAAGGCTTCACTCTTCTCAGGCAAGTCGGTAAATCTCTCTTATTTTAGTTTGGAAAACCTTGCTTTGAACACAAATAGCAGTAATTTCTCATCATTGGCTACTTATGTGCTGCTCAAATTTTATATTAGTCTTATATTAGTATACTAATTATTACATCCCATACTAGTCCTGCTAATCGTTAGCAACATTAGTTAGGAGTGAACGTTGTGGCGTCTTAAGTTATTCCTCACCAAGAATCGTTACTAAACTTTAAGCTTAGATCAAAATGAGGTTTCAGTGAAACACAGCAGGAGACAAAAGTAGTTTTTTCTTAATACGGATTCTTTTGTTAAAAACAAACTTACAGTATCAGTAACTAAACAGGATAAATTTGATTCAATTAAATAAGCTAATAAGATATTAGCTAAAACCAAGAGCAAGTGTCATAAGATTTTTTTAAATTTGGTCTTAAAATACATTTGAATTGTCCTAAGAGAATTGTTTACTTTTTATTTAGTACACAAAAACGATACAGTAAAAACGTGGCACCAAGCACACAGCTGTTAAAGAAAATGGTGAGTTAGGCCACGACAAGAATGTCGTCCTTTTTTCCTTTTTCTTTTAAAGAAATACATGACGGGGGACATCTACTCATTCTGAACAAATTATTTATTCAGAAAAAAACTACAGCAATATCTTGGTGAGAAACTAAGTTTTTTCCCTTTTTCAGCTTCTTCTGATTAGAGGAGGTACAACCCGGCACATTATCGCCGTTATGAAGCTAAAGATAAAACTGTGTATATCTGGACCAACTGAGCCAAAAAAAAAAAATGAATGAGGCGTTCACAGACACAAAGAGGTATGTTTGGACCTTAACTCCCCCCAGTCAGTAATAAGGTCCATCCATCAGTTCAGATTTCATCTCCATGGGAACCCAACGGTTGCTCTGGCCGATTGATAAAATGGTAGGTCTCCGCCACATCAGCGTTTTAAATCGAAGCTTCGCCACAGCAAAAAGGATTTCCACCGCTTGGTAATCTGGAGAGCAGGATGAACTCTGCGAGGCGGCCGGGACGTCCAGCCGGACTCAGAGATACGGCAACAGAAACGATCACGAAGAAAAACGCTACGGCCTCGCGCCTGGCCAAGCAGTGCTTCTTCATGTGCGATTTTAATTTAGTTTCTTTTTGAACTGAAACGCCGCAAATTGTGAAATTGTGGGGTTTTTTTCCCCCCCGACATTAGCAGAATGTAGACACAGATTTCCGCACATTTGTGATGGAAACACAGCTTACGTTCATTAGTCAGGAATGAACGTCTCAATTTATTCCTCACCAGAAATTTATTTCAGTGTTCAGTTCAGATAAAATTTATAATATTCATGTTTCAAAATTTGTTGGAATACTAAAGTTGTCCTGTTTTTTTTTTGTTTTTGTTTGTTTTTTTCTTTTTTTGGCTTCAGCTACTAAAATCCTTCTCAGAGTGGGATTGTCAACACATAAAAAAAAAAAATCTTGCTAGCATTAGCAAGTCAAGTATTTCAAACTATGACATCGTGTTATTGAATAACTCGCGTAGCATTTTGACCGATGACGATTACAGACTTCGTGTTGTAACTTTCGCTGCTCTTTGAAAGCAGGTGCACTTCTTGCCGTTGCGTGCAGCTGCAGCTACTGTCTCATCCTGCTTGTCTTCGGGTTCAACTTTTCATGTTAGTCACATTGCGCCACGCTAATGGAATATTTGACTTTGATATTGTCACCGTCAAAGCTGAGGCTGACATCATTAGCATCCCCCTTTGAGTCTGCTTGCAGGATGGCGCAGCGAGGAATCTGTCAGTTTCCCTCTGTGTGCGTCTCCAGCTGTCGGTGGGAGGGCCTGAACATGCACTGCACATGTGGGTGTTTCTCAGCGGGCTGCGTGTTTGTTTTCGGCCTCTTTTTTTTGTTTTTATATTTTTCATTTGACACTTTTAGCGTTAATTGACATGAGAGAATATGTGAGCAAATAAACATGTTTCATGCCATGAGATCTTTTTTTTTTCTCTCTTTCTGACAAACTTTTTTTTGTTCTTAGAAACTTTGGATCACAAAACCAATTTGCAGCAATTCATGTTAACCGATGAAATTCCACGTGGATTTAAGCTCAAGTCAGAGAATATGAGTTGAATTTTTGTAAAAAAATTGCAAAAGGTTTCTTCAGTGAGTGATTAAAAGTTAGTGAAACAAGATTGTTTAATCAAAGTTCATCCTTCCTAGCAAAACCTCTACATTTCAATGTTCAGCATCAAAACTAAACTGATAAATTCCACCAACCCTGGACATTGACTTCCTTCGCTATTCCGCACGATTCTCATCTCTCTTCAGTTCCCTGTCTGAACTTTCTCCCATTCACTTAGATTCCTCCGGTAAAATTTCAAGAAGTTGTGAACAATGCTGATTTTTATTTTTTATTTTTTCCCCCCCGCCGTCTTACAATTTTATTCTGTTTTAGCAACATGGGAACGTGAACAAAGTTGTTCAGTCCAAAATAAAAACAAATTCTGTCAATTGTTTCTTATAGAGAGCTGCCACCGTAATGTTTTTAAGCCAAAATTGGCTAAGACTAGTTATTAGGGTGTTCTGTCATTCTCCAAAAGTAGAGATTGCATTTCGATACATTGTTTCATCAGTAAATCCGAGTTAATGTCTTATATTGAGGTGTACTTAAGTCATTTTGACTCCAGACCTAACTGGAAGCAAGATTAAACATTTGCATATCAACATTTCTTTTAAAAGAGCTAAATGTCAGTACAGTTTGTTTTCTTTTTTTCCACTTTGAAGATTCATGGAACTAACTACAGGCTTTCACTAGAGCATGTTAACATGTTTAAAATTTGGCTATACGAGGATCTTACAAGGTGTCTTTCTGAGCGACTCAAATGGATTACATAATACATTAAAGGATCTGAAGGAAGAAAGAGTTTAAATTGAAAACCGTAGAAAATCACAAAGGGTGCAGGGCTGTGACCTTTAAGACATCTTACCAAAAGCTGAGAAGGCTTTTTTTTTTTTTTATCCTTCACTAAGGCAGCTGTCGGCTGGAATGCCAGACAGTGACTGTGACAGACGGGGATGAAAGGGAAAAAAATGGCAGGAGAGGAAAGCTGCGTCCAATCTGCTTCGCCCAAAGGACTTTACTGAGCACTGAATAAAACTGAGCAATACCTTTTCCTTTCCATTCTCAAATAAATATCTGTGGTTGCAGCTTTTTAAATTAAGATTAATGTTAAGTGAAAACATTACGTTGTAGAAAAAAATGCTATATGTATAGACATGCAGAAGGCTGCTGAGCTCTTCAGAGATAACCAGAGGGTTTCTGTGTGAAACCTGGAAGAACATTTCATTTACAACCTCAAACTATCCACTCTGAAGGAGTTCTGAAGTCCTGCCTCTTTTACTTCTGCAGCTGCGACATGTAAATTAAAATGCTTTGAACGTATTCCTACTAGGGATGTCCTGACATTTCGTTGCCCAGTTGAGGCTGTTTATGACTATGTGCAGCAAGTAAAATAAATATTGGAAATGTCAAAAATCTGGTAATTTCAGGAGTTTTACCTGCTTTCGCTGTTTAATATTTTTTTGTTGTTGTTTTGAGAAATCCATACTCATTTCATCTTTAGCTTTTTATCAAGCACCCCAGTATATTTTTACATTTTTCCAGTACTACAACCCACCAACATCATAATGTTGACCTTTGATGCACTGCTTTTTGGGGTAATATGTAGAACCATTCTTTCTCCAGACATGGTGTGTGTGTGTGTGTAAAGAGCCGACTCTATTCCTCATCTGACTAGATTGTTTTCTTCTAGTATTGTCCTGGCTTGTGCAGTTGGTGGGTAGAGGTGCTGGCAAACGAGAAGGAGGCTTACTTGTGTTAACTTTGGTCGGGCTGGTGACTGGCCTTCTTCCTCTACTGACCATTAGCACAGACAGGCTAACAACTAGCAGGTCACCCATTGGACTGGACTGCCTACTTTCTCTACCTACTTCCTCATAAATGCTAGCATTAGTTTTAGCTAGGCTAATGACTAGCATGTCTTGGCTTATCACCCACTGGGTTGCCTTCTTCCTCTACTGTTCATTAGCACAGAACAGCTGGCATTAGTTTTGGTTAGGCTAGCGACTAGCCTGTCTAGGCTGGTCACCTGTGTCTTGTACTTTTTTTATTTTTTTTAAAATTTTTATTTAAACTACAAATAAAAATGATCGGCATACAATATCTGTAAGTCACACACCACAACACTGAATTCCAAATATTTAATCTCATTATACATGGTCAGTTCAGAATGGGAGCGCATTAAAAGTAAACTTAACATATTTTAATCTGGTTCCAGTTCATCATGATAAAGTTTATTTTCCTGCTTCTGAAACTTTGCGCTCTTCTCTGATTGCTCCCCTTCTTGGATGCTGGGAGTGTCTGACCTACATGGTTTTAACAAAGATCACATGTCCGTCAATTGTCTGCAACCGCTTGTCCATGAAGGGTCGCGGGGGGCCGCTGGCTCCTTGAGCAGGAAATTAGTTGGGCTCTGCTGATCTCCCACATAAATCAATTTTATTCTGAGATAGTTACTCACCACTACAGATGGTGTCAAATAAACCCCCCGCAGTTAAGCCTCCAGAATGGGCAAATGCATCTGCGGACGTTTTCTTACGCGTCAACGTTAGACTTTTTCTAATAATGAGAGCCAGAGTGGCGACGTTTGCCGCCGCAGTATTGACCGAGGAGCTCGTTAGCGGCACGTCTCGCAGCTGTAGTGCAAATAGCTTGTCAATGAAACTGTCAAACGAACAACTTGGTGAATATCATTAACTTAATAAGAACACACTTCTAGGTTTTGTATAGTTGAGCAGAGAATAACGACCGCTTAATGTTAACAAGTGGATTTTACATGCGTTGCCAAGAACATCCTGGGTTGAACAGAAACAAAAAAAGAAATAACACGGTTCTGTTCAATTTATGAATTTGTGGGCATTTCAATGTCCAAACAGTAGGTCTTAAAAGTGTTATCAAGAGAAGATTTTGTTTTTTAAAATACTCTACTTGTTTTAGTACTGAACAAAACCAAAACAAGTAGGATCTCATAAGAATTTGTTTTTTGAGCTACGTTACGTTCAAGTAATGGAGAAATGTTATTAAAGGCATGTTAAATATAATTTTGAGGTGAAGTTAGATTTTATTCAACCAATATCTGGACTTTAAGGGGTAAATGACAATATATCAAAAGGGGCAGCAAGGCCGGCATAGACCTGCTACAGTTATTGAATTTCTCTGGGAATCTTTTGGGAATTTAGTGAGGGAAAAACACAAAATGTTTTTTTTCTTTTTCAGAGCAGCAAAAGGAACCAAGGGAATTATGACAGACTGTGAAAAATCCATAACCCAGGAGGGAAAATCTATTGATAACACTGCTTGTGCACTTCTGCAAATCTAGCATTTCTGGAAGACTGGCCCAAAGAAAACTCTTTCACATTTAAAGCGATTCCAAGATTACTCTTTTGAGTCTTTGCAGCTAAAATGAATTTCTTTGTCACAGTGACTTCATTCAACATATGTTTTTTCTCTTTTGTGTCTAAGCATGTGCTTCAATTTCTTCTGGAGAAATGTGGAGTAGTCCTCAAAGAAATTAATAAAAAAAAAGAAGCATTGCTCCCACACACAGGCACCCAGCCTGCACACACTCCCCGTTGCTCTGATTTGAGCAACTCACTCCTCCACCAACATCACAGGTGATGTCACGGCTTTTCTTACCCAATCCCACTAAAGATATGGGCTGCTAATTGCATGTGTGGATGCAAATGTGTGTGTGTGTGTTCATCAAGTCAGCAGTTGATATTGCCCCCGGTGGGCGGCTCATCTGTTAGTGCTGATATAACTCACATCAGTAGGATGGAAGCTCCTGTGCTGCAGTCCGGACTAAACAGATCTATAAGAGACGGACTGAGGTTCAGCTTTAGCTTTGTTGTTAGCAACTATTTTGGTCAATTTCTTTGCACCCTTCTCCTCTCTCTCTCTCTCTCTCTCTCTTAGTGTTCCTGCAGGAAGACATAGTTAGAGTGCAGAATCAAAATCGTGTCTCTCTTGTCATGTTCCACAGCCTTTTCAGCCGACTTACAGTAGCAAATGACTGACAAGTCTGTAACTTTTTAAAAATTATTATTATTTTCAATCCAAGCAAGGTAAATCTTTTTTTCTTTTTCAGACAGTGACAACAGCAATGCAAGGTCCCTTTTCCAAAAGCAGCAGAAGACAGATTGTGATTGTAGTTTTCAGATGCGCTCAGGAACAAGGACCTTATTGTTTTGTCTTTTTTTAAGCTCTTTAGTCTGAAGAAAGTAAGGCAAAAGTGTTTGACTACAATGACTATTTTGAAGTTACCTACCGTGACGTACTGTACAAAAGTAGCAGCTGTGACGTGCAACAAGAAGGACTGGTGCCCTTCACACAAAAGCTGGAGCAACTTTTACAGACGTCTGCCAGGGAGGCAAGGTTTGGGAACAAATGGGTCTTTCAAAAGAAGCACAGAAACCTAAAACATGTAAAGCGCTGTGACTTGAGTATCGTGGTTGGGAAACACTGATCTACATGACTGTAAGCTTACTTACTCTATTTGTGGGAATCTCATCTAAAGAACAGGGATTTCTTTGTGTTGATAGGTAACTAAGTTCTTATTGGAGTGGACAAAAGTCACAAGGCTCCATCATGGGACAAATCCTATTTAATATCTACATGCTCCCACTAGCTAAAGTTATAACAAATGATAAGATTTGCTATCATAACTACACAGTTGATACACAGCTCTACATTACAATGTCACCAGGTGACTCTGAACCCATCCAAGCTTAGAATAGATAAATGTGTGGATGTACGCAACTTTTTTCAGCTGAATAGAAACAACTGAAGTTATTATCTTTGGACCCAAAAGGAACAGATTAGACTCGGCACTCAGCTGCAGTTATTACAGGTAGCAACTAGTGAAATCCGGGAGTAGTGAGAAATTCAGACTTGAACATTCAGAGCCACATAAAGACAGTAACAAAGTTGGCCTTCTATCACCTGAAGAACATTTCCTGTATTAAAGCACTAATATCCCAGCAAGATCTAGAGAAACTCATCCAGCTGTTTATCGCATTTATTACTGTAATAATGTCTTCACAGGTCTGACGAAAAGTCAATCAGACAGACAATCATCCAGAACGCTGCTGCTCACCTTCTCACTAAAACCAGCAATACAGAGCACATTGTCCCAGCTCTTAAAGTCCCTTCACTGGCTACCTGTAGCTCAGAGAACAGACTTTAAAATACCGTACTGTTGTTGGTTCATAAGACACTGAATGGCTTAGCATGCAGATCTGCTGTTGCTGTTATCAACCTTTTACGTATTCTGGTTCTGGCCTGCTTTTAATGATTTTTATTATGGCTTTTGACAAAATGATATGTTCTTTGCTTGTTCCATAATTGCTTATCATGTGATGTTTTTATGTTTCAAAGCACTATGAACTCCCTCGTTGCTGAAAGGTTCTGTACAAATAAACTTGACTTTAGCGCTCCTTCCACGTTGAATTTAAGCACATAAAGTGCTAACTGGAGCAACATAAAGGCAATGAGGCACCAAGTTTGTTTTTCTTTTTCCCTGACAGACACAGCTAGCTAAGTTTGCACCCAGCATTTATGTTATTCAACCAAATTATCCCAAAGGATATGTTAAACAACTGAAGGAAGGCGTTGCTGCAGCCAATTATCACATGTTGACTTAATTTATATTCTGCCAGAATAAATTTAGCATAGCAAATGCAAGTCACATTTTACACTCCGGTTTCTCTCTTGATTTTGAACAGGTGCAGATTTGTGCTACTTTTATTTTTCCTGTGCAGGATTACGATTTTTTTCCATCAAAGCGTGGCACCAATCGTACAAAAACCACTACGGTTGTGGTAAAGTATCGATGTTGTTGCTTGCGCAATTTAGATTTTCCATCTGGCTCAAAGTCTTTGCAGTCTGCACCATCACTCTGCCATTCCTCAAGAATTCCTCTCTCCGTTGATAAAGGAGCGATCTTTACCTCTTTAGCAATCTCGACGGCCTCCTCCCCGTCTCCTTCCAATTCTGCTCAGGCGGTCGAAAGATCGTGGTTTGGTATTTTAACATGCCTTCTCAGAGAAGGTTATTGGCTCCTAATGCAAGTATTCCCCGAGGTGCGATTCAAAATCAGACTCATAAAATCTAGAGATATCAAAACCAGCAACGGCTGACGTGGATTGCATCAACACTTGCTCCCTGTGAAACACCCACAGGGGCACGCAGCTGTTTCATTAAAAAAACGGTTGGATCGAAGAGCACACTTGTGAGAAGAAAGACTAATAATTCACTCAGGCAGATGGATAGCAGCTAGTACAGGTCTTTTGAAATGACATTTGTTGAATTCTCAGTACTGACGGCGCCCATAGTCGGTGAGGCAAGATGACGACCTTTAGGTGCTTTCACAGAGCAGACAGCAAGTCTCTGTCACCAAAAAAGACAAAACAAACAGAGTTAACACTTGTAATTGTGCCCAACTTTGGGCCGCCTCTGTCGCACTTCAACAAGTTCAACTTCCTGACTCGCTGTATGACCAATTAAGCAACAGAAGCAAAGACAGGATACAGTGTTGGTGTGATGGATCATTGCGTTATCTGGTTGATGTGCATATGACATGCTACCCATTAACGTCATTTCCAAACAAATCAGGTTAAGTCAACTAGTCACATACTAGCAAATCAACATGGGATTGATTTCATGTGGTGAAAATGACTTGTGGAAGTTGAATCAAATGGGAAGGATAGGGAATTTAAACGATGTTGAATGTAGTGTGGACATTTACACCAGAGTAACCCGGTAAAACAACCCATTGTTCAACACTTCTCCTCATACAGAGGTTCTTGATCCTCATCTATTGAGAAACGATTGCTCTCTGGAGGCCTGGACTCTGCTGAAGGTTTAAATTTGACCCAATCCCTAACGTTTGGCCATGTCGTGTGTAATGCGCCGGTTCAACACTATAGCTGTGTCCGAATTCAGGGTCTGCATCCTTCGAAGGATGACCGGGTCAGAGACCGGTCGTCCTTCCAAGGCTGTGAATAAACGAAGACAGGAAGAGAAAAGCAGTGAATTCGGACAGGCCTAGCCTTCACCAACTGTCCCATCCCCCATCTTAGCGCAACTTATGTTGCCTAGCAACAGTGACAGAGTGGCGAAGAAGAAAACAACGAAGCCAAAGTTTATTTTTCAGCCATGTATTACTCCTGATTTCTGTATTATTCTCTACCTTTACACTAAAGATTGTTCCACAGTAAGAATCTGTTAGTCTAAAATGTTCAAACCTATATTACACATTTCTATCAGGAATAAATATAAGCAAATTATTCATTTTAAAATATAATACTCTCCAGATCTCAGAGAAGCCATTAGAGTTAAATAAAACTAGTATGTTTGAAATCTTAACTTTAATCAGTCAAACCGATTTGCTCAGGAATAAATTAAATACTTTAGTAAACCAAACATTTTACAACTGTCTGAATAATATCGGTGTTTAACCTCCACTCATTGGGGAAAGCTAGTGAGAGCTTTTAAAACAATGTGCCAGAAGTTAGGCGTTCTCTCCCGGTAAACCGAACGTGGAGTCAATGTCAGAGCAATATTGCAATTCGGTGGCGTATTGATGAACCGAGCAGATTTGCACACTTACATTCTCGCCTATAAACATTGTATAAAAACATCATGTTGTGTCACTTAAAGTATAATAAAGCAAAATAATTTTCCGCTCACTGCCATTGAACCTGAACGCCTGGTTGGGACCCGCAATGAATCATGGGATATTGTGGGCTGTGAAGGATGGACCAGACCCGTCCTTCAAATCTGGGGAAAAGGAAGGAGTCTTTGAATTCGGACAGGCCTTGTCGCCACGCTATGACGTAATCGGCCTACAAATCCGTCCTTCGAAGGATGAAAAAAAGAGTCTTGATTTGAGTTTTGAAAGTCCTGAGTCCAACTGCGAAGGGACATATTGTTCCAGAGTTTAGATTACGGCAGCAGAAAAAGCCTGATCTCCTCTGTGCTCTGCTCAGCTCCTCAATACAACCAACTCAATCTACTTCCCTGACCTTGGCGACCTAGCAAGAAGGAGCAAAGATAGAAAACTAGAGAGAGGTGATGGAGAGGTGACATTTAAGCAACAAGGCAGCTTAAAGAGCCAATGAGTTGAATAGTCCCAAAACAAACAAATGGGTCATGATTAATTAATAAATGAACGTCAAGATCAGTCTCACTTTTATCTGCCTATCAGTGAGGAGCTGAGCCATCTGGTTTAATGAGTGTTTGTTTGATCATGTTATTGACAAAATTATATGAAAAACTATTTTTAGATAATATGGTCAATATGGGCCTTTGTTAAAGGGGCAGTATTTTCTGTTTTTCACCCACACATAATCATTTCATGCCAAAAATGCATTAAATATCAAATGTCACTTAAAAAGATATTTGACTATGTGATTAAATGCCTTGAAATTGGGCCTCTGTCTCTTTAAGAAACTCCAGCTCTTTCTGAAACTCCGCCTTCAGGAAGTCACCACAGTGTGGCTCCTCTATTAACCCTTCAACAACGTTTTTACCAGCGTTGCTCTGAGAAGTAGCTCGTATAATGAACTCTACAGATGAGCAGTTCCACCAGGTGTTTGCCAATTGCTGCTGGCTAGTCTGAAGGGGCTGAGTGGGGGAGGGGAGCTCTGTGAGGCGGAAGCTTGGAAGAGGCGGCTCAGTGGAAGAGCTTTGTCGTTTCTCCCCTCTGAACGGTTGCCACGGGAGGCTAAAGGATTCCCCAAACATGCATGAAAGAATCAAGGCAACACTCTGGTTGTGCTTTTGATGTTTGAATGGCATCATAACATAATGTGAAGCTCAAAAAAGTTGATTTTTCATAATGACGCCTTTTAAAAAAGCTAAATTGTTAGCTGTATTAATTGGTTTTATTTCTCAAGCCACTGCAGGCTCATAATAAATCTGGAACACCAACAGAGAGATGGAGACTTATTTAATTATTCTATAGGTGACTAAAACCTTCATAATAATAATTGTGGGTCTGCCTTTATGACTGCCTCAGGCCCTTTTGAAGTTGCAATGAAAGCCGGATATTGTCGAAAGTCTCTTAACACACCGGTGTGATACATTAGAACGGTGATTCTAAACCCTCCTGGCTCAACGTCATTCATGTTTTCAATGTTTCTGTGACTCAAATTATTGCCAGAAAATGTTCTTCAGTTTGTACAGCCGTGTCACCTGCTTCATAACTCCGGTTTTCCAGATGGCTTTCCTCTGTTAAATTGTCTCATCAAAAACACCTGGCGAGAGGGGAAGAAAAATACCACCAGTGGCAATTTCCCATTACAGACACCACAAAGGTGTGACTAATAAAATTTAAACATGATTCTGTGACTCAGAAGATGAGCCAGGAGAGAGAACCTACTGGTGAGTCAACAAGCGCAGTAACAGGAGCCGACACTGAAAAACCCAAATGAAATGAAGCTTTTGTTAATGCTATTAGTATCACTGCCGTTTGGTGAGGTGGAGCGTCCAGTTGCGGAAACACTTTCATTACTGAAATTGTTTACCTTTACCCTCACATCAACAGTCACATTTCTGGCTTGTTAACGTTGATTCAACTTTGCTAGTTTTTTTTGTTTTTTTTTCTCTTGCTGGGAGGAGTAGCATTTTTATTTTCTGAAAGTAAAAGAACTTCAGCTACAGATTCCTGAAAGCGTTGAGAAAGATGGTTGGAGCCACAGATTTAGTTAGCCACATGTTCATCTAGATTCATGGTGAGAAGAAAATCAGCAGTGAGCCACATTTTGTCCAATCGGGACAAATAAATTAGTTTGAATTTAAGGGCGTTCTCACACATATTATTTTTGCCTTATCCCAAATAATTTAATAAGCTGTTGTATATGACTTTAATAAAACTATTTTTGCCCATGTTAGTTAAAACTGTTGCAACAGTAGAATATGAAACAGATAATCTGTGAAAAGTTCAAGCTGCTGTCGCCATCTGAAGAAACGCACCGCTCCCGGTCAAAAGCAACCAATCAGAGCCAGGAGAAGGGTCTTAGCGCTGTCAATCACACTCACATACAGGCTGCTAACCATGCTAATGGTGGAGAAACTACTTAACTGTTCCAGTGAAACTGTTTTTCTGCTGTCATCTGTGGCTATGCTAACTTGGTTAGCATTTGCGGCAGGCCATGTTGTGGTAAACCAGCTGCCGTTAAGGACTAAAATCTTTGACAAATACGTCTAATGCTTTCCATAATTTATGTATTAAAGAGACGGAAGGTATTTTCTGACAACTTGCACGTTGGTCTTTGTATCGTATTTGTGCACCGTGAAGTTTTTTTTTCCCCACATCTCGTCAATTTCTTTACAACTGGAAAATGTTGCCCATTCCACTGGGATTTTGGAACAACAAAAACGTTATTTAGTCTCAACCATTTGCGGGAATAACGGGATAAAATCGCAGCTTGAAGAAGCGCTTCATCGCTTCGTAAACCCAGTGCCGGGACTTCTCCGAGAGGTTATGAAAAGGTCGAGCTTGGCTGCACTCTAAAATGAAGTCTTCAGGTAATTTTCTTATTTCCACCTGTGACTGACTCGCCGTTATCACCCCCAGCAAAAAACTGGTTCCAATTATCATGGGCATGATTCACCTTCAGTTTTTCCTTTTCTTTTTTTTAATCAATATTATTGTAGGCGTCATAACAATCGGAAGATAAATGCAAAAATCATTCAGGGGAGTAACACCACAACAGTTTAGGCATGGCAATCTGTGTGCCCTGATCACTAACTGGTGTTTTTGTATTTACCTATGCAAATGCAGTGGCTGTGTTCGACAATTATCACACCCCGGTGCTCAATTAATAAAACAATTTGCATTTTAATAGGCAATTGAAATGAGTTTAGCTAAACAAAGAGCCAAAGGAAAATAGCTGTTACCCGTTCAACCTCATCCTCTCAGTCTACGGCGTTTGACAAGGAGGAGGTTCAGCTGCGGATGGAGCTGGCAGGTGCATAACCCATCTGTTCTTGAGTTCACCTTTTAATTTAAAGTCCCAACAAACGTAAAACGAAGAAGAAAAGGTCTTCATCCATCATCCGTCGCGTCAGCCCGGTTAAGATTTTTTTGAAATCTGACACAATATGTCCAGTTTGTTTTGTTTTTTTAGAAAAAAGAAACTTGAGCAACACTGAAAGGAAGCAGGGCTTAGGAAAGAGAAAGAGAGAGAGAGAGAAAAAAAGAAAACAACTTTGCTGGATCGATGTAATTAATTTATTGACTGGGGGTCTGGACAAGAATGAAAGATGGACAGAGAAAATCAAGGTAACCCCTTTTGACAACCTGTTTATGAGGTGTCAGTTTGGATTTGGATCAAGGCTTGTAGGGCTCTGCAAGGGCAAGTGTTGGCTGATTTTTAGTGGCTCCCGCTGGCCGCATGCTGGCCAGCTGGACAGGCAGACGGCTCCTTTTCCTTTAGCTTACAGTCATCAGGATCCCGAGACAGAACAACAAACCCGAGCAGAAACATGAGTGACCTTTGAACCCGGTGTTCTCATTGGTTTGACTGTAGAAATGTAATAAAAAATGCTGGTTTAAAAAAAAAAAAAGACAATTTCACAGTAGATTGCAGTAATTATTACAGGTATTTTGTGTTTAAACAACATTAATGTTTAGAATTCCTGAATGATTTTTGTCACTCAGTTGACGTAAATTAAGTAAACCTCAATTTACTTAATTTTCCTGTATATTTCCCTTCTCAAAATACTACATGGTTCCATTTTCATACCTTAAACCTGGATTTCTGTTTTGCAGTACAAATACAGCAAATGTCCAGCATGTCTTTAAAATCTTCTGCACTGATGTAGTATTTGCTATAAATAGTCTGAGCACCAGTACAGTTCTCTTGCACATGCTGAGTCAGTTCTCTGTACAGCACAGCGATACGTCATTACACAATGCTGCTGCAAAAATAAGGAGGAAAAATCCTAAATTATTTTAGGTTTCACGAATGGCGAGTTTCTTCTGAGACTCTGTATCAAAGCTAGTTGTACCCACAATGATAGATGCAGTTCTGTGACCGAGAGCAGCGGTCAAGATAAACCTTTTCCTCACCTGTCATTACAGTGTTCATCCAAACATGCTAGGATTTATGCCGTCATTTGTGTGAGGCGATGATGCCTCCTTAGGAACCCATAACGTGGAAGTCGGGACCATGACGCTGGCGTGCTAACAGCTCCTGTGAGTGTGGGCGCCGATTTATTTTGACGCACAAAAGCAACATCCTGCTCTCGCTCACACGCCACTCCCTGGAATAAAGCGGTTACCTCCAAGGTCCCTTCCTTCCGTCTTTTGGGTCTCGTCCTAAACTCGAGTCATGACTCACCGGGTTTCCAAGGGGGCACAAACGCATCAAGACCCATTAATATTCCAGCACCATTGCCGGTGCTATTCTTGTGTTTTATGCTCGCTCGCTGTACCTCCCAATTCTTTTTATACTTTCTCTTCCGCCCTGCTCTCTCTCTCTCTCATCTCTTATTCTGCCTTCTTCTAGTTACACATGCAAAGTCAGCTGGATTATCCATGCGACCCCCCCCCCCTTTTTTATTTAAGCGAAAACCTGCGTTCTTCTTTGTGACACGTCATTTGTTTCTGTTTTTGTTTGCATGGAGCTGCTGCCGGTGCCCAAATGCAGATGCTCCCCTTCTGGGCCGGCTACCTAAGCGCTGTAATTTCGAGAGCAGCAGGCTCGTATTGCGCCACGAGTATAGACTTCATTAAGGTTTTTAATTAAATCTCCGTTTAAGTCCCGCGTAAGTTAGCGTGATGAAGAGATCGCGCGGCTCTCGCTGGAACAGATGGAAGTTGTTTAGCTGCGTCTGAAGGGCTTGTTTATGGCGGACGTTGGGATGAGCTCCAGCGAGTTATTGTGCGTTTGCTGCAGGTGTTTGCGCCGATGTGAGAAGGAAAACGAGGATCCGATCAGCAATATACGCTGGAGATTTTACCCGTCCCGTCTCATCGTTTACCCCAAGACTGATAACCAGAACTCTGATTCAAAATGCAATTCACTCTGCTTCCTGCTTCTGGAACACCTGGTGTTCTGACAGATCAGAGCGCTCCTCTGTTTTGGGGCCTGAGCTGAAGCCAAGCCATTTTTTTTCTTTATTTGTATTTATTTTTTATTTGACCAACAATGGAGGTCAGAGTTTGAACGTTACTGCAGAACTGTTTCCTCAGGAGCTGATTGGTTGTCTTACTTCCAGGCCCCCCAGCAGGACAGATGGCTGGAAATTATTTTTACTTACTTTATAACAGCACTTGGGGCATGGAATAAGATATTCCATGGAATATCTAATTTGGAATAAGATATTCCATGCCCCAAGTGGGAGAAAGGTTATTTTACAAAATTCACGCCTATTTTTTATTTAATGTTTTTCTTGGCTAAAGTACATAATGAGTGGCGCAAGTGCATATTTCATGACGGGGAAGCTCGTGCTCAAGCTTTAATGCTCTTGTGTGAGTTTTTTTTTTGCCCCCCTGTAGTTCACTCTTTGACATCAAATCTATTTATTTGTAGCGTGGACAAATGAGTCGTGTTTGACATTTTCGCCTTCTTTAACCGTTTCCCTGCAGGCCACTTCTAAAGGTTCCCTTCCGGTTTTTGTCAAACGAGCGTTATGCTCAAAAAAATGTTTTGACCAAATGCCTCTCAGTGCTTCTCAAAATTCTCATTTGAAAATGTTATTTTCCGGATTTGGCAACTGAGTATAGTTTGTAAAAACAAACAAACTCTGAAGCAATTCTTGCAGTAATCAATTCGACTAAAGATTGACACCTAGATGAGTTTCTCTAGGTCTTAGGAACGTTCTTCAGGTGGTAGAAGGCCGACTTTGTAACTGTCTTTACGTGTCTCTGATGGTTCAAGTCAAAGTCCATTCATCACTACACCCAGATTTTGAGCCTGATCTCTATTTTCTAGATGTAAAAACTGAAGGTACGTACTGACTCTTCATTGTTTTCAGTTTAGGTCCAAAGATAAACACTTCACTTTTGTTTCTGTTCAGCAGGAGAAAGTTACGGAACATCCACACACTGATTTGTTATAATGGCTTGTTCATTCCTGGTAAGGGTTGAGAGTCGTGTGGTGACAGTGTGATGTAGATCTGTGCATCATCTGTGTAGTCATGTAGATACCAATTAGACGGAGTCCCAGGATCGAACCCTGATGAGAAATTCCCTATTGACACAAAAAGCTCAGCAAAATCCTACACAAATACTCTGTGGTATTTTATTAGCTATAATACAATGATTCAATTTTCTCTTTAAATTAAACCATTTGCAATGACTGTCAACCTTTTATATTTATTACATTTTGGTGCTCCATTTTTAAGGAGCTCTTCAGTCACTGATACGACTGAGAAAAGGTGACTTCTTATTCCAGTACATCAATCAGTAGTTGCTCCTCTCTTGGTAATTTGTGACGACTTATCTCTGCTTTGATTCAGTGTGTGTCATTTGAAGGCATTTCTCCACCAAGGTTGTGCTCCGTGGCGAAACAACATTAGGCGGCTGAGATTTATGGCTGTAAATCCACCCTCGATCCTCTCTTCTCCACTCTCCGGACTCCGGCCCCCTGTCCGCGTCGTGACAGTTTCATTTAGGAGCAACAAATAGCGGAGATTCTAACGGCCGGTGGTTTGTTTTCTTCCGGTAAATGTCTCGCGCTCAGACGGTCTTTGTTCGTTTCGTGGTCACTGGTGTTTTTAAAAGTCAAAAGCGAAAATCAGATCGTCCCCTCCAGCTCACACAAGTCAGGAATTGCTTATGGCATTTTATCAGGCCTTCAAATGATGTCTGTAATTCTGGATTAGTCCCTGAAATGGCCTTTCACAAGTGGAGGAGACAGGGACTTTCATTGTGTGTAATGACAGATTCTATCTGTGTCCACTGCTGCACCTCGCTGTGATGGAGCTCTGACTTAAAAACTGTCATAAATATTTTATTGCCTGGGATTTAGCATGTTGATGGGGAAGTGGCGGTTTATAATCCCTCCTGTGTGTTGCACAGATTGCACTAAACGGACACAATTGACCTTTGTTTTTGAAAGCCGCTGATATTTATGGTGATTCCGAATGTAGCACGTGTTAAAAATGATCACTAGGAATAGCCACTGTCTTGAAATTTCTCGCTGTAAAGTCGAATCTACGGCTCGTAAAAGCATCCCAGACGAGTTTGAGTTCTCGAAGCGTTTTTGTGTTTGTTTCAGCAGTTTGTAATTTGGAAGAGATCATGGCCGACAGCAAGGACTTCTTCTTCTTCTTTTGCTTCTTCTTCTTCTTCTGTGATCCTTTGAAGGATTGAGTCAAAAACATCTGACGGCAAAGTCACTCTGCTGTGAAACAAACAACTTCAAATGAAAAAACATAACTAAATGAAAATTCATGTGAAGAGATTAAAGCTGCTAATATCATAAATTGGTTTTGCCCCAAAGAGGTTCCTTAGCCTCAACCTTTAAAAGCCAGCCGAAAGCAGTAAATTAACATTTGGAGACATATGCTGAAAATGAAAAGTCAAATCATTTTATTTTGATCATGTTGGAAAAAAGTCATGCCCTTTCATAGCTACCGTCTCAGGTAAGGTGTCAAACTAAATGTATATTTGAGCTTTTGTAGTGTAGGTCAGTGGTCCCCAACCACTAATTGGTACCGGGCTGCGCAAGAAATAATTAAATATGCCCGTTCTATGTATTGAGTCTGGTGGAGCTTTTATTTTGAAAATCCTAAACCGGATGTTGTTGGCTTCGTCTTGCGTGCCAACATGCAGCAGAATGGGTAAGAAACAACGGCGTCGGTCCCGATCCTTACAGCGGTCCGATTGGATGTACTAAAAAGGTTGGGGACCACTGGTGTAGACTAAGAAGAGTCCAGGTGAGATTTGCTTAAAACCAGGTAGGATTCCTTAGAAACAATCCGAGGGTTGCCAGACCGGCCATTGTTTACGCCTTCCTGTCACAGTTGAATAAATCTACAGGATTAAATCTTGACTCTAGTGGGATGTACTATATTAGTCTCAGAATAATATTATATTTTATCTTCTTATACATACTATGTTAGTGTATGTATTCATTCATTATTATTTCTGTTCCCAAACTGATTTAATACATTTATTTCATTCATTTTTTCTATCCACCTCAAGCTGTTAAGTGATAATGATATTTTTTTCAAACCTTTCAAATAAACTTTCCTTTTTTGATATGTACAGATGGCCTGCTGCGTGTTATCTAGGGAACATTTTCTTCTACATGAAATTTTTCTAAGGTTTGAGTAGAATAGGGTTTGGCATCCTTTTTGTGTGTGTGTGTGGGTGTGTGTGTGTGCGTGTAAAATCTAAGAAAATTCTCCCAGCCAGAAGCTGGCAGGACGACTCTTCCTTCTGGCTTATAGGTTCTTCTTTAATATGTCTCTTTCTATTTCTGATCCTACCCCTCTTTTCTATTTCTCCCCTCCTTCCCTTTTTATTTCCACCTTGCTTTAGATTTGTTCAGACTTTAGCACCTTTCAACGATTGAAGGGAGAGAACTTCAATAACCTTTGAAGTGTGATGTCTAAAAAAAAAAAAAAAAAACTCCGCACGGCGATTTCGGAAGTGCACTTTAGCGAGGCACTGCTCCTCTCTAGCGTAAAGGAAGGACTAAATCAGTGGGTTGTTTCCCGTTGAAAGCATAGGAAAGTATGTCTGAGTTTACTGTCATTTTTCCAATGTTTCGCGGTAATTACTGCAAAACATTACGCGCAAAACAATCCGAGCAGTTCCTCGATTTCTGCTCGAGTGTCAAATTGCACACTCAGAGGTGCTGGAGCGCACCACAGGTTTTTTTTGGGGGTGCGGGGGGGCAGCGCAGACGTCGTCTTTCACACACCATTTAGAACCAACACCTGTGACCGCTTGACGGATAATCTTAAAACAAACACCTGAACGCCGTAATGCGGATCCCGACGTGAACATTTTTCGTGCGAAACAACATAATCTGCAACACAAACATTGCTTTGGAGCTTGAATGATCGCTATATGATGTGATGATCCTCACACCCCAGACTTTTCCTCGCGGCCTTCCCGGATCCGCTGCTCTTTTTCTCTTTTCTTTTTTTTTTTTCGTGGCATATACCCGTGAGCCTGTTTTTTCAGCCTGTGAAAGAAATGTGCCAACATTAGACAACACTCGTCACTTTCTCTGGGACTTAATCCCTGCCACGCTGAAAGCTGATTATATAATTACCCATTCTCTCCCAAAGATGGGGATGAGAGAGAGAGACAGAGAAAGAGGGAGAGAGAGGCCTGTGTGTGGATGAGAGCTATGGAGTATTAATGAGCGCGGCGGAGGGGGTGACTTGGTTTTAACGGAAAACTTAAATATATGGAATCAGGCAAACAGGCAGCTGGCAGCAAGGGACCAAAGTTAATCATGTTTTATGCCACTGGATATCTGAGATTGCAGGGAGAATGAGAGAAGGCAAAGAAAACAAAACTAGAGCTGCTGAACATAATTTAATCATGTACTATAATAAGCATCTGAAAGGAGTCACTTTTAAAACCGAGGATGGAACAACGATCCGTCGGTGACGAATTTCCTTCAGTGATCAAGTGGGAAAGCAGTGACTGAAATGGACTTTAAAATGAGCACTGAAAATTTAGAGGGTAATTTCCTCATAAATTATTAATGTACTAGAAACAGGCTAACTATGATTTATGGTTTTAGAAATGCTTCCTACCATTGTGGCCTAAAGACTTGCAAATATTCATCAAACGAGTATCAACTAATATTTACTTACCGCATCTAGTGGTCTCACTTTTAATTGACTCCATTATTATTCAATGGTAGTTGTCAAAACTCTGTTTACCTAAACTGGTCATACATTACATATGTAAGAGGCAGCCACCAAATCCTGCTGCTGTGGAGGAAAGCAAACATCCCTTAACACACAAAACCAAAGATCCCTTTCAGAAAGCCAGAATCACGAGATTGTTCCCACTTACTTTCTCTGTTGGTTGGCAGCCATTGGTATAATGGTGGCGACGGCGGTAGGAGTTCATCCCACGATCGACGGGTTGCTGGTTCAATTCTTGCTCCTCTGTCGTTGTGTTCTTGGGCAAGACACCTCACCCGCCTTGCGGTGCCGGTGCATGGCAGCCTCAACTCTGTCAGACTACCTCAGGGAGGCTGTGGCTACTGTCCAATAGCTTACCACCATCTGTGTGTGAATTAATGATTGTAGCGTGAAGCACTTTGGGGTCATGTGGACTCGATAAAGTGCCATGTACAGGACAACTTTGTCTCTTTTGCTAAATGAAAACTACTCATCCTGGAAACTGGGGGTGTCACAGGCAGAGCTCTACAGATTGAAGATTCTGTCTACATTCTTTTGCCCCAGGCATTTGTTTTCAACCTATGGTAACTCCACTATGAAATGGTATACAAGATGGTAACCACCACTGGCCTCAAATGAAAAAGTGAGCCCCCAAAAGACCCTCAGGTGAAGGAGGAAGAAAATTCTCCTTCGCTGGAAAACAATGAGCATGTTCTCAACACCGTCTTCCTGCCAGCAGACTCAAGCCGTCGTCAGACAAATTTGGAGGTGGAAATGATTGACGTCAATCAAAACATTGGACTGCAATAGGCCTTCAAAATACATGTAAGGCATTGCAAAGTAGCTAGTTTACCTGCAAGGTCTTATAAGCCTGTTGGTTCTAAGCAGTGAGACAAATTGTGTAATTTGTAAGTATGGCAGTGCTGTTTGTCTTGCTTCTTCCATTTAATGACAGTGTGGTGTTTATTACTGTCCGTCTTTCCAGTTAAGGTTTATTTTACTTTCCATTTTAGTTTAAAATTGAAAACAGTGTTCTCAATTTAGATGTTGAACTAATGAAAGAAACGGGGATATTCATAAATGACTAATCGGCAGGTCGCATAAAAGGATCGGAATAATCCCACAATTTAGAAAAAAAGCCTAGCCACAGTATGGGTCTATTTTAACTTTAATTGCATTAACAGCAATATAACAAGGATCTTTTAGTCAAGCAAAGAAATGTCAGAATGGCTCAAATTAGAAAAGACAGATAAAATGAAGGATTGATGTGCACCGAATCAAAGCAACTGGAAGTGGCCAAGGAAACAAACACGGTCCTTTGATGTACGACTGCCTTCCTTTCTGCCAGCGTTATTGAGATTAAGTAAAATGAGATTGCTTTCATGCCTTTGCAAATATCTCCATGTTGGGAATTAATTTTCTATTGGCACGAGATATGATAAATAATAAATTGGCAGAGAAGTTTCCCATCTGCGAAGATTGCTATGAAGGATGAATCTCTGAAGGGGAGAATCTTAGACCAGAAAGTCTTTGGAACTCCAGCAGACCGTCGTTTTCAGAAAATTAAGTCATAAATGGTGGGGAAAATCTGTCATCACTTGTCAGTTAGTGGAATAAAAAGGCATTTAATGAATCATTTTGAAGATGGTATATTGTGGTTGGCATATCAAATGCGAGTTAAATGTAAAAATGAAAAAAAAAAAATCATTCAACATTTCTTTGATACCAAAGATGGATTATACGGGTCCTTGTAGATCTGCTGAAAATTTCTGGGTGTCAAAATGGATTGTGGATGGTAATGGGCTTGAGAAACTAGGGTTGCTAGATTATTTTTTCCCACTACAATTCCAATTGTATATGGTAACCTGAATGCCTCTCAGCACAATAATGTTTTTATAATGGCTTGTGATTACGATTAACTTGTAGTAGTTAAAAAGCTCTTTTCTCATGTGTACTATACTCTACCTTGTTTTCACAAAGGCATAAGTTCCCATGATATGTGTGGCATCCATCAGTGCTCCTGACATGACTTTGTGTCTGCACGGGTTTAATCATAGCAACCACCACCCCACACACACAGTTGTGTTTTCATCACTTGTGAGGACTTCACATTAACTTCCATTAATTTCTACAGCCTAACTCTTACAATGATCCTAACCCTACCCCAACCATCATATACCTAACCCTTACCTTAACTTTTACCCTAACCCTAACCATCACAGGCCTAACCCTCAACTTAACCCAGTGGTTCCCATAGTGTGAGGCATGCCCCCTAGATGGTGTGGGGGGTGCAGTGTCATTGCAGGCAGGGGGGCGTGGGAAGCAGTATGGATGAATGAAAAAAAAAAAAAACCTCTTACACAAAAGTGTTTCACCGTAAAGATGGTTTCTGGTGTGTTTTGTTGCAACCTGAAGTGTGAAATACACTTCAGTGGAGTTTGAAAACAAAATATGTGTAGTTTTAAGTTGATTGTTTTGTCTCAAGGGGACCAAGAAAATATTCGCACAAAGAGCAATGGTCCCCATAACCCCACATTGTAGACAGAAATTGGTTCCCATAAGCAGTGGCCCCCAACCTTTTTAGTACAGCCGACCGGTCAAACCTTCGGGATGCGCGTTGTGAGGATCGAGACCGACGCTGTTGTTTCTTACTCATTCTGCTGCATGTTGGCGGCAAGATGTAACCGACAGCATCCGGTTTAGGATTTTCAAAATAAAAGCTCCCCCAGACTCAATACATAGAACGGACATATTTAATTATTTCTTGGCGGCCCGGTGGTTGGGGACCACTGGTCTATAAGGATATAAAAACCTGGTACACACACTCTCTCTGAGCAGTGACGACTCATCCTGTTTGAGTGGGACCTTCTCTTCAACCAAATTGTGGCTTTCTACTACCATGTAACCCCCACTTCCACCCCTCTCCTGGAAAAACACAGATCTTTTGATCTCGGTTTTCTGCTTGCCTGATATTTTTATCCACCAACCAGCTCTAGTGTTAATTAAAGCAAATATTCATTCATTAAAGCAAAACCTCTGTGACTTGGCAGGGTGCACACTCTCTGACACAGCAGTAATGTTTAAAACACGTGTCAAACTCGAGGCCCGGGGGCCAAATCTGGCCCGCTGTAGCTGTTTTTTTGGCCCTCTAGACTCCAAATTACCTCAATAAGTCTCAAGTTTTTCACAAATTTACATAAAATTAACAAATCTTTGAAAAACGATCACAAAATCCTAGATGGACTGAGCAGTGAGAAGACATGTTCAATATTATTTAATCTTAAGGAACACTTAGTGAATGCTGAAACAAACAGCTATTTACTGATATTTCAACAGTTTTATGGATTTTATCAATACTTTCTGGCACAACAAGAACATTCAGATTTTTGACTTGGCCCAAAATGAAAATGAGTTTGACGCCCCTGAGTTAAACCATCACAGGAATGTTTCCTCAACATGGCTGCTCCCTCTGAAGTCACGTTCGGCTCGGCACTGGAAGGACGAGTGTCAGAGCTGAAGTGTGTGTTTATCTCTGTGTGCGATGTTTAAAAAAATTTATTTGACCACACCTGCAAAAATTAAATCACCAGTTCTTTAGTGAGTTACTCTCGAAAGTGTGATCGGCTGGCAGAGTGATCAAGTTTCAATAAAGGTGTTTTCACGCAAAGAAATGACAGAGGGAAGTTCAATAAAAAAAAACCCAACTCTTTCTACAACAAAGACATGTTCTCCAAAAACGTGTTTCCATTAAGTTAGTTTATTTTTGTACTTTAAATTTGTGCAAGTTGCATTAGCTTAAAGGCAGCTTATGTCTTTGCGGTTCAGCTAAAAACAACATTGCATTTTTGACTGTAAGCTTTCGGAACCACGAACTACCCACCTTGATAGATATTTAAATCCACATGTTTTGGATCCCAGGATCCCCCAAAAATTCTAGATTGGAGCATGTCTAGCTACAAGCCCATCAGATGATGACACATCATCAAATCGGTCGTTTTTAATCAACTCTCGGGGTTCGCGCTGACCTGGGATGGGCGTAAATCCACTTTTGCTGCTTCAGTGGGGCTTTAATTGTTTGGCAGAGCCTCCACAATGGCTCTTCATTCAAACCCAATATACAACGATGTCAAGAGGCAGGTCATTAAAAACCTCACAGTGGTTTATTTAATATTTTAATAGCTCAATAATAGCAACTGAAGGCTAAAGATAAGGATTAGAATTACTGTACAATGAAGAAGCGTGACGTGTGTCTACTGTGCAAAAGCGATTTATCAGTCCTCCTCTGACAGCGTCTAATTGAATGAAAATGACCCAGGCCTTGAAAGATTGTTTATAGAGCAACTAATCTGTGCAACCCTCCACCCTCCTGTCTTGCCCATAAGGCCAAAGGAGAAGAAAAAAAGGGGGAGGGAAACTCAATCAATGTCCCATTACCACTGTGAGTCTTTAAACCACACATACAGTATGCAGTACACTCTAAACGGAGCATGTTTAACTTGTACTGAATGGGGATCTCATCAATCAACCCGAATACCATGAGAGGAGGTGGTGTGGGGGAGAAGAGGATTTCACCAACAGTGAAACAACAAAGGTTATTGCCTCACACCATACGTGGCACTGAAAGAAATTCTCTATCCAGCTTTATTCTGGGTGTAAAGGTCTGTCTTATCTGCAAATGAAATATTAACCCCCAGACCATTGGTTAAGTGTTTCATAAATGTTGCATGGTGTAGAGAAGAAGTAATTGGTTCCCTCATCCATTATGGTTGTCGCCCTGGCCCAAAGAAAAGGAAATGGCTTCTGTGGAAGACAGGAGCAGGAGTCCTGGTGGAATTCCACGGATCTCCACTGGATTCGTCTGTGGAAAGGCACTTTAGGAGACGCTGCTGCTTCTTAATTATGGATTCATTTTTGTAAGCGCCGCGTATCGGTAGCAAGGAAAAATGTAAGGATATCCTGATAATAATTGCTATTCGGCCCTTTGTGTTGAAAGGTGTTAGGGTTCTCTTATTATATTGGTTACTAGTTCAGCAAACAGATTATACTGAAACCAAAAACTCCAGACTTGGTGAATGTTTGATTACCTTCATCAGTGGCTCAGTTTCTCTGACTGGTTAATTCAATAAAGGGTCAATTTGGTACATTGTAGAGACACCGTTTGTTTCAACTACAGCTGCAGGTCTTTTAAGAGATGAGACGGTTTCTCATTGTTCTTTGCGAATATGCTGAGTCAAATTGTTGAAAAAAAAAACAACCTTTCAATTCTTGGCACATTTTCAATTTCAGTTTTGGTCTGACTAAAATATTTGAACACACACTGTATTAGGAATATTCAGTTACATATTAAGATGGGCCAGATTTTCTAACTAAGACGTTTCACTGGGTCAGACACTAGCTTTGTATCTTTTTACCATATAATTGGGAACTTTGACATTTTGAAAATAAATCAACTTATTCCAAACAAGCCAATTTTGACAAATCTTGTTCTTGCTAAACGTTTTGGCGCAACGATGAAGGTTTTTCTTTTGTTTTTTTGCCTATTTCAAAATTTGTTTATTTCACAAAACTGCAGTAGAAACACTTTTTTTACATCACACAAATCACCTGATCAACATCCGGATGTTGCCGCTGGCGCAAGCCACAAACAAGACAACAGAAAGTAGTTGGAGGATGAAGGCGCTGTATATTTTTCAATAATTTATTGCATGAACATACTTGTCAGGATCTGGATTTGCTTGAGTTTGGCTTTGGTTTTTAGTTTGCCCTGTTTTCCTCTTCTGTTCTTAATGATTCTAGTTATGTTTTTTCTTGTTTCTAGTTATTTTCTGTTCTAGTTTATCATGTTTCTTTAGTCTTAGTTATTCTTTAGTGTTAGGATTTTCCCCTGCGTTCTCTTCCTCACTCTCCTGTGCCACTTTTCTCTCTCCCTCCCATCAGTATGCTTCCACCCCTTTCACACTCACACCTGCAATCAATTAGCTCATCAGCCCAGGTCTATTCTTCCAACACTCAACCACCCAGTATTTAAGCTCCTCATTGTCAGTCACTACTTGCTGGTTTGTCATGTCACCTCTCATTGTTACTCTCCTCACTTCTCCCTGGTTCTTCTATGATCTCGTCTCCTGTTTGGATTTGTTTTTTCATTAAATATCCACAACTAAATTTTGTCTCTGCCCTACTGCATTTGGGTCCAGATTTAGACGAAGCGATTCTTAATTGCATTTCTTGGTGAATGGAAACAATGCAATTGTGGTTATTATTATTTATTTTTTATTTTTACTTTGGCCGAAGTTTTGCACACATTTGTAATAAAAATACAGGAGTCAATGGGACTGTACCATGTCCATTTTTTAAAAGCCTGCACTGGCAGTTCCCTTTGTTGTTTGTGCTTGGAGCAGTGAGTTATGGGAGTATATGCATATTTTTTTTTTATGTTTGGGGGTCCAACAGAATCTTTTTCAAATGTTAAGGGGACATATTAAAGCATGAGTTTGTAATATGACAGATACGCAGTAAATTTCTTGACTACCTTTGTGACGGAATTTGAAACAATCACATTTCACAGACCTTTATTCCTAACTTCTTTTAATAATAATGATTAAAAAATAGTATTAAAAATTTTGTAAATTAAACGTAAAGAGAGACACTGCTTGAATTTACATAGTCAAGAGTTAACTATCACAGAGTGTCGTTCATTTCCTCCTTCATCTATTCAATCAAAGTGACATCTGCATTGCTGCACCGGGTTGACGCGTTTGAGCCCTGCAGCTTTGTATCCGACAGACAATTGTCTGAAGTTTTGGATCAGGCGGGGATTATGGATCTGGGCTCAAATTTCTGTCAGAAGAAAGGCTCATCGGTGTCAAGCCATCCGCTGTTGAGAGCGGCCTTAAGAGCTCATCCTTCTGTGGAGAATTTTTGGATCCGCATCCAGCTCTGTCTTTTATCTCGCCGCTTGCAGATGCCTCCGTCAGCGTGGGGATGGCTATCTGGGACTCTGTTCCAATGCAATTTGTCTTCTCACTTCCAGAGTTTTCTCTGTGTTTATGTGGCAATTGTGGTTTAAATACCAGCATATGTTTAGGCATCTGGATGGCATTCAGGCACGGAGAGGAATATGCGTTGAGGTAAAATCACATTGCCTTTCTAAAAAGTAGCTTAAGATTGGACTTTTTCAATGTTTCTTGCTATATCCACCACACATTTTAAATAATTTTATTTGGTAAAATGACACGTGGTATTAAATTTACGTACAAATAAACATTTACAAAGAAGTGAAACTCCCACCTTCAGGAAGTCATCACAACATGGCTTCTCTATTAACCTTTTAAGGACGTTTTTACCAGAAGAAGTAGCTCGTATGATGAGGGATTTACAGAAGACGGATGCTCTGTGGGGTGGAGCTGTGCATTGAAGGCGGAGCTAGGTCCACCCAGGCGTTTTCCACAGCTGAATGGTTGCCTTGACTTTTTCATGCACAAAAATTATACAGGTATGTTTTTGATGAGGGAATAACATGACATGATATAAAGCTTGAAACCGTGAATTGTATATAATATAGCCCCTTTAAATTTGTCGTTTTTAAAGTGACAAAATGTAAAATGGCTCAAAGGGAATCTTTTGCACAGCACTGTATGTCTTATTAGAAAGTCCAACGACGTTTGTTTTGCCATAAACCTTTCTGGGCCTTCATGAAATCCTTCTATGACTCAAACCAGTAAAGTTATTGAGGGGTTTTATTCTTCTGTGTTTGAAAACAGAATTAGATTTTATCTGTCAGACAGTTTGTAATAATGGGACAGCGTGGTATCAGTCAATGTTGCTATGAAAAATGGTGTCTGTGTGGATGACCCAGAGGGCGCCCTCCTAATAAACAGCTTAATGCCCTCGCGCTCTCCGACTGCAGATCCGATCCGTCCCCGACACACACATTCCTGTCAAGTTAGATCTCAACATCTTTTCATGTGTTTCTCTGCGTCACTTGCACCCTTCGGAATCAGCGGATGCGATCACGGCGCGGATTCGCTCGTTCAGACGGGGATTCTTCACGTGTTTAAAGGTCCCATCAAGAGACTTGATTGTGCCTCACTCCGCCGGGCTACAAGTCGGGATCTGATAAGTTCACTGGGTTGTTTTGGGCTCTCGGAAGACGAGCTCTCGTGACTTTAATCCCTTTCTTCACAGTTTGCGTCCTATAGGGCAGGAGTGGGTAAGCTGCGGTGAAAGCGGCTTACCGCTCCAATGTGTTCCATACGGCTCCGGGGCAAACGCTTGCTTTCACACACGATTAAATGCATCTGACAGACATTCATAATTTACGAGAGATTTCAGGGATTGAGCCCTCAAGTGCCAAGAGGTTGCCTTCTCAGGTACAAGCGATAATGTTGGTGGCTACTTTTGTCTGCTTATCTAACCCTTCCCCTGCGCCATTGTGATTATGTCACTTAGAATAATGTAGATCTGCTTGTATGTGGTCTATATTAATATGAAACTGAATATTCATGATTCCCAAAATGGAGTTGAGCTGAAGAGGATTAAACATGTTTGATAGTTGAACAGTTTTGAATGTCTTTGCATTTTTTTTTCTTTAAATTTTACTTAAGAGCTGTATACATTTTGGTTTTACTTTTATAAACTGTGGAGTACTTATTACTTTACACCAAATTTTAAAACAGAAAACTGTTTAGTTTAGTACTCGTTACTTTAGATCAACCTTTAGCTACTTTTATAAACTGTGGAATATTTATTACTTCAAACCAACACTTAGCTTTATACTTTTAATATCAGAGCAAGGTCTAAAGAAACGCCTGGTACTTTACAAGTCTAGAACAAACTTACTTTATTCTGGTTTTATCAGAACAAGAATCCAGAGAAACCCCTACCAGCTTATAAATTATGGACTTCTTATTCCTATTAAACTCAGGGAACCAATATGTAGTTTTATACTTTTACGTTTTTGTCTTTCTTTTGGTTTTGACTATTTTAAAGCTGTAATACTTGGTTGAAAGTTAAAATAGTGGCTAGGTTTTGAAACGGGTTGCAAATCCAACATTTCGCAGACAACTTGCTACAACATTTACTTGTAATCTAGAGATGAAACGTTTTCTAGATAATCATCCATAACAGATGTTGTGCAACACATTTTGTACAACTGGCAGCAACCACAGGTGTGTTTTATGCACTCCCCAAAGTTCATAGACCCAATGTAGAACCGGTTCCTGATTGGCCCAAAGTGACAGGTGATCAGTCTTCTACCGAACCCTTTTCAAGTTATATTGATTTTCATATTAAATCACTTGTACGGTATATCAGCTTCCATGTTACATAATAGATGTAACCTGGTTTCTGAATCACATTTCATCGATTGTTGGTGTTTCAGAAACCAATCTGCTCTGTTCCACCGACGTTGTCAGCCTCTTTACTGATGTTTCCCAGAAAGAGGGTTTGGAAGACTGGCTGTGTTTTCTCAAAAGGAGAGAAACTCTCAAAATCCCTGCACATTTGTTTGTTTGTTGTTGTTGCATCTGACAAATTCTGTGTTGAATAAAAATTACGTTACATTTTTAGAAATTCTGTCTACCTAAAAGTTCCAGGGAGTCAGCATGGGTAAAAGATTTGCACCTACGTCAGCCTTCCTATTCATGGGTAAAAATTTGTTTCGAGCCAACTTTGAAATATTCTTTATTTTCTTTATTGTATATAAAAAAAAACTTGAATGCGTTTCCTTGTTTTTCTTCAAATACAGCGCAGATTCAGCTGTTATTTGTCTTTTGTTTTCCTTTCGGGTCAATAAAACTGTTACTTTCAAACCTAATGTGCTCGGTCCCATCAAAGAATCCACTCCTCTCCATCTGTACGTCAGGATTTATGTCTTGACAACATTTTCCTTTTGTCCATTATTAAACTCAGCTTGCACCACAATGTGCGCCGTTCGCCGTCCCACGTCACGTTTCATCCTCACAATTCCTGCACATTTCTATCAGCCCCATTAAGGCTCCACCATCACACCAACCCCTCGTAAAGAACGCCTGATTGGAATAGACGCCGACCTCATACTTGTCTTGATGAGCAAGTGGCGCATGCTGAACTGATTAATAACCTGTCACACAGAGCTGTTGGAGATAATGATTGATTCATTTCCCCCCAGACTGGCATTTATCCCGCCAATTCCCCTAACGCTGTTACTATGGAGAGAAGCCACCCCGATGTCGGCGAGGAGACGGGCCATGACTGTGTGATCTCAAAACAAATCCCCCGCTTGTCACGAGACACAAGTTTCCAATTTCACAGATATTACCACATATATAAGAAGTCGAGCTGATATGTTGTTTTATCACTCATCTGACGATGACGCCTCAGGCTTCATTCACTGTTATTCACATTGTTCGCTGTCTGAACGAATAAATAAACTTCGGTGTTTCGCATTAAATTCCGCTTCGATGCCGTCTCAGATTTTTATAAGTCGGCCTTCTAGTGAGCAAGTATTTTTAGTAAGTACTTTTATCATGGGGTTGAATATATGAAAATCAAATTGGGCAAAAAAACAACAACAAAGGTTGGTAAAATATAGAGAAAACTCACTTTGTCTACGGTAAAACAGCATGTAGTTTCCTTTGTCTCAAAATCTCGATTGAAACTGTGGATACAGAAGGTTTAAAAACTAAAGGCATTTAAGAGATATACAATTAAATAATGCATTTTGCCTTATGGGATTACTGGGAGGTAGAGAGTGTTTTCTCATTTTAAGCATGTAGATAGTGGAGGAGAACATAAACTCTCAGATCTCAACATCATTCTAGCAAACGGAGGGGTTGTTAAAAGAAGCCATGAAATTCCAGAAATAAATTTGCTTAATGAATACATGCCAATATACAAAAATGTCATGTTTTTCAATACGTTTTTGCACTAGGATGAGGTGGGGGAGGGCGATTTCCAGCCACATTGAAGTAGAAAAACTCCAAAGGAAACACTTCTTTTGCATCAAACGAGCCACGTGATCAACAACCGGATGTTACTACCGCCGAAAACCACAAAGACAACAACAGGAAGTTGTGGGAGGATGATGATTTGTTTCTGTTTTCAGGTCAGACAATTTGCAGCTGGCTCCACCAGAGCCAGAGTGTTTGCTAATTGCTACTGGCTAGTCTTAAGGAGTTGAGTGAGGGAGCCGGGGGCTGTTCTGTGAGGAGAAATCTTGGAAACTGTAACTCTAAGGAAGAACTGCGTCTCGAAGGCGGAGCCGGGTCCACCGAAGTGTTTTGCACAGCTGAACGGTCGCCATGGTGATTAAAGGATTTCTCAAAACACACAAGAAAGAATCAAGGCGACACTCCAGGTACATTTTTGATGAGGGAATAACATATTTACAAAATACTTCCCCTATAAAGACATTAAAAGTCAGACTCATTCACTCATTTCATCAACCTTAAACACATTCAGGCATCAATAGACGGCACAGTTTCACTTCAATGGTCAGCAATGCCTAATTCTCTATGTCCTTTGAATGACTGCTCAGTGAGTTGCTGCGTCCTCACTCTGTCTGCTCTGTAAGCTGGCTGCTTCCTCACCAGCTGGTCATGCAGTTTCTCCGCCATCAGAACCGTTCTATTATCTTCCATCCCTCAAAGATTTTCCTACCCCCATCAGAACCCATAAAAAAACACCTTACATTGTGTCACATGGAGCTAAAAGAAAAACATTTAGGAGTGGAGGACATGCGTTTGTAAACGTTTCCTACAGAGGTGGCTGCAGGGGAGATGAGTTATACATACAGGAATAACGGACAAAATTTGGAGGAAAAGACTTTTAAGCTGTTCCTCATTTATTTGTTTAATATCGCAATAGAAAAAGTCTTTTGTTGCGTTTTCTCTGATTTCTATTGAAATTCTGAATAGAAATCCAGACATCATGTAAAAGTTTTTAAGTGACCCAAGTCAATAGCACATTTCTATTAAACTCTTTAAAACAGTGTTGTTGGTTTTTTTTTGAGCATCAAAAACACACCCAGAGCCTTGATTCATTCATACAGGTTTGAGAAATCCTATAATCTCCATGGCAACCATTCAGCTGTTGCTAATTGTTGCTAGAGGAGGAGCCATGTTGTGATGACTTCCTGAAGTCAGAGTTTCAGAAAGAGCAGGAGCTTCTTAAAGAGACGGTGTCCCAATTTCAAGGCTCCAAATTACAAGGTCAAATTTCCTTTAAGCCATATTTGATATGTCTGGCATTTACATAACTGAAGTGAACAGTGTCATTTTATAGCACAATCTAGTAACTATGTGCTTGGAAAACACTCTTTAGATTACAGTATTATATATCTGACATTGTAAATTAGCCCTTACTGTACACTCGCTTATTCTAATTTTTCTGTTTTTAGTTTTAGTCTTTAACTTAGTTTGAATTTTCACACTTTGGGATAACAACCCAAAGTGTGGGTTATATTAATACAGTATTAATATTCTACTCTAGTTCCTCTTGCTGATTTTCATTCCTTGCCCTTCATACCGTCAGCATTGTGAGAACAGCTGGAATGGGGGTAATCTAGGAGTCATTGGATAAAACATGGTGGTTTAATCGATGTTTATATATGAAGCCTGTGATGGGTTGAGGAATCTGAAATAGCCGGAGAGCATCGATTGCACACTGAAGACCATTGTAATGCAAGACGGAGCCAGGGGGCATAAAAGAACGTCATCTAAAATGGACGTTCGAGCACTGAGTAGAAAGACTGATATTATTAATGTATAATGTAAAGACTAATGGACCACCAGCGGAGCCCCATGGCAATCCATTACTGATCATAAGAAGACCTGACTGAGCAGCGGCAGCGGCGACAACGGATACAACATCCTGAGAAGTCATGTGTGAGGAAGCAGCTCCGGTTAAGACTGGACACTCACCTACTGACATTTCTCTGCAGCTCATCCACGCCTTTCAGTACATGCTATAACATCCACAGGTGGAAAGTAAAAACACTGCTACATTACATTACTTTAATGCATTTAATTTAATGTAATCAAGGACTAAAATATGGCTTTCCCTTTTTAATATATAAGACTTTATTATTTTTTGTTTCTTCATCTACTGTGTGAACAAAACACACTCTGTTCAACAAATGCCTAAAGAACTCCACTGGACCCGCTGCACATTTTGTTTTTATTTCCGTTTGCTCACTTGATTTTAATATCTGAATTGATATGTCTATATCACAGTAAAAGAAAAAATTCTGTACGTTACTGTAATATTAGACTGTTTCGTTCTGTAAAGGAGAAAGGGTTTATAATCTATTTTCCAACCACAAAGTATCATTTTATAGCACAATGTCATGTTTGTAACAGATGTCATGTTTTTATGACATCTGTTACTTTCAGATGTCATAAAAATGCTGAATGCAGAAGATGACTTAAAATAAATCGGACTTTGCAGTTTGATGCTTTTGAAATTGACCCGTCTCTTTAAGAAGCTCCTGTTCTTTCTGACACCTCCAGCACTTCGTCACCACAATGCTACATGTATATTGTCCTGTGTCTCTGTAAGCTGACACAAAGGACTTTTAACTTTAAGATTGAAGAGTATGGCTTTACTGTGAGGGTCATCCGGTAGAGGGTGTATTATCAACTGTGCCATCCAGGGCACTTAAGACTTTTTAGTTCCAGAGTTTAATAAAGCAAACATGGCATTAAAGAATCAAGTCAATCTCTTTCTGGACTGAATGTTTTATCGTGGACAAATGTCGCACTGTAAAACTGTTAATTTTGTTGGTTGAGTTAACAGAAATTTCTGAGGACTCAGTCTGTTTTATCCTTGGGCTTCAGTGATATTGATCCATTTTTCAATGTTATTGCAATAACATTTTAGCAACTTTTTATTTCTTGCTAACCATCTTCTCTGCTCTGCCATATAAAAAAAATGACCTTCAAACACTTCCTTTTACACAAATGATACACGGCCACATTTGTGAACTGTTCCAAACGTTTTGCAGGTTCCTACCTCTCATATTTAGAACAACCTGGGAAAGACACATTACTGCTAGAAGGCTACAAGGCCTTGTACCCAGTGAGTCTTGTACCCAGTTCAAGACTCACCGTGAACTGGTGAGTATCCACATCCACGGACTGGGCACTGCATCCTCAGATGCTGACCCTACCACAGGCGTATCCCAGCAGGATCTTCCGTTCCCGGGCATGCCTGACTCCATGGACGCTGTCCAGATGGCTCCTGAGTCTCCAGGACTTGCTTCGACAGACGGGGCAGCGGTTCTTAAACTTGATTGGCGTCATCTCTCGGCTCAAAGCAGAAAGCAACTGGATGAATGGATACCGTCCACTTCACCTGGTTTTGGTATGGAGAGAGTTATAGGTTAAGGGCTTAGAGTTTACATGGAGGTCTACTGGGATTATGGTGGGAATCTGAGCCCGACTCACGTGGATGACATAGACCGGAGCTTTGGGACCAGATTCCCGGCCGGCCTCATTTACCTCAGCTGTTCTCAGGTTGATGACGACGCCATACAAGCGAGATAAAGTGCCAGGTAGTTGAAGAACTTGTTCCGGATGGCCACCGTGGGACTGACCTCCAGCTCATCGAGCAGCGTGGGGATCTGGTTCCTGGCCAGCTTCCAGCGCTTGCGGAAATAACTGGGTATTACAGACCGCTTGACCTTGGAGCTCTTGACCCGGATCTGGTGGAGCATGACACGGGTGGTGATTTGGTCCATGGCCAACTTCACGGCCCTGGTCACTGACACGATTTGCCTCTTGGTAAGTCAGGACTCTCTAGGTGGGGGGGTGTCAGTGAAGTAGGCAATGTTCCAGATACACTTTCATTTATGGCTTTGCCCCGCTTCCCCAGCTCCTCTGGGCAGCCCAGGATCCGTCTGGTGTCGTCCATGAACTGCCAGTAGTGAAGGCCCCCCGCTTGTTCTTCCCAAGAAATGACGGTACATCTTCGACTAAGTATTCTCCCGGCCTTTGTGTGGGAACTGCACAGACCAACTGAGTGTGATACTTTTCTAAGTACTAGCATACAACTTAAGAAAAAGTAATCAGTCTACCCACCATCACTTCGTGCTCCGGAGTGCCTGTGGTAGTCGTCGTGGTCCTCCTCCTCCTCATGGTTGAACCGACAACTGTCATCTGTGGCTCTTGGTTTTAAATAGCAAAACTATATTTTAACAGCTTTGGTTCAACCGAAGGGATAATTTGTGTGTCCGTAAGTATTTAGAGTAGTCGTGAAAAAAAAAACCCAAACAAACAGCCTGTAGAAATAAGGCATCTCTGTGTTGTTGTTGCTGTTTGTAGAAATTTTTTATGGATATTTGTAAAACTTTATTCTTGACACAGTAAATGTGAACCAGTTGATCTCAAAGGTTTGGGTGCATTCAGGCTTGAGGTACATTGACCTGGGTAGAGTGTCTTCCCAGGTCTTTGGCCGTCTCCTCTCTTTAATCTGCTCATGCAGGTCTTCTGCCTGTACTGTACGTTGGGTTGCATGATGTACGCTCTGTGCCCCTTGAAAGTTGTGCTTTTAGATCCTTGTTACTTACAATTTGTACTGGACAGTTGCCAGATGTGAAATATCCTCCATACCGAAATTGTGGTTGTGCTTTTTTTCTTTGAAACCAACACCCTCAGTCTGCGTCTTTTAAAACCAAAGGAGCAGGAGAGATAGATGGAGCTGATAATGTTAGTCCAGTGTGGTCCTTTGAATCCTTTTATTTGTTTTCTTGAAGGTTTTTTTTTTCATTCTTTTGGATCAACTCATTAAAAAAAATTTAAAAAACTTGAACAACTTGGGACGTTCATCTCAAACATTGCTTCTGATGAGTTGCCAAATCTCTCTTACAAGAAGATAATTATACACATACAAAAATAATTTGCTCGCAGTTACTGAAAAACTTATATTTTAAGCATTTAATGTTGTGAGAAATTGTGGAGAATGTATTATTATAATTATTATTATTATTATTATTCCAAGAAGAAGTAGCCATGCTTTTTCATAACTTGTATTAAAAAAAAAAATTCTGAGCCGTGATTCACTGGAAGTTTATTGGGTAGCATAATTTATTCTCCTGGCTTTTTTTGTGCATTTTAACAGTTATTAGGTTCTCAACCAAACGTAAGAGAAAACCCGCTGGTATCATCAATGACTGAAGATCAGTCCGCGTCTCTTTTTGATTGAATTTGCTCTCTGAAGACACGGTGCTGAAAAGACGTCAATATGAATCTTCCTTTCCTCCATAAAATCACCGGTGATCCACTGCCACATGTGAAGCATCAGGAAAGCAGCAGGTCAGATAGTTGCTTAGATATGAAAACATCTTTCTGCTCATGAAGTGCCACGCATGAGCAGAAATATGCTGCCAAATATTCAGAGTGAGGATAAGTACCTCGGCCCTCAGCTTAACATACTTAAAGAAAAAAACAGAAATGTTCAATTTGTAAGCCTTTAGGGATTTCTGTTTCTCTGCCCTTCAAAACAAACAGCTGTAAAATATAGAATATTAGCTCCACAGATTACTAAAAATATTATGAAGTCAGGAAAAGCCTCACCCAACGTTCAGGGCTCGATGATGTTGCACATATTGAGCACCGAGAGTGTTTCATGTCTTTTTCATTTTTTTGTAACCTGGCTGAAATTCAGTGGTACTCCCCTGAAGTTAGAACTTGCCTCTATCTGTATTTTCTTGGACAAGTCTTCATAAGCAGAAACCTGAGTCCCTGGAGCACGACTAGCAGCAGAATGCTTGGCACAGCACAGATATGACTTTGACTGCAAAGAGAACACGAAAAAGAGTTACAGTCGAGTAAAAACGAGGCTCGGATTTGACGTGTAAATATGGTTTTTTGTATCAAATGCTCCTATATGGATTTGATTTATGCATTTTGAAGGGTCGGTGTATCTCCGCAGCGCTATGTAAAGATGTTCGCTTGGAATATTGTTTGCATGAAAGTGCTGCAGGCTGCGTTACCATGGCAGTGTCGAGTTGGCGAAACACCTGAGAAAGTTTTCTATTCTATCATGATCAACCTTTTTTTTTTTTTTTTTTCTTTTCTATTTCTTTTCTCGCTCCATCAGCTTTGAAAAAGTGGCTTCCAGTATTATGAGATTTACTCTTGACAGGATGAAAAATCATCAAAAGACTTTTAACGACAGTTAAGCCCGGGCTTTTTGAAGAGCTCCGAGTCATGCACTTAAGTGAGACATCAAGTGGAATACGTTATAGATTTTCTCACCTGATCATTAATTTAGAGGCACCGCCGCGTCTCATCCAGGTTGTCATGCATCTTTGGTAGTTCGCCAACAACCTACAGTGTAGCTCCGGCTTGTGGTTTTTTTGCTGTTTACAAATGCGACAAATGTAACTTTTATTTTTTAATTTACCGATACAAAATTGAAATGTCTGGCGTGCATTTATTTTCCCCCCACTCTGACTCGACAGTACGTGAAGCCGTGATTTAGTGTAGTTAGAATTACAAATCTTTTGTTGTAAAATATTCAATCACCAGTAGCATATGCTACCTATGCGCATAATATTTTTAGTTTACTTATTCATAATAAATAGAACAAAATGAAAGCTATGAATTATTTTCCTACCTCGTCACAATTATGAGCTATACTGTCTTCAAAAACGTGATTGAATTAGTTTCAAAATGACAACCCGTCGAACAAGTAGCATTACACAAGCTATTTACAAAGTTCTTAGGTACCCCAATTGTAAAACGGGGGAATTTAATTGTAGGACTAAAATATTCAATCGCCAGTCTCATTATTTAAACCAAGAGGCTCTCCATTTGGATTTGACAAAGAACCCAGGCACCCTGCGCGGGCCTGGCAGCGACTGATAGTAGCGATTCAGTGCCGCTCGACTGAGACGCCGGTTTTCCCGAGGACAGGAAGCGCACACCAGAGGAAGTGGCATATTCTGCTAATGAGCCGTGAATTTGGTATCAAATAAAGGGTCTTTCTCATTAATGCTTCAGAAAGGGCCTGTCAAAGAGGCTTGCACTCACAGTGTGAAGTTGTTTCATCATTCTTGCCCTCTATTACAAATGACTTAAGTAAAGCGTGTAGTGTATTCTTTTTATTTTATTTTTATTTTTTATTTTTTTGGTTCTTCAAAAGCTTTTGTCAAATATAGGAAGCCTTCGCTGAGAAGAACATAAAAGTTTATCTCACTGTCAGTGGCTTCGTACTCAACGTTAGGATGTTTCTTTGAAGAAAATCTGATCTGTGTTCATTCAGTCATTCTGAGGGAGAAGGACTTCGCTGCAGCAAACAGTAAGGGGCGGGACAAACCACTGTCAGTCTCATACCTTATTTGGAAATGGGAACATTGCACTCTGGAAGTAAAGGGGGCGCTATTTCCTATTCTTTTGAAATCTGTGATACATCTTCATGTTTAGGAAGGATTTCCACTTTCAGTATGTATTTGATCTTCTCTCTTTTATTTACTTCAGCGCAGCTCACAGTTTTAACCAAATTCTGTGGCTTTCTGTGTTCTTCTAAATCTGCTCCTTGGTCTCATCTTTTCGGGCCTCATACTGCCTCTTGTGGTGTGTGGAGGTATCACAACTAATAAGATTTAGTAATTATATTACTAAATCAGAATAGCACAAAGTCTTTATTATTTAATATTAATTCTGGCATTATTGGAACCATAAAAGATAAAGTTCCTCATAAAACACCAAACTTTTTCATTTCCTTTAGGAAGTAGAGTTAATTAAATGACATAAACAAAGACCTGAAAGTGGTTCCAGTTTCACTCGATGGCCGACCTGTTGAAACTTTGGCTACTTTTAAATACCTCGGATCATTCCTGGACAGTCAGCTCAACATTGCTGAGAACACTGACTATATTTTATAGAAATGTTTTCAGTGATCTTGTGGTTACCTAACTAGAGCTTGTTGAGTTAAAATGTTAAAACGTAACATTTTAACTTGAGTTTGAACTTATCTCAAGTTTTAACTGTTGAGTGTTTTAACTTTTCATCTTTTCTGCTGGTTTGGTCACATGAGCTGCAGACTAACAGAAAATCTTTTAAGAAAACTTTCAGTGGCAGGTGAAACTGTAATAGTCTGAGCTCATGAAGGCGTCATTGTGTTTGTCTGGTATCTATAGAACATCTATTAGAAGTCATTTATTGACAGTCCAATAATTATTGTTAACCAAACTAAATTATAACATTTTCCTATAGCATGCTAAGAGTTTTACTCGATGCATAAATTGTTGATATTGTGATTCTATGAGTGAGTTTTATTTTATCGTTTTAGAGTTGAAGAAAAGTTTCCACCTTGGAAGAGTAAATAGTTTAACCATATTTTTTCCTATATATAAGACTGTACTAACAAAAAGTCTCAGAATAAAATACATGGCACAGTAGAAGTAAAATTGTGAATTATTGCTTGTATCTGTTCAACAACTGTGGTGGAATATTACTACAAGTTAACATCTGCTACTCATGTCATATGAAATGTTTGTGAACTGTCACCAAAAGAACTATTTGGGTTTCATGAAGGTTGGAAGTTGTTTTCTGCAGCTGCATCAGAACCAGACTGTCTGGTTTCATTTCATTGGTATAAAACTCTTGTGTTGTCTCTACCTGGCAGAGCTTTTCATCCAGACCTGCTTCATCATTGATTGTCCTACAAGTGAACAATATATGAATAAACCTGATTGAGTGATTTCACCTGAACACTTCTTGGAAATAGTAGTTTTTTTCCACAACACAACCCTGGTTGTGACAACCTGGGTTGTTATTCTTCTGTGCCTAATTAATTTGTTTGTTATTGACTTTTGCTCAATTAAATTTATGTATCCATTGTAAATGGTATTTTTATTATCTTTGTTAATGTTTTTCATGTCTTTTTTTCTTTTGTTCCTCCTATAGTTGATGGAGATGTATAGATACTATTTTTAATGTATAAAGGTATTGTTTATGTCACCTAATTAGCTCTCCATCCTTAAGAAAATTGAAAAATATGGTTTTTTAGAAGGTAATATATCTTTTTTGTTGCCAGTTTTGGCGAAATTAATAGTAAATAATAAAGACTTTGTGGTATTCTCGTTTAGCGACGTAATTATATTAGTTCAGCTGAAGAACATTTTCAGGATTAAAGGACCAATGCCCCAGTAGGACCTAGAGAAGCAGCATTCAGCTCCTATGCACCACCAACCTGGAACAAACTCCCAGAAAACTGCAAAACAGCTGAAACCCTGAGCTAATTTAAATCAATTCTAAATCCCCACCTGTTTAGAGTTGCCCTTGATTAGTAATAACTGGAACATGGATCAACATATGTGATGCGCACTGATCATTTTAATAATTTGTCAGAATGTAATGTTCATTGGTGACTGTATGACGGTTTTAGCATCTAAAGCTCTTAGAACTGCCTTGTTGCTGAAATGTGCTGAACAGACAAACTCGACTTTATTTTCTTTTCTCCAATAAAAGAGATCCTTGCATTTATATGCTTGTATGCATTATATTTTTCAGAGAGACAATATTCATATTTCATATAACTCAGAGTAGCTGCCCACTCTGTTCAAACATTTGTGTGTCGTTTTGACAGAAGTTGCAGGATTCCTGTGAAAAATACCTCACCCGTTCTCTTTCTCTTCTCATTTGAGTTGTGCAACACAGTGGAGGCTGAACGATGATACTTTTTTAGCAAGTGATGAAATGTATCCGCAGAGGTTGCAGTGGGGGGGGAAGCTGGAACAGAACTTTTGTTTCGGATGCCCAGATTTTGCTTCGTTGCGTAGAATTAGTCTCAGTTCAGTCTCGGTTTGCCTTTGAGTGGCTTTAAACACACAACCACACATTTAGGTTGCATTCACATACATTTTTGCGGGACTGACCAATACACAGTAATGCAGAGTTGAACATTTGAAGGAAATTAACACATTTTTCTAATTCTTTGTATTTGAAAAATGTGGAGTGCCAACATTAGCTGCAATTGCAGCTTCCAGTCTTTTGGTGGATATTTTCCATCAGCTTTGAACGAGTCTTCAAATCCAGACCTTGAAGACCCGCGTACTTCAACCTTTACGTGCCTCCCTGGTCCGACACACCTCAATCCTGTATGCAGTCGGCTTCTCCAGTCCTGCTATAATGACCCAATTATTTGAGGCGGGTCTGTTGATGCAGAGACACATAAACGGTGTCAGGACACCGGCCAACAAAGCCTGAATTTCAAGACCCTAGGACCCTATGGACTTCTCAAAGACTTCTGTCACAAACCAAGTTAGGTCATGGTTTGACTGCTGGTGGACTACGATTCTAAAACAGCGCAGAAAATCGACGTCATCATTCACAGCTTCTCCTTCTGTTTGCTGTTTTGCCATGTTGAAATTCTACCAAAGGAATCCAAGTCAATGGGAGAAAGCGCAGACGGAGCTGTGAAGCGAGATTTTGAATATTTTGCTGACGTTGGTAGATTTGCTACTCAAACCCCACATACATGTAGGAACTGAAACCTAATGAGGTGGAAGGCAGGGGGACGGAGAGGGGACTGGCTGAGTGCCACGACCGCACGGAGCAGAGCCAGAGCAGGTGAAGCCAAATCCGCACGACGGCCCACCTCCGCCTGGCAGAGTCCCGCAGCGACAGGCCTGTGCCGGATAAAGTCACATCTGTCAGTCAGCAAATATTATCCCCACAAAAACAAAACCAAACAAAAAAAAAGATTTAATATTAAAGGCTTAAGCAGAAGCTTTACTTTGTTTCCCTTAAAAGACGGCGGCTAAACAAGGAGGAATACCTGTTAGTAAGAGCAAGCTTTAGAGCATTCAGTTCAGACCTCATGAATATTTGGCTTGGCTAACATTTCTCTCATTACGCAGAAAAACAATTATTCAGGATTGTTCACTTTGTAAAATATTAGACAAGAGGGTACCGTAGGTCATACGAAGGTCAAAAGGAAAGTCCACCATAGGCAGAGGCTGAAGTCTTTGACAAAAATGTCCAGGCCTTTATTGGCTCTAGTGGCCTTTATTTGATGGTGAATTGACAGGAAAATGGCTAATGAGAGAAAGGGGAAGACATGCGGCAAAGGTCACCAGGTTCGGGAATTGAACCTGTGGCGGTCAGGTCGAGGACTTAGGCCTCCATATGTGGGTTGTGGTTAACCCCTGCGCCACCACAGCACCTCCCCAGGTTTTAATCCTGCTTGTGGGCTCTTGTTGGATATTTATTTCCTGCGAAAGATCACATATCCCAGAAAGTAACAGGAAAAGAGTTGATATTTGAAAACTTGGGTGTCTAAAAAGTCAATTTTTCTTTCCATTTGTTGCCTGAGGTAACTGCTCATCTCTGCTAATATTTGCTAGCCTGACCCGTTGATCGCTTCTGCGAAGCCCAGCTATTCGGTTTGCGTTTCCAGTTATTGGTCTTCACACCTGATAGTCCGGTAGACTTGGTTCAACTCGGGGCCAAAGTTGCGACCTTTGTGACATTTTCAGCTGCGATTCACTTTCACGTTCCACCGTCCAACGATCCTAACTAATTGAGAAGCCTGTTCCCCTCCTCGCCTGGTGGTGGCGCTGCACTGAGAACTACTGAAGGAAACGTCACAAAAATCTCTGAACGAGACATGAGCGTACTTTCCTTTTTCATGAAATGGAGACGAAAATGCAGTAGTGTCAAACTTTGCAGGTTGCAGGATTCCTCTTTTGTCTTTGGAGATAGACAACGAGTAATTTCTCCTGCTGGCGCAGGATACGAGCGTTTATTTTGGTTCTTTTTACCCAGAATGCTTTGCAGTACAGACCACTTATGTCACAATAAACATTGGAACCGTGCCAGAGTTCCCTCCAAACGAACGCAGACCTACGTTTTTAGGTTGACGATGGTTCACTTTTTCAGAGTTTGATTAAGTTGCAGTGCAGTTAGTTTAAAGTGAAATAAGCAGAGCTACATCTTATATACATCCAGTTTAAAAGGGGCATGTCATAAATTATTATGCACTTTTCCATATTCAGTGGAAAAATCCTCATCAGCATTACAGCCTCTAAGTCATTTCTCTAATTGCTGCACAGCTTTGTCTACGTTCTCACCAGGATTTAAATGATTTATCTTCATCAATGACTCTGAGGCTAAACCGCCTCCTCTCCATCACTCTGATTGGTTAAATTAAGAGATAACTTTAAAACCCAAATCTGCCTGGGATAAGAGTCGTCTTAGTCTTAACTGAACGGCTGACTGGCACGGCATTACTGCGTTTCTTCCGTGGCAGTGAAACGGCCTCGGCACTGCTCACTTTTTCACAACACGGGATTTGGCTAAAGGCTTCTGGCGGATAGCGTCGTCTCCAGAGTACCAGCAACAACAACGAAAACACCCTCCTCCACTCCATTTAGTTTATGACTCTCCTATCCAGCTTTTTCAGTTCTCCATCCAGCCCTCCAGGGGGTCTTTTTGTGGCTCTAGTGTCCCTTATATGAAAGTACACTGTCAGGAAAGGGGGAAGGAGAGGGAGGAAGACATGTGGCTAACATCACCGGGTCTGGGAGTCGAACCTGCGACGGCCGCGTCGAGGACTCATGGCCTCCAAACATGGGTCATGCTACCCCCTACGCCACCACAGCACGCCCCCCATCCACCTTTTAATGGAACAGATGCTGCGTCTACCCACAGTGGATGTTTCCACCTATCTGGATGTTATTATCCAAAGTATCCAAAGAAACTCGTGGGGAGTCCCAGAGGCACCAACCGTAAAAGGTCTGCTGGTAGATGGAAAGCGTTGGGCCAGACGGAGCACACAGGAAGTCCGGTGGCTCTTAAAGAGCCGGAAAATCCCTCCATTATTATTCCACAAATCTGTTGAATAGCTGAAAGAAAGTCCTCATAAGTCCTATTTTAAGGAAGAAAATGCCACGAAGCGCCAAGTTGAAATTTGTGGCATACAAGTAAAATTAGTGGTAAGACTTATGGCTCTGTTAAGGGATCATTTTGTGTGTGACATAGTTTTCATGGGTGGAGTTATCAATAAAACAAAAAAGTTGAATCATTTGCATTGATGTATGTTCTTACAGAAAAAAATATCCACATATTCTCATTGAAATTTAAAGATTTCAATATTTAAATGCCAAGTACACGCAATTAGAGTTGTGCCTATTAGTTAGGGTGACCAAACGTCCGTATTTCCAGAGACATGTCCGTATTTCACGTCCTGTTCCGGGCGTCCCAGGTTTTTTTTAGAAAGTGAGGAAATGTCATGTTTTTTAAATTACCTTCATTGGACCATTAAATTTACGGGCACTAAGGCGCTGCGTGTGACGTAATCCCTGAGCCGCGGCAGTGCGGGCAGCCCTGCTCTTAATCAGAAGATAGATAGCGTGGCTGTCAGTACGTCAACAACATGCCAAAGTGCAAATGTATGTTTACCGACGATTTACAAAAGAGTTTCCTCGTTTTCAGACTGGGTTCGTTTTTGGTACATTTTGAGTTATTTTTGCTACACACGAGGTATTTTTTGTTAATTAGCTCATTTGTTAATGAATTTTACAGAACTTTACAGAACAGACATTATTTCGTTCATTTCTGAGGCTGAGTATCATGTGTTATTGGGAGTTGAGAGTTATTGTTAACTTTTATTGTTAAGTGAGGGATGTTTAGATGAGACATTATTTCTTTCATTGTGCTATTCATTCATTACAGGAATTGTTAAGCATTTTTTAATAAATACATTTTGAATAGAATTATCATTTGTTATTGGAGACTCCAATAACAAATGATAATTAACTGAGTTATCGCTGTTGACTTTTACTGAAAAGCATTTTTAATAAACCAACTGTAAATATCATGTTATTGTAGGATTATGTAGGCCTATGTTAAGTGAGTGCATGCCACAGACATCTATACATGGGAACAGAGACCCCCCCTCCCCACTCCAAGGTGTCCTGGTTTTCCCAAATGAATATATTATTAGTAACATTTTAATCCAATTTGTAAAATAGAGGGAAAATGTAACAAAGTGGACTTGAGAGGCTTTGGCACAAACCAAAATCTTTTTCTATGAAATATAACAATTGAAGGAATGCACTGGCAGTAAACACAAAACCATGAACATTTACCACAGAACAAGAAGAAACAAAGAAGGAAGCGCGCCGTGACCGTCCTCATCCTCTCTGCAGTTGCGTTTCCATTGACCGTAAAGTTGCACAAATTCTAATTGCAGAAATAAATTTGCTTACTGGAAACAGGCTGACTTAAAAAAAAAACAAAAAAAAAAAAAAATCAACTCAAGTTCTTCGATGAAGCGTTTTTCAGATGTATTGAAATTGGTGCAACGGAAACACTCCTGTTGCGTCACATGATCAACAACCGGATGTTACTACTGGTGGAAAAGACAAAGAAGACGACAGGAAATGGTAGGAGGATGATGTTTTTTAAGGACTTATTGCGTGAATAAGCCAAACGAAACTTTTTTTTTTTTTTTTTGTATAAGTAAATCTCAGTTAAAAAACGTTCTGGTTTTTAGGTTTGTAACATGACAAAATATGAAAAGGTCCACTGGTGAAAACAGCATTATGAGACACTCTGTACATCTAACCTTCGTCGTATCTGTGCGAATCCTTCCAGTTCTGAATACTGAGACACAGAGTCGCCTTCTTTTTCTTTGAGTATCATCTCGGCTTGCACTTTATGCGTTAAGTCGCTGCAATGGGAGGACTTCGTCTGAAGGCAAGAGCAGCATGAAGAATTGCCTATTATGCAACATATTTACACTCTGGGAGTTTTTTTCATTCTCACAGCCTCTTAAGTTTTTATTTCCTTGGTGGCAGCAAAAAAATAAAAAGAATGGTCTGAAAAGTAAATATTCTGCTTTGTGGCTCCTAAATAACCTGGAGGGAAGAATTTCCTTGAGCTAAACTGAGATTTTCATTTCGTGTTTTGGTGGAAATGATTGCAGAAAAGACAGGTGGGCATGTTAAAAAAGTATTTGAAAAATCTTGATGTTGTTGACAGGCTCAGTTAAATACATTTGTTAGACATTTGCCCAATAAAAAACAGATGATAATGTTCTTATTTTTAATTTTTATTTTCTACAGATATAAGAGAAACATTTTACCTAACACATATCTTTAGATTATCAGAATGACAGTTATCTAAGCGAAATACTTTATTTCGTTGGGGGAAAAAAACCTGTTTTGTATCAAAGACACATATAAATTAATTGTCATCATCCAAATAATACGTACTACAACAAAACAGACAGAGCGGAAAATATATTTGAATTTCCAGAGTCTATTGAGGTTGAAAAGAGCTTTGTGACAGCAGAAAAGCAAAATGAACTCTGGGTAAGCACTACAAACAGCTAACCTAAGAGGATCTGAGGAGCTGCCAGCCCTCACCTCTCTGCCACATGATTACTTCCTCACGGTAGTCTCTAGCTCGCCAGGCCTTCTCCTGAGAAGCTCTAGTTATTTGCGACGTTCTTGGAAAAAACAAAACCTCAGCTCGTTCTCCGTCTCTCGTTCCCAGGTATAAGCCAGACGCCCCAAATCCCGTAATCCCACCTGCAGCTCCGAGCCTCACCTCACCTCACCTCACCTGCCCTCAGTTCATTCCTGTCGGAGAAACTTGCCTCGGACCTCCCGATTGGTTGACCGGATCCAACCTGCTCCTGTTCTCCCCTCCCGTTGAGAAGGAGGAGACGTAAGCTGTCCTATCAGACATCCTGTCCACTCCTCTCACATCGACCCGTCTCTCCGCTTCCAGACGCACCCCGGACCCGATCCAAAGGATCACCTGGGTCTGTATTTTGTAAATAAGTTCTTAACTTACTGTTGTTTCCCGGGTCTGATTCTGCATGCGGGTCAGTGGTCTGACACATGCTTTAATATTGTCATGTTGCTGCAACAATACAAGGTGATAAGTACATTTTTTGCAGAAAGTGTTTGTTTTTTTTCCTTGTCTAACTCATCTTTTGGTAATAGAGGTGATGTTTTTATTTATTTATTAACTGGTTTTTTTTATGCTCGCTCTTATCCTAATATCACACTCGGGTGGACTTTATCTACTCATTGGATTTAGTTTATTTTACTCATGAGAATCTGATTGAAGTCTGGCAAATACATACATTAGCAAAGTCTCTGAAAACAACATACAACTCCCTTTTCCAATCAATCAATCAATCAATCAGTCAGTCAGTCAAATTTTATTTGTATAGCACATTTTAGCAGCAAAGCATTTCAAAGTGCCTTACATCAAATCCAAATCCAACTACTTAAAAATCCTTTTTGTGGTTAAAATGGGACAAAAATGTGAAAAAAATACTTCATGCCGTTCCTCGCCAATGCAATCATACCCCTTTGAGCTACTCCTGAAATTGCAAATTCAGGAGTAGCAGAAATAAATAAATTTCCTACAAGGCAAAAAAGGGGGACCTTTGTGCAAACTTGAACCTTTTTCAGTGCTCAACATCTTAATCACTGCTGGCCTCTTGGTTGATTACTCTGGTTTGAGAAAAAAACGCGACAACTTTCAATTGCACCTGTCAGACAAGAGGCCACTCACCTCATTTCTGTCTTCTCTGAGCTCCCTGACCCTCCAGGAGGGCAGGGCGCCACAGCTATTCATCCCCTGCCCCCCGCGATACGGATCCCCCGACCCCATGCAATCATTGTCCCATCAACGGTGCAGCAGCTGCTGACCTAAATCCTGGACTGGCCCGAAATCCTTCTGCCCGCACCCAACAACTCTTTCTGTTTGCAAAAACAGTTGGTGTACGTACTCAATCGTTCCGATCGAAAGCCTCGCAAATGAGATTTCACTTACTCTGGTTCCTCTGCACTGTAAAAAAAATTTTTTTTTAAATTAAATAAAATTTTACTATGGTAAAATTTATGGTAAAAAATTACAAGTGAAAGTTTTTTTTTTCTTTCACGGTTAGAAGGCGTTGTGATTGGAGTCGCTGTTTCACTGTAAAAGAAAAATGTTTTAATTTAAGCAAAAATAAAAATAAATAAATAAATTAAAGGTTTTCTCTAAAATGAACAAGCAAATGTACAAATTACAGTTTCTACCAGTAAATTCATTTACGGCAACTTCACGTCAAATCAACAGTTTTAAATTGTTTTTATAGCTTATGGGTTTTTACTGCTTATTGCCGTTAAACATACAAGTGTGTATGTATATAAGTGTATACACACACACACACACACACACACATATATATAGCTATTTTACAGTGCATGCACACCATTTGAGTGACACCGTCGTGATTCAAGAGTTCGCTGCGTCTCGTAGGGCCAGATAAAAATCAGTGGGTTATGTTTCCAAATTTGCATAATGTGCTGTGGCTCTAGTCACCTGTGGAGAGACGTATAATTAGAAAAAGTGACTGACTCTGTCTTTCGTAATAGACCTGGGGGGGGGGGATGTGGTCTTGTTTCCTCAAGCATTCTTTGTTTTGATCCTGCAGAACAGTTCATAAGGCAACACAAAACTTCAGTGTTTGAACGTTACTGTGTGCGACTGCGTCTCATGTCCCCGAGCCGAGTTGTCCAGATGTTTCAGTCCCCACTTTTTCGTGCAATAAGGTAGAATTAGGTTTATCCGTTGTTTATTATCATCTCTCCGTAATACCGATGCAATTCGGTGCATACGAGTTCTCGTTGCTCTTATGGCTTCCACTGTAACACTTTTACTCTCCCACTATATAGCACTTTGAAGACATTACAGCTCTCGCAGCGAGCCGTACTGCAGGTTTGAGCGCCGAAGCAGAAATAGGAATATTAATGCTCACCGAGGGCTGTGATCTGCCGAGGCCTGCGTGGCATACAGAGCAGATCTAACTCCGCTCTTTTTTTTTTTTTTTGTGCCCCTTAAGCAAAAGATTTTACTGTGTGATTCGGCGTCAAGGATCATCGTCTCCGTCCCTCGTGGTGGGAAATTCTGACGAGGTTTCCTCCATGCAAAGTTGGAATTTCCATACATGTCTGGCTGCGTGTCGTAACATGTTTTTGACATGAACTTTGACTTTGAGGCGCATGTAACGTCAAATACAGTGTTGGGCCTTGTGATTTTACGCTTGTTTCGATTCGATTTCGTCCTTTACATGACGGGTAAGTCGTTATCTCGGCAAAACCGTCGAGGGGAAAAAGTATAGGCGGAAAACGTACGTCTGCGATTTTGCAGACAGGAATGTTTAAAAATGTCACGAGGAAACATACAGAGAATTATCCATAAAGAGCTGCAGCTGTGTAAATGTGTGTCACCCTTTTCAGCTGATAATCAAGAAAAAAACAACAACTTTTTATTATTCCTAAAATGTCCAAACATGACTGAACGATGGTAAGGAAAAGTTTCTTGTTGAAGTCCTGATAAACAAGAGTATAATATTTTCAATCGGGAACATTTTATTTTTAAATGTTACTGATGCCGTAGCAAATCAACTAGTCGTTCATTTTCATTTAGCAGATGAGAAATCTGAATAAATGAGTCTGTCGTCAGGAGGGAAAATTCTTGGCAAAAACGTGAAGCAGCTGAGAGCGGGGCAGACTGTGTGGCTGTCAGTTCCCTCCAGAAATACAGTTTTCTGCTCTGTGCTTCTCTTGTTTGCTTTGGATTAAGCAACATCTCGCTGTCAGAGTTGATGTTAGCAACAAAAAAAAAAAACATTCATGCTTTTCTAGTCTCTCAGCTCACTTTCTCTGGTTTCACCTGATCTTTTTTTTTCTCAAACTTAAAAAAAAAAATCTACATTCCAAAGTTTCCTAAAGCACATTTGGTCAAATAAACTCCTTCTTAAAATCACTTGAAGCAAGAATCTGTTTCAATATCTACTTTCTTTCCCCAAAAGTGAACAAATTTTCTATTCATGCTTCCTCCACTTCTGGCCTCAGGATCTACGCTAACTTCCTTAAAGAGATGTTATGGTTTATTTAACCTACTAGCATGCTAATGTCACTTCAGAAGTTAGCAACAACAACAAAAACACTTCTGAAAAAACCCAAAACAAACAAAAAAAGCTTGTCACTCTATTCCAAGATAGATTAGAGATTTTGTTTGTTTCCACACCGAGGTTCGATTGGAGATCAAAATTTCAATATTTGTTACATTTTCAACTGTTGTTCACTTTCACTTAAAAAAAAAACAAAAATCAGACCATTTGAAAAACCTGTTCACCTTCTTGCCTGTGGTGGCGCTGCACCAAAACCCACTCAAGGAAATGACATGGAAACCTCTGAAGAAGACACTTAACATAACTTTCTTCTTTGCGAAATGTATGGATAGCGTCAGATTTAAATTTTAATTTATTTATTTTTTGTCTTTGGCAGGAGACATCCAGCCATTTCTTTTGCTAGTGCTAAACTCACACAGTTGTTTTGGTCATTCATTTACCCAGAATGCCTTGCGCTACTGTCCAGTTCCTACTTTTGGAGCAGTCTCTGGTCCGCTTGCATCTACGTACGCATTCGAAAAGCCCCTTGCACCTTTACGCTAATTTATTTATTTTTTTGATAAACAAACTTTGCGTAGTTCAGGACATTTTCTAGGAGAATTTTCAGATTTGCTTTGTTTTGACAAAATCATTCTGGAGATGAGCTGTTTTGGGAATTCAGAAATGGTTTAGATGTAAGGTAAGTTACAAAAGCTACAGGAGGAAAAAATGCATTGGTGAATATGATGAAAATGTACGGAGTTTGTAAACTTTACTTCAGACAAAGCTTGATGCACTTGATATTGCTTTGAACTGAGTTGAATCTGTAACCCAGAAATGTTGCCATCAGTCTACCTGCAGCCCCCCCGTCCCCCCTCCCCCCTGCATTTGTCCTCTGATACTTCACACCTCTGTATTTCATCATACGTTGTTCCTACTGTACGTTTGTCCGTGTTCACCCGAACCAGGAGTCGAGCACAAAGCCGGAAGTGCAGAAACTTGAAAGTGACCTTGTTCTTGTTCCTTCCCATTCCATGCAGGCTGACCTCGGTCTACATCCAGTGAAGAAGTCCATGGGTGTCGCCTGGTGAGGGGTTTAAGTGACAGAATCTAATTCTCAGCACATCAGTCAAAAGAGGTGCGGGAGGGACCCCGCGGTGCGAGCAGGTAGTCCAACGGAGGCAGTTCAACTAGCTGAGGGGATCTTATTAACCCCTCTGTCTTTGTCCTCCAAGCGTTTCCTTACGCGGCCAGCAGATTTCGATGCAGGTCAGAGTTCGGCGATGTGAAATGTGTGCCAATGAGCTGCACGGCTCTCCGATGGAGGGCTTGACATTTTGAGGATGAATGTAAAGCTTCTCTTGTGCTGCATGAGGTTTCTTTCGGTGGCAGTATTCAAAGAAAGTATCAAAGAAAAAATAAAAAATAAAGAAAAAAAAATAAATATATATATATATATATATATATATATATATATATATATATATATATATATATATATATAGTAGATCTAGACTTATTTATAGCATTCCACTGTTTTTTGCTTACAGAAAAGATAAATTTCCCTCAAAATACGACCATCTGATGTCCAAATTAAAAAGGTTTATTTGAAATTAAATATATATATATATATATATATATATATATATATATATATATATATATATATATATATATATATATATACATACAGCAGTTTTAAAGTCATGTTGTATTTAGAAGGTATGATAATGTTGTTGTTTTTTAAATAGTGATTTCATCGTGAAATGAAGCTGCAACACAACAAAATGTAGTAAAAGTGACGCTCTGTGAACACTTTTCATATTCACAGCATCCCGGCATTTGCAGCTGAATTTGGAGCCGACTTGAAGAGCATCATTCTGGGAAGGGATTTGACGGGCCTTTCAGACTGTTATCGCCACATTTCAACCTGGGATAACATACAGAGTGCACTAGTGTATCTAATCTCTGAAATAATAATAAGGAGAATAAAAAAAAACAGAACATCTTTGCACTAAATGAAAAATAGAAGCTATAGTTATCGGATTCAACAGCCGTCCTTGTGATAAAGATCCCAGCCGGCTGAAAAACATATCTTAAAATTCTTACAAAGACCTGTACTATCTTCCTGTTCTGTGGGGAAAAAAGTACAGATGATTCCTTCCCCGACAAATCAAATAAGAATAATCCAGCAGCCAACAAGGAGCTCTGTTGCTCATAAAAAGATACATTGGCAAACCTCGCGATAAACTCCTGCCAACAGCTGGCAGTAACTTGGAAATGAGTTTGACTTTCTCGCGACTTTCATCTCGCACGTCTCAGAGCTCCGAGAGACGAACGCGTTACTTCACTGGAACCAAGACGCTCCGTTTGTGTTGACATCTCCACTGGTCCCGTCCACCTGATTTGCATAATGAATATGACAGAGCAGAACAGGTGTTCAAGGAAAGGCCACGGGATCAAAATAGATTATTTATGTGATCCTGGCTATAGATGGTACTCATATACGTGTGTGAGGGTTTTATCACGAGGCCATACCTTCCAGAAATAGTCAACCATCGAGCCAGAACCTGTAAGGTCAAAGTGTCGTCGATGTTAAAGGAGGGCGCTTGCAGTTTCACGGTGGCACAAAAAGCATTATTGGTTTCAGTGAGCTGTGTTTCTGAAACATTCGTTTTACAAGACCCAGATCTACGTTGTACATCCAAACATAATTATGGTTTCACAATGAGAATACGTTCCATCCGTCCATCCGTCCGTTTTCTAACTCCTTTGTCCCTCGTTGGGTCTGGAGGGGTGCAACCAACCGCTAGCACAATACTGGAAGGAGTTTGTTCCATCTATGAAAACAGTATTGCTGTTCAATACAAGATGTTCTTTTCTTTTCTTTTGTTGAATAGATCTGATTTTTTTAGGTTACATCATCCCTAGAAAGTGGCCCTGGAATAAACAAGGTATAATCTCTGAGGTCTCCTGTTGTTGAACGAGTACAGCTCCTTTCAGAGCTCCTTTCCTCTCCATTGTCCCGCCATGTAAAGTATACACACCGCAGCAGCTGTTACTCTCTGCCTCACATGAAGAGAAAAGAAAGCAAGAAGAGGTGGATCTGAATACTATCTGTTCAGACTTTCAACACAAAAAAAGAAAATGAGGGTCTGATTAAAAGCAACAGTTTAATACTTCCAGCTGCTCAAGTTGGCAAAGGTTTCATAGTAACATCTTTGACCCATTGCTGCCGGAACTTACTCAAAGTAAAGTCAAAACAATTCATGCTGCTGCTGTCAAACACATTTTTGATTATTCCTTTGAGCGTAGCACATCCAATAGATATTAGTTTTGGTTGATTAGGTACAATTTGGTGCAGTTGCTCCAATATGATCCATGGTTTGCTAAGAATATTTGTGCTAAACCTGAACAACCTTGCCACTGTGGCGAATTTGACACAGTATTTTAGAGGGAGTTAGACTCCTTTCACGCTATTTCATAACTCATCATGTATGTTGCTGTAATGAAAAAAGGTGAATTCTCCAAGCCTGAAAGTGTGAAAAATTAGTGGACTTTAAGTCCTGAGAATGTATTTTAAATAGGTTTCTCACTGATGTTGTCGGTGTGAATAGTTTATGTATATTAGGGTAAAGAGTGTGGAAATGAGTGGTAACCTGCATCAAAGGCGTAGGTTACTTTTATCTTTACATCACCGCCTCTTTTTTTTAAGGCTTTACTGAGGGCCTGTGAATGATATAAAGAGAGATATAAAGCAACTGAATCAAAACATTCATAACATGAGTACAATTCTGGTTCATCTTTAGCCAATTCTTAAGCCTTCGGCTGAATATTTTAATGTCAGTTATGGTCTTAAAACTCCAAAGTGTTCAGGTAAGTATTAGTTATATTTTAGTTAGACCGGAGGTCAATTTCAGTTTCAAGCATCTGCCATCCCGACGTGAGTTAAGGCGTCTTTATGATATCGTGTGGAATCAGTAATATGTTAATGGAGCGATCCTGCAACAAGGATCAGCAGGAGTCTAGCAGTGCAAGTGTACAGTTTTAAATGCCCTGTGAGAGCTGCAGTGGATACATATATGGCAGTTTTTTGACAGGCAATGAACAAAACACCTCTCTTGAAATGTGCCTCTGCCGGCGCCGAGGCCTCAAACAAATACAGATCTGAGGCTGATGCAGATCTGACAGGTATCTAAAGAGGCAGCCGGTAACAGCTATTGCCTAGCGCTGCCTGTAAACCCATTAGTCATGATTACTTTGAAATGAAATATCACATTCCTGAAACATGAGTTGAGTTTAGACAGAAGTGGAGATATTGAACGTCTGAGGTGAATGCGATTTGAGAAAAACCAAACAAACAAAAAAAAAGACAGCAGACAGACAAACAAACAAACACGCGTTTGATAAATCTTAATAATTAAAGAGCAACTCAAATCAATTCCACCGCGCCGGGTGATACAAGACTCGATGACGGGGCCCTCAGAAGGAAAATAGAAAGAACCTCTTCAGACAGATCACATAGGGAGGGATCGATATCTGTGAAAATAACAAAGCCCCAAAGAGTAGATTTAGCCACATGCAGCCTGACATGTGTTTTTGCTAACAACTAGGGAAAGACTCGATGGCCACATTCCTCAATTTTCACCTTCAAATGGAAGCAATTACTGCTTGCTGTCCAGTTTAAAGGAAGGTTTGTAACAACAGGCCAACAGATGACTCGCATGCGAACCTGCAAAAGGCATTCGACGTCAAAATCTCTTGTCACGAAATGAGCTTAAGAAATTAGCTATTTGCATGCTGAAATAGCTGATTTCAGCATGCAAATAGCTGCATGCGTGTCAGCAAGTAACACACAAATCAGCAAAAAAAAAAACAACATAAAAAAACTAAACAATTATCCTTTGTTTTCTGTTCCAAATTAGCAAATGCAAGAACAAACAACGCAACAGGTTTTGAAATGCACAGTGAGCAGTCGAACGTCATTACAGAGCTGTTTCATTAGCTTTCCAGAACTGGAGTGAAACCTTTTATGAGACATTTGCTTACCAAGTTCACTGTGATTTGTTGATCAGTCTAGTCCAAGAAATCAGGACAGTGTTGTTCTGCACTTTCTAGAATTGGCCTTCCCACATAGAAGCAGTTGTGTAAAATTTATATTTTTTTGCGCTTTACTTTATGCTATAATTTTATTCCCTCGCCTATAGCACACCTGGAGAGTTGATTTGAGTCTTTCACACATGTTTGAGGTATCCTTGAATCTCCCATAGCCACCGTTCGGGGAGCCTAAAGGCTTCCTCCCCACAAAGTGTCGCCTAATTCCACCAAACCCGTCCTTGGAGCTGCAGTCCCCAGCTGAACTCCTGCCTCACAGAGGACTCTTCCCACACACCTCCTCCCCCGCCTTGCTTTCACAAGGCTCAACTTGACAGGAACCGTGTGCTTGCAGCGCTGAGCATTTGTTTTTGTGCTTGCTGTTTGTCCTCACAGATTCCAGGTATCGAACATGTGTGGAATGTATCTGGCAGGTAGCTGACATAACTCCTGGTATCAAACTTATTTTGAGGGCAGACACTAAAAACAAACCCAGAGCATGTCCTCTGCTGTCAGGTATAGACGACCAGGGTTTGTTTACTCCCTCAAGCTCTTCTTTCTCTGTATTTCGTAAGTCTGGATTTATTTTGCTTTTATTTTTATTTATTTATTTTTTTGCCTTTTGCTTGACAGCTTTAAAGAGAACATATTTAGTGTAAAACAAAAAAAAAAGAGAGAGAGAAAAGTGTTTCCAGGAAGACAGAAGAGAACATCTAAAACGGTCCTCACTTTGTTGTTCTGTGTCACCAACAAGCGAAGCTGGAGTCTAATGCTTTGTGAGGCTTCTGAAGTAGGTCAAATTCCACTGCGGGAAGCGAAAATGTACCATCTGAGAGCTTCTCTCTGCCCCTGATGAGCTAATCAGATGCTTACACCTTCCACAGAAACATTATTTGACTCCCCATATTGAGAAATGATGATACCGGCTCATGATTTCTAATCATTTTGTACGGGAACGTGGCTTCTTCTGCCTGCGTTTTCATCCACTTCGTTATTAAACAGGTTATTCAACAACAAAGTAACCATTTTGTTTACCTTTGCTCCGTCGGTGCACATTGATTATTGTTTTGTCTGAAGAAAAGTATTAAAGTGAGATGTGCTTAATATTTTATGTATTTTTTTAAAGTTAAGCACAACATGTTTGAAATAAGAGGAACCATTTGCGGGAAAGCCAATATTGCAATCTTTTCAGGAGTCCAACTCAAGGTTGTTGCAAACTTTTTTACTTCCCTTAACTTTTTGTTATCTTACAATCACAAATTTAAGGGTTTGGAAAATTTTACTTGAGACTCCAAACAAAGTTGCAAGTAATTATCATGTTGAAAGAAAATTACATTATTGAGGTTGTTTTTATTTATTTATTAATTTTTTTTATGAATTAAGAGTCAGTCTTTTGCAATTGAAGATTGTAGGTTTGATGGAGAGTACCTGCGAACATCAAGGTTCAAGTTTTAATACAGACTCTCTATTGGCTGTCTGGACTTTGACTAGGCCTTTTCAAACCCAAAAATTCATCTTCATCATTCCATCATCATGGCATTATATAAACCAAAGTAGTCGTGAGGTTGGCGGACGATTTGCTCAGAGTAATCGTTTTCAGCACACAGCATTTGACATGTTGGTAAAAATGTGACTATTGTTCTCATTTGATCAGAGTAGCCTCTTCAGAAAAACTGCTAATTAATTTTATGTGGGGTTTTTTTAGACAATGTTTTTTCTTAATTAATATTCTCCCCGGATTTGTGGAAGTCATTACTAACAGACGTCGTCTCAGCAAACGCAACAAGCCGTGAATAAAAGATGGAAGAAGTAAAAAGAAAAAAAGTAGTTTAGTAGTTTGCTCAATAATTTTCGTCTTCTATGGGTTGATTTTTTTGCCAAACAATTTCATTGTGATTGTTCATTGTCCAAAGGGTGTTTCCATCCCTACTTCTCTATTGCATTTGTGCTTCTTCTTCTTCTCCTCTCAGGACACACTTAAAACTGTAAAGACATGCAGTGTGATCAGTCACATGAATTAAAATAGGATTGTACTCTCAGACTCACTACCAGTGTTATTTTTTTCTGTTTGGCTCTATAGCATTTAGTGTGATTTCTCAGAGCAAACATGCTGTAATCGCCTTGAGTTACGCAATTCAAATTCCTCACACGGTCTTTGAATAGTTTATAAATTATGTAATTTTTTTTTTTAAATCATGGCTGCCAATTTTGACGGAGCTCTCAGTGTGTGAGATCATCACGTTACAGTTAGATGTTTCTCTGCAAAGACACAAACACGTCAAAGAAGAAAGTAAGCAAACTACAGTGCATTCAAAACTGACTGATGTGTTGACACGTTTTTCTTTTTCTCTGGATTCGTTTTGGAAGGAGTCATCTTTCAGAGCTGCACTGCTTTTCAAATGCATCCCAAAACCGTCCAGCGTTTGTCACAAACGAACAATTCTTCCCACAAGCGCCAGGCTTTCGCACGGCGAAAAACACTGAAGTGTCAGGAGAGATCGTGCCGAGCGACGTTTTACTTTCGAACCCAATAATGAGATGCTAATCTGGCTCGGTTTTGGCTGCGTTCAGCTAATTAGGGGGGCCTTATTGAACGCTGTATCTCTAAATGTTGTTCATCAACAATCTTTGTTTACGTTCATCCATATTAAAAAGCGTCACAGTCGTGTCTCTAGGCCTGATTCCTGACACTGATTCATGAGCAACTTTGTTTTTTGGTTTTTTTTTTCCAATGTGAAATCATGAATTGAAAATACATGTAATGCATGAAACAAGTGACAGAAGCAGCAATGTGGAGGCATGCACAGTGCTAGGGAAGAAAAAAGAAAGTATAATCCATTTGTGAACAATATTTCTAAAGATGTTTGATTAACATCAGTAATCAAACATTTGCATTACTTGTCCCCCTTACAGATTTCGTCTTCACAGAATCAAACCATATTGTGACAGAGGGTTAAATCGTACCATGTCATCAGATTTTTTTGCCCTTAGGAAACATATTTTGGCTGCATACCAGAGATGAACGACACTACAACGTATCACCATCTTTGATACCTTACAAAATACAAAAGTTTATTTTATTTTATTTTATTTTATTTTTTCCCATTCTTGACAGACTCGGAATAATCTGCCAAGACGGATGAGTCACAGCTGATGATGAGGGGAGTTTGATACATTCGCCAGTGCTACAAATGTTGTTTTATTGTAGTAACACTAACATTGCTTGGCAGAGAAAACATAAACTGCGTCTTGTGAAAATGAAGACATTTGATATCCGTTACTAGTGCTGTATCCGAAGGACCTAATTCATTTCAGCCTGAGTTGTTTCATACGCTAAAAATAGACCAAGACATGAGGTATGAGGGTTTCATCGCCTTGTTACAATTTTTTATTTATTTTTTCCCCACCAGGGGGTCTTTTTGTGGGCTCTAGTGTCCCTTGTACAACAGTAGGCTGACAGGAAAGGGGGAAGAAGCAGGGGGAAGACATGCGGCAAATGTCACCTGGCCCGGGAATCGAACCCGCGACGGCCGCGTCGAGGACTGAAGGCCTCCAAACGTGGGGCGCGCTTAACAATGAAAATTCATACTGTTCTCTCAAAAAGAAAAACAAAGGCTTCAGGAGAACAACATGTTTTTGGATTCGTATCCAAAGAGGAACAAAAAAAACCCAAACAAACAACCCAACCGTTTGAAATCCTGGTTTACAGTTTTAATGGGAAAAGCCTTCGATGGCAGAACACTGGAACACATTCTTACTGTTGAAGTTATAGACGTAGTTGTCTGAAACTATTTTGTGAAATTTGTAAGTCTTTATGAATTTGTGGAAAATGCATCTCCTCGTCACCTTTGAGGTGTAGGTTACCTCACCCGTTCCGCCTGCTGTTGCTGGTCGCAGAGCCTGGTGGCGCTGTTGTGTGGCAGCCTCGCTTCTGTCAGACTTGCCTCCATCATTAGGTGTGTTTCCATTACAAATGTGCACACAACTTTGTTGGTATTAAAAAATAACACATTCACACAATTGTGGTGTTTCCATTGAAAAAGAAATGCAGTTGAATTCACACATGAATAAATTTGTTCTTGGAATAAGTCATAAAAAAAACCCCATTTCCTGTTGTCTTCTTTGTCTTTTCCACCAGCAGCAGTAACATCCGGTTGTTGGTCACTATTGCAGCTTTGCAAAGTACACTAAATTTCAATACTGCCAAAAACCCCACCTGATCCTACCAGCAACACTTTTTTTGTATCAAATAACAAGAGTTTTTTTTTTTCTTTTTACTGAATTTGAGTGTTTCCATTTGGCAAATGGTTGGCAGTTCTAGTTTTCCTAGTTTAATTGAAAACACAAAACAGCAGAGAATAATTTCTTGGTGAATAAATATTTTCACATGACCAAATACTAACTCAGGCCCACTTTGATAAAATAGCCATAAATCCCTTCATGACCAATTCATGGTGCATTTAAACACTCAAATGGTCGTCAGTATAATAATTGCTGCGTTTAGCAAGAAGATGAGAGCAGTGTTCGGTCAGGGGCAAACTACTGCAATTAAAGAGCGGGTCTTTAAGTATTTTGAAGCTGAAAGGTCACATGGGTCCCCATTTAGCTGCTGAGTGAACATTATTTCTGTATGCGATTAGTGTAAGGTCCCTTAGGAAAACTAAAAAAAATAAAATAAAATCTTCCTCTGCTGTTTTATCAAAGTCCAGTGGCAGCCGTCTCTCTGACTTCCTTTCAATTTCTCTGCTTTATGAGACGCTCTCTGTTATTTAGGGAACATATAAAGCATCCAAACCGCTGACTGAACACAGCGTAGACTCAACCATATTTACTAATACAGTTGGAAATGAATGCATTTCGAGGCTATTACGCAACAGTTGCACTCTTTCATGCAAAATGAAGCTTTTGCCATAAATATCTAAAACCCTAAACTGTCAGGCTCATGAGGATCACAAAATGCCCACTTTAGAAAGGCACCAGTGATATTTTTATCCAAGCGCACTGGGAAAGAGTGACAGATTTAAGATTCATGAGCTTGCATAATTGCGGCATTAATAAACCCTTCGGAGACATTAAGAAAAAGTTATGTTGTATAAACTATACGGAAGGACAGAAGATGTCTTAAAACTTTTTAATTTGTCGCGTTAGCAACAAATTGGGTTAATTGTGACAGTATTTGACTGGAAAGCATACATTATTGAAAGCCATATATATTGATTAGTCAGTTTGTGTGTGTATTCCAGTAAACATTTAAATAATCCCATTTTTAAAGCTTGTTTTGCAAAAATGAGCTGCATGGTCTGCAGAGTGAGAGAAAATGCTTTTCCCCAAAGGTGATAAAAAACGGCTTGGTGGAACAATGGACATTTGCAAGAGTCTAATGGTTCTTCTCTTTTATGATAATTTTGATCTTCTTCTTCTGTTTTGTAATAGTTTCCCCATAAACCAAATTTTCATAACCTCAGTTCAACTGGACTAAAGTATTCTGACGTGAGGAGGCGTTTGATTCTATCCAACAGCAGCTTCTCTTTTTGATATCAACACATCTGTCTCGCTTTTGAACGTCATCTGTGCTGCGTGTTGGCGCTGCAGAATGGGACAGTGGATTACAAACAAAAACACATCAAAGTGCTGCACAAATCCACATCATGGCTTTGACTAATGTATGCAAACTGGATGCGGTCCCCGCTAGCCCAGAGGGAGAACAGGAGGGACGCTTTCACAGATCCCGGTCGCAGGCACTCTGGGAGTGTAGAGGCCTTTTGATTGCAAAACAAATTCAACCTCATCTCTTGGATCAGTCACTTTCAAATAAAAATATCTCTTTTGTGTTCTTAAACCTTACAAACCCATCAAACACATTTTAGTGACATGCAAAGAAGCATTGCAATATTCTAAAATGATCACAAATACCACAGTGTGGTAACTGCTGCAGCTACATTGGGGAATCCATTGTGAATCCTACAATGGTATAATCTTTTGAAGAGGTATTAATTTCCCTGATAATACCTAATTTGCTCTATGTAATGATTTTCTGACATGTTTCGTTTAAGCAAATTTGTTTGAACAGCGAGGCACTAAAAGTCTAGGGGACGCCATAAATAGAGGCAAAAATAAATAAATAAATAAAATTTTACTAATGGGTAAGAATATAATTTTCTATTACTAAAAAATTCTGCACTAATTTAGATCTATAGAAAATGTTATTAAATATTATAGCTGAAAATAACGATACTTAATTTAGCTCCGCCCCTTCCGCTCTACTAGCTAGCTTGTTCCGGTTCGTTCTGTCGAGAGGCGGGGTTATCCTGGACAGGTCGCCAGTCTGTGCGCAAGTAACTTCAGTTAGTATAATGTCAAAACGTCCTAAATTGTCTGGCACCCAAGGAATGAAACAGAAACGAAAGGAAGAAGAAGAAAAACGTGACAGAAATGGAGGTAAAGTAAATTTAGCAGAGTGTAGCAGCTAGACTAGCTAGCCAAACAAGGAGCTAATCAATTTGTAGCCTCGCTACAAACGCCACATTTTCATGACAGTCAACACACCGGGCTAAACCGTGGCACGTTTTGTCTGCCAAAATGTTTAAAAATATGGTACAGAAGCAAACGTTGCCTTCAAACAACATAACATAATACAGCACTCAGTGCTTGCTTGTCATTGTGGCTTATTGCTACATGAAACTACAACTTATCTTTTTAGTCTGTCAAAATTTATTTCCTTCTCATAAAAAGAAATGGTTTGATATCAATTTTCTAGTTCTGATTAAACTGAAATAATGTAAATATCACAGAAATTACTGTAATTTTAAACTGAAAACCTATCTGAGAATAATAAAATAAAAATAAAAGTATTTCTTTTGGTTACCAAAGCTAAAGCAATACAATTTGGACTGCTTGCATGAGAATTGTGTTACCTATTTTCAGTGAATCAATTATAGCGTTCCCATCTACTACCAATGGTTAGTGCTTCATTTCATTTCACCGTGATAATTTCAATCTGATTTAAATCGCATCTCAGAAAATTCGTTGTGTATTTTACATGTACGGCACAGTGAACATAAGACATTTCTTATGTTTCTACTTTTATTTCTGGACTCGTACTCCTGTTTTGATTTGCAGATGTGTTATTGAGATGTTTAAATCCAACGCCTTTGCCTTCTGCAACCTGACAAAGCGCTCTTCCTGCGGCCTCCACCTCGCTGGAGCTCGTCCCTGCATCAGAAATAAAGCGTGAACCATCTCCTCTAAGTGATCAGGTCAGAACATTTTGAATATTGTTTTTTAGGGTGTAGAGTGGGGACAATGCGGCTCAAGCCAGCTCCGTTGAACAGAGTGGTAACATAAAGACTGTGGTTGTCATGATCTGATCAAAATTTCAGCTCAAACCATTTACTGGTTTGATGCTGTTTAAATCAGAGTGTTTTATTGTTAATGAATTTGTCATAAAGTTGTTGATCAAATTTTTTTTAAAAGTTTTCTCTCTTATCAGAACTGCGTCGACTCTTAACAATTTCCCTCGTCAGAAATTGTATTGGTAGCTGCTAGGGGCGTTGGAAACAAGTATTATAGTAATCGAGTAATCTATTGATTATTCTTACGATTAATCAAGTAATTGGATAAAAAAAAGATAAAATAAAACATTGGTAAATCTAACATAACAGCAGTATTACTATCGCATGTCAACATCAATCCAAATTTTCACATTTGAGCTTCCCTAACAATAACATTTCTGTAGTTTAGAAAATTAACTCGTAACAGTAATAGCTCACTTTCTAAGTTAACTTGAAGAAAAGTTATACAAAAATCTGAAATTATATTCAATTCAATAATAAAGAGGCAGGCTCACAAATAAGCTCATAAAAAATGTCTATACTGCTGGTTTTTGTTTATGTATTCATCTTCAGTCAGTTTAACAGATGAACTCTCACCTTCCCAAGAGATTTGTAGCTTTTGTATTCATGTTAGCGACGGGATTTGACTCCTTAGTTCGTCACAGAAACTCATCTACCAGCTACGTGCCGCCACATTGAGCTCCGCCACACGTTTGTTGAGACCAGGATGATATGAAATGTATTTTTTGGTTCGTCCGTAAAGCTACACTTACGTTAATTATCTAATGCGCAGCCGCCCGCAGTGTCCAGTTTATCCTGACCTGTATAAATACTCCTGCAGCGCTCACTCCTCCCCACTGTTCCCTCTGAACCGCCACCAGGCAGCAGCTCCAGGAGGAGAAAAGACTACCGTACTCCCGGCATCGCACCAGTCATTTCAAGGATGCCTATTGGTCCCCTGAAAAACGACAAAGACCCAGACAAAATCATCAATCAATAAAATCCTCCCAGGCTGAACTTGAACATTGGACGTTATGCTGCACGTAGCTTCTGTCAACAACTCAGGAGGAAGTGAGAGTGCTGTGCAACACAAGTAATAACCCCACCAGAACACGGTGTGCTAAATGATTTCATAGAATTTAACGAAGCTTCTAGGCAGATAAATTTTCCTCGAGGAATTTTAGTAATCGAGGAATCGTTTCATATTAATAGGACCACTTTGATTCTCCATCTTCTCACTCTGATTTATTTTCATTTTTTTAGGCAGACCTGTGAAGACACTGTTGCAGTAATCAATGTGTCTATAGATAAACGCACGTAGGAGTTTCTCTAGATTTTGTTGGAACATTTATCTTTTAGTCCTGGAAATGTTTTTCATGTGATAGAAGACTGACACTCTAACTGTCTTTATGTGACTCTGAACGTTCAAGTATGAGTCTGTGGCTGCACCCAAATGTCAGACCTGGTTGCTGATTTCCAGCTGTAATAATAGCTATTTATGCCATATCCACACATTGATTTGTTCTAAGCATTTGTTCAGTTCCTGGATATCAGTCTGACTAAACAGACTTACCTTTCATAGTGGCTTTGCATCAGATGGTCCAAAACCTCCAGTTTTATGTAAATGTAGTTAGAAAGTTACAGCTTCTAATGTACAAGATTATTCTGATTGATTGTGATAATATGGTAAATGAAAAGACAAGAATGTTTTTCAAATCAAAGAAAGCAAAACATGTATTTTGCTTAAAAAACACTTAACGAAGTTGAGAAGAAGAAATTAAATCCTCACTAGACTTTTCTGTATTTATTTTTAAACTTTGAACTTGGAATACAACATTAATTAACCTTCTGAAACTCTGAGGAGGTTTGTATTTCTAGCCACTGTTGTCGTTGAGAGAATCGGCGTTTTCATGTCTCTCCAGTCACTTGCAGAGTTGAGGCTGTGCTTAATGAGGTTTGGCTGTTTAAAGGCCAAATCAGTCCCTGTTCAGTACTGGTGATAGCATGGAGCTGCTCACCCAGAGTCAATAATTAGTATCTAATTATGGAAACAACCAGTGACGTGCGGTCAGGGGAGGCAGGTGAGGCAGTGCCTCACCTGCCATCATGGAAAGAAAGAAAATATATAATCATAAAGTAATTTAAATTGTTATATTCATCCGGTGGTTTGTACTAAAAAATATTTATTTTTCATGTAGCTTCACCAATTTCGATTTTTATTTGTTCAAAATCGCTGAATTTTCTTATTTTCCCTTTCAAATGCTTGGAAGCGATGCCGGTGAGGCAGCAGCGAGCTCTGCCTCACCTTGGATTGCGCAACCCCTGGCTCTGCGCTGGCTGCTAAGCGGAGAGAGCATGTTGCTGTACGGCGTCAATAAAATGGTTTAAACAAATTTAATATGTGAACTTATTTCCAATAATTTAGCTTATGTATATAATGCACAGTGCTTTTTGTCACCAACTGCGTTTGTGTAACGTGTTTCGTGTAATGAGCGATTATAAACGGCAGAGAACAGGTTCGAGGTGAGGCAGGCAGTTTTCTTGCCTCATGGCAGGGGGCGCTCAAGATCCCAGACGTTCGTCTTGTTCACTCAACTGCCGAGTAAGTGACAGCGAGCTAGGCTAAACGATTCGGGAAGCAAGTCAAGTGCAGCGATAGATTATAATAGAGATAGTGATTTTTTTCCTCTCGCTTATCCCGACTTTCGACATGGATGACTACATTACAACACCAAAAAAGTTTTCTCAAGTGGACTTTCAATCGAAGCAGGAGATAATAACCAAAGGAAGACCAACGCCGGAGCTGAAAGGTTTGTTTCAGACTACGGGACAGAAGGTTAACCGCTCTTTTCAAACCGAGTGGTATTCACGAAAAGACTGGCTTTGTGGATGTCCTGCTCGAAACCGCCTTTTCTGCTTTCCTTGCCTTCTTTTTTCAACTTGTGGCACTGTGTGGACTCAGATGGGATTTGGTGACTTGAAGAACTTGCAAAGATCCCTCACCAAACATGAGCGGTCCACCACTCATATGGACCTTACCAAGCTCCGCCCACAACCGACCCACGTGACCGCAAGTCTCACAAGCAAAGCCTCGTAGCGCATTATTTCTATGTAAACATGACTCCATTAGTGCATCATTCTACCGGATTTTCACAATATATCAGCTACTAGAATGGACAGAGGAAATAACAAGTTCATGTCATCATCTGGGAGGAGGTTACTGGTTTCTCAGTCACAAGCTGGTTGCAAACCTGAGGCCAGCAGGTGTCAGTCAGTCAGTTACGGTAGATCTGAAATTTGGTTTGATGACCTCAATATGAGAAGCTACAGACTGTTAAGAGGAACCAAAGAGCTCTGTTAAGGTAAAGAAGCCATTTGTTTGTTAAAATTTTATGAAATCTATTTTTTCTATTTGATGTTTGTTATGAATGACGTATAGTCACAAACGAACGACGTAATTAGTCCAACCTTTAGAAACTACAGCGGCTGTAATGAGCCACAGCAAAGGTAAACAAAAGTAAAATAACCCGAACAGGTGATAAACTCAAAACCACTCGTACCTTTTTACTCTCTCTCTCTCTTTGTGGTTTAAGCACACCTGTTACCGTGGCAACCGCCTGCGCCCCCGCAAGACGAGCAAAGATTACGTTAAAAACATAACATTCACTCCGTTACGATATCAAGTTTCCAGGCTTGATATTTATTTCTGGATTATTAATCAGCGCTTCCCTGAACACAGCGATGGTTGATTGACCAGCTGTAATTGGTGCTAGAGAGGCTAACACGAGTAACAGTTTAGTCCAAAGCCTTTTCTGCTAAAATAAAATCTTTAGTGTGTGTCAGATACAGTACACGTTGCATATTGATCTGTTTAGCTAACGTTAGACTGTGTAGCAGACAGGCTTCAAGGTGTAGAAGTTGTATCAGAACTACTATTATGCTGTACTTAGCTAACGAGAAGCGTGTGTTTGTGAGACGGCCACCCACGTGACCACGTAGAATGTGCATCAGCCAATGAAAAGCGGCCCCTCTGGTAAGGTCCATTCAAAGCCAAATTGCGCTAAAAACCTTCGGCCTGTCCAGGATAGATTTGGCTTTGGATGAACAGCGGAGACTCAACATCATAAGGAAATGTGTGTTTTGTGAGCTACAGTTTGTATGTGTAAGGATGCAGAAGTGAAACATAACCTGTAAACTGCTGTCAATCTATGCATCTATTTGCAAATCTGATTCTGATGACGTCAGTGCCTCACCAGCTATGAACCTCACCGCATGTCACTGGAAACAACGTTATACACAAAAATCTACTACAAAAATTTAGCAAGATATGATGAGTCCCCACTGCTATTAGATGTTACCAAGCTTCCAGTAAAATCTCAACAATATTTAAATATGATGCCGATTTGTCTTTTGGCCAAGTTTTTAAAATTGTATTTATAAGTATTGTTTTATCAAATCTTCTTACATTTACTAGTCATTAAGGTTCAGGTAAACAACGTAGTGATCCTTAGTGGTAGAGTGAGTTATATCTGGTTTAAAATGTGTATATTTATTTTGGTAAAAGAGTAATCTGTATAAACAAGCAGATTTATCCACAAGCATGATATCTATTAAACAATAATAAAACTTTAGTTTATCCAGTCTTTAAGTTTTTACAAACTCAACATGATTAGTTAGTTTTGATTATACTTCACTGTAGGTTTAGGGTTGAACTGAAATTTGAGTATGATTGTATTGAAAGGAAATGGAGTGGTTTGATTTCATTTTGAATTGATTTTCTTGTTTCTAATGTAAAGATGTTTGTGGTAATTTGGGGATAAGTAATAATAAACCGGCCTAAATTAACTGAATTAATTGGCAAATGAAAGTAAATGTCCAGTATGTTGGGTTTTTTTAACTAGTGGAAAGAAAAAGTCAATATTTCCAAACCAATCAATGCTTTTCATCTGATAACTTTAGTTATAATATTGCTTTTAATTAAGGTCTAGAATATTTTAAATTATTTGAAAAAGTTAATCAAATCCTCAGACATACGTGGTATGTCGGAAATGATATAACAAAATTTTTAATGCAAATGGAAGTTGATACCCTGATGCGACAAACACAATATATTTGTCGTAGCATCAGTTGGTTTCAGTTATCCATTTCTTAGACAAAACTGAAATAACAAATTCTCTATAATGATTTCTGCTCAAGTTTTGTAGTTTCATTAAAACAAAACAAGCTTTAGATTAGGATTGTTTAAAACAAGGATTTTCCTGCAAACACTTGACACAGCATGCTGTTATTTGGGGAGGCCCTCCCGCTTTGCTGGATGTGATAAATACTCACAATTAGTCATACATGAACAACCACATTGATGCACTAAGCTAATTGCAGGTGCTAAAATCAGGAAAAGCATTACAAAGCATGGAGGGCGCCCGCAGGCAGAAACCCAACTTACAAAAAATTAATGAACCGTATGTAAGCAATATTCCTCTCAACCTTCACTCCCCTACGGCGGTGCATTGTGTAAAACATTAGTGTATTTCATCACGCAGACACACAAAATACAATGGAAGTAAATATAAGTTCTGGTGTTTTTCACAGCAGTGAAAAAAACAAGTCTACTACTCCTGATAAATATATATATAAAAAAACAAAAAGCAAACAATAACTCCTATATACACCACCTAACATTCTGAAAAAACCCACAATGGCCTCTGCATTGAAACACTTCTTGAATAAATATGGATTTACCAAGTCAAGTTTATTTGTATAGCACAAATAGACAAGGCAGTTCGAAGTGCTTCAAATCATAAAAACATTATACATCAATAACCAGTACATTTAGTCGAGTCCATCATCAAAATCATCGAATTTACCAATCAATGTTTCATTTATTGCTAACCAAAAGCAGCACTACACATTTGGGTTACTAGCCTTTATTTAAAGGAACTCAGTGTTTCAGCTGCTTTGTAGTTTTACAGAAGTTTGTTCCAGATTAGAGGAGCATAGATGCTAAATGCCACTTCTCCAAGTTTGATTCTGGTTCTGGTCTGCTCTGCATCACCTGAGAGGTCTGGAAGGTTGGTACAACCCGGCAGATCTTTAATGTATGGTGGTGCTAAACCATTGAGTGATTTATAAACTTACAAATGTATTTTAAATTTTATTCTCAGGGAGCCAGTGTAGGGACTTTAGAACTGGGGTGATGTGTTCTTTTTAGTGAGAACACGAGCAGCAGATCCTCTGCAGCTGGAGAGATTGATTTTATTTTTTTAGACAGACCTGTGAAGACTCTATTGCAGTAATCAATACCCTAGATCTTGCTGGGACATCAGTCTTTTCAGCCTGGAAGTGTTCTTCAAGTGATGGAAGGCCAACTTTGCAACTGTTTTTATGTGACTCTGAAGGTTCAGGTCTTTCTGTGTCTGAACTGTATCTGTATTGTACAGAAATGGAAACAAAAATCTTTGCTCTAAGGAATATAGTATTACAATATTATTTTAAGTTGTAAAAAAGCACAGTATTAGATTGAGCCATCAAACATCGGCATGGCTTGGCTGTTGAGAATTTAAAACAAGGTTATCAACCAAGGAGAAAGTCTGTCCTGCTAGTTATTGTGACTGTTTAGTATAATATACTTAGTTGGTAAAATGCTCCTTATCTTTATGCCAGATATAAAGTAAGTATTGATGTTTGAGTATTTCAGACTCTTATTTGGTAGAAAGAAATAAAAAGAGCTTTGAGAGCTCTCTTGTTTAGGTAATAAAGACCACTCATCAGGATGACTCAACATTTAGTCAAAGAAGCGTGGCAAAAGAGCTCACCACTTTGAAATAATTTGGTTTTGCTGATTTATGTTAGAAAAAAAATGGCTGACAAAAAAAAAAGATATAAATGGGTTATGCAAAAGTTATTTGTTAAAGTAGTAGTTAAAGTAGTATAGTTTGATTTGGAAACCTTGACTTTATGAAACGAAAACTGATTTTCTTAGTTGTCCACTAAATATTATTAAAATATCCTCTTGTTTCATGATCGGATTTTAATGTTAGTCATAGCTGTAGTGTCATCTATTGTGGTCTTTGACAAGGTTTATGCAAATTATTTATACAAAGTCTTTGCATAAAAGACTTTATACAAGTCTTTATAAATTCAAATAAAGACTTTTGTAGAATTTTTTTGTTCTTTCACTCTATTTCTAGGATATGCCCCAACTCTTCTTTGATTCTTTCTTCTCACACATTGAGATGGGATTTTAGGTACAAATCTTAAAAAAAAAAAAAAGATTAAATACAGACAGACATTTTGGGTCATCTTTCACAAATTAACAGAAATATAGGTAACAGCAGCTCAGCTCAGCTCTGCTGTTACTTGAGCATCAACAGCAGTGGCGTACACGGACATTTTGAACTACCAGTTGCTTTAGTAATGTGATTTTTTTATTATTTTTTAAAGATATAGTTCCTCCATTATGTGTATATATGTATACCTACTATTTTCAAACAGAGAATATATGTTTATTAGCATCTTTTGTGAATGACATCGCATCAGGGGAAATCTAGCCTTTAGCAAAGCGGTGGGAACTTGTAGCATTTTTGAATTGTGGTTTCAAATTGGACAAAAATAATGCTAATGTTGGGTTTGGGTTTTCCACTACTAATGGGACATCGCACAGGCAGAAAACTTTGTCCCAGAATGTTTTCATATCCTTCTGCTCTCACAAGTTTTATCATAAAATGTCCTATTTGTTTTGTCCCTTCCTGCAGTGAAGCAAATAAAGCAGCGATGAGTGCAGATGTCCTGATGCTCCAATGAGTCACCTTTTTCCTGGCCTTTCCCTGAATGTTTAGAGTCCACTCCCCTGGAACTCAGTTCCTTAAATATTTTAAGGTAGCACAGCAGAAATTAACATACAGAATAGCTGTCAGGAGAAGGTGTGTGTGTGTTCATGCACTTCATACATATGTAAAATATTTACTGTATGGTTTCTCTTGAATACATTTCCTTTTTCAGAGTGTAGTTCAAAACAAAAGATTTAGATTGGTGTATTTTGCCATCTAAGGTTCTCCAAATATAATAAATTGCTTATTTCCCGTCTAAGAACGTTAGGAAAAGATATGCTGAAAATGCAAAGCTCAGTTAGATTATCTTATATTTATTGACATAAAAGAATTAGCTAAGTGAAAGCAGATGTGCCTCAAAACACATGCACTCACACTTAGTAGCTACTGACATTAATCATAGCAATATGAGGAATTGTAGACTTAATCCAAGTTATTTCCATATTTGGCTAGACATATCATATACTGCCTTAAATCATTAACAGCTATTAGTAAAAATAGACATTCAGTAGAAGTAGTTATTTAATTAGCAAATTGTCAATTTATACTCCGACCTCTAGATGGCAGCAAAACACTCCCAAAATAATTATTTTTGTGTGTATATTAGCTTGCAAGAGGTCACACATTTATCTGATTTGACTTATGACTAGTTCACACAGCAAGATTTTAAAATTGACTGACAATTTTCAAAACCTGAGAGACCACACACATGACATAAAAAATATTAATATTACAGGTTTGGTCATACAGTGTGTGGTGTCAAGCCACATGACAGGAGCAACTCGCCAACGTTCAGATACCAGATAGGTATCTGAATGTTGGCGAGTTGGCAAAACCTCTCAAGATTAAACGCGAATTCAGAGTGAAGAAACATAAGACGCAATGGCAATAGATTGTGGACTATGTCTAACAGGAAAATCCAACATAAAAAGAAAGTTTATGCTGGACTTTCTGGAGTACCATCGAAGAAGCATATTGAATATATCCCGGACCAGATCACTCTGGACACATCACACATGACATGAACGTCTCTTAAGATTGTCATAAGAGCTAATAATGAGGGCCTTCTTAAGATTGTCAGAAGGAAAAAATAGGGACTAAAATCAGCATAAAAGTCTTACTGTGTGAAGTAGACATTTATTGCATTAATGATGGGAGCATGGTGGAGTGACTCTTACATAAGTTCTTCATGAAGACTTTTATTCATAATTAGTTTTTTTTTTTGGTTGAGGACAATTTCATTTCCCAATTATTACTTATAAGTCAGCAATGTCTGTCTTCCAGCCTCAGTTCAGTCTCCTTGGTAACCAACGGCAGTGTCAGCCAGCTCTGCTGGTCCTGCTACTTTTGGGTGTTGTACTTAGCTTCTTGAAGAAAGGGATAACTGTGTCCTGCAGCAATGCTATATTAAACACTATAAAATCCATTTCTTTCTTCCATTGTTAAAATCCGATTGAACAGCAGTATTTCAATTTGTACCATGTGAAGCTCCGCTGAATCCACGGAGTCTATTTTTTAATCAAAATACTGAGTGTTTAACACAAGAAGCCATTACGAGGTTCAAGTCTACAATAACTAGAAGCGGATATGCAGGAGATCATGGTTCACTAAAGCGGTAGGCTGATCTTTTTCAAATATACTTCACGCTGTTAATAGGATTGAAAGAGCTAACACAATATATGCTTTAAATTTGAGATGAATAAAGGTTACTGGAACATTGAAAAGTTTTAAAACATTCTTTTTTATATTAAAGAAAGATGGGGGGGAGGGATCATTATGGTTGCTCCTGTAAATCTGTTATGCTGATATATCAGGCAACTTTAGTCTCAGTTTGGAACCCAAATGCCAAGTTCTTCACAGAAATCTCTTATTATTCTCCAATTTACGATTGGGTGCTATATTTTGTTTTTATGCTTTTCACATAAATCTTAAAGTAAAAACTGATAAAGCTATTTGTTTAATGCATAATTACTAAAATATTGTCAGTCTCATTTTTTACATTGGGACATATTGTCCAGGTTTCAGTGTACTTTACAAAGAATGCAATCAAAGCATCAATGGTGATAAGGTTAATGAAACTTTGGATCTTAAAAAGAAAACCTTTCACCTGCCCAGAATCCCTCAAGCCAAAATGTGGCATCCTGAAATTAAAGCTTGCTTGATTTGTTTGCCCAGGTTCAGGTGCTTGTTGGCACAAAACATATCACCCAATCACATGGCAGCAACTCAGGGCTATCTGGCAAAAGGATTTCAAGTTCATAACCTCTAATTTAATTTGAGAATCATAATTGGAAAGAGTGTGAGTTTAATTGCTTCTGTTGTTGGTGCCAGATGCGATGGTCTGAGTGGAACATTTGAAATATGACTCACCATCCGTTAGGTTTACGGAGAATAGTGCAAGAAAGAGGAAATATTGTCACTGTGCTTCATGATGTCAAAGTTTAGAGAAGGATGGGCAAACTGCATCTAGATAATAAAAATGCAGTTGTATCTTAAATAAACCACTGATTAAAACCAAAGTGTGAGGAATACTATTTTTAAAGAGACACCACATTGACACTTGCAGCAAATGGACTACTTTTCTCAACAGTTTAGGCTGCTGGTGGTGTAGCAGTGAGGGGGATGCTTTCCTGGAATACTTTGGATCTCTTACTCCATGTCAAGCATCTCTTGGGGTGCATTCACCCTGTTTGGTCTGAACTCTAGCTTGTTTACCTAGAACAGGGGTGTCAAACTCCAGTCATCGAGGGCCGCTGTCCTGCAACTTTTAGATGTGCCTCTAAATAAAATAACTAGGTTATTAGCAAGGCTCTGGAGAACTGATCTACACAAGGAGGAGGTAATTAAGCCATTTCATTCCAGTGTTTTGTACCTGTGGGACATCTAAACACTGCAGGACAGCGGCCCTCGAGGACTGGAGTTTGACACCTGTGGCCTAGAAAGTCCGGTTTGTTTGGAGAAGTGTGAATGGGCAATCAAACTGAGGATTTGGTCCACCCACAAATCACAGACTCTGTGTGGTTGAAGTGAACCCTGGCACAGTTTGTGAATGCCATGCAGACCAGAGACCCCTCCAAAAGCAGGAAGTGAATTATGGCGCATGTCATTCTGGATAAATACAACCAAAGCAAATGTGCAAGTCTAGCGCTAGCAGGAGAAATGATAGTTTTTTTTGTTTTTTTGGGGGGTTTTTACCAAAGAAAATTTGTACAACTGTAAAAATCAGACGCCACTCTTTCCGCAAAGAAGGAAGTTGTGCTCATGTTTTCTTCAGAAATTTCCTTGAGTTGTTCTTGGTGCAGCACCATCACAAACGAGGGGGTGAACAGGTCGTCCAAAGGTTTTGGCTCGTTTGATACAGTGCAGTGTGAAAGCAAACCACACCAGCTGAAAATGTAACAAAAGTTGTAATTTTGGTCACCAATCGAACAGAGTGCACCGGACTACCAGGTGTGAAAACATCTTTGCACACCACAGCCAACCTGAGCCACTTCATCACCACAATGTACTCATAATTCAATGATTACTTCCAGCATTGTGCCAGAAAGCTCAAATCATCTCAGATTAGTTTCTTAAACATGATCATGAGTTCACCGTTAGCTCATTAGATCTCAGTCTGGCAGAGCATCTTAGCGGTGTGGTAAAACTGATGGATGGATGTGTCTGAAGCCATGTCAACTATTTGAGAATTAAAGCTGAAAATCTATCAGCCAGTTTCTTGAGTGGCTTTGTATAAATCATATTCGCAATTTTGCACATTCAGAACAGTAAATTTTTTGTTGTTGAACATTGAGGATAAAAAATCCCCACGAAATGTCTAAACGAGCTATATTTTTTCCACCTTTTGAGTTTCGCTGTGCTAGTGGGAAAGTAAAACACTATATTATACAGCTCGGAAGGTTGCCTTTCTATAACCAAACAAGCTCCCCAAATGTAATTTATTGTACAAATTTCAAAAGAAAAGAAGAAAAATATTTCTAAAGCTTCTGCCAGAATGCTATTTTTAAATTTTTTTTGGTTGATTTTCACATTACTGTTACTTTTGAGTTTTCTGTTGTGTTTTTAAGAGATATATTTATCTACAATTGTCCAGTTTCCATTAGGAATATTCTGTAGAACTACAAACTCTCCATTTGTATTCAGACACTTTTATTTCAGGCCTTTTTCATTGTACTTTTCCCTCTAATTTTGATAGGGTTCAACCAATGTGAAATTTTTTAAATTAGTGTTTTGAATTGTTAGTTAAATATCTTTTCTTTTTTGGCATTTTGAGAAATAATGAAGGAAATTTATACACTAGCAGGTCTTTGAACATTCATTTATCTGATTAAAAAAAGAATCCTTGTATTGATTTTTTTTTGTCAACGACATTTATAGATCTAACATACAACATCAGTTTGACCCAGAACAACACAATTTTATGTGCCGAGTAGTCAAAAATTACGCTTTGCATGAACATAATGAAAGTGAATGGTGTGACATTTAAACATTTGTATTTTCTTCACAAATGATTTAGGAACAAAGGGAGGCAGATTACAACAGATGTAATACTGTGGATGGACTTTAAACGTCGACAGTAACCATAATTGACTCATCATACTGTTTCGGCTTTGTCTTTTATCCCAAGCAGACATTCCCAGTGTTGCCATCACGACGTTTTCACACCGGTTAAAGGCAAACCCCCCCCTAGGATTTAAAAACTAAAAATACTTATAAATATTGAGTAATTCTACAAGAAAATCCACATTTATATTGATTCTTCTTTTGCACAGCCATGAAGTCCAAGGAATCAAGCTCGAGTAATTAGGGAAGAATCATTACTGCGTGTATCCAGATTTAGACATCTGAATGCACTGAGAGATAACCGCCAACGGAGTCGTGGCCAAACCCTAATTGCATTTTCGAGTCAAAGGCGTCAGATCAATGACTGCAGCCTTTTACCGTGTCCTTCACCCAGGAATACACCAATGAGGCTGATAACAGGGAGATAGAATCAGTTCAGGTCAGTGGATGTCGTCAGGCTGCCATTTGTATCAGTCAAACAGCTCCATAATAAAACTTGCAGATGGAAATTTCATTAGAGAGCTGCTCAGTATGCGCACTGACCAACTGCTGTCATATTCTGGCTGCCTCCCATTATTCTACATTGTTGTATCTGAAACCTGCTTAGTGGATTTTTTTTTCTTTTTCTGTTAGTATTATTTATTTATTGAACATTATCTTGCATTCAGTCTTTATCAGAAACCAGTCTGAGAGAACAATAACCAGCTGCCTGTTGAGTGGGATATAAGTGTACAATTTCATGTCTAACCAGCCTGCAAAAGGCATAATTATCACATAGACAATTCTTCAGGCATTCTTGTAGAAACTCCACGAGCCATTTGAATAAAGGGAACATAAAGCGCAATAGTTATGCGGATGGTTTTGTTTCAGGGAAGATGACTAGTGAGTCATTGGAAAAACCACAAAACTGGTGTTTCTAATGGGTTGGGTCTGAAATGTATTTAGTGAAATATTCTTTTTTTAACCCAAATATTTAGACCACTTTTTAGATTAAACTTTGGAAAAGTCAAATAAATTATATATATTTTTAGGAACAAACACAGTGGCTCTCAAAAATATACATGCCAACGTGAGACTTAAATAATTCAGAATATCATCTCCAAACTTCCACCATCCATACATCGTGTACAATTTAACTAAAACACAGACACACGGCGTGGAGCGAAACGCATAAAAAATTAAAACTAGAAGAACCGAGATGAGTACGGTCTCCTTGTAGGATTTTCTTGACATTCATTTACTTGCATCCTTCAGCTAAATCCCCAGTTTGCACAAAAGTGAGAAATCCTTAAAGTGTTCACATTGCGCAAAAGTATCAGTCAGGAAAATGGTGCAAAATGCAAAAAGTTTGAACAAAAAAAAGTGATTATTATTGTCTTTGTTGTAACATACTTGACTGTAAATCTTACACAGCTGGATGGCCTGGTTGTCGGCCTTTAAACTGTACCATATCTGTTGAAAAGCTGCTTCCTGTTGTGTGGGCGCACATTTCTCTTAATCATTTACAAAAATAAATTGTGCTCGTCTGTGGGCCTAAAAGTGAATATACTAGATATGGTTTATCCAGAATAAACTATATCTAGTTACCTCTCTGCACTTGTTACCTCTCTGCACTGCCTTCCAGCAAGCTTTGGTAGAGGCAGTGTGATGTTTGGTATTGGTAGAGAGGGTTTAGCAAGTGCTTTGGCAATCCAATTGCTAAATTGTGCTGCTCAACCTACAAATACATTTTCTTGTAAATATGGCACCATTGAAATTACTCTAGGTTTTTTGATGTTTTCTTAAATTATTCCCATTTTTAAATTTTGTTTAAATGTGTTGGTGTTTTAGGTTTCTTGTACTAAAATACTACACTTTAAAGTAAAACAAAAAGACTACATATAATTCAGTTTCTATACATAGCTCCAGTTCCCCTACAAATGTCATCATAGCGGATTCGCATCCATTCTAATACTTTAATATATCCAGATTCAAATGTAATGTAAAGTCTAATTTCTTCTCAGAAGTTAGTTTACCCAGGCTGCAGATCTTTCGTCAGAGTTCCAAGAAAGCACTCCAGAAATCACAGCAAAGGGTTGTAAACAATTCAAGTACTTTGCAATTTTGATTAAAGCCCTTTCTGATACACATTACTGTTGGATTTCAAGGTCTGTAGAGCATGTTTGGCTCACAACTCGGTCACCAGCTTTGTTGTTGTCAGTAATGAAAGGTTGCTTTGAGCACTTCTCATCTGTTGGCTTGGCAAATGACAGACGGAGTTCACTCAAACAAGAGAGCCATTCAAAAACAATATTTAGACTTCTCATTGCATGCTACTCAATGAGTGTAACAGTGTAGAGACCCTAGCTGTGGTGGACCACTTAAATTTGTTGTTGAGCTGAGTTGTTTGGAAAAAGATTCCAGCACACAAAGTGTTGTACAGAAAAATTAGATGCTTTTTTTTTTTTAAGGCACTAACTTAAGGCGTTCAATTACAAACCCACATTTCTTTAAGTCATATTTGATATATGCACAATTTTAGTAACTGAAGGACAGATAGTTATTTTTATTGTGCTATAAAATGGTATTATATGCCTTCAAAATACATAATACCGCCCATTTAAAGTGAAAGCCCAAAACGTAGTGTCTCAAAAATTTAATATTGCATAAGATCAATTAAAAATCATTTTTGTAAACCAAAATGTGCATTAAAAATAGAAATAATAATAATGATTTAAAATCCTACTTCTAATTTAAAGTATGGCTCGAGTGCTTGGTACTCTAGATCAACTAAGTTTCCACTAAATCTTTCAATGACACAATTGATAGTATAAAAAGAGGTTTATTGTTCCTCGTGGATGTTTCTCAATGATTTCCCTGCCAGCTGTCCAGCTCCCCCAGCCAGAACTTCACTGTACTCCCTCTGTGTAACCCTTGATAAGAGAAGTGAAGCCACTGAAAGTCTGAGCATGGAGTTGGACCAATTAGGGAAAAAAATACACCATACCCTTAGCCTTAGATCAGCCAAGCACATAGGTGGCAGGTGTTTTTTTTTTCTTCTTTTTCTCAGCTCTTACTCCTGGAAACTTATTGGTGTGTTAGCTTGAAGGAAAAAGCCTGGAGTGTACTTTAATCTTGTTGAGACGGTTGTTGTTCCTTGTTCTATCGAACCTGGATAACAAGGAGCCATAATGACAGAGGAGGCTATGTCTTCCTCTGTTCACACTGATTTGAAGTTCATTTTAAGATTTGCAGAAAAATTGGCAAAATTGACAACTTTCCAAAAAGGACCCAATAAACAACATAAGAACTTTGATAATACTTTAATAAGCAAGGCAAAACTCTTCATGGCATTTCTTTTTTTGTCTAACATCAGGGCAAATTTCACAAAAACACCACCATCAACCCTTCACAGTGTTCACGATGAAGCGTTTCTCTGCAACAGCGAGGTGAGAAAAGTCACCGATGCCAGCGAGGAAGGTGTTGCCTCGTCCTCCCCCACAGGACAGCCGCACGTTGCAAAGTGGCAGAGCTGTTGTCATGGCAACACTCCTTTATTTCAACTTTCCTTGGCAGGTTCTGACAGACGTGTTAAGCCTTATGGGCAACCGGAATCGAGAGGATTGACCCCATCCTGGCTGTGTTTGCTTTTGATGGGTCAAAAAACAAAAAGAGAGTGAGCGGAAAGAGAGTCAGAAAGTAAAAGACAACCACCAACGGAGAGCAAACGTGATCAGTAACCTCCTTTCTGCTCATCCTGCTGTGTAATCAACGTGACATTTGTGACATTGCAGGTGGGGAAACTCTGGGAACTCTTTTTCTGCCAACAGACCTCGGGGCGAGCCGTGGGGATCGGTGGTTGACGGAAAAACTCCACCTCGGGGACTTGCGATGTTCCCTCTCAGTCCGTATCACTGTCAAACAGTCCGCCGCTTGAACCCGGCTCCGGCATCATCCGGATTACCTCCAACAAACATTCCTGGTCGGCACTTTCAAAGCCTTGAAGAGTACACCCAGCTGTTGAAGGGGAAAAAAAGCATGTCTGGCTGCAGTTGTGGATATTTTCCTGCTTTGCATGAAATGCATGTATTATTGTGTGAAGAACCTTGGAGCCTCTGATATGTTTCAAAAGTCAGTTCTACCTGATTGCAAAAGAAAGAAACCAGCTGAGTTTGGAGCAGCAACATTCCCATTGCAGTCTAGCACAGCTAATGCCTTCCTATGCAATTCTGCTTGATTCTAATTTCCCTTCAGTGCTCCATCTAGGATTTGTCCCATTGACTTGGATTTGTTCCGTAGAATTTCAAACTTTGATTGCGTTGTTCGTAATCAAAGTTGATTTTCTGTGCTGCTTTAGAATTGTAGTCTGGCTGTAGTTTTAGCAAAGGAAAGGAGCCTTCCATGTTCACGTTAGCCATGCGATTGTTTACAATGGAGGCAAGCTGATAAGCTTCACAGCGTCGAACTGGCGCATTAGATACGTCACAGCCAAACTTTAGCGATTGGGTGAACTTTAAAATATCAGCCGAGTCCACATCTCTGGGAAGCTATCGTTATTCAATAGCCGAAGGTCCAGACAGTCTGTATGAAGTGAGGAGTAGAAGAAGGGGCTGGTTTTACCAGGCTATTTTCAATCTGAACTGCTGCCACTAATGAGAACCAACCACTAACTGAGCAAGACTAAACTTTTAAAAATGTATGATTTCTGCTGAACAAAAGAAAGGAATAAGCCATTTAGAGGACAGGGCGAACGTGTGGAGAAAGTGGCTCTGGTTTGATGAGACCAACATTGAACTATTTGACCTGCATGCAAAAAGTCACTGAAAGTTTATCAGGTAAAAACATTATTGTTTTGAAGTTCTCCAGTTACTGCTTGTCATTAACACATGGATTAACTAAAACATTTTCACACAACACTGGTCATTATCTGCAATACACTGTGAAATCTACAGTTGAACATTACTGTAAGATTGCACACAAGCTGCATGAAATGTGTGTATGTATACAGTATACTTAATGCCAAACAGAAAATATTTTTCATTGTAATATCTTTGAACATAAGGTGCCATATGGTATATAGTATTGTTTTGCTTTGTTCTGTTTGCGGTGTAGATTTCTAATGCAGAAACTCCACATTGTCCAAATACAGTGCAATGTCACAGATTGTGAAATTGACCATTTGATCATTTAGGCTTTGATGTATAGGCCAGTTTGCTTCAAAAGCATTAGTTTTGAGACTCACCCACAGACTCTCATCAGCAATTAGCTCTAAATAGTAGGGCTGTCAATTTTAATACGCTTAACATTAATCTGAAAATGTTAACGCATTATTACATAAAGCAGATTAATCAAACTACCTATTTTGACCTAAAATCAATGGTAAATGTTGGGAGTCATTTTCCCTTTATCATTAGCTAATAATAAACCTGTAACAATATTAGATTAAGCTATGTTTGTTTTATGTATAGTTTGCCCTTGAAAACTGATACTTTGCCTATGACAATATTTGGCGCAGGACCAAAAAGAAAGAAAACCACACAGAGCAACAGCTGGAAGACAGACTGCTGCTCTCCAGCATCCCTCATATTTTGACATGTTGAATGTGTCACTAACATATGCAGAGCTAGTGTTTCAAACCCACCGAGATCTACTATTCAGAAAAGATAAATATGTATAATGTTTTAAAGGCACTTAAGATAAAATCCCCAAACGAATTGAATAAGCTTTGTTACTATTACACACTCAAATAGCATGTAAAATGGGTGCAATTACACAAAACTACTCAAAATAATTGTTTGGAAATACTGTCTTCCTAATAATGTCTCAGAACACATTTATGTCTCAAAAGACAGAGTACAAGGGCATTAAAAGCTCTCTTCTGAAATAAGTCAGAAAGCAGGCAAGAAAGACGCATTGTTACACATATTTGTACAGTTTGGATATGAGCACTATGTACTTTATATGTCTTAAAGTGCCAGCCACAAAAGTCTTAACGTTTTACTCTATAATTTCTAGCTGAATAAGCACCCATTTCTGTAACTTTATGTTGCTGTGAAATTGCCATCTCTGGATTTGATACAGCTTTCTGACAGAAGTGCACATTATGATGCACAGCCTTTGTCTGCTACAGAACTAATGCAAATTATATGCGTAATACAGTAATTTGATGCAGAGGCTATTTTTGGACACGTGAATTACTGATCAGATTCTCAGGCCCTTGATATAAAGACATAAAAGCCTCTTGCTATGTAGGAAAGGTTCATTCCAAGTCCAGCGCCCACTTAGTGAAAGGGAACTAATGAGCTTCAGAGCCACCATCCAAAACCTACCAAATCCAAAAAGCAAAAATTCTGGAGAGCATCAATAAGATAACCCTTAATGATTACTTACTGAATTAATGTCTCAAGCAACAGAGCACCAGAAGGAACCATTATAGAAGCATAAGCAGGTGGAAAATTCACAAAGTCTCTAATCTTGAACCATCCAACCAGTGGTAGTGAAGGGTGGACTGCAACAGTATGTAGGGATAGAATCTGCAACATTGTAAGAACAATGGGTGTCGTGTCACAACTGTAAATTTAAATCATATTTCAATACATTCACACCCTTAATGTATTATGTTTAGCCATTTCATTAACCCAAAGTTATTAAGTATGTTAATACTTAGTGTTACGACCCGCTACCCTCTCCCTGGTTCGTTCTTATGTATTTTATACAGATTACGGGAGAGAGGGGCCGCAACATTAAGTGCGTAATGATTTTTAAACAAAAGGAAACCGAGAAAAAGAAACAAAATGGGCACCTGACGGAAAACACAGTGTGGTGGGGCTTACCTTAGACATCCGATCAGTAGGTTAGGTTCCTCAATCCAGATGGCATCCATGGAGAAGGGTGAGCCCTCGCGATCCCTCATGCATCAGGCGTTTCGTTTAATAGTTTTTATGTTTTCTTTGTCTTTATATAAAGGTTTATTATAGTTTTCTTTTCTCTTTTCCTTAATAAAACCCCGCACCTCTGGTGATTTTGATGGTGGTTGGTCTTGGCAGGCTTGTAACTTCCCCGGTGCTAAAATTTCTAGCGTCCAGCCGGTTTTCCAAAAACAAATCAAAACAAACTTCCTCCCGGCCAAAACTTCCGACGCTCCCCTCTGGGTGGATCCGTCCCGAGGTGAAGGTACTCTTTTTCATCCAGAGCCTTCCCGCACCATTTTTAATCAATTTTTCCTTTTTCGAACTCCGCTGCTACCACAGCTTCGTACACGCCACCATCACTCATCAGTCTCAGGTGCGCCACCAACCCAACTAAAAACACCTGGGCTGGCTGAGCCCCACCCCCCACCGGTGAACCGTCAAAGGTGCTGACAATAAAACAAAAATAAACAATTAGGCGGAAGCAAAGTGTGAGCATGTAACATTAGTCACTCAGATTTTAAAAATCCTGAAGTGTTACAGGATTATTGTGATTAAGAAAAATATTAATTTTTATTAAACATGGCTGATTTAAACCCTTAACTTTCACCCTCAAAATGTTTACGTTAAAGTCAGTGGGTCCAAGTGGACATCAGTGTCATCATGACAGTTAAGAGGTTAAGCTGTTTATGAGTGCATAAGCTTTAACCTCAACATCCATTATCTTTTGCTTACCATGGGTCAGGTCGCAGGGGCAGCTGCCCTCTCCCCAGCCATGTGGGTCAGCTCCTACAAGGGAATCCCAAGGCATTCCCAGGTCAGCCAAGGAACAAAGTCCCTCTAGTGTGTCCTGGGTATTCCTCTTGGTCTCCTCCTGATTGGATATACACAGAATACCTCACCAGAGAGGTGTCCGGGAGCAAACTAACCAGATGTCTGCGAATCCACCTTAACTGGATTCTCTTGATATGGAGAAACGATTGCTTTGCTCTTGTGTGACCAAGCTTTTCACCCCATCTCAAAGGGAGAGCTCATACTTCCCGTGGAGGAAACTCATTGTGACTGATTGCATCCACAATCTTGTTCTTCCTGTCAGTACTCAAAGCTCTTGACCAAATATGAGGGTGGGAATGTATATTGATTAAATTGAGAGCCTCGCATTTTCATTCAGCTCCTTCTTCACCATTAAGATCGGCACAAACCTTTCTTAGAACTACTTCTGAACTTTTTGCCTCTTTTCACTAGTATTTTATTTATCTTGAGAGTTGAGCTCCAAGTCTCTGCGTTTGGAAGGATTATTTGCCATCACCCTAATCTTTAGCTCTTGCAACTGATTCTACATCAGAGTCAAGTTGGAATTTCCGACTGGAAGAGTAATGAAGCATACACCTTGTGGTATGATCCAGACATACAAATTATCGCTTGTCAAGCCAGCATTGTGATGAACAAAGTAGACTTGTGGGAAGAACTGATGGTGTAGAAATCCAGAGTGACAGCAAGATCAAGAATAAGAAATCAATTTAGAGGGCAAGGAAGAAGTTGTGGGAAAAGCGACACTCATGCCAGTGGTCATGACAAACTTGGACAGGTGCTCCTGCAAATTTCAGGAACATCTTTTGAGATATTAGAGTTAAGGGATCAGACTTTGACTCCCAAGACACTGATGTGACCATTCAGACCATTCAGATAAAGAACGTAAGGTTTGTTTTTTTTTATATCTTGATAGCTGAATTACGGTACCAAGTCTTGGATTGGAAGCAAAGAAAATGCATAAAGATATTCTGAATGTGTTCCCTTTCTTGCTGTCTCAGTGATACAGTTCCTGACTGCAAACAGACAATGGATCCATGGTGCAATCGCACAACATCCTTTTTATTTTCCCCCTGGATTTTGTTTTTGCTGCTGCTTTCAGATCCTGACTTACGAAGTGTCACGTGCCAGAAAGATGTCCATCTGTTGCAGTTTGTCAACCACCTTTTAACCCTCACTGGATATGACAAAGCGTGTCATATCTGTTGATTTTCAAAATATTCTTTCGCCAAAGGTCACTACTGATGCATGTGCCAGAACTGCTGTCATTGTGTATCCGTGCCAACATGTCCTCACGGATGTCCCCTGTGCAAGAGATACGCTCCCCACCCATTCCTGATTTTGGGAGGGTTGAGGGGTTGCTGCTCCAGTTGATGAGGTGCAAGTTTTTTGTACAGGTGTCTCGTTGCCGTAGAAGGTGGATGAATATTTGTTGCTGTCAATGCCTGTATCCACCTGCAGACAAGAGTCAAACAATATTTATACATAATACTTTATGCATCTACACACTACAACAGTAGGGTTAGGGTTAACAGCATAATGAATCCTGTTCTTATTGTTTATAGTGGTTGCAATTGCACCTCGTTGCATCTTTGACATGGACTCAAACACTTTATTCAAAGCAATTATGCATGGCAATATAATAGAATCATCCAGGAGTACATTACAGTACTTAAAACATGCCGTGTCAGATTTATGAGACGTTCATAAAGCCAAGGTTTTTCTGTCATAGGGACAGGAAACCTTTTAAGCACTGTTGACATTTGCTAACAAAGTATTGATAATCAATTGGCTTGCAATGTCAAGTTGTGAAAATGAGCTCATTTTAAAATGGCATTCCATGGACATATTCTTTCTACACATCAGAAACTGACTCTTTATTCCTATAAATGTGGTGTAATAATTTTTTTTCAAGAATAAAACAATGGGATTTCTTTTTTCTACTATTATAAAAATGGTAATTGGTTCCGAAATTAACCCAGCTTTACAAGCGCAAAGCATTGCCGTGTCTGACTGCAGCCTTAGTTGGGATTTATTGATCTCTTGGTGAAGAATCTACATTCTGCTGAGCCAGCAGGGACGACCTGGGCAAGGGTTTTCCCAGGGTCTAAGAACAGGAGGTGTTATGTAAATTTTATCGACTTGGTTTGACTTGTGTACTGTCACAAAGGGAGGAGATGCAAGTTTATTTTATAAAAAGACAGGTTGTTGAGTAATCCAGCAGTTAACGGACCAGAAAATGCCACAAGCACTATAGACCTTGTTTTGTTGTGTTAATTGAGACGTATTCATTTTTTCTGATTCTATATTGGCTCTAATGCACAGCATGTCTGGCACTGATGAAATCTGTTCCTACAAGAATGTCGGGTCGGATAGCTGGATTGTTTACATAGGCAAATGCTCAGTAATAACTTCAATATTTCATGCTTTACATGCACATTTGCTCTTTGAGGTAAACAGACTACTATAAAAAAATGGCCATTGTTTTATGACAGCATATTGGATAAAAACAAAGAATTTCTGAGCTCCATAAGCTTAAAAGTTGCAAGAAAGAAACCCCACTCAAGACATTACTAGGATAAACTCAAAACTTTTCTAGAAAGAACCTTGGAAATTTCTGTTTTTTGGCGTAAATATTTTAAACATACATTTTTGGATCAAATTGTGCATTGTTTGTTTGGCTTGACTATAAATAACTATGCTATTATTAAATAAATTAGTAATTTAGATCAAATTACTTAGAAGGGGCCCCACGCAGTCATTGGCAAATAATTGCCAAACAGTTATTGTATTATGAACATCTGTCTGGTGAAGTTTTGTATTAAATAACAATAAATGAAGGATTCATTCGATCACTGATGTTTTCAAAGAGTGAATTCTGCACACACATTATGAATAAACACAGAATTCAGGATTTTACTAACAAAATAATTCAAACAGCAGTTAAAACACTTTACTCAGCAAACTCACTAAGATTGTAGGAGTGAACTAAATTAACAAGTAAAAATTAAAAAAGAAATCATGATCGAGTAATATCTAAACAGATCGTATGGTAACATAATCCTTCAACAAACTGCTCCAGATAAAAACATAATCAGCGTAATTAAGACAAAAGCTTATGGAGGAATTAAGCTTTATGCGTTCAGTCAAATATAGTTTTAAAAGCAGATGATAAATCTTTGCATGGCTCAGGAGAAAAATGTTTGGGATATCATATGTGCCTTTACGCAGTCAACCCATGTAGGAGCAGCTAATTGATGCTGGTCAGCAGAAACTCTTAATCGGACTGATAATGTCACGAAAAGAGTATATTGTAGTTTCTGAAACGTTATTGGTAAGCAAAGCAGGTGCCTCTCGTTTGAAATACTAATGAAGATTGTGTGTTAATTTAAAATAAGCATGATATTTTCCTACTTACACATGGCACTGATTTTAGGAGTAGTTTTGGAACGGTTAAATATCTGCTGCTAATTGATTGTGTCGTGAAGACGGAATGAAAACATCATATTAGAAATTTTAAAATAATTCTAGCCTGAAAGCTGCTGGCATTTAACACTTTACAGTTGGTTTAATAATAATAAACCAATGAATATCATCAAATTTCATGAATATCTTACATCTACAGAGCATGAATCCAAAGAAATCCAGTTAATTTCCCAATTCTTAAAAAAAAGCACTTCTAAAAGGTCCTGCATTGTTTAATAAATTATCTCACTACATTATTACAACAAATATGAGTAAACATTGCTCCACTGTATTTGCCTGTGCTATAATATATTTTTAATTTGTTCATGGATAAGACAAGAAAGAGACGAGCTACATAAATGAATCTGCAGTGTTATGTAAAATGGACTTTTCTGAGCATTACATCATGTTATAATGTTATTCCCTCATCAAAAACATTCCTGGAGGGTTCCTTTGATTCTTTTACGCATGTTTGAGAAATCCTTTAATGTCCCATGGCAACCATGCAGCTGTGGAAAACACCAGGGTAGACCTAGTGCCGCCTTCGAAGTGCAGCTCCTCTTCGAGGTCCAATTTAAAGATATTAAATTACAAAGTCAAATTTCAAATTAGTAGTCAGTTATATTTGATAAATGTAGCATTTTTATAACAAATGATTAAGCTATAAAATTATACTATGTGGCTAGAAAACACATGCTGCCCATTTTTTCAGTCCTCCGTTTCTCAGTTCGGCATTTCCATTCTTAATGTGCATGAATACAGTAAAAGTAATAATTCTGTGAAAATTTCGCCCCTGCTAAAACATCTACACAAGACACGAGCGAACATGCTGATGATGGAAAACGACACCCTGGGCCTCTCTCTCTCTTCGGAGCACCCCAGCGACGATGAAGCAGAGCCGGGATGTGACTCGCTTAAAATAAAGTTGCACACATATGCATGTATGACAATTCCCTGCACAGCATCTTGGTTTTTGACAGCCCTTCTTGGCCTAGCTCAAGGCCGAGGTTCAATATTCCAAAGTGCAAGGCCAAGCTGAGTGATGCTTGGCAGCGTGGAGGCTGAGTGCGGCTGCTGTGAATACTGCTGTGCCAGTGTTTGTCAATGATGTATCGTCTGTGGAGGAAGGGAGCGGCTTGGGGGTAGATTACTTTCCTAAACAAGGCAATGGTCTTAAAGGGTGAGTTACTGCCTTGGCTATTGGTTTCCCTTCCAGACTCCCTTGACAGCAGTAGCATCTTAATACTGCCTGCAGAGCATGCCGGCAGATTCTCTGCCAAGTGGCAGATGCTGGGGCCGTTCAACCCAGTGCAGCAGAGGGGCTGACTGACATAGCAATGTGGGGGACAAATCAGTCAATTTCACAAAACACTCAAACAAGAAGACTCTTATTTCAGGCCTCAGGGTGCAGTAAACAAAATATAATATTTTCCGTTGGGTGGTGCAGACGGTCAACCAACATCCCGATTTATATTTTAGACAGTTTTCAGGGGATCATCTGATTACAATTTTTATTTATTTTTTTTACTTTATCAAACTCATATTTCATTGCAAAAATTCACATCTTTTTTTTTTGTTGTTTTGTTTTTTTGACAAGTGATGTATTTTTTGTACAATCGATGCTTTGGAGAACCTTTAATAAAAACAGATAGCAATTATTCGATTTCCAAATTTTAATTTGATTGAGTTTTAGCTTTATAATGATGACCACACTCATAAAAATATCTTTATTTAATTGCTGAAACTGTTACCTTGCCGTGACAGTACGGTAGGAGACAGAGGTTCTGTGAAATATTGAGCTCTTCTGTCTTCTCCCAGTGCTTCTAGTGCAAACTAGAAACAACCAATCAGAACCACAATCTCGTGTGGCGCTGCTCACCTCCTCCCACCCCCATTTTCTCTTTTACGCTGCAGGTAGTATTGCATGTTGTGAATACAGGATGTACTGAAGTCTAGTTAGCATGGCCACTGAAATGGTTTTCCTGTATCTTTATTTTCCATTAGCACATTAAGCAGCAAGTACATGATTTTGGTTGACGGCACTAAGTCCCGCCTCCTGACTGATGGGTTGTTTTTGGTCAGGTGCGGTGTATTTCTTCAGACAGCACCAGTAGCTCAGGGAGGAAGTGGAGGAGATTGATCTTTTCACAGATTATCTGTCTCATACGGTCACAACATGGCGACAGTTTTAACAAATATGTAAACTTTTTTTAATAAGTTACTTACTGCAGCTTTAATAAATTCTTGATGCCAAAAAACAATTGAATAGCCGAGCTCATAAGTTAGACCGACAGAAATTTAAGAACACATTTGTATTTTAAACTCTTTTCTTACAGAAAGATTAGGAAGTCTCTTTGCTTCTCACAAATATATTTCCAAATGTCTGAACAGGACCCGAAAAGAAATGAAACACTTGATCTGTAGCTCAGTTATACATAACACAATATCGAGAACCATACTTCATGAATAATGGAACCCCTGGTCTCTGTTACATCTCTGACTGAGAGTCAGACTGGATCAGTTAATTTAATCAACTCTACATTTCAATTGAAATCACCACCAGACACATGTATATGAACGTCTTTTCACATTTCAACTACATTTTTATGTTTTAATTAAAAGAAAACCTCTTTTCAGTCTCTTTATGTATTTATTTTCCTCGGGTTGTAGACATTACTGTAGACCACACATAGTTACTGATTCTCAAACACGCACATGCATGTGTGAGAAATCATTTAATCTCCCCTGGCAACCATTAAGTTGTGCAAAAAGCCTGAGCAGACCTAAATCTGCCTTCCCTTCCTTTTTCCCTACTCAACTTATTCAAACTAGCCAGCAGCAAACACCTGGTGGAACGTGCGCATCAGCTCAGCTCATTATATGATCTACTTCTCAATTAAACGCTGGTAAAAACGTTGTTAAAGGGTTAATGGAGGAGCGATGATGTTGTGATGACTTCCTGTGGGAGGAGTTTCAGAAAGAACAGGACTTTTTAAAGAGACAGAGACCCACTTTCAAGGTGTTGAATTATAAAGTACAAGTTCTTTTAAGTGGGGCTGCACAGTGGCACAGTTGGTAGAGCTGTTGCCTTGCAGCAAGAAGATCCTGGGTTCGATTCCCGGCCGGGGATCTTTCTGCATGGAGTTTGCATGTTCTCCCTGTGCATGCGTGGCTCCCTGTGCATCTCCGGCTTCCTCCCACAGTCCAAAAACATGACTGTCAGGTTAATTGGTTTCTCTAAATTCTCCCTAGGTGTGAGTGTGTGTGTGAATGGTTGTTTGTCTTGTTTGTCTTTGTGTTGCCCTGCGACAGACTGGCGACCTGTCCAGGGTGAACCCGCCTCTCGCCCGGGACGCAGCTGGAGAGGAACCAGCAACCCTCCTGACCCCCATTAGGGACGAAGGGTGTAAAGAAAATGAATGGATGGATGTTCTTTTAAGTCAGATTTGATATTTCTATCATTTTTTTTAAACAACTGAAGTAAACAGTTGCTTGATTGTGCTATAAAATCTGCCTGGAAAACACATACTACTGAACATAATTTTTTAATTTTTTCTTTATTTTTAAATTTGTACATAAGTTACCTGCAGTCTGTAGTACTTTTACACACCATTATTCAGGATTAGAACCTTTTGTGTAATGTTTGGTCAAAACTGGCTTGTGCCTTTGTACTTCTTGTATTTCTAAACATGTACGAGTTCAGCTGATTTTTGAAGGCACACACTCATTAAATCAATCCAAGGATGCTGTTCTGTAAAATTCCATTTTGAACTCGTACGTTAGCATTTTGTGCTTGGCAGATCTCCGCCTTGCCTGAATTTCCTCTATGCATTTGTTTTCGTTGGCATAAAACAATCGCTTTCCGCCGCCGAAGCCTGCGCTCCTCCCTTCGACCAGGCGTCCATGTGACAGCCGATTCTCCCATTGGCTCGCACGTGTCCGTGATGAATTAGCGTAATGCCAAGCAAATATTAATCACATTGTCACCGTGGCTGAGCAGGAAAGCAGTTTAGTACTGCAACCACCATGCAGCCTCATTTATCAAACCCCGGAGCTCTCATCCTTTGCTTTACCCTCCTGCCTGCTGCCTGCAAAACACAAGCTGTTCCCACCCGGTTCTATTTATTTATTTTTTTTCTGCTGCCAGAACTGCCTTCAACCGTTTCTTGTGTGTCACAGTTTACTTCAGTGTTGTTGTTTCTGCCTAATAAACTCGCCAAAAATCATTTCACATTAAGACTGACGAGCGTGCTACCGCGGTTTATTTCAAATGACTGCAGACAGAATGCATTTGCGTAAGTGCCATTAATCTGTGTAAGATAAATGGAAAACTTCTTGACATCAACAGAAAATCACCAAAAAAGATGGCAAACGTCATTATTTCTAGCCCCCTATGGCAAGCAGTTTTCACAGCTTATCTATGTGGAAAGTGAGATTAGATTCCCTGTCATAAATTTCGCACCTGGACTCAGCAAATGTGTAGTTTCCTTCCAGAAGATACCTCCTTCACCCCTCTCTATTAGCTGCACACAGATATACCGAGGGATAGAGAAGACCAATTACCTGCTAATCCATTCTAAGATGGGCGATGCACAGTGAAAATACATTTAAAAGCGAATTGTCAAATTGCACTGCTCCTCAGAGTTCCACATCCAATGAAAATAGCTTTCGCTCCACATGTGGGAGCATTCTGCAGGGCAGGAACATAGTAGCCCAGCATGGGGCAGTCGCTCACTCCAGGGATGTTTATACTTCAAGAAAACCACATTACATAAATGCAAAAAAGCAAGCAGACCTGTCAGATAAGTTCTTCACCAGCTTTTGCTGAATGTGTAGTATGTAATGGAAGAGTACAAAGTAAGCAGGTTTGCATTTATGTAAAAATAAAATCTTTAACCTTTATGTCACTGTGGTGGTGGGTTGTATAAAAAATGCATTTACTTCTGAAGCTTTGAAAGAGCTTTGTTGCTCATAACACCAACCATTTTTGAGGTTTACAGCCAAAGTTAATTTTTATCACATTTTAAACATAACAAATATTGCTAAGACAATTGATTCTGCCACTCAGCCAGACGTGTGACAAATAACTAGAGTGCATGTCTTCTCACATTTCAACTCATCAACATTAGCTTTTCATTAAACCTCACACTGTCTTAAGAGATGGGGTTATTTGCACCCCATGGGCTATTGACTTTGTGCGCAGTCTGGCTTTGACTCACTGACCCTGCTTGTGCTTTTATGACTTTCTCTTTTTGTGTGTTGTTTTTGGATCTGACAGCCTGACGGGACAACGCCCCTTTCCCCCGATGCTGGCATCTGTCGTCCTTCCCCTGAGCATCGCACTAAGACCACAGGAGGGTAAAAAAGATAGATATCATGTCTCAGAATGGGGAGTTCTTGCATTTTAGGTGAGATGCTGTTTGCTGTATCAGAAACAGCTTGGACTTCTGTTTTAGGTTCCGTCAGGTCTCCTTTCCGCTATTGTCAACATTGGCTCACACAGGTGCCAGTTATGCGTCCATCCAGTTGCCATGTGAATTCTGCACAAACTTTTAAAATGTCTCAAAAAAGAAAATGCGAATTAGCCGTGTCCATCTATTGGTTTGGAGCGAATCAAGCGTTATTTCATCACATGTTGACGCTACAAATGTAATAAACACAAAGTAGATGTTGCAAACTAGCATGAATCACACACCTTCGGACATAGAAATTCGTCCAAGTTTCGTGCCACTGGTCAGGCACTGACACACCGGTGGATGGGAGGGTTTGTTATGTCAGCACTTATTCAGCACATTTGTTTCCTTCTTCACTTTTGTGCATTCAATCTTAATTGGAATGCCAAAAGCCACCTCAAGTAAGCCTAAAAACTAATTTGATACGTCAAAATGTGTATATAAAAAAACAGAAAAGGAATGGCAACATGGCTACTATCAGCCCAGGAAAATGACTCTGAGGCTTAAAGGCTGTGGGATGGTTGGTTGTTCCTCTGGCTGGAATTGTCAGAAGATTAGAAGTTCTTGGTGACTAAAACAGTGCAACCTTAATTTAGCCAAGTTGATCTAGGTCTGCTGGTATCTCAAACATTTTGCTAAAATATTATCCTCCAGATTCAACAATTAGAGTTCTTGTTTGCAGAAGGGTGTTCATTTCTTGTGCTTGAAGATTGGGCACATAAAGTCAGTCTAATAACAGAAAGTGAATGCAATCAAGGGGTTTCATAATTAGGTGATTTCCTAGAATGGCAATCGTACAAGAAGAAAATTAACTGTGGCTTGTGTGTAGCTACAGAACTATGTACTATGTGATTGCTTTTTGCGCTTGCACAATGTTTTTAATAGTCCAATGTGTTTTGGCTTTAGATATCCTCATTTCTAAAGCCAAAGCTTTAGAAATGAAAATAAAAGCAATGGGGCTGTTCAGCATAACGGTTCTCGTTAGTATAGCATTAATATTTACTCCGCCAGAATCTATAGAAGACTGTGATCATTTTCTTTGACTTGACACAGACAAAGCAAAGACTCGTGATTTGATTGCCTGTCGTTTAAGAATACCACTTTTCATAATTTTTGGTTTTCATTGCAATGTGTCTGAATCGACAACAGGGTGGGTATTTGGTATGCTACTATCTTAAGAATATTGTTTGATCGTTTAATCACAAATTTTTTTCCTGCAAAATAAGTGCATGTATTTCCATCCTTGGACCCCCCTAACGCATGATGTTTATGAATTATTACATTTTATGTCTGTTACATTTTATACTCGGCAACAATTGTTGCTTGTGGGAAACTGCATAGTCTAAATTACACAAATCTGGCCTATTTACACATAAAAAATCAGAAAAATCATGCATAACGTATTAGAACAAAAAAATGGTTACAAGAGTGTTCATAAATATTTTAGAAACATAAAAATTTAATGCCACATCCTGCAGATGTCATTGTCTCAATGTACCAAGCGACCTTCGACCTCATTTGATTATTTCATCAATTAGGCAAAATCAGGTGAAAATGGACAAATCTGCATCTGAGAGGACACTCTTCCTGTTTCACTAGAACAAACACTACACCATAGCCCTGTCCCAAAGTAGTTTCAGGCGTGGCATCAACTTGTAGTGGTCATTCAGTGCATATACCACACTTTGTGTAAAGGATCACCTTTTTGGGGGGGTGAATCAGGGGAGGGTTTCAACTGTGGGAATAACAGTGATGTAGAAAACATCATTTTGAGGTTCTTTCAGGCCTAGAAGAGCTAAAATATCTTATAGTTTTTGCTGTGTGGGAACAGCAAGACAGAATAAACAGCAAAGCTATGGACACATAGCATAGTGCTGTCTATGCATTATGTTAGCGACAACAATTGTTTGCGCACTTAAATTCACTCTTTAATTAAAAGATGAATGAATGGTCACAGTTTTCTTTATATACCAGTAGAAGACACTTGACAGAACATATGTACAAAATATTTTATTTCTGTTTTTTTATTAAAGTATTTTACCAACTTTCTCTTGTACACGTTTGTGACACACTTTTACCTCCAGCGTTACAGGCAGGAAATTTATATTGCTTAGAATAGGCACATTATTATTTTATTTTAAAACTTCAGTTAGCTGCCAAAAGTCAAAACTATTATTTCAGAGCTCCCAGAAGTTAGAAAAAATGTCTGGCAACAATTGTTTCCGGTGGGATTAAAGGGGTTAAGTCTGTGACTAAAACATGCCTGTCAGAAATACTGACAGACTTACATTTATAACAGGATGTTATGTTGGCTTTTATCTATGCTTACCAGCTAAACTTGTACGGAGTGTCCAGATACAAATGAAGCATTTCAGAAAGCCTGGTTACCGAAAGGGAGTAAACCCATTGGACATGGGTCAGTTTAAAAATAGACATTTGATTTATTCTCTTTAAACCTGCTTGGCATTTTGTAATTACTTTGGCTAGGATTCATGGGTACAAACTGTTTTGGCCATAGATGAGCATTGCCTTTGGCTGTTTACTCTGGCAAATTGTTTTGGATTTATTTCCCATAATGTCGTCCAATTTAAAACTTTATATTTTTACTTTAGCGACTGACCATCTTTGACATTGCATGGCATTGCAGTCGCCTATAAATGCTTTCCCGCTTCTATCACACATTTTTCTTGTCACTTGATAAATAGCAGAGGACTTAAAGTTTATATCGTACAAAGCTATGCAAAAGCACTTGGAACATTTCCAGACTTTGCAAACCTTAATGGATTTTGTTGAGATTCGGTGATACAGCAGCACAAAGGATGAATTGTAAAGTAGGAAAAACATAAACTCTTTCAGTTTTTATTTTTTTATTTGTTGTACAGCAGTAGGAGTTTAATTTTGGTGATAACCAGACCCCCAGAAATCCTGCTAAGCCTGGTGGTAGGGGCGCTGGAGGAGTCCATCAGCAGCAATTTGCTGGAGTTTATCGTCCAACAAAATTTGTCACCATGACAGGATTAGTGACTTTCTCAAAGATCTCAAACAAGCCCATTTTACCCAACACCCTCCTTTTAAAATATTACCTTTGGGTTAAATACAAATGCACAATTTGTGGATTTTTATATGTTAACATTTTTGAAATTCCATCACTTTCACTCCTTTTCACAATCATGTTCAATTTAGTGTTGTTCTGTCACGTCCCAATGAAAATGCATTAGGGTTGGAATGTGACAGAATGTGGGAAGCTTCAATGGCTCTGAGTACTTTTGCAAGGCACCCATTAATCACATACGAGACATGGACGTACAGATGTCCCTCGCCCGTGGAACGGCCCACTGACCTTGTGCGGCGCCAAGTTGTAAAAAGTTCATTATAGGCCAAAAATTCACCCCGTAGCCTCATTCCCCTCACGGCCTGCTCTCAGATTCTTCCTAATTTCGCTTCATTGTCAGAAATCACTGTTCTAGAAAAGGGACTTATTCAGTGATACCACAGGGAGTGCTTTACCCATTAGTGGGCAGTGCAGTGACCTTCAGAGAGTCCATTCATTACCTCCTCCTTTTGTTGGACTCTTTCTTTGCGAATAAAAGTACGTGCCAAAAGGAGCGAGTCTTGCCAGTTCAAATTCATCTTCTTAATGGACACAAAAAAATAGAAAATCTTGTCAAGTAATGATGCATTACTTCATACAGTACACCAATAATACGCACAGGGATATCGGAGCAATGTGCGTGAATGTTACTTAGCAGCCGAATGGCCACCGTCCCAAACTCCCTCCACCCCCTCCAGAAATGACAGGGGGTCACTTTCTCCCTGTTGGTGCAGTTCCATCAGTAATGACGATGACATTTAGAGAGGCGGTGTTTTGTTCCCTTTTAAGGGTCCTGTGATTTATAAGCACACTTTAAAAAAAGGAAACGTTGCACGAAAGAACAATTTATTTCTCCATATTTACAGACTAATGTTTAGAGTGACTTATTTTATTAGTTCAATGTCATGATTTATGTTTCTGTAATCTGAGTGATTTAATGCACGATTGAATAAAAGCAGAATGGCCACCATGCCAAGACTGGAACTACTCAGCTTACATTTGCAATTTTTAAGGGTCTATGATTTAGTTCGGTTTCTTGATCATGTTCAAGATCAAAGTTGTATAAACTCTCAATAAACGAAAGGTGGGCATTTAATGTATCGTTTATCATTTATTGAGAAATTCCTTGTTGTACGAATTTCGATTAATGATGTTTAGTCGCCTCCAAAACTGTCCTTGTTGTTAGGATTGATAGTTTTACTTTTTTCCTCCAACACATTGGAGTTACCATATTAAATATAATTACTATGTGCAGCTTAGTGATACAAATGACACTTCTTTATGTGATTGGTTTCCTAAAGAAGCGTATTACAGTTAGGAATGTTTATCAGAAACAAATTTGTGTTTATGGGGCTATAATTGCTGCGACACACCTTCAGTCATACTCTTACCTACAAAAGAAGTGACTAATAGTTTTTATTGTTGCTTTTATCGTTATCACAATATCACCACAAAATGTTGAGATGAATCACTTAAGTCCATACCACCCACCCTAACGTAAACTAATTTTAAATCCATGTTGCATATCTATTGTGTAATTTCAGTGATCTAATCAAATTAAAAAGGCATTGAGGCATCTTTCCTTTAATTTTACAATTTAGTCCTGTTGAGTTTTTAATTTCCATCAATTATAATGGTTTTAATTTTGATTTTCCTGACATTTGCTTATTTACATCATTTATTGAAGTCAGTATAGTTTTCCTGATTAACATACCTGTCATTTCTTTGGTGTAAGCTTCTCAAATAAATCGTCTTTCATCGCAATCTCATGTGCGAAAACTCGTCGTTTTTACACACTTTTGTTCAATGTGTAAAATTTTATGTTTGAGATAATTGTTCCTTTACAAATCAGACGTGCCAGTAATCACAACTGAAGTCTTTTTTTCTTGTCATACATCACTCTTTTTTTGGTGGATCCATGTTAATATTCTCTCAACTTCTCTAACTTTATTTGTATCAGGGTCAAAAAGAGAAACCAGTCTGGAGGCGAGTTTCTCTGAGCCACTCACCAACGTTGGAAAGATACGAGAACAAAGTGAAGCTGATGTGTATTGATCTTTATAAAAGTACACATGCTCATCAAACCTTGACCCTAATTACAGTTAAATAAATATTTTTGTAGCTCTCACTAGTGCACACTTAGAGAATAATAAAAAAAAAAAAAATTAATCAAAAGTTTTCTGGAATTATTACTATCATTCAACTCTTTATTTTACTAAGTAAAATGTTTGAGAATCAATTATTGTTTACAATAATCTGTATATCAAAGTACTGCAAGGTTAGATTATTATGCAGTAAGCGATTAATTATTTGGTAGCTTTTTAAGCTTTTAATTTATTTAACTAATTGGCTAATCAATTAGTAATTAACTTAAGTCGTTTCCTTGCTACAGGTCAGCATCTTCTCTATCAGTTGTATTTGCTCCTTTGTTTTCGGGGTGTTTTATTTTCAGTGCTGCCTTTGCAGTGTATTTTGTCTTTGTTAGCATGTAATTATTACCTTCACCTGGTTGCCTCCAAATTGTAGCCTCCATTTCACACCACCTAATGAGAACGGTACTGTAAGTATTAGAAAAACATCAGCGATGTGCTCCCTGGCTGAGGAGTAATTGCCGACCAGCAGTTAATCGTTCAGTTCTTAGTTGCGTTAATTGTTCATCCATACAATGAGAAACTGTACGGATGAACAGTTTCACATTTTTTCATGGAGTTAGAGTAACTTCATATTGTACTTCTTGAACAAAGAAAAAAAGGTGTGTTGGAATATTGTAAATTACAAGCTCACATTATAGTCACACGCTTTGAGGTCTAGTTTATTTATTTATGTCCAGGTTGGAATGGTGGAACAACATATAACCTTACTGATTTTTAAAAGCAGGATTTGACTGCATTAGATACAAGTTCCTGTTCATTTAGTTAATTTTTTTTTTTCTGCAAATTTACACAAAGCCAAAATTCTCAATAAAGACCTAAAAAATGCATATTCACACTCACTAATATTTTGCCCTGATATTTGACCACCTTCAGAATTGGTAGACATTATTTAAATTTACTGATGTCATGGTGATTTTGAGGGGAGTTCGTAAGTTTTCAATAAAAAAACAGTTCATGTATGTTTGGAGTTTTATTTATAAACTTCTGTTGATTTGAGGTGAAGAATTTGGAGCTGGTCGCTATTCTGTTATGTTCCAGTGGAAATGCATACAAACCATAAAGCTCAGTTTTAGGTACATATGATATCTCACCCTGCTTTTAAAAGAAGACGCTTTTACCATTGATTGGGTTAGTATACAATTTTATGTTTTCTGCATGCACAGTAAATTTGACAGAAAACCCAAAGTTTCTTAAGTTTAAAAGAAATTTCACCTCACAGTGTTGGAACAGCGATAGCCTCTGTTTATATATTGGATATTTTTATTTGGTTAGATAAGACTGACATCTTTCTAGAATGTGTTAAAGTTTCAGCTCAAATTTGTTTACAGAGAGGTAGTTTCAGTCTGTGGCAGCGTACATCCAGATATTTTAGGCAGTTTTGAAAGACGAAGTTATAAGACTATCCAGGCAGATGTTTAAAATTTTTTTCAACAATCTTCAACAGCTGTTCTCACCCATTTACACGTCTAAATGTGCTGTCAGAGGCATCACATAGCAAAGAGGACAGACTGACACAGAGTTACTTCGACAACTGGAAGTGGGCAAGAGCGTAAGCAGCTGCTCTGCTGTAAAACTTTGAATAGATGGCATCCTGGGCAACACTGCAGGGCAACCTTGTCACTTGATCTGGCCCCATGTAAAAGGAAAATGTTGCCAAAATATCTTCCCCCGGTGTTTGATGTCCAGAACCTTATTTATTCTGGGCAATATACCCGGTGCGTATCATTAAGAGAAGCCCCACTGTGCCTGTTTATTTATGCGGTGGCAGTGAGCACAGCAACGGTGAAGAAAGAGCCAAAATCTCACGTTTATTCAGAGAAGACGGGCACTCCTTGTTCTTTTCTTCTCTGGTATATGAAATCCCAGTTGAGAGGATATGTAAAATGCAACTTGAAAGTAAACCAGTTTCTACATGTATTTTGCATACATTGAAGACCTTGCAATGGCTCACAAATGGGTTTAAGGCCCTTTGATCTTTTTCCATTTTGTCACTTTACTATCAAAAACTTGGAAGGCTACGTGATAGACCAACACAAATTAGCGCATAATTATGAAAGAGATGAGCATTTTTCACCATTATATCCCTTTTCAATCTGATATATGAACCTAAATAAAATCTAGTGAAGAAAAACGCATTGAAAAGTGCAGGTGGGGAAATTAAACGGGAATTTTCCGACATTTCGCCAGCCACTGTTTTCTTTTCTTTTGACTACAAACCCCACCAGTACAATAAAATTATATCAAATATATGATTTACTCGTAACTCTATGAAAACCTATGTACTGACAAGAAGCTAACCGTACACATGTACTTACATTGGTACAGACTACTTGGACACCTTAACAGAGGTGTAGTGTAAGTTCATTTTAAGTAATTACTAACAGCAAACTTTAACTACACAACCCTAAAATTCTTGCAATCATTTCCTATGTTGAACATTACCACCTTTTGGCTACAACTGCCCCAGATAGTTTATTGAAGATGTGCATTTAGTAATTCAAAAACATTTTTATATGATATTAATAGCTGTTTTCTAACTGTTCTCTTTGTTGTTCCTTACTTACTGCGTTTTCTATTGAAATTCACAATTATTCTTATTACTAAAAACATCTCGAAACGTGTTCATTATTAATTCCACGGGCCATCGTCATTCCTGTGTTATCCCCGGTCACGTCTTTCTCATTCTCCTCCTCTGATGATAACGAATCTCTTGAATCGCTAATTCTCCCTCCTTCTCCGTTACTGAATCTGCTGCAGCGGGTAAAGATTGCGCGGTAAACATATCGTTAGTTTCACTCATTTTTCTGAATGAGCTTACGCGCTTTTTAGCTTTTGTTGTCGTAGCTTTTCTGACCCGCCCCGTCTCGTATCTGCTCATTTTCTCAGACTCTGAAGTTGTGCTATTTATAACCATAGAGGAGAGCTGCGGGCCCAGGAAGACTGAGGGATTTCATTGAATAAGCCCAATATCCGTCAATAAAATCAAACAATGGAGCATCGCAGTAGATAAAAATATTAATATACTTTTTTTTGTTAAATTATAACAACGGCGTTGCTCCAATTTACACGCCACTTCATACTTTTGCCTGGATTTGGCCAGTGGTGGGAGCTAATTTCCAACCCTGGTTACCTATGTATTACATAGATGTTAACTGTAGCAATTTTTAGGGAGATTTAGTGAGCAAACAGCATCATAAATGGCCACTACTTTTTTCAATGCCTTTTCTGTTTTAATTTGCATTAAGGAAAAATTTATTTTAAGATTTTCTAAATAATAATTTACCTGCTGAAAAATTAACTCACTTAATAGTCCTGATGAAAGGAAAAGAGCTGACAAAGGCAAACATTGTAACTGGAAATTGTTTGCTCTCGTAGGATGAAGTCCATCTTGAAGATAAGGAAAGGTAGAAGGCAGACATGAGCTGTGACTACTACACTCCTTTGTTTCGCAGCTTCACTCTTCCCATTTCCATTACTAAACTTTCCGCTAGCAAATTGAGTCAGGCACTTCTTAATTAGATTGTTTCTTACATCATTCCGATCATGTGACTAATTAGGGGGGAAAAAAGACCAGGAGGTTGCCCTGCGTTGCAACAGAAGAGAAGAAGGGGGAATTTATGAAAGGCACAATCCATTGCTCTGCCAAAGGTAACTGAGATGTCAAAAATACTTTTAACCAGTTTTAACCTTTGCTTTATAAAGACGTAATATGTCAAAATACAGATCATTTTCTTAGACTGATGTCAGTAGAACAAATTTTGAACACTCAGGTTTACCAGTAATTATGCCCCCACTAGTAACTGTCCGTCATCCGTCTGCTTCTCCTTAAATTGAGTCGCAGGGGAACAGGTATTAAAATGCAGACTGATTAAATAGCCCCTCAAGTGAGTTCTGGCCATAGATCAAAGGTATGCATCCAGTGGGAATGCATACCCACTAGATCCATACCTTCCATCCAAAAATAGGTACATCAACTAATTTGTTTCAATGGAGAGGAACATGGGCTCTACATCACTAATCTCTAAGCCTGAGTCCAGCCACCCAATGGCTATCATCAGAGTCAAGGGTCGCGACATTGACGGACTTTCTCCAGCTTTTACTTTTGAATAGAAGAAATCTTGCTCTTAGTCTAACACCTGACCAAGAGGAAGCGGCCCACCTTTTTCTAATTGAGTATAATTAAGGATTATCCTCTTAGAACAAATTTAGGCACAATTCAAAGTCACAGCTTAAGGACACCCTGATTTTAAGGATTTCAAGTAATAGAGTAAAATGGGGGCGTCATGGGTTGATATCCTGCAACTTTTAGATATGTCTCTTCTTCAACACACCTTAGTCGATTAATGAGGTCATTAAGATGACTGGACTGAGGAGATGAGTCGTCCATTTCAACTTGCTGTGTTAGGACAGAGACATTGGCCCTTCAAGCCTGGATATGAGGATCCTTTGAGTGTTAGTTTTGAAAAAGCAAATATGTTTCCTTCTTTAGCTTTGGTTTCAGATTCTGTTAATTAAAACCACTAACAGGCTCACAAAAGCGGTAGCACCAATTTAGTGATGCTCACAATGGAAACAAATTGAACTTTGTGCTGAGATTGCGAGCACAGCTCCGGATTTGGGAATTCAGAGAATCAATTAAGTCATTCAACCTTCCACAGACAACCTCTTCTCCTGAATGCAAGGTTTAATAGTTGCAGCCTCATTCCCAACACTGAAGAGTTAACTCTGAGGGAGGCTGAGAAGTCTGATCCTTCAATAACTGGGGTCAACTCTCTATTCCTCTTTCTTGAAACGCAACGCTTGAGATATTGCTCTAATCCTTTGTTTGGCACTGAAGAGGTCGGTCACACACAATGGCCAAATAAAGCCTAGAGTCTATGGTATTTTTGCGATGAATCTTATCTACCCTCGTGTCCTTTCCTCAGGGAACTTTTCCATTATCTTTGCAAATGCTGCCTTGGTAAAGAATTTGGCTTCCTTTGAGGCTTCAGACTTCTCTAGAGAGGACATGGTAATTGTTGTCCCTTTCTGATTTGCCGAATAGTTTTCTAGACTGTCCTGGATGCCAACTGAAATTCTTGATAGCCTGACTTTCTCCCATGCACAATGTTTTGCTACTACAAGCAAAACCTTAGCAGTCTTTCTCATCAGTAGTTTCAATAGCCCTCAAAAATTGTCAAGCCCTGAACATGTTCTTCAGTTTTAAGGCTTTAATTACCACTGGACAAATAGAAGACAATGGAATATCACATCATTTATAAAAACCTTAGCCATCTTTGCATAAAGTGACTTAATAATTCCAACAAACCTTGGATTATAATGCTAGACTAGTCATTGAAAAGTACCCACAGAATATAATACAAGTGATGTTGACAGGGATCTTTGCTATCCCTGTTAAGTAATAAATTTACTTTATGGTTCTGAAAGTGCCTGCGAATTATTAAGAGTCCAGATCCGCAAACCTGACCAAAACATTACTTCTGACCTATAAAGAGCCTTGAGGAAAAGTTAAACTTAAGTCAAATTTTTCCGCTTTAAATTTATGTGTAAATTTAGCTACTTTAATACAGTCATATTGTTAGTAGTCAGACTCATTAGCATGTGTGCTCTGTGCTGCTCCTGGTAAGTTTGTATTGATTTATACCCCCTCCTGTTTCTAGAACCCAGATCTCTGATGGTGCTGATTATCTTGGGAGAGCATCTGAATCAGCAGGATAGTGTTTCGACCAAAAACCCTGAGCTCCCACCTTGAATGACCTCGCTTTCAACCCCATCACCACCAGCTTTCATTAGAGCATCGGGGCTGCATTCCACATTATTCCAGCTGGCCCGCTGTGTATTGCTGTTTTCATTCCAGCCTCCATAATTAATTGGCCTTGATGAGCATTGAGATGGTTACTAATTGGTCGGTTAGGGATCTCTTTCACTTGAATTTTTTTATGTGGGGATAACACACCTAATTTTAAATGATTGAGCTCAAATAGCGTGTATGAAGTTCCTCTGTGGCGACAAATTGTCCTTGCAAATCCTAAATATTTATTAGCGCATAAATGTTTAATTCATTGTAGGTTAAAATGTTTAGAGCATTTAGGCTAGGAAGTTGAAGCTCTTACTCTCACAAGTCTTACAGTGGTCCAAATAACACATGAACAAAAAAAGCAACACAGTAAAATGCTCCTATTATCATTATTTTATCTTGTCTTGCGTATATAATGTTGCTAAGCAGGTCGAGAGGCTTATGTTTTTATGGAACTGAAGTCACAGGTACTGAAGTCGATGGCTTGAGAGGGAGTTTTGTACCAAATTATTGTAGCAAGTCTGCTGCGATAGATCAGATAGAGAGACCTACAGGGCCGTTGTGCCACAAAAAGAGCAAACTAAAAGTTTCTTTCAGAAATTTAGGCATTCTGCTTGAACTACCCTGTACTGATATCCTGTTTTCTTTGAGGTTGGACATCCCAGTTCCAATTTGCCTTGTAATCACCTCAGCACATAAATATAATTGGTGTAGATTTTGTTTTGCCTTACCCCTCCCATCTTATTGAGAGGTTTGAGTAGACACGTGAACCTAGAGGCTGCGTTGTCCAAAGTTTTACCACCTGCTAGAATATCCTGTGGCAAATGGGCATCAGGAGACAAGTCGGACTCAGAGTGATTTATGGATCTCGATAACAGCAGACCATATTAATTGGCAAATTTTGCTTAGATCAGAGAGCTCCAGCCTTCTAGCCTCCTGGAGCCTTTCTGGCTCCGGGAGGTTCCCGCTATCGCTCTGATCTAAGCGAGATTTGCCAATTAATACTGCACAGGGTGAGTCAGGTGGGAGGCGAGGGTGGGGGCCTGAACCCTTACCGTGCACCCCATTTTACACAAAATATTTTTAAGAAAACACATAATCAAAATTATATAATTACTTTTTAGCTAAATGATCAAGAGTGGCATAAAGTCACAACTGCCCTTGGGGAAGGGAAGTCCACTGATGATGAGGAAATGACTTTAGCTTTACATCGCGATAAACGTAAACTGATATCAGGATGTGTCGGGTCTACAAACCAACAAGAAAAACACTCATCCAGTAAGAGAGATTCTAGCACTCAACTTTAAGAGTAGGGGAAGGAGCTAGAGCTTGTATGTGAAGTTGAGTAATACCAGATAAATAAATATCCTAACTACCGTTTATAGCTTAGTCTATACACGGTAGTTGTATGACAATGAACAGCAACACAACCTTGATGATGTCCATTCCTGTGTCACAAAGTAAATCATGTCATGTACCAATTTGTGCATTTTTAATATAACAATCCCCATCCACTTTCAAGGCAGCACTCTGCCTATTGCAAACACAACCAGCATTCAATGGCCACTTCCTGGACTCCAATGGTACTATGAAAGTCCCATCTCTGAGGGAATAGTAAAAGAATACCTTGAAGTTTTGTTCCAACAAACACATAATTGAATAGCTACTGGACTAAAACTATGTAAACACCATCTCCAAAGCCAAATACATTATTTTGTTCAATACTAGCTGTTCACCTCTTGATAAATGAAAATGTTCTTATTTCTAAGCAACTGCTACATTTTCCTTACTTTCCCTAGGGATTGGTGGAGAAGGACATGACCCACTTAGTATTACCCTTTGTGTTTCTCACATCTTTTTCCCTCACCTAAACAACAATTGCGATGATGCTCAATTCTGACCCAAATGTATTATTTTAAAAACATACATGATCTAAAGACAGTCTAGGAAGGATCTGAATCTGGTAAAGCACATTATCTCTAGGAACTATAGACTTGTGGTCCAATCTGAACTTTGCGATACAAACAATCTTGTATAACTTTGATTCAAACATTGAACACCTTAATAAATCCTTCCCTTACTAGCAACTTCATATCAGGGAATATCTTAGTAGGAGATTAGTGTTTTTTCCATCATAATTAAGCTTACCAGGGATAATAAAAATCCACTGAAAACTCCCACTGAGGCATATATTAATATGATCTTTGGGCATTTTTTCCCCGTTTCAGCAAATAGTAGCAGATGGCCACTTCTTTGATAATTTTGAATTTGTGCTTGCTTGTCCCATATCTCATCTGTATGTCCACTATGTGGCCATTTCAGCTTTGTTAAAATAATTGTGAGGGATTTTATTTTTGCCGAATCAGCAAAGGACAGATGTTTCCTGGAATAAAGCTAGTAGTCCGTATCATCCGGACGCAGCACAATTTTAGAAGATGCTGAGTCAGAAGACAAGGCAGTAGGAATATTGATGGGGTTTAAGACTTAGTCAAGATAAGCGGACATTATTTTTGCATTTAAAAAACATGTTGGCATTTTATCTGTAGTGTCATCTATTCCAGTGGTCCCCAAACCCCGGGCCGTGGACCAATTGGTGCCGGGCCGCACATGAAATAAGTAAATATTTCCGTTTTATGTATTATTTGAGTCTGGAGGAGCTTTTATTTTGAAAATCCTTTAACCGGATTCTCTCGGTTACATCTTGCACGCCAACATTGAGCCACAAGCAGCAAATGAAAAAGAAACGGATCAGATTCTTTGGAAAGTTTCTTTGGAGAAGGGAAAAGGCCCAGAGAAGAGACAGGAGAATGGATTTATCCCGGTAGGTGATTCCCACATTCCAAGCTCTGCATGCTATGGTGACCGGCTCATTAATGAGGCAATGAAGCTTCAAACCGCTTCACCACTTAGAGACCAAGCTCTCTGTGCATAAGCAGCACTTCAGGTGTTATTGTCTCCCATCACTCCCAGTTGGGACCGTCTGGTTGCAGAGAAACAAGCTCAGGGCTCCCATTAGTCGCTAAAATTTTCACGAAAGTAAAAATGTTCGTTTTTGTGGCACATCTGTATCTTATTTTGAAGGAATATGTAAACGTTACCATAGCGACCAGAGTCAGAGAGCGTTAGGGCAGTGGTCGAGATGAAAGGAGAGGAGTAGAGCTTGTGAGTTTTAGGTCTGGTTCACACGGCACGATTTAAGGATTGTCGGCCTCTGTGACCACAGAGCCGATAAAAGTACAACAGGTTTGATTGGTTCCTGTATCCAGCCACACAGCAGGAGCAACACACCACACACGAACCAAGTCCACTCATAAACATCCCGATTCCAGAAGGAAATCCAGTAAAACTCCCCAACATACCATACATGAATTTAGAATAATCAAACACGGAAGAAGCAGCAGTGATAGTTTGTGGACTCATTTGAAGTGATAAAAGATGAAACAAATAGAAAAGGTGTTTGATAAAAGACGGCAGGAGCAGCCGCTCTATTTGCTGCACTGTGATTTGGAGGTGAGTTGTGTTTTTTCATAGTTAACATTTTTAACTGAATAAACATAACCTCTAATGTCCACCGATGTCTCAGTTGCACCATGTCAGCTGTTTGGGATTCCCCTCCGTTCTTACGTCACCGCGCTTTCTGATTGGCTACCTGTCACATTAAACAGGCTGCTTTCTCGCTCCCAGTCAGGGGAAACCCCACAGGCTGCTATAATCAGGCCGAGACAATATTGAATATGTCTATTCAACACACCACCACGTAACACACCACACACTGCAGGACGTTGTAAGATTGTCGTAAAGGGAAAATCGGGAGGGCGGGGTGGGGCTTTAGTGGGAACACCAACATGCAGAAGCATTATCTGACAGACCTCCCCTCCCATCCTCTTGACCGGTCCGCGGTAATAAAAAGGTTGTGGACCACTGATCTAAGGGCAACAAAGACAAAATTATGTTGGTCAAGACTTTGTCCAAACAACAGGGAAAAAAATCAGTGAGGTTGAATATGCTTTCAAGTTTCATTTTATGGATCATGAACAAAGGTGTTCAATTAAGCTAAAAAATACCTTCAGTAGGATTTTTTTAAATTAAATTAAACATTAGTCTTTTTGTTGTGTGCCTTTCTTTCAACAGTAAAAACTTTGGCCTTTAACCACGTAACTCCAAAGTAGTGCAGAGTGAAAAACTTAAACCATTTTCTTTACATGGCTGTAGGTCACCCTAAAAGTGTAGATGTCGTGTTTGTTTTCCCACAGTCCACACCTTTTATATAACTTAAGAGCTATGTAGTGAGTGCATCTAAATGGTTTGAGTGTGAAACTGCAGAAAACTCTTTTATGTGAATGCTTTTCTGCTGCCTTCAGAAAGCCTTTCCTGGATCTATGTACAAGGGCAGTTGTGTTTTATTACTTTGGACTAAAGTATAATTTTTATCTGAATAAAGATTACTCCCTTGGCTTTGCGGTGCAGCACAGGTAAAGTACTAGATGGAAAAATAAGACAAGCAATAGCTTAAGAGCAGGCCTTTTGTTTTTTTTCTCCTTTGGTTTTGGGTATTTTGTGCATGCTTGTGAATTTAAACACTATCTGTTTAAATAACTTACCGTCAAGGGGTTAGCTTTTTTGGCCTTTTAAAAAAACGAGACTTTTCAAGGCCAAAGACGAAAGTATTGACTTATATGCTGCCTGTGCATAAACAATCCCAAATTTTCATCTCCCTAAAATGGCTTTATGGCACTAGCACCTTTCAAAAAGTCTATTTGAATGTGTTCTGTAGTGTTGCGTTTGGCGCTGAGAAGATCATTTGACTCTGATAAATGACATCCAGACGGAAAGTACTTCAAGCACCACACACTTCATTGAGGACACTCTTTCATCCAATTAGACTCAGAAATACAGTTTAGTATTCTGTTGGCCCAGGGCGACAAATTCTGCTTGATTTATTGCAGACAATAGTACGGTGTTTTGTGGCTCACAGGTACACTATACAAGGGTGATTAACTTAGATATGGAACATGCAGTTCACAATATGAAGATGGCTTCTGCTGCCCAGTGAAGCAAGACTGGCTTACTGCAGAAAGAAAGTCCCCACAGAATACTTGAGCTGCTCTGGAGATGGAGTTTAATGTGGTACGCTTGCAATTCTGGGTCACTTATTTACCAAGGTTGATGCGAAACAATGATCACCAGAGGCACAACTCATGGGAGCGGCAGAGAAGATTAAATAATGAACTAATTTAACAGAGTTTGCTTTAAAATTGTGAGGGAAAGAGTTGCAGACAAACAGAGATCAACTTGATATTTCCTCAGAAAGATCCACATGTTCTGTGGAGTTTGGTTACCCAGAGATCTTCTGACCCACTTCTGCAATGTCAGGGAGTCATGTAGACAGAATGACCTACTTTTTTATTATCTCAGACGTTCCTTCGTTCAGACTGTGTCTTTACCCTCTGTGATGACAGCAGCCATAAAAGAGTAAGAGAAATATTACACTAACAAGTAGAAAAATTATAACAGTGTTCCGATTCAGGTGTTTGTAATAATGTGTACAATGTACTTTTATTGTTGTTATATATGTATGTTGATTGTCGCTCGTTTTTTTAAATCACTTTCTGCAGGTGTAGAAGCAAATTTCTAAGATTATATCTTGCATTATCTTTCTCTCCTGCTCTTATCTCCTTTGCCTTTTATCTTTCTACATCATATATTTGTTTGTTTTTCACTTTCTTTTCAGTCTCTGTCCATTGCATTTGAAATAAACCCAAAGTAATTTGTAGCACTTTTTTTATTTATATATTAAGTGGAGCAGTATATCTAAAGCTTTAATGCTCCACTTGTGAAAGTGCCATATTTTTCTGAGTCTTACAGGTTTTTTTTTCAGTTTTAATTGTACACACTTTTTAGTTTCTGTTTCAAGAATCATTTATTTGACCGATGCCTTAAATGTTAATTCATACTGACTGATATTAACAGAGGAGGAAACGCTACACTGAACTCAAACAAGAAAGCTTTACATGTGTGTTGTGAAATTCTATGAAAACATTTAGACAAATTTTGAGAATCATTTCGTTTTAATTCATGATATATTGAAAATATCTCCTCTAAAGAAGGAAATATTTCATTTTGGCCAGTCACAATCATAAAGTTTGCTGGACGATATATTGCGATAAACTGCAGTACTTTCAAGTAATATTATAGAAATGGCATAATAATGCAAGAACACATTCTGATAGATTGATGAACTTTCAATTCTAATGAACTTTTAGCACTGGAACTGGAAGAAATTTGAAATATCCAAAATAAATGAACAAAAGAAACAACAAATAAAATGAATTATAAAGTCTCTGCAAACAAAATTGTCCTCCACAAAAAGGGCTAATTGAGACCAAAGCACCAAACTGGAGACTTTTGTCATCAAGTTCTTGGTATAAACAAAATAGAGTAAAAAAATAAATCATTCAAATAGAAATTATTGAGCTTGTTTTAATTTATCAAACCAATAATTGATTTACTGATTATTGTAACTGACCTATTTTTATTTTTAACAGAGTTATGTGCAAGTGAATGCTCCGAAAGAGAAAAATGCACTTCTTGATGAAACATATTAACACGTTGGGTGATTTTTTAAGTGTGACAATCTAACTATGAATATAAAGTAACTCTTATCTTCTATCAGAGTTTAAGCCAAGCGTTTTTAGTGGTCAGCCAAAGGGGGTGGGGGTGGGAGTGTCGCTGTGTCTCAAACTGAGGACATGTCAGTCCTTGATGCATGGAAAACATGTCAGACATGACTTTTGTCAGCCGTAGCAGAATATCCAGCGACCCCAGCTGCTCATTCGCTGTCAGGTCTGCAGCTTTGCCTCAAGGCCGTCTGGAGTTTCACAGTAAATGTTCTCCGAAGCTCAACTGTGCTCACCGGCTCCCTACGTGAAGTGCGGCTCACTGACTCGTGTTGTTTCTCTCTTCTATTTCACCCACCTGTCCCCTTTATTCAAGGCCTATAGTGCTTTACCTTACTTTCAGTGGCCTTGGACAGTTCACTTTCCTTTTCTATTATCTGTAGTGTAAGATGAAAGCAATCGGAAGTCTTCAAAGCAGACTTGAGCTTTTCTTTTTCTTTCTCTTTTTAAAGGAGCTTAAAGTAATTGGCTGCTCTCATCAGGAAGAAGCCTCTGGAGGTAAGGTCAACTTGCATCATCTCTCTATTCACCACCAAGAGGCTGTAATTAACACAAAATATCAAGTGAGCCTTCCTTCCACGTTGCACACAACTGATACTTAATTAGTCTAGAAATCAATCAGAATAGAAAGGAGGGCAAACTATGCATTGTGAGGGAGAAAGTGGAATAAACCTGGCCCAAGAGTAATTTTCTATAGAAGTTTTTGCCGGGTCATATTGACGTCTCGCATGATGCTGCGGATGAAAAGGAGGAGGCAGAAGAGAGTCTGTCTTCAGATAAAATCAACATCCAGACTGACGAGTCTTAAAGCTGCAGTATTCATCTTTAGAATAGAAAATAGAAAATGTTTTTACTTTTCACATATTTGTTAAAATTGTTTCCATGTTGTGACAGTACAGGAGACAGAGAAACTGTGAAAATATCAGCCTCCTCCACCTCCTCCCTGAGCTACAATTGCCGCCTGGCTCTGATTGGTTGTTAACTGGGAGCATTAGATCTGAAGAAATATGGTACAACTTCATGTAATCTTTGGACAGTAACCAAGCTGAAATCAGTGAGTAGAATGGTACAAAATAAAAGAGCAGCACCCAATAAGATTACCAGTAATTTATCAAAAAGAGAGCGATACATTATCTAGGCATTAGAGTTGGATGATTGGACCGTTTTTTCCTTATTTATTTTTTCAAAATGTTTTAAATTTTTGTCTCTTTTTTAGCTGAATTTTATTGTATACGCTGATTGTTGATTGTGGGTGAGGTGTTCAATGTTTCACATGTGCATAAATGCAATAAACATATTGTTGGAAAACTAGCAATTTTTCTAGCAATATGGTTGGGGGATATAGTAACAGCTTCAACAAATATGTATCTTATAAAAGTGACATGCTGCAGTTTTAAGTAATCCAGGATTTACTCAACTCTCATTTCTGTGAAACCGTCATTGTCCCAATCACAAATTGTCCTGGAATACACTTTGTGTTTCTGAAAGTTTAATGGAATCTTCTGCTCGCTGTGGCGGATGTTAGCATAAAAATTCCTTTAAATGTTAAAAAGGTTTTTCTGTGCCCTCGGAGATAACTAAGGAAAGGAGCGACTATTTTGGATGCTCCCTGGCACTGACATGCATCCACTAGTCTCCGACTAAGTGCGAATGTCCGCAGGCAATCACTCCATCTGGCAGCACACTACAGGCCAGACTGTCCCCGTCACTTCCCCCAACTGTCTCTCTCTTTCACCACACTGCAACGCAAAGACGTGCAGAGGGCAACAACTCGCCTCTTATCCAACACCACCCTCCCTAGTCTCAGTGCCGTCCTCTGTCCTTTGGGTCCTCGGGGTTCTTTGATAGTCTCGCAGGCGACATATGGGTGTCTGATTAGCATATGGCTGTGGGTTACAGCATTCCAGAACCCACAGCAGGAGATGGTGGCAAAGGCTGTAGGGAGGAGCGTAATTGATTCAAAGAGCTTTCTCCCTGAAGCACAGTAGGTGATAAAGGCAGTTTAAAATAGCTTGGATACCTTAAAGGTGTGCAGATTTGACTTTGTGAGACTTATTGAAAAGAGAAAGGGATTACAAGGAGTAGGGAATTTTGTTTTAATTCAGTCACTCGCTCACTTTTTTTTTTAAATATCCGAGCCATCACTGTGTAAACTCTGGACCAGGCCTGTGACAACACGTTCTGCTGGACGATAAATTGTCCCAGAAGTTATTGCGATAAAAATAATATTATTGTTATGTGTTGTTATTTTTTACGTAATGTAATAATGCGAGAAAATCTCGTCAAAGATCAATAAACTTTCGATTCTAATTAACATTTAACACTGGAACTGGAATACATACTATCCAACATAAATAAGCTAAACGGAAATGAATGAAATGAATTACAAAGAGTTTGTAAACAAAATAATTCTTCAAAATAAAGGGCTGGTGGAGACCACAGCACCAGACTTAAGACTTTTTCATCTAGTTTTTGGTCAAAAAGAGGGAGAAAACAGAAAAATAATAAATCATGCAAATGGAAATTATTGAGCTCGTTCTAGTTTATCAAGCAACTAATTGATTTATTACTCATAGCGACGGGTTTTTATATATATACATACATATATGTATATATGTATGTATGTATATATGTATGTATATATATACGTATATATATATATATATATATATATATGTATGTATGTATATATGTATGTATATGTATATATATACGTATATATATATATATATGTATGTATGTATATGTATATATATATACGTATATATATATATGTTTAAAATTCTGCTTTTTCAATATATGAAAGTTTTTCAAGTGAAATTGGACAATATACGTTTACCAAAAACTATTGCATGTCTCCAAAAATAAAACTGTTTTGTGGAGGATTTAAATGGCAGTAGTGTCATAATACTAACTCATGATTCTGTAAAGGAGCGCAATCTGGCCAGATCAAAATCTCACTTTCAGCGTTTTGGTAAATAAATCCTGAATGTATCAGATGGAGAAAGTCCAGTGATTTAAGAGGGAAACGGTTTGAGAACTCCTACTCTTAAAAAAGTAATTAGGAGGGAGAGGATAATCTCATTGGTTTTTCAGCTGATAAAAGAAGGAACTATCAGTAATGGGCATCAGACCTCATATTTAACTTTTGAAGGTTCCAGATTCCATCTCCAGCCACGCTTAAAAAAGCACTTATCTTCTTCAAATGCCACGTTAGATTCTAGCAGCCTTCGCTCTCATGGTCTTAACGTCTTTATCTTGTAAAAAGAAAATATTTTCTTAGATGGCGTCCAAGCACTTGTAGGGAGTTCGTAAAATGCCAGAGGAGAACTCGTCATTTTTTAGAACAAAAAAAAATAAATAAATGAAAAATGTTGGACTGAATAATTGAACTGCAACATATTGTTCTGCAATATGTTGATTGAAATGTTTGCCCATTCAGCTTGTATGAATGAATGAACATAATGATTTAATCACACGTTTTGCTGCAGTTAAAATATCAACCTTGTGCATAAGTTGTTAAAACACATCTCAGTTACCATGATAACACCTTTCCTTTAAACGTCTGATTAAGGGGTGAGGTGCTCCGCTTAGCTAAATGACAGACACTGTTTTATATGAGAAACATTGTTTAAAAAGACAAACCCACTCCAGGGTTTTCCCCAGAAAACTTGCTAAGCCCGGTACTCAGGGCACCGAGGCGGTCCACCGTGATTTTGTATTAAAAGATGTTAAGTAGACAGGAAATGTAAAAATATTACTGGGCAATCAAAATGCCATTGAAATGCTATTTAAACCCAGAACTAGTCTTAAAAACAACAAATCAAAAAATCCTATTAAAATGAATATCAATTATTTTCACTTCTGTTTAGTCCAAATTAAGTCAGCAGCTCCTTAAGGCCCCCAGGGCTTCAGGGCCCATAAACGCTAATAATTTAACACAAAGCACAGATGTGTAAATGTAACATTAAAGGAGCTGGCAAGTTTACTTCGTAAATCTTCAAAGAACCGTATTCATAGTTAGATTGTTTTGTTACCATAGCGACGATCTGATGCTGTGAGTTTAATCTTTGACTTTCAGCTCTCTTTGTTCACAAATACAAATTAGTAAACTGATTGCTTAAACTACTCCCCCTCTCCCAGATTAAGTCTAACACAGAAGCTGTTAGAGATGCTCATGCCTTTAGCAGCAAGAGGGGCCCCTTAGTCAAATTCTGCTCAAGGCCTCATGCAGCCTTGGACCGGCCCTGCATGATGAGTTAAATCCGCTGCACAGCGCAGAGATGCGCAACAAACGGGAGATTTAATTCAATGCTGGTCATGTGGCTCTAGTAGCTCTTCAATTTCGTGTCTGTTGCGTTTTTAATAAGAGTCACAGAAGCTGTTCTGGTTGCTGGAGTTAATGGGACGAGATCTTCAGATCTCTGCGCTTCCGTGCGTATTAACTCTGGCTGACTAAGTCAGTGCTTCTCAGATCCAGTTCTCAGTCCCCCCTGAGTCCTCTGCATGTTCTAGGTGTGCCTCTATTCCAGAACAGCTGATTCAAAAGATTGCATGACCGTCAAGTGCTGCAGACGCCTGTTAATCACCCAGAGATTCAGTCCAGGTGTGTGGCAAAAGGGAAACATCTAAAACATGCATGAGGACTGAAAATGAGAAACACTGGACTAAGTGGACAAAGCACTTGGTATGGTTTGATGCATCGTGTAACCAGAAAAATAATACTAAAATAATATAAAACCAGCCTGACGGCGAGGCGAACACAGAAGCTCCTCTCCGGGCTGAACTTGCATGATAAGGTTAGTGCCAGTTTGTTAACCACTAACACTCCAACCAACCGGGAACACATGCATCCACTCCACAGGGAAGACAGAACCACACGCTGGGCAGCATGTTGAGATGTAAACACCTCACAGAATTCTTTGTTCACAAAGATAGATCTCACCGCTCCCTCAACGCACCTCTGAATTTGCAACTGCAAGTTATTCCTGCGGTTCATAGAGCTGCGCAACCGGGGCTAACGCAGCGCGGTTTAAACTCCTACCTGGAGTTCTCCAAAGCAACATAATTGCTCACAGTAAGCTGATGTAAATAAACGTACAGGTCAGCCTGTGTCCAGTGTGAGTGAAAGGAGGCGCGCGCGTTCCGCTCTGAGGTAAAGTGAGGTAAAGCAGCGGCACCTCTTGAGGCAAATTGCAGAGGCGCCAGCTCTGTGATTGGTCTGCGCGCTGCCGGCTTTAAATGCATCAACTGTAAACCTATCTATTATAAACCTATCCTCTAGGAATAAATCTGCTCCACTTATTTTTTATAATTATTTTCCTAAAAATATAAACAAGCAACGCTTAGCCTGGCAGGGGGCTAGCAAAGCATTGCAGGCCGCCAGGCTTGAGATACACTGGGGGAAACCCTGCACTCTTTTATAAAATATACTATAGATAAGGTGCACTATGCCACACAGAATTACTCTATTGTATTTGCTCCTTCCACAATATCTCAGTGCATTTTCTTTTTCTTTTATTGGAAAGCTGACATTGTCGCAGCAATGAGCCTTCATCTCATAGAAATGAACAGGGCCAGGGCGTGATTGTGCTTTTAATCCCCCCCGAACTAATGGCCCTTTTTCAAATGAAAACGAGAACGGCAGCATAATTACAATCCACTCTATAGTTCACAAAGACTCCCTTGTATCACCAGGTGAGCCATGGTTCGTGGTTCATTGCTTGGAGGTGAGTGTTTCAGTTACAACCCAATATAATCAAACCGTTTGTATCAAAGTTTCCAGCCGTTCGGTGTAGGCTTTGACTGGGTGACTGTCAGGGTGTGATGAAATACCGTTCACTTGTTTCTGCTTTCTGGTTGCCTTTAAATATTTAAGATCAACAAACAAGGTTTAATATCAGTCAAAATTAACATCTGCATGTACAAATTGTAATTTTCATTAACTAATTGTAGAGGAAATTAGTTAATCTGGCCTGATATGTTCTGTGTTTGGTTTTAAAAGCCAAGCTCAAATATACAAAATAACTTCATTAGGACTTGTGGGGCTACGTGAAGTTGAGAAAAAGAACTCAAAAATGCTGAATCTTAAATCTTATTTTTGGTGTAGTTTTTAGTGCAAATATCTTAGTACGTTTGGAAAAAGAAAAAGTAACTTACACGTAACTTTTCAGCTACATATGAGCTTTTTTTAAGTCAGTAACTCCTTAATATTCACGAGAAATTACTGCTTACAAGGCCAGATTATTTAACTTGTAACATGGGAAAAATGACTTATGTGGAGTAACCTGCTAATGGAACAAGTACTTTTTCATCAATATTAAGGGATTATTTACTTAAAACAAGATCCTATATCTTGCTCAAAAAATGCTTGTTGCTTAACTAAAAGTTGGTTTTGTCTCATTCAAGTGTACCGAGATATTTACACTAGAAACTCGATCAGCCTGCATCTTTATGTGCACCAAGTTGAAATTTTGCTTCATTTCCATCCGCCCATACAGGTGAAACCAGGTGTTTACATGCACCAAATAAAACGACATGCACTCTTTTTCTTATGGTGTAAAGATAAATCAAACCAAACTTCCTTTGTTTCAGGTCAGTTATAAGTTTGGTTTGCGTTACGCCAAACAATGACATCTAGCTTACGAACCAGTTTTTTACCCGAGTCCTCGCGAACCGATGCCCTCAGACTGCTCTAGATTCACCTCACGGTCGATAGCGGCGTTGAACTAGGCCGTTTTGACATCCATCTGTCACAACTCTAAATCATACTGAGCTGCCATTTGTATCAGGCTGCATACAGACTTTGCACCTGCTGTTGGTGTGAATGTTTTATTATAGTCTGTACCAGATGCTTGACTGTATCCTTTTTGCCACATACCTGGCATAGCAAGTTTGGGCTCCATTTACATTATCCTTAACTGTGAAAACCCATCTACCCCCTCCCACTGCATTTTTATCTTCAGGCGGTGAGTGGTCGGTGAAAACGTGTCGTTTTCTTTTAAGGACTCAATCTCCTCCCAGGTAGCTCCAGCCCATCTTTTCGACTTAGATGATCTCGAGTCTTTTTTCGAGCTTTGTGTGGCATATACTGTGTAATGGAGGAAGGATGAATGAGTTTATTTGAAACGAGGCAATGCACCACATACATTAACCACTACAGAGAGATGTACTGTACCAGTTTATAGCTACAAATGCTAAAGTCCACCTGTAGTCCCTGAAATAAACGGTAGTATTAAAATTGAACATGTAGCAATACAAAACATGAGGATGAATAAAAGTAATCACACCATACAAATCATCTTAAGAACAATATAAAAAGTCACATCTCAAACGCACAATAACACATTTCTTAAAGCTAAACTAAAAGGAACAATTGTTTTGCTTTTAACTTCATCAGACCTCAATCTGAGTTTGCCATTCGGTCGCTGCGTTTCCACTACAAGTGTGTGCAAATCTTTGTCGTTACTTTGCCAATGTCAAAAAAAACATATATTTTCACAATTGTGGTTTCTACACAAACTCTTCGTTAAAAGAACTAGCTTTTTTTAAAACATTCGTGCTACCATTACATTAGTTTCTTTTCGTAATTTCAAGTTGCGCAAATCTGTGGTTAATGGAAACGCAGCTACATACAATTTTAATGATGAATCTCACCAGCCAGGTGTGGCCAGTGATTGGCTCCACCCCCATATTTGAATCCATCTTCTTTTATAACCCTGTTTGTGTGCATGGTACACCGATCCAACGTCTTTTGTTTGGATCGAGAAAGATTTGTGCACATTTGTAATGGAAACACTGCTCATGGGTAAATAATGAAGCTTTCACTGTGGTCCTGTCAAAGCCTGGACTTAAACGAATCGAGATGCCAAATGAGGCGTGACTTTAAGTAGGCCTTTAATGTTCCAAAGTCCTCCGATGTGACAGGATGAAAACAATTATGCAAAGCAGAGTAGACCAGAAGGTTGCCATGGCGACATAGAAGACACCTTTGCTGTTACTGGGTCTAGGGCGCAATTACTTTTTCACATCAGGCCAGGTAGGTTGGAATGTTTTTTTTAATTTGTGTCAAATATATAATATTTACCCAGATAATGTTTGTTTTGAAGATGTGTTAAAATGGTCTGAAATATTTTTTTTTAAAAAGCAAGAACAACAAAAACATCTATAAGGAGGTCAATACTTTTCAGATCACTGTTTGTGCTTTTTTCCACAACTTGGACCCTGCTGGCTTTACCAATTGCACTTGAAGAAGGTTCTGTGAAGCAATGGTTAACAGGAGCTTTGAACACGTTCACTAAAACAACTGCAGCGGATTCTCCTCTGAGCAGTTCAGTGGCAAGACAGAAGGCAGCTCATTTCCATTCTCAGGTAATTAAAGACTTTGACCTGCTCCGTCAGGTCAGAGTAGGTAGACTTAAGGTCTTATTTTTACACTTTCCACCTTCCTCGCTTTGCTCACCTAACTGTGTTTGAAGAGTTGGGTTCTCAGGAATTCTGCCTGAATGAAAGTGCTGTGGTCCAGTCTGCTGAAAGTAGAGAATTGCTGCTGCTGCATCAACAAAACAAGTTAAAAATGTACAAGTATCAGAAAGAGAGAGGTCCAGTTTGAATGAATTAATGGTATATTTGAATTCAGAGCACAAAAGCTCAGAATGTGGCGACCCGGGCGCGGCCACGTTCAGAGAAAATTATCGCTGTTCTGTACGCTGACAGAATCGGGGATATTGATTTCTGTCTCTGTTAAGCCCTGTTGAATGTCAGGCGCTGGGCTTCCATGACATTTCTAACAACAACCTTGGATGACTGACAGAACTTTTAATTAATAATAAAGTTGGTTTAGTGCTCGTGGACTCTAGTGTCGAGGAAAACAACAGAACTGGAGCACAATGAGAAAAAGGTTGCGGTCAAACTAAGCTTCAAATTTGGTAGAAAAGCTGCTTTTTTGGTTTTCTATAGGACCACATTAAGAAGGAGTCAGGCCATATGATGTTCTGTTGGTGTAGTTGCAAAGCAAAACTAACTAAATTTAACTAAATTTAAACAAAACGTTTGCATAAACATGTATAGAAAGTTTAATAGCCTTCTTTTGCTGTGTATGGAAACAGGTGGATGACGAGCAGCACTGCACAAAGGTGGGTTCATTCAACTTATCAGCTATTTTAGATAAAGTTGTTTATTGTGGTGAAGAAAAAATCTTCAATTGTGATCTTAAATCACTATTAAGTGACTGAGTGCTTTACAAGTCCAAGACGACGTATGACAAGTGTTAAGAAGTCAGAAATTATTTGGCAAAGTTGTTTAGTGTGGCTGCTGCTGGGGCCAAAACCAGATTATTTTACCCAAACATGAGCCGTTATGTTAACATGCAATATTTATCTGCTATGTACTATTCACCGACATCATCATTCGCTGTGATTACATTATAAATGTGCACAGGTGTTTGTATTTTGGTAATATTGAAAAAGAAAACAACAACACAATTTCATACACGATAAGCCATTGAAAGTCTTGGCAGAAACGGTTGGAAGCAGTTGAATGAGATCTATTCATAATGTAGCCATGAGGCTCATCGTCCATCAGCCATCGGAGGAGACGTCGGCGTCTTATTCATGTGTTGGAGTGACAGACCCTTATACTGGGGAGCGGCCGTATTTGTGCAGTTTTTGGAAATCTTGTAGTCGGTTATTTTACAAAATGCGATGGAGTCAACACGTTTGGGTGACTCATAGCTTTTAGTGAACTGTTCGATGCTGTGAGAGATCTGGTGGAGCCAGCTGCACATTGTCCGAAAATAAAGCAAACATGCTCGACAGTATACTGTGTTCTTTATCTGAAATGCTGTTTTAGGTTTTCAACCAGGACTCTTACATGGATACCATTTTTGACTCTCTCTTATTGTTCTGTTGTGAATACTGAATTCCTTTGAAGCAAACCCCTCCATGGGCATCCCCGAGGGTGCTCTTGGAACAATTTTAGTGGGTCGGACACTTCTGTGACGGTTCTCCACTGTTTCATGTTCTCTCTATTTGTAGATAATGGCTCTCACTGTGCTTTATCTAAGAAATAGCTTTGTAATTCTTTTCAGACTGATGGGTGTCAATGACTTTGTGTCTCATCTGTTCTTGGATTTCTTTCGAGAGAGGAATGATGTGTTGCATTGAAAGCTGTTCATTGTGTCAGCCGTGTGAAACACTCGCCGCTACTTAGCTCTCAAGCAGTTGGGGAAGAGTAGTTTTACTCGTAAATCCAGGTTGGTTTGGGTACCTTTTTGCCTTAATGCGTGCTGTCATTGTTTGAAAACTGTTACTCAGATTATCTTTGGCTGATATTAAAATATGTTTGATCTGAAACATTTAGGTGCAACAAAAGGAGATCAGAGGAAAATCGTAAGAGATCAAAAAGACTTCTCATTCACAGCAAAGTTTGAACAGGAGTTTCCTATTGAACCAGTAACGCATCCTTTCTCCTAAACAAAACGGATCTTCCAGGTCATCTGCCACGCAAGTAAAGCACTCCAATAAGCAGACGGAGCAGAAACGTCTTTCTTGCTTGCATCAGTGATTCTTAACAGATGTCAGGTCACATTGGTGCAAACTCTGGGGTCAGTAACGACAAAGGGTTTTAATTCTTAATTCAACCTGCGGCTTTTCAGAGTTTATGTCAAAAAGTGATTTTCTTTGTTTCTGTTTTTCTGCACTTTTTTTTTTTTTTTTTTAACGATGCCACATGTTTGGTTCCCAGCGTTGTAGTTTGATGGGTTTTTACCCCTTGATAGATCACTAGCGTTTGTTTGATGGGCAGGAAATTGTAAACAGCTTGGGTGTAATGTTAAGATAAATGCAGTGAGACTTCTGAATGTCAAGGGTTTTGCTTTGAAAAATGGGTACAATGTCAGAGCCGCTCTGATGTTCGGAGTCTGACTGGTTTCTTGTATTACAATTGGTTTATTTAAGACAGCATGAAAATAATAACTTGTTAGAACTGCCTTCAAATTCTTTTTTGTAGACTTAATCTAAAGGCTTCATTTTGCAATTATTAGTAGATATTTTTTAACTACAGTGTCTTGCAAAAGTATTCATCACTCGTTCTTTTCACATTTTGTCACGTACAACGTTTGAGAACATTTCAGGAAATTTGTGCCTAATTGTGAAGCAGCATGGAAATAATACATGGTTTTCAAATGTTTAGCTTAAAAGCTAAACATAGTTGAATTTTTTTAAAATACATAATGCTTGAGGCATATTGCAAAGCAAAAAAAAAACCAAAAACATGATTTAGGGTATGTCTCTTCCCACATTTATACATCAAAAGATAGGTTTAGTTTTTTTTCAGTCACATTTGTAAAACAGCTCAAGCTCGTTGGAGCAATAGTGGCCAAACATCAATTTTCAACTGCGTACACTGGGAGAACAAAAGCTGAAAATGCACAATTACTTGTAAAATCCTTTGAAAATGTGAAAAAGGTAACATGGCACCAGGATAAAACTTGATTATTGCAGCTCACAAAGGTCTTTTCTAGCTTCTTTAATTATTCGAACCCCCCCCCCCCCCGCATTTCCACCATTATAGCTTTACTAATAGAGACTTTGAAGTCGAAAATATGCATCATTTACTCTGTTTTCAGGTAACCTCTCCTGGTAACCCTGCTCTGTTTACTTCATGTCAGTAATTTCTCAGCGGATGTCTTTGCTGTCATGGCTTCTGCACATGTCCGGCCCCTCTTGGCAGACCATGAGTTCATTAAAACTGTGCTTATGAAAAGGCAGACCCAGAACTGCCACTCTGTCTCGATACCTGACCTTCACCACTTCCCCCAACGCTTCCCAACGTTATCTTTATCACTCACTTCCAGACCATGCATCCCCTGTGCTCCACCCACATCACCCTACCTTCTGTACGCTTCATCTCTTCTGTTCACCAACATTTCTATTAGTGACTATCTATTTCACTTCCTCTCTCTCTCTGTCCACTTCCAGAATGTTCAGTTCAAAGATCCTGAACAATAGAGACAGGGTCTCCTTTGGGCTAACGTCTGTCTTCTTTTACACCAATTACTGGCCCAGCTGCAGAACTCTGGAGGATTTTCCAATTGATATTCTTTGCCGATTTTTAAAATCTCTTTAAAAACCTCCTCCTCTTTCTGAATCTCCGCTTTTAGGAAGTCATCACAGCATCACTTTGCTGTTAACCTTTTAACAACATTTTTACCAGTGTTTCACTGAGAAGCAGCTCTTATAATGAGGTCAGCAGATGCGCAGCTTCACCAGGTGTTTACTAATTGCTGCTGGCTAATCTGGAGGAGCTAAGTGTGGAGTCACAGGGAAGGTATACAGCAAGGGAGAAAGTGTGAAAAATACGTACACAAGGGTAATTGACAGCGCTAAATCCCCCTTCCTGGCTGTGATGGACAGCCTCTACCCAACGGGTATATTTCTGCAGATGATAGTAGGACCAGAGAGACGTTTTAACAAATATGTAAAACAAAAAGTTACCCACCGGAGGTTTAGCTTTCTTATGCCAGTCTGTTTTTTCTAATGTGAGCAAATCTTTTCTTTTTTTTCTTTTTTAAAGTTTTTGCCTTTTCCATACAAAGAGTCTTTAATGACAAACTTAAACTCAGGAGCTCTAAACCATTATAATCTCACCTGGTGAGTAAGCCTTGTGGAGGTCAAGAGGGAAGGATGCCCTCCAGAAATCTGGAAATGTCAAGATATATTAACCCATTGAAGAAGGAGTTGGTTCTTAAAGTACTTGCTAAATTAAGGCGTCCTAAGAACTTCCAAAATATCATGGCTCTGTAAAGATCAATACTAATGTCCTTAGTATGACTGGTTGATAGTTCATCGCTCCTTGACTAAATATGATCTGCACAGTACAGATGAAAGAAATTTCTGTGATCAAAGTAAAAAAAATATACATGCGTTGCCAGCAGCAAATTTTCCATCGCAGCTAATCCCTGGAGTGAAGGAGATCAGAAAAACTGGCTAGATGGTTACACTCTAAAGATGACTTTACAGGCAGAATAATTTTGTTAGTGGAAAGTCATGCATTGTTGAAGCATTATTTTAAGCACTAATGTAACTCACAGCTGAATTAGTGTATCAATATCAAAGGCCTTGCTAATGACTTTGGCACTCCCCCGATTTACCTCCATAATGCTAATCAGGCTGGGCTCCACAGCGAGAGGCGACTTGAAAAGACTAATTTACTGCAACACATGATTTAAGCTCAACTCCCTTTAAGATTATGACGCAGTTTGCTTTTATCTAGTCAGTCTTTAGATGTAAAGATTAGACAAAACATTAAGGCCAATGATCTGGTGCTGAGTACATATCCTCTGTTGTTGTAGAAACATCCCTTATGGTATGAGCAAGCCCTATGAAGTTATGCTGTAGTGTTTTGCATAAAGCTATCAATAGGAGATGCAGTTCACATCAGCAAAAAAAAAAAAAAAAAAAAAAAAAAAAGTGGCCAGCAAAGAAATTGTGAAGACTGGGTCATCACTTCAAACTTGAGTAGTTGTCCTCTACCAAGCTCTTAGGGTGTTTTCATATTCCGATAGATTTAGTTTGATTGGGTACCAAGCCAACAGTATTTGTTACATTTTCAGCTGACGTGATTTACTTTCACTCTGCACTCAGCCAAATGAACTAAACAAATTGAAAAACCTGTTCACCGCCTCACCTGTGGTGGCACTGCACCAAAAACTACTGAAGGAAACGGCACAAAAACCTCAGAAGAAGACATGAGCGCAACTTCCTCCTTCACAAAATGCAACCTGAAATGGAATAGCGTCAGATTTTAGCAGTTGTAGGATTTCTTTTTTGTCTTTGGTAAAAGATTACAAACCTTTTCTCATGATAGCGTGAGACTCACTCGTTTGTTTCGTTTTTATTGACCCAGAATCCCCTGCGCTACGGTCTCCAGTCTGCTTGCAAACAAATACATTGGAACCTCGCCAAAGTTCACGTCAACTGAGCTGAGGCCAAAGTTTTTAGGTGGACTAGAGTTCATTTATTCTGCCGCGCATCAGAGTTTGATTGTGCATCCACACCTCCCCAAGCGAACTGGACTTTCTTGGAAAACAGACCAGAATTCCATTAAAGTGGACCAAACAGGACTGTGAACACAGTGTAAATTTTGTAGCAAACTTTGTCCAAACCATCGTATCACCTTACATCTGTCCACTTCACTTCACAGGGTACAATTTATTCTACAGGCAAGTGAAAACTATAATCTCCTCATAACAAAAGGCAATAATGTTATTCATCTGAAAAGCTACATTTTTAGATTTTTTCCACTATCCAGCTCTGACAATCAGAGCTCTGTACGTTCTGGGTTTACTGTGGAAAGGTCAACTTCTTCACCTTGCCTGACTTGTACAGATACACAACCTCTGTGGGCAACACAAGAGTCAAGGAATTAAAATTGTTTTCATAACCCTTCCAAATCGATTGGTAACAGTAATCCCTTGAGTACTCACTGTTGATCTCTTTCCATCTTGGTAATGTGTTAAAACAAAACTGTGCTTGAGACCAGAAAACTTCCAAAACCCTGATCAGTCGTAGTGCATTTTATCAGCTGCTACTTTCCACACAAAGGCTCTAGAATAGAGGAGAAGTATCCTTTATTATCCTACAATGGGGGAACATTTCTGACCAGGGGGGAATGAATTTACATTTTAGATCTGTGTTAACCCATTTAGGATAGTTTGGAACCTTTTCTATGTGTTGTGTACTTGAGGTACGTTTAAAATGAGAACCTGACCAGATTGTCTTTTTTTTTCTTCACGTCCTGCCACGTCGAACCAACCCTGTAAGTCAGGGGTGTCAAACTCCAGTCCTCATGGGCCGCTGACCTGCACCTTTTAAATGTACCTCTGCTTCACCACACCTGAATAGAATAAGTAGGTCATTAGCAAGGTTCTGGAGAACTGATCTACACAAGGAGGTAATTAAGCCATTTCATTTCAACGTTTTGTACCTCTGGCACATCTAAAAACTGCAGGACAGTGACTGGAGGACTGGAGTTTGACACCTGGGCTGTAAGTGAATGATTGTGATTATTTTCATCATACTTTCAGCCCATGAGTAATGCATCAAGCACCAAAGTCAGAAGGTGTAAATTTGCTTGTCTCCTTCATGGTAATATCAGGGTACTTTGAAAGACGGCGCTTAATGTAGGCACTATTCAGACCACTTTCTCTCTCGTATTGTGATAGCCCTTTCTTTTGGGCTCATGAGTAATTTATACTGTTTCTGATGACGGTCGTAAAATGCACCTCACATGTTTTCGGCGATGATATGAGTAGTGCTTGTCTAAATGTCCTCCATCTGTCTCCACTGGGCTTTCAGAATGCTCTCTAGAACCTCTTTATTTGACATTTTCTGGCACCACCATCCAGCAAATAGCCCACCGGGCAGACAGGCAGAGAGCACTTTACTTCTTTCCACACTCATCTGCAAATTCGAGTGGTGAGATACGGCCAAGCGGGACGCATTAGTTTGATGCAATGTGCATCGCAATTCCATCTACCAAACTCCGGAAGAGATGCAACTTCTTAAAGCGAATGACGACACGGGACAATCTGACAAAAATGCAAAGCAATCGAGTCATAAATTAAGTTGAGTCGATCCGTTAATTATCAGAGCAAATCTGTAGATTGTGGTGTTCACAGGATTTACACGTTTAATTCTGATTTAGCAAATGTGCCATGATTATTTATCTTCAACCAGCGATTCATATGATCTAATAATAGTTGTTCTTGCAAAACGGTTGTATTTTGCACAATTAAGAAGAAATTACAGTGAAAATGTAAGATAGGATCAGAAAGAGACAGTTTAGTTCATCCTGACAAATACCCTAAACTTATCCAATGGGTCAAATTTAATTGTAGCTAAAGAATTTAAATTCTCCATACTTTTTTTTAAATTGCCTTGTCTTGAATTAAATGAATTAATTTTTGTCTTTTTGTCCTTCTGATTGTTTGAAAGTACACAATCGTGTAAAAACCATAACGTTAATTTGCTCTGAGATCCAAATCATTTATAAATGTCAATATTTTATATTGAATGCACTCAGGATTTTAAAATATTTTATGAAAATTGCTAAGAACAATCCTCATACTTTTTTCCGCAATTTTCAACTTGTCTGGAAAAAGAAAACTTATGCTTTAATGACTTTATTGGTGCAAATTGTTAAAATTAAAAAAAGTTTGTTTAAAAATGAAACAATAATTAAATGAACAAATATGCATATTTTTGGGACGTGACAGTAATCTTAGAAAAATGGTTTTGTTTTCTGAAAACAAAAAGGGTTAAAACATCAAAACTTACCGTATCATTAAAATTTTTTTCAGTTTTACACATTTCAAGGCTGAAAATACAAAGTATTCCTATGATCATTTGTTCTTCAACATAGAAAGAAAGAGACCAGTATGACTTTTCCAGCACTCCTACTAATTCAAACACAAAAGTCAAACAAAAATTGACTTTTTGTAAAGGCTGCAACAATAACATTCCAATAGTAAGTTGTACCACTGAGTACAAAGGTGCATGTTGTCGGCTAGAAAACCTAAATAATGAAATGGCCTCACTGTTGCATGTGCAGAAACACAAACATCTCTGTTTCTTTGGAGAGTTTCTTGTGGAGTGTGTGTCTGCAATTTGGTAAGCTGCAGTAGAAGAACAGCTGGAAGCAGGAATCATCAAAACAGCATGCCTCTGGTGATATTGCAGAATTATTCTTTTTTTCATGGACTAATCATTACCCTTCGGCTCTGTGTGTGACTATAGTAACTAAAGCTCACAGGAGCCTTGATGTCGATGCTCAAATTTGTCTTGTATGGTAAAAAAAAAAAATCAGTTTACCACTTAAAGCTGAAGAGTCTAAAAATGTACGAGGAAATAAAATGTGGAAGTTCTCCATGATATTATTAATCACCATGACTTGTATGCGGTTTAATGGATTATACTTTAGGACTTAGCCCTTAGCTTGTGTTTTTCTTCACCGGGCATTGAAGATGCTCTCCAGCAGTGTCTTTCAACCCTGGTCCTCCAGGCACAGCGCCGTTTGTGTTTTAGGTGTTTCCAGTCTTCAACACAACTGATTCCAGGTGATGGACGATTAAAAGGCTTTTGCTGGAGCGCAATCATTTGAAGCAGGTGTTTTAAAGCAGGGAAACGGCTATAGCATGCAGGGCAGTGTGCCTTGAGGACCACGGTTGGGGACAAACTGCTCTAAAATGATCCGTTTGCAGTTGCACCTTGACAGTTTGACAGGGCAGACTCTGTTTTTCTTTGATTTCTAATTAATCCTGTTGCGCCCTTTCTTGTTCCTTGAACTTGACGTCTTTTCTTGTTCTGAGTGTTCATGAAATGACAGCAGAGGTCCTGCTGACTTCTGTCTAAGCGCTTTGGGTCATCCGTGTTACTGTAACCACGGATTAATAGAGTACATCTGAAAGGGTTTCTAACAATAATCAATAGGACAATGAGGATTTGGTAGCTAAAATTCAAAACGTAAATAAAACTGCTTATATTACTGTTTTGCTTTTGCCTGACTGTCCTCCTTGTTTTTAGCAATCCAAGCTTATTTATTGCAACAAGCAATAAATGATATGATTAAATAAACTCAATATTGATTCTATTGATTTATATTCTCTGAAGGGCTGTTTTGTTTACATCATAATCCATATTTATTTCTGTTTAATTTATTGTTTTTGGTCGTTGTGTTATTTTGGTTATTTAAAATGTCTTCCAGTTCCAGTGTTAACTTTTCAAAACTAAAGTTTACTGATCTCTGAGAGGGGGAACATACGTTATCATGCCACTGTCAGCGTATCACTTGAAAATCGTCTCAAAACAACAACGTTACCGTTCACCGCAATAACTGCTGTGACAATTTATCGTCCAGCAAATTTCATTGTGACGGGCCTAGTTGAGCTCTTTTTCTGGTATTTTTCTGCTGGAGGCAGAAAAATATACAACATACAGTAAACACCTATAATGGTATTTACTTTTTTTTTGTACTACTGACATTTTTCAGGTCATAAAACTAATTTTATTTATTATTAAGGAAAAAAAATATTAATAGAGGAGTGATGTTGTCAGGACTTTTCTGAAGGCAGAGGCTCAGAAAGAGTAGAAGTTTTAAAAGTGACAGAGGTCCAATGTCAAGGTGTTAAATTTTTATTAATGAAGCCGACAGTTCATAGCTGAAATGATATGTCACTGGAAAATGCATAATGCTGCCTTTTTAAGTATTTTTGATGAATTATGGAATTGAAGATATATGATTTTAAAATCAAGATTTTTTTTCAGTCGTGCAATATTTTTTGAAGCTCTTATAATTCACCATGTCTCAGCTGAATACAGTTCTGACCCCTCATTGGCTCTTCTGACAGATTCTGACTGCTGACCAAACCAAAATAACTGCGCGACCTTCAGATCACACATCAAATTAAACGCTCATAGCAACATTTCCCTTTCCAACAAATAACAGAAAATAACTTCACAAAGTGAGACCAAAATATCTTTGGAAAAAAACAAAAATCATAACTTCAAGACTTCAGAAGAGAGAAAGATGTGAAAGGACGAATACCGAGGGAGGATTTTGCAGCAGCTCTGGGTCATTTCTGCCCTCAGCAGTCAGTTTTAGAAAGTGATGAGTCGCTCTTAGTATCTTTCTGTAATGAGGTCACTTTCCATAAGCTCTGAAACATCACCAGACTTCAGCTCACAGTTCAAATGGCCACCACCTGGTTTCATCTCCGACTTATCTGGCAGTGAAAGCATTCTTTAATAGAAGACGTGTAAAAAAGCAAAAATCTCCAAAACGTGAGCAGGAACTCAGCCCAACTAAACCCTCCTTTTATATGAAAGACACATAAAATACTTTTTGTCATTTTCAGCCTGGCGGTGATTTATGATCAAACCAAACACAATGACAGTTTATAGCATTTTAAAGTGCTTTATCGCAAATAAATAAAACCAGCATACATATATAATATATTTAATGTCAGCAGCATTCACTGACCTCACATTGTTGAAGACGATGCTGCAACCTGAATGAGAAAACTGTTGTAAAAGCTGAAGCGTTTTCAACTTCAAGCTTCAACAGCCACGAGGCGTGCAGCCCAAATGTGTGACTGTACGTCCCTTGACGAGTAACTCAAGCCACATAAATCAAAATACGAATATAAAGTCTCTTTTTTTTTTCCATTAAAAGCTGTCACCTTACTTCTGTTTTTATACCTCTGCGTCGGATGTGAATCCAAAGCCACCAAGTGACCTGGAAATCCACAAAGAGGCAAACAGTACCAGAGTATTTATCTCGTTGCCTGAGGCTGGTCTAATGTAGGGCTGCCTCTCTGGAGGATGTGTCTTTGTGGGAGAAAAGATGGCTCAATTGTCAGAATGCACAAGTGCTGACAAAAAGAGGAAGAAGCATTGTGCCTGATCGTCCTTCCTTATAAAGAGCACCGTGATTGCAGTGTGGTTGTTCCTTTTAAATGATGGCCCGCCTAGGCCTGTCACGATAAATTTTGCTGAGCAATTAATTGTTTCAAAAAACTATTGCGATAGATGATAGTATTGTTTGAAGACCTTTTTACACTGATTTAATGGAAATGACATAATAATGCATGCGATTTCCTGCCAAAGATAGATACACTTTATTTGCTAAAGAACATTTAACACTGGAACTGATAAAATAAACAAAACAACCAAAAATAAAATGCATTCTCAGTCTCCATTAACAAAAATGTACTTGAATAAAAACACCAAAGTGTAAATAAATACTGCATTCAACCAAAAGAGTTCAGATTATAAAGTCTGTTTACCATATTGCCCTTCAGTAATCATTAGATTTAAATAGAGAAGATGGGCACATCGACTACCTGATGCAATAGTTCACACTACACGTTAGTTCACACAAACATTTTACCCTTATGACAATCTTAGAACGTTGATCGTACTAAGATTGTCGATTTCGTAACCGATCATCCTGTAGTGTGTGATGTGTTACGGTAGATCGTCGTGGATCCTCCGATCTAAGTCAGGGGTTTTCCCCGACTGGGAGCGTTAACGCAGCCTGTTGAATGTGACAGGTAGCCAATCAGAAAGCGCGGATTCTCCTCTGTGGAGATGATATGCAGAAACAACATTAATGTTTTTAAAACATTTCGTGCAAAGAATATAGAAATGACGAGGGGAGGAGTTGGAGTGAAATTGCTGCGCAGTTGATGAACCCGGTAACTTTTCAGCTGTTCTTCGTTAACGTGACATAAATAGATTATAATGATTTTCATTCAGTCAGGATGTTGACACTAGAGCCACATGCGTTGCAGGTAGATTGCAGTAAAGCATTGATTAATGCACTTTGCACTGGTTTTAAAATGGTTAACTGAACTTGTAGCCATTATTTTGTGTCCACTGTTGGACACCACACGGCACGATCGAACCCGATTGAACCGTTATACCTAGGATTTCTGTTGGCTAATGTGTGATCTCTCAGGATTTGAAAACGGGCCGACAATTGACCGACAGCTCTAAGATGGTGTAGTGTGAACTGGGCATTACACTAAGGAAATGAGGAAGGGAGGGTCAGAGGAGTTGAGCCTTTTTTCATTCATTGTCATCAGCAGAAAGAGAAAAAGGCCGGAAGAAACGATAAAGGCGATAATTAAAATGACGTCGATAGTTTTAATTTACTGTGCAATTAATTGATTTATCGTTTATCGCGACAGGCCTAGGCACACCTTGATTTGCTCACTATTGATTCAGACTGAGGCCAGCCATGCACAAAAACACATGCATGAAAAATAAGGTGTTTTGGGTGAAATGCCTACACTGCAGATGTTAAGATCTGAAGTTTCCATTGCGTAAAGCTGCGTATATATAACTCTTATTAAAAAAATATATATTTTACCTTATTTATTGAACCAGTCACTGTGTTGCTACAGTATGGTACGAGACAGATGATCTGTGAAAAAAAATCAAGTTACTCTGACATCTTCTGGCGCTAACTAGAACCAACCAATCAGATCCAGGAGGCGGGTCTTAGCGATGTTAATCACCCTCCCTTCCCATGCTTGCTCTCTGGTATGGTAGGTTAGCATAGCCACTGATGGCGACAGATAAAAGGTTTTCCTGGAACGATACGTTGTTTTTCCACTAGCACATTTAATAACGCTTACACAAAGTTGATTGACGGCACTAAGACCCGCCTCCTGGCTCTGATTGGGCGTTTATGACAGGGAGAGGGGCTTTTTTTCAGCAGGACAGGGAGGACATGGTTGATATTTATATATTTTTTCCCCCACAGTTTACTGTCAGGACATGGTGACTGTTTTAACAAATATGTAAAACAAAACAAACAAAAAGACATTTTTAATTAAATTTTTTATTATAAAAGTTACATTCTGCACCCTTAAAATGGGTAAATATATAATTCTGCAGCAAATTGGAAATTATACTCAAAAGCATAAATGAAAACAGTTACTTGGTGTTGAAAAAAAAAAAACTTTTTGTCAGTTTTGCTTCAATAGCTGTACTTATCAGTGTTGGTAGAATGTTGTAGCTGTCAGTTTTGTTTTTCTGGAGCTCATGTTACACAGCCTTTTTTATATATATATATTTACCCTTTCTTTTCATAACAAGTAAAAACAAAAGAATCATGAAACTTTGAAAGCTTACCAAGCAGAAACGTAGCTGAAGAAGCAGGTATTACGCACACAAGTGTCCTAAACTGCACGCATCGACGGCAACAAACCTTCTCTTCAGTGAGGCTTCATCTCCTATTGGGGTTAGCACGGAAACAAGAACATGGCAATACGACAGGTATCTTTGTTCATCTCAGAGATGACAACAGAGCCGGCTGTGAGTGTGACAGTCGAGCCAGTTAAAATTCAAATCCAGCTCCTCTTGTCCTTGTTGTTATGGAAGAGAGGAAGCATAAAATTAAATAAGCGGTAATCTGATGGACAGCGTGCAGTCCAGTAGGGAATAGCCTATCAGCCACAAACTTCATTGTATTTTACTGTGATTTTATTTTATTTTATTATTTTATAATTTTTTTATGTGAGGGCTGCTTTGAGCTGTATAAATCCGAAGTGAAAGGTTATGGAAAATGCATTTTTCCAGTCTTCTGAATTGTGTGACGTCTAGCATCTTATCACATTCCTTCGTAATGAAATATCGGCGTTTGTAGTTGTGAAATAAATGGGAGAGGTGCATAAATACCTTTGTAAGGCTTACTGCGTTTCACACAGCACTTAAAGGGCCACGGTAATTTGCAGCACGTGCAAATTAGACGGCAGACCGTTTGTGTGTGACTCGTGGGGGATGGTGATGTATTATGTTTTCTTCTTTGTGTAAATAACTGAATGCAAACATCATTAGAAGGAGCGGTGATCATTGTCTTCCCGCAGAATGAACTTTTCAACGTATTCCCGGCTTTAATGTCTGTCCCTTAATTGACTTCCCTTTAAGTATTGCACACATGGCTGGGCTCCCAAGGGCAGACAGCCCTGCAGATAAACCCGAATCACTGCGTCTTTGCTTCATTTCACGCGCAGGCCTGCGAGGATATCCGAGTCCTATACCATGCACAGCAAATGCAAATTTCTGGGTAGGAGTCTACACATTCAGTGTTTTGGTAACCATGGCAACAAGGCTTTTTTTTTTCTCTCCGTCTTTCTTTCTTTCCTGCTTTCTTGCTTGCTTGCTATTCGCCGGCAGGAAGTGGTGACCGAGACTTAGTTAATGAAATCGGATTCTCCAGATTATTCCGACATCACTTCAAAGCTCAGAGTCGTTGTTGGAGAGCGCGAGCGTCGTCTTTAATCAGCCGCTTCCGAGGCCTCGACCGCCTTCTCTTCCTCGCCGGGTGTTGGAAAGCATTCAGCGCGGGGTAACACGATGCCCTGCACGGTGCAAATGAAATGTTTGTTTTATTCATCAGAAATCGATGAGTTGTCTCGGGGCGCTGCTGCAGCAGTGCTGCCTGGGCTAAAACAAAAAGTGGAGCTACTGTAAAGCCCTTTGGGAAGAGCAGCGATTGGCCGGCAGACGGAGGGGCTGGGGGGTGCTCTCCCTGCTGGCGTGGCTTCTGGCTTTGACTCGGTAAACACAGTGGACAGTGTGTGTTTGTGGGTGGGGTGCCAGTGAGGGTGCTTCCATTTTAAGCACTACCGACTCCTGTTTGGAACCGTATTGTTTCTCTGCCTGTACTTTGTGCTCCATCTGCAAATCAGTCTTATGTTGTTATAATCTCTTATTTTTAATCCATTTTTGGATACAGTTCTTTTCAGAAGGTCACTCATCATTGGCATGGATGTCATAATAATTTTGCTCTTAATTCTCTACATGTGCAAGTTGAGTTAATTCGTGTAGTACATCTCAGCAACAAGGCGATTTAAAGCGCTTCACACCATAAAAACATCACACAGTTCATCACTATAATAATCATCAATACACATCAAATGTGTTGATCAATGTCCCATTTACTGCTAATCAAAGGCAACTCCAAACAGGTGGAGGAGGAACTCTGGGTTTCGGCTGTTTTGCGGTTTTCTGGAAGTTTGCTCCAGATTTGTGGTGCGTAGAAGCTGAAGCCACAGGAGCAGAGAAGCCACACGCTTTTGTAGCAATTGGCAATGTCCTAGCATATTTCTGGCCGTTTATTTGACCTCTCCGCCTTTGCTTCAGGCTCTTTTCATATTCTGTTCTTATTTTTTTAAATAAGGAGGCAGAGTTTTCTCTGTGGGAGGCGGTCCTATCAGTGCAGCGCATGGCGGAGTGAGCTCGCATTTGTTTTGTACGCACTAGTCCTCCAGCCTTAGACCGATGGTCTGCAGCCATAGAAAAGTGTTCCTCCTCTTGGTCCAACTAGTGTCATGTCATGAATCTTAAACAGAAAAGTTCATATAAAACCCCTCGGAAACAAAATGAATAGACATAAATGAGTAAATTCAACATTTGTGTTGATACACAGCCAAGCAGTTAATCAATGAAATTAAGAAACATTGAATTTCATAAACTACCCATGCAACACCCAGCTATGACTTATTCCCACCACTTCTATTATTCCTACAGCATTTGACTGAAACCGATCAAATATTAAAGAAGGACAGCAGACTTGATGTGCTGTCTAACCAGTCAGAGCCATATTTAGAATAACAGGAGAGTCATCAGTGGGGTGCTTTCAGGAGGTTGTGGGGAAAACGCAGGAGCGTGCTCCCCTTAACTACGACTCATCTATCATGATCATGAGATGACAAAACAAGCCGGCTCTCCTCTGCTGTACAAATACAGATTCTTTTATTTCCCACCAGCTAGAGGTTTACACCTGTCCACGTTCGTTATATAACCGTGTTACTGATTTCAGCCTTTAACAGCCAAACATCAGCTAAACTTTAGAAGACTGAGTTCCTTCTGTCGAGGTTTGATCTGTTATCATCACCACTTCGACCCACCTGAGTGAAGTTGCCCCGCCCACCTTCTCCAACCAGACAAAATTGGTGCCAAAGTTTGTTTTGTTTCTGCCATTATCATTTTAAAGATATTAAGAAGTGTCCCAGAGGTCAAGAAAGGTCAACCAGCCCCTCACCACCTTACATTTCATTAATATCTTCAAAGCCAAAGCAGCACAAACAAAACTTTTTGCTGCACAAATGTAGTTGAGTTAATTGACACCAATTTTATCTGATTTGAAGAAAATAGGGAGGCTGGTTGACCTTTCATGACCTCTGGGAACATTTGTTAATATCTTTAATATAATAGTAGAACAAATGAAAATTTTTGCTGCACAGACATTTGACACCAGTTTTGTCTGATTTGATTTTGGGGGCAGGGGCAATAATTTCTCTGAGCTCTTTGACCCATGGGACGTGTTAGCAGAATATTTTCCGTATTTGACCTTTTTTTGTTGTTGTTTGTTTTGTGTTTTTTTTTTTTCTTTCAAAAATGGCGGAAAAATCTGAAGGTTTTTGGGGCCACAGTCAGTTACTTTTGTCACTGCGGAGAAAAAGTTACATGCGCTTCATCTGTTTGTTGAATGTTAATTAAATCGGATGAACAGCCTACGTCATTAGTATAGTTCTAAAAATTGATGGCTAAATTACAGTCAAAATAAAGAACAACAAAAACGTCTAGCGCAACCTCTGCTGTGAAGAGCGTTAAATGTGAGACGTATCCACCGATTCCTCTAAAATGTATGTTTTTCTTGTGCTGTGCATCAATCCCTGCATAATAATAATAACAAAAAAAAAAGGTAACATATAGTATCAGCACTTAAGTGTTGCCTTATCATCCACAAGAGAGTCGGACGAAATGCCAAGACTTTGACCCCCAGCAGAGCCAGGATCAGCCAATTCTTTCAGCCGCCGGATCTGATGACGGGACAAAAAAATGTGAGGGAACAATCTGTTCCTCCAGCTGACTGTGAAGCTGCCCACTGTGAGCAACCAGGTGCTTCAAGTCCTAAAATATGCATTGTGTCATTTCTGCCTTGTTTGCCTTATGTTAAAAAAGGTAAAGATAATCTGATTATACAGTAATTTAGAAACAGGGCATTTGTTAACTTTTGAGCATTTTACACAAGCCACATCTGAAATGGTTTGGTATTTCTGACACATCTGTCAGATTTTGCAATGTGTGCCTGTGACTTTTTTTTGTTTTTTTTTTTTTTTTATTTCCAGTTCTAAGTTTTAATATCCAGCAGTCCCTCAGCGGAACGTACAGTAATTAACAACAAACATCAGCACGGAGCAGCTTGGATGGCATATTGAAATTTTAGATTGAAAGTTCAAAGCAATATTGTGCGATGTGCTTTCATGGGAGTCTGACTAGAAGTCGATTTGTTCGGAGACCCTGACGCGGTAATGCCTCATTATGAGAGGAACTAGGACGGCTGTCCACCTCCCTGTTGGGCTTCCTCGAGAGAAAATTGGCAGCCAATCACAGACAAGCTTGAATGTTATATATCTTTGTAGATCTGATCAGAGGGCATTGTTAGAATCCTGAAACATCAGGGGGGGGTGTACATTTCCAGACAGTAATATGATTTGAAAGAATATTGTTCAGATTATTAAAGTGTTAAGAGTGTTCAGAGTTTCTTCCTCCTTGACTATATTGAAAAGAAAAAAACGATGCACTTTTAAACTTAGCAAATTGGAACATGATTTTGTCAGAGAAAACCCGGAATCAAAGTTGTTGTATTCATGTTGTCGTCATCAAATGTTGGGACCCAAACTAACCTCATAATATACTTTATCACAGCTGGATGCTCCTGTACCACAGTTTCAGTGTAAACATTTCTTTGCAACATCTCTCAAAAGGTCATCGTACCATATTTTGCAAGGTTTACACTAGAGACTGGGCATATTTGAAGTTGAAACAATTCAGTCTGATCAGCTGTTATTTTAGCAGTCTAGTCAGAACTGACCAGATGGAACAATGCAACCCCACAGCGCCCCAAATAGTCCATCTGGTTGGTGCCTGCCAGCTCTGGGTAAATGTAGATTCTCAGTGGTGCTACACTCAAAGCCTCTCACTCTATCAGTAACATTTTCCTGAGACTTCACGTGATAATTAGCAAATTTAATCCCAAATTACCATGTTCATATTCCAGTTCAGGAGTCTGGCGGTGTCTCCAAGGGTCCACACCAGATCGTGTTACCTAAGTTATTTTTTAAAATAGGTAACTTTGTTTTAATATTAAATATTGACTCTATTGTCGTGCGAAGTGCTGAACCGCTTCCAACAAACTTCCTACTCGGAGAAGTTTACACCTGACCAGCTGTGTGGTTTTTATTGAAAAACATATTTGTGTTTTTTCTTGAAATTGACGTTACTGGATGTCTCCCCGAAAATTGTATTCTTCTTTAAACAGTGTGTTTATCAAGGGTCAGTGCAGCTTGATTAAATTGTACAGAATATGAAAACACCAAAGCATCTAACCTATCTTTCCTTTGATGTATTTAACTTCGATTATAGTGTTTATGACACATTGCAACTTATAGCATTAAGAATACAAAGCTCTACATTTTGCTGCGTTTCTTGGTTTTTAGGCGTCTTTGTGTCTCATCGAAACTCCTTGTAAAGTTTGGGCGACCTCCAAAGAAAATATCTGAAAGGTGACTCCTGTTTTTATGTGATATGCTAAAAAATAAAAAAAGCTTGCTGTCATGAAGAAAAAGAACATTCTCCACGCTAAAAATTCTCACAATGCGAAACCATTCTTGCACCGGAACACCTACTGTCTCCCAACAGAAAAACAATAAGAGCTTTCTGTCACCAAATCCTTTTAAAACAGTTGGAATTTAATTAGAGTTACTATTTAGGTGAACTCAGCACTGTTCCTGTAAACTAGATGCAAATGTTTTCCCCTCCATTTCAACACAGTAGTGAATACGAAGCATCATCCTGCGCTATGAAATTTTACACAATTACACAGAGGCTCTCGGGGATCTCTGTTTCTTTTCTTAGGTAATTCAATTGCCTGAATGTGGAGCAAGTCAGCAGAGACGTGTTGCTGAACCTGTGGCAGCAAAACAAACATTGAGCAACTACCGATTATCATTTTGTCGAGTTTCTTCTCTGTCCACAAATTCTCGCTGAAAACTCTCACGTTTGTGTTTATTTTAAAACAGTAGGACAACGTTTAAAAATAAATAAATAAAAAAATCCTGCCTGCCACACCATACAGCTGCAGTCAGATGTTTGTCCATCCTGGACCTGAATATACAACCCTGGTTTTTCCTGAGTGGAATTAATATATCAAATTTGGACAAACAGACAAGATGTTAGGCCTGTCACAATAAACAATAAATCAGTTAATCGCATTATAAATAAAAATAATAAGAAGAAGAATTTTCATTGCTTAATTTATTGTTTTCTCAAATTTGTCTCTTTTTTACCAAAAACCAAATGATACAGGTCTTCAGTCTGGCGTTTTGGTCTTAACTGTCCCTTTTTTGTTGTTTTCTTTATTTATTTTGGAAATGTCCAGTTCCAGTGTTTAAATGTCCATGTAGAATTTAAAGTTTATTGATCTTAGAGAATGTGTTCTTGCCATAATTACTACTATATTACCGTAATTTCCGGACTATAGAGCACACCTGATTATAAGCCGCACCCCCCTACATTTTTAAAGGAAACACATTTTGTTCCTTTAAAAGCCGCACCGGTGTATAAGCCGCATGTGCCTACATTGAAACATGAGATATTTACAAAGAAAGACGGTACACAGAAGGTGTTTTTAAAGTTTTATCTGAACAGCAGCAATATAGCAAAACAACACTAACAGGGCTGGTTTAATAACATACGGTTAAAAGTCATGGAGAGCCGTCATCCTCTTCCTCCTGTGCACTGAAACCATGGAAGCCTTCTTCCTCAGTGTCTGTTTCCTTCTTTATCGGCCAGCTCGATTGCTTTTAACTTGAAAGCTGCATCATATGCATTTCTTCTTGCATTCTCCATGATGAGGCTCTGTTCAAGCTAATTTTATTCATGCACAAAGCACGATGTTACATTAGTCTTCCTCTACAGATATATTCCAGCTGTCTCACGCTTACCTTTTCTGCTCCAGCGCCCCTACTGGCCGTTAGAAAAAATTCATAAATAAGCCGCATCGTTGTTGTATAAGCCGTAGGGTCGAAAGCGTGAGACAAAAGTCGCAGCTTATAGTCTGGAATTTACGGTACTTGAAAATGTTCTCAAAACAACAATGTTATCGATTATTGCAATACGTTCTGGGGCAATTTATCGTTCGGCAAAATTTGTTATTGTGACAGACCTAGTGGGTGTGTAGGTTTGAAATGACTTAACTAGACTTTATCGCTAATCCACTCAGGGTCCAAACTGCACATCAAATGCTGAGTACAGTCCTTACAAATTCCTTAAGGTTTTGTCACAATAACATGGTCAAGAAACACATTTGGCTACCAAAGATAACCTGAAATAATGTCTGAAACACTATAAAAATGTGGCATGAAGAAGTAAAAAAAACAACAAAAAAAACAAAAACAAAACAGAGTTAAACTCTTTCTCCCATGTTGCCTAACTCTAGAGTTCAGTCTGCTGTTAACCTTGTGTTTACTGGACCCAGGCATTATACATTATACAGCATAAATGTGGTAAAAAAAAACCTAAAAGAGCTTTCAAAAGAAAAAGAACCAGGACCAGAAGGGTTTAGGTTAACAAAAAGCCATTAACTGCTTTAATGTAAGCTTTTCTTTCCTCCTTTTGTGAACTTTGAAACCCGATCAAACAGCTCAAAACGTCACACGACCTTCAACGAAGCACCAAAAAGATTTTAGTCAGCAAAACGGACCGTGCCTTTAAGTGAAAATGTGCATTTGACTGTATTTGTTTCATGTTTAATTCAGCAGAAAACATTTTAAAAAAGCACAGCTATCTGGAAGGAGGCTTTGCTATTTATTTGAGGCAAACCTTTTACTGACACACTTGGTATTTCTCATCTCATTATTGGAGCTGATTATAATTCATACGCTATATTAAATGTCAGAGAAAGGCCAGGGATTGTTATGCAAATGTTAAGAATAAATGTGTTCTTTCATTCACATTGAATTTTTTTTCTCCCGCTCTCTGCAGCTGAGTGAAAAGAAATACAAATAACAAGTGAATACTGTTATTAAAAATATGAAGAGATTCCCAGGACCTAATTATCTTTTAAATTGTCCAAATATGGCACAGTGGGACAAAACTGTACAGCCAGTCTGCCACTCACCATGTGAAGCAAGCTGCTTCGTCTCCGCTCTCTAAATCAGCTAGGAGTATTTTTTACCAGTCATGTGGTCAGGGGAGGCATCGTGGGCAAAAAAAAAGATAATTTATATTACTATATTCACCTAGTGATTTGTACTAGGAAGTATTTAATTTTTATATACATAGCTTAAACAGTTTTGATTATTTTTTCTTCAAAATCACAGAATTTTCTTACATACTTGGGATCTTGCTCATGATCCTGGACGTTGGTCTTGTGACTCCATGTCTGCAGAGTGACGGCATCTTTGCTCCTCATCTCCTCCCTTCCGACGTCAACATGGATGTCTACATTTCGACACTTAAACATCTTTCTGTTTAAATGCCTAAAAAACGTAAACAGTTTTTCTAAAGTTGATTTTCAGTCAGATCAGGAAATAATAAGACCAACACCGGCCCTGAACTGCGGGACAGAAAAGTACCCGCTCTTCTCAAACAGAAGGAAAAGACAGGTTTTGTGGGTGTCCTGCTAGAAACGGCCTTTTAACTTGTGTTGAGGATAGACTTGGCTTTGAATGAACTAATATTTTTATGCAGAATGTGCAGCACATGGACTTAATTTATAAGTAAAAGTGAGACGTCAATAACATTTTTTGTTTAGTTTTTTTTTTTATGAAGTATGCATGTTGTGAGCTACAGTTTATGTGTAAAAATTGCAGAAGAAGCATGGCCCTCAAACTGCTGCGTTAGATTAGCTACTAGCAGCAGTAGCTATAATCTACCACAGCCATCACTTATTAATAATCGCAACATAAACATTAAACCTAAAACTATACCGAGGCAATAGACCAAATGTTCTGTTCTTTGTGTGGAAAGTATTTGAGTGTTTGTTTTTGTCTTCTTTTTGTTGCTGAATCCTGAAACGTGTAGTGGCGTTGTTGTCAGTTGCTATGGCAACGAGTCTGCGTGTAGCTTGGCCGATACAGAGGGCAAGAAAGAAGTGGTTTTGAGTTGTACTTTAACGGTTTTTCCTTTTGCTGTGGAGCTCAGCGCAAAATTAATAATACCTACATTTCCAAGACTGATTGAGTTAACAGAATTATTCTACGGCGGCAGCACAGCTATGGATGACATGTAACAGAATAGTCTTTTAGCGTTGTGCACGAAATTTCCATATGTAAACCATACCATGCAAGGTGTCTATATTTGTAAATGTGATTATGATCAAGTCGGCGCCTCACCAGCTACGAACCTCACCGCACGTCACGGATTTTTACCTTTAACAAAATGCTACACAGGAATGAGGGAAGAGCAACGATACAAAGTGTGATCTCATGAATTCATGATATCTGCCATGAAGAGTCAAGGAGGAGCATGCTGGGAGTCTGACGGACCGCTGCTCTCAGCTGTATGGGCCTCCCCTCCCGTAAGAGCTACGGCTACAGCCATCCAGCCGTGAGAGGCATTTATCACGTTCTACTCCACCAGTGAGTCCAGACAAGGTTTATTTCAAAGAAAAATAAATAAACATGTTTTACAAAAAGATAGCAAAGAACCAATAAATGACAGACAAGAAGAGCAATGCAGGATCAGTCTAAAACATGTAATACAGCAGCAAACAAAAACTATGCACGCATTTGAATTTCGTTACCAATTTTAGCAATTATTTTCTGTTATTGATTTTGGTCCAAATCAATAAAAGCTCAGTTTATTTGTATAATGCATTGCAGCAGCAGGGCATTTCAAAGTGCTTTACATGATGAAAGGTTTAACATTATGTTGCTCAAGACGTCCCAGTTATTATTATTAATACTCTTATTATAAGTCAACTCTAAATGGATGGTTTCTTTAGCCTTGATTTAAAGGAACTGAGCGTTTTAGCATTTTTGCAGTTTTGTGGATGTTTATTCCAGATTAGAGTGGCACAAAAACCTCATTGGTGCTTCTCCATGTTTAGATCTGATTCTGGGGATGCAGAGTAATTGAATCAGAAGACTTGAGTGATCTGGAAGGTTTTTAAAATGACAACCACAGGTAAACAACAACAACAGATAAATGTATAGTTTCTCAAGATCATGCTTGGACATTCGTCCTTAGATCTTGAAAATGTCCTTGAAGTGATAGAAGGCCGACTTGGTAACTTCCTTTATGTGTCTGAAGATTCAGGTCAGAGTCCAACACTACACCCAGATTTCAGTTTCTGTCTGCAACATACAAAGCTAAACGCTGACTCTAGGTCGTTCCACTTTAGGTCCAACAATAATTAATTCAGTTTCTGTTCAGCAACAAGAAACAGTTCTGGCACATCCCCGCATAAGCTTGACCTAAGAACCTGCTCAATGCCTGAATGGGTTCATTGTCACCTGGTGACATGATAAAGTAGAGCTGTGTATCATCTGGATAGTTATGGGACCTTCTTTTATTGCTTGTTTTAATCTGAGCTAGCAGGAGCATTTAGATACTAAACCAGAGGGACACCAAGATGGAGCCTTGGGGTACTCTGCATGGGATTTTTGTCACCTATTGAAAAGAAGAAGTTCCTGTTCTTTAGACAAGTCTTGTACCAGTATTACGGTTCAGAAAGTAAAGAGAAGACATTCACTGTATGCCAAAGTGATTATCTGTTGTATATGGTTAATATTTTCTCTGAAATCCCCTCAGTAGCTATGAACAGAACTCCAAACATAGTTGTATGAAGGGACGTCTGTCTGTCTGCTGTCCCCTGCCAACAAAAATACCCCGTTTATCAGATAGTTAGCCAAACATTGATTTATTTGAGCTTACATATTATCCTCTCCCTCCCTCATTAAATACTTGTATAAATATGTAAATTCAGACGCTGTCAATTATCTGAACATCTTTTAAAGTAGGCATTGCATAACTTTTTCTACAAATGCATCGCCCGTTAATTTGGATGCTTTGAAGGAGCACAGATCACCAGCTGAACAAAGTTCTCAATAATTAAACCTGTGAAAATTGAAGAGGCAGTGATGAGCAATCTGCGGCTGATCTTGCACTTAATTAAAGGCAGAGTGGGAGCTAACGCCGTGGCCTGTAATAACGGTGGCGAGATCATTACCCTTAAAGAAGGCAGAAAGAAGTCGCACTTTACAAGCATTGTTAGGTTCCCAAGGTGAGGCAGCAAAGAATGAAATGTCCCTGTGATTTTACTATTGTTACATTTTGTTTCCAACCCCGAAATCATTATGCATGCTAAATAGATCCCTGTTGTACGCTGAGCCCTTTGGGGCATTTCCATTAGGTGTAGTCATTGTAAAAGTTCTTATTTCTTCCATTCTTTCTTTATTTATTTACTGCTTTATGGAACCCACTGCCACACAGTGATAACTAGGTGGAGATAAACAGGAACACAGAGCTCTTAGAAAAAAAATTATGTCTTCATAGAAGGATTTAGCTGTGAGTACCGATGTAAAGATGCAATACATAAACAGGAAGACAGAACAAAGTATATTATGGTAATATGTAGCTTATTTAGAACCCTAACCCTGATTGTTGATGATTAATTTTGTAGATTAAAAATGAATTAAGCGATTTTTATTAACTTAAGAATGAATGCCAGCACAGTCAAAGGTCATATTCCAATGTATGTTATCGTCAGCTGACAACCAAAACTCATTTACAGAAGTACTGTTGTGGAATAATAATAATAATAATAATAATAATAATCATCATCATTTCTTAAATAGCACTTGGATTTAGTGGAAACCTTGTGCTTATTGCACAGGATAATTTAGTAACACTGAAAACTATTATTAGTTGACTAACGATCCAGGCTTGGTTCTCTAAGCTGCGTTCTCCTAGAAAAGACAAACTGTGAAACATTTTCCAGCGTCGTGTGTGATGAGCTGGCGACCTTCAAACTGCTGATGTGAAAACGCTGAAGGAAAAAAGTACTCTGTTGACACAGACTTTGCTGAACAAAGGAGGATTTTATCTCACATCAGACAGTACAGATCAGTGCATTGAACTGGAGGAATCTTATGCCAAATGTCGAAGAATCGCTATTGAGCTTCGAAACGCCTCTTCTGTACCTGTATATTACTGTTTCTGGCATTCCCTAACACATAACTGTAACTCTAAGAACAGTCAAGTATGAAACATATAAATATGGTTCACCGCACACTTGTCTTAAAAATGTATGCACGAACAAACAAGAAAATTCACTCAGTAGTAACTTCTAGTTGACCTCTGACGATAAAATTAGAAGACAAAAAGAATTGTCACGTAGATTATCATCCATGCTTTGTGTAATTTGTTTTTAGACATTTCTGCTACAATCTGCAGGGTTTTCCACTCCCACTGACAGTCCAAACTGAATGATTTCAAAAGATAATGTCATCTAAGTTGCCTAGTTGGAGTCAAAGTTGAAACAACTTGTTTCTGGTAAATTGATGTCATCAGAATTGCCATAGTTGGTTTTCGCACCAGAATGTTTGGATTCCAAAGAGTTCAGTTTTAACCACCATTTTTTTATTAAAATTTTTTTTAATGCCAATGTGTGTGGTTGCTGGTTTTTGAAATTGCTTGAATTTTTTATTTTTTATTTTATTTTAATAATTTATGGTATTTATTTTTACACCCGACTGATCTGAGTTCAATTAGATTTAACTCAAGATTGCGGAGCTACTGGGGTCATCATTAATTTGTGACTTAGTTAATAACATGCCGTCTATATTATTCTCGTAAATTTCTATTTTTGTTTATATAATTTTTTTTTTTTTTTTACTATGGACCTTCTTATGCAGGGATGTTCAAACTTTTTGTCACATGGGCCAAAATTGTCAAGTCAAAACTTGTGGGCCATAAAAATGAAAAAGGAAAAAAATGAAGCAGATGAAGAAGTGTGTTGATGTTATTCATCATAGATCCAAACATTTACACAGGATTTTGGACGTTTGCTATATTTAAAGAAATGCATCGAGTTGCGTCACTTTCTGTCAAAATACTTGCTATATTTATTCAGGTTTAATAAATTTAATTAAGTTGCATCTTTAGTAACAGACATGGTTCTATTTATTATAAAAGCTTGGTTGCAAAAAGAAAAACTTTGGATTGTTGTAAGGAAATTATGTTGGAAGTTATTTCACTTTTAAGGGCCACAAATGGCCCCCGAGCCGCACTTTGGACACCCCTGTTCTTATGTATCTGGAATAAAGATGCGATGATGATGATGATGATGATGAATTTCCAAGTGTCATGAAGAGACCTCTGAGTGAATACAGTTGCTGACGTATCCTGGATGACTCCATCAGCTGTTGGCAATCACTGCTAATCCGCCTCTTTTGCTTTTCCCGCTCTTCTTTAGATCTCTGCTGAACTCTGGAGTCAGGGATATAATCATGATCGAAGTTGGAGCTGTTCTGAATGTCCTGCTTTTTTTTTTTTCTCTCTCTCTCTCTCTTAAACTACCAAATGTAGATGTCTTAACATTTTAAACCTCTTGGTTCGCACCTTATTATAGCGAGACGCGTTACTCCGCAGCTGAAAAACTCTGCCAGCACAACCCGGGGAATGCGGGGAAACGAGATACACAAACGGACACACAAATAAGTGTAGAAGTCTACATACATAGTTGGCTCATGCAGATAAAATGGCAGATTAATGCTTCATAAAATGCTGTTTGGAATTTATACAAAATGGTAGAAATATGTTTTGGTCTTGACCTCCCTCAGGCAAGCTTCAACCTGCAGGGAACAGAAATCGATTCAATATTTATTCCAAAGGAGGATATGAAGAGAATTATCTACTACAAGTCAGTGACTAAGTGATCATTATGTTTTAACAGAACAGCCACATTAAGAAAAACTCAGGAATGACTCCTTTTGAAAACCCCGTCCTTTATGCTCAAAGTAAAACTCCCCTTCTTGTTATCTGCTTGTTAAAGATCTAACGCTAAACCTGAACAGAAATATAGGACCTCAACTGTATATCATCTGAAATTATTTAGAGACCATTAATCTGTTGCCCTAAATCATACCTTGTACTTTTCACTCCGCATGACTCTGATGCCACGTAACACTAATTTTACAGCTGTCGTATCTTTAAATGACTGTTAGAGTCGTGATGATGACAGCAATTAGCACATGGCACAGATGCCGAGTCGTGTTCGCTAGGCCTAAATTTAAAAGCATTATCAACCCTCATCTTCGACCAGATGTTTGCTTCTCAGACAGCAGAGGAAGCGCTCGTTTAGTCCTGAGAGCAGTGCGATCGTCAGTGGCTCTCGACAGACGAGTGACTAAAGAATTGGCTCACATGAAGGAGACTCTATGACGATTTGAACACCAGTGCAATTTTAAAAAATTATTGTTAAGGACCGTTGCTACAAATGTTTAAATGTTTATTTTCCAATGCTGAAAATGAGCATTTTCAGCTCGTCTGTTTACCGTACACATAATTAAATGAGCAAACCCCTGAATTATTAGCTTTTATATTACATTAGCTAGCTGCTGAATTGGATGACATCGTTCACAAAACGATTAGTAATCCTGCCAAATAAAGGAAACTAGTGCAAAAAATTAAAAATCTTAAACAATAAAAAAATAAGCCCAATGGATGTTTGAATCAGACCAACATAGTATGTAACCTATTGCAACAAAACATTTCCAAATTACATTTGGAACAAAATGACTTCTTTTAAACTGAGAAGTTTATTTTTGAAAATGTGCTTCAAGCTTACAAAGTAAGAGTAAATTTTCGACTGATGGCACGAGTTCTTACATAAGAGACAAATGAAGTTTGAAGTAGAGCCGTCTGCTGCGGGACATTTTGTCCTGACCATGTGTCAGTTCTTACCCAGCGAAGAGACATTTCATCAGTCTTTCAATCCTCCTCTTTACATGAACTAAGTTTTCAAGGCAGAGCTGCACAACACACACTACTGTGGCTTTCAAAGGAGAGCCTACTTGTAATCTCGAAAGTGCCGAAATAATACTAGACAATCAAAAGTTTATTGAGGATTATGTCTTTTTGTTGGGAATTAAGCTACAGTAATTCCTCGCCGCGCAAAGTTGTGACACTCAGGACCAATTGGGATGCATAAATGATTGGATTGAATTGAATTGACTTTTCTTTTTTTGTAAAGTGAATTGAGAGGACATCTCTTTTGCACTGGCGATTTATGAATAAACTGAACTGAAATAAACCAAAATCCCAAACTTGTCTCACCGCAACACACTTTTTCAGTCCTTGATTTCTCTCTTGATGCTTAGTATTACATCCACCTTTTCAATTCTGTACGGATGAGGTTAAACAAATGCTTGGCGCGCTGAACTGTGCCTTAACCTCCCTCTGAGAGACCAAGGTAAAGATGCGCGGACTGCTTACATGCCTTCAGTGTCCTCTCTGGCATAATGAGCTCTGACATTTAACGCTCCCTTAACTAGCATAGCTGCGTCACTGTAATTAGCCCTGACCTCCCATCTCCGAGACCAGAGCGGTTCTGACCCCATGTAGCAACTGGTAATGAGAAGCAGAACCTCGGCTGTGACGGTGTACCATACGGGTCAGATTAAAGGCAAATCAACCAATCAGACACACGAGCACAGGGACTGCCTTTGTTTGAATGCGCAGGTAAAGCAGAGCTAGCTTGCTAGCTTACAAGCAAGGTTGAAACAGTCCTAGCTTGTTTCATGAGCTAGCTTCGCCACCTAGCCTGTACAACAAGCTAGGTTTCTGAATTAATCTTCTAATTAATTCAGAAAGGGTCAAAGAGGATCATTCAATTAAAAGAAGTACAGCTGTTCTGCCATAATAAGGGTTTGCTATCAATTTTATTTCCTCCGTCTTAAAGTCTTAGGCCCATTTCTTTCCGTTTTTTGTCAATAAACCATTTTTGCATCTTTCCTGTGACTAGTTTGTTCGAGCTCCAGTTTTCTTACTTTATTTATCATCATTCGCCAGCAAAACAAGTACAACTTTAATCTTAAAAATAAATAAATAAATAAAATAAAATAAAATCCCCCATGGACACCTCTGCTGTTGCAATGTGCTTCTGAATGATCATAAGAATTCAGCTTAACGGATTGCAGTGGAACCACGGATGATTGTTGGTAGAGTGGCTGTATGGAGACCTTCCCATTAAAGTGCTTCTCATATTAACTACTGTGCAGCTGATTAAGCCAAATGGTCTCTTCCTAACCCACTGTCATTCTGCTAACCCGTCCCACATAGCGATAAAAAGACACGTAATTCATAATCTCAAATTGGGGAGTAACATATTTACAGACACCGCGGATCTCGGAGTCATTACATAAAAGCTAACACCAACTCACCAGGTCACCTTCTCGGCATGAGATCCAATTTTGAAAGGTAAACAGTTAAGTTGTCAGAGCGTTTAGAGGCGAAGGGCATTCTCAAGGAATGAGTCATTCATATCCTACCTGGGAGTGGGGCTGTGACGTGCCTCACTGCCAGTAACTAGCCATTAGCGCTTGGCAAGCTCGCCTTCAAGCATTTCAATGTAAAACTGACATTTAGAAGAGAGCAGATGACGCTATTGACACTTGGATAGGCGGTAATTAGTTACCCCTTTAGGTTCCATTGTGCGAGGCATTTCATCACTAAATGTCAATTAGCATGGCAGCTCTATTCAGCGAGTAACCTTCAGCTATCACTGTAAGCATTAAAGAGAAAAAGGGATACCTTTAAGATTAAGCTGACTTTATCCCCATGCTGACAGGTCCCTTTGACTGCGCCTGGCGATACGGAATAATGTAGCGTTCAGATATCCAGGGGATCCACCTGCAGCAGGTGTCATCGGATGCTTGGAAAGGAAGTATATATCGAATGTGCAACTTAATAGCAGCTGGAATACACTGACAAAGAAGGACTGAGTGTGTGTGGCTGTAGACTGTTCATACTTTTAATACAGCAATCTTTTTCTGTTCTTTAGCAGTTCTTAGTAGTTTTTGTCGGCAATCCAGGTTGACTGAATCTTTTTAGAGGGAATCTTAGAGGTAATGCCATTACAAGAAGTTGGACTTAGATGCATATTTAGTTAGAATAAAAAGCCCAAAAAGCTCTTTTATCCTTTCAATAACTCCAATGTCAACCCACAATGCAAAAATCTGTCATGCACTGAACAAACACAAAATATATTGCCGCATATATAGGAGTTTGTTTTAAGTCAATAATTCCTAACCTTGACGAAAAAGTACCAGCTGCACTGGCAGATTACTACACTTATAACATGGGAAAAAAAATTGTATTCCTTTATTTTTTATCAAAATAAAGGGAAATAAAAGAAGCTCTTGCTAAATAGTGACTCATACATTAGTGTACCAAGATAATTGCACTGGAAACCATACCAAAAATACTTATTATAATTTTTTTATAGTTTAGTTGAAGTAAACTTCTGAGAACAAACACTCGCCCTCTCATAGAATTTAGTATTTATAGCTGGCTTTAGAAAAAAAATACTTCAATCATAATAAATAAATAAAAAAATATATATATATAAATATATATATAGATTTGATATATGAACAACATTTTCCTTTTCTGCTTTAAGGTCAGCAGACAGTCAGTAATGGGTAATGCTCCATTCAAGTTCACATCTAAATCATCATTTTACAGCATTCACACAGACGTTCCTTTTTTATTTGACTAATACCTTTAATGAAACATTTTAGAGAATTTGTGCTCGGGATGAAATGTACTGTTTAAGTCTAAATGCAGTGAGTTGCTTGCACTTTTAACTAGAGATACTCAGATCAGGTTTTTTGTAACGCCGCTCTGTTAGATGGAGTAGCGCAAAGCACGGCCGACAGGGGGCGCAATCGGGTCAATTGTACTGAGAACATCATAGAACCGGGCCCTTCAAATTAAAATTATGGTCTGGAGTTTTATTTTCTTTTTTAATAGAGCCCCTAATAGGACACTGAAGGAAAAATAAACACTCATGGGCACCACAAAGATGTCTTTTCATCAATTATTAGCAATATATCGATACATATGGTACATGCATAGTAATCAAATTCTAACAGATTTTAACCCACAAACAAATCCCCAGGCAGCAGACACGCCCTCGCAAAACTAAAGTGGGGTCAAATAAATATTCTTTGCACAAAATAGAAAAAAGATACAAACAAATAATGACGCTTAAGATTACCCTATGACGATAAAATATAATGTCCACAAATATGAATGGAAATAAAATAAGTAAAGAGGAGTGTTGTGGGAAGATACTCAAAGACAACAGCAGTAGATTTCTCATAAACAGATTAGAAATATCGCCAAACTTTATAAAACCTATTTTCATATGAAAATGCATTTGTCAAATAAATCAATAAATCTTTTTATTTTTTCACTAAATAAATATATGTGAAAATGATTATTTTTACCTAAATCGTTATTAGTCATTTCATAAATATTTAAGTTCATGTAATTTATTTCATTTATTCACCTCAAAAATCACAATGACTCAGCGTGGTGAGCTGTAGTCTGTAAAAAGTGAGTGGTCTGCAGCTGTGAGTCCACAGACCCAGAGGCAGTTAGTGCATGTGTTTCCATGGCAGTGTAACACACACATGAACACACATGGAAACATGGTGTGGTAGAGAATGGAAACATGGGGTGGTAGAGTATGGAAACATGGGGTAGTAGAATATGGAAACATGGGGTGGTAGAGTATGGAAACATGGGGTAGTAGAATATGGAAACATGGGGTGGTAGAGTATGGAAACATGGGGTGGTAGAATATGGAAACATGGGGTAGTAGAATATGGAAACATGGGGTAGTAGAATATGGAAACATGGGGTGGTAGAGTATGGAAACACGGGGTGGTAGAATATGGAAACATGGGGTGGTAGAATATGGAAACATGGGGTGGAAGGGTATGGAAACATAGGGTGGTAGAGTATGGAAACATAGGGTGAAAGTGTATGGAAACATGGGGTAGTAGAATATGGAAACATGGGGTGGTAGAGTATGGAAACATGGGGTGGTAGAGTATGGAAACATGGGGTGGTAGAGTATGGAAACATGGGGTGGTAGAATATGGAAACATGGGGTGGTAGGTTATGGGTTTGAGATTTGAGGCTCTTTCTCTCTCCCCCCCATAGACATATCCTTGTACTTCTGTGCAAACTGGGGATTTGTATTGACTACCATTCATTTTAGTATCTACATTGGTGCCTACTTTAGACATCTCCTGTTACTCTTACCACTACTAGTCTATGTCTAACCATAACCAAAATGTAATTCACATCTGACCTCTAAATCTAACAAGTAGAGCACAGTGGAAAAAAAAATCCTCCCTTTCCACTCTCTTTGTTAGGAAATTTAGTGAAAATGCAGTATATAGAAGTACACACAAACCCACACACACACATTTACCCTTAAAGGTTGACACGGCTGTGGTGCAGCAGAATGAACATTGGCACCGTTTTGACCAACCCCTTGGGGAAAGCACTCTGTGTGACCTTCTTCCTCCGGTAAAATACAAAATCCAGCTCTATCAGACGTTCTGCTGCACTCAGTGTGATGATTCTACTTTAGACAAGCTCTGAGTCAAGCCTGGCCTCAGCACTTTATGGAATGTAAACACAACTGGACCTCAAACTGAAATCAAAGGCTCGCTCGCCCTAGACTCTTTTCATCCTCAAGCCTATTTTTGGATTTATTTGACGAAAATATGATTATAAAAAACGGAACTGAATAGACTTTTGTTTTTTTTTAGCTGTTAATGTCATCACAATGAAAAACATAAAAGACTAACTCTGACAGTTTATTTTATGTCTGTGATTATTAGACTGTAAAATCCACAGAAGAGATACTATGTGAAAGCGAGGCGATGAGACCAAAGGAATGACTGCGACTCATAGAGACAAAGGCGTCACCATCAGACTGTCAGAGGAAGTATAAAAAAACAGGTTTCAATAATTATCCTAGTCAGTATGATGTAACACGCTGATATATTCTTGCTGGTTTGGTTTTATTAGGCTTGTTGCTTTTTGTAGTGCTCCTTTGTTGGACTTTAATGCTCTTTGTCAGGTGAGTCCAAAGTGTCCCGGGGGACATTTGTGGCTCTTTGACTGACTTTGTGCAGCCTTCCCAAATGCAGGACTACTAGGAAACAAATTCCAGAGGTATCACATTTCACCGACCTATAGAAAGTTTTAATTAAAATCGCGAGGGAGAAAAGCTAGTCAGTTAAGGTAGTTTGACTTTAAGAACCTGATCCTATCTGCATGTAAAGTAGTTGACACACAGAGTGAGTAAACGGAAGAACACAAGTTTTTTCGAGTTGTTCTTTATTTTCCCCGTTGCTGTGATGCTCTGCACTACATGAATGTAACCTACAGTTTCATGTTTCATTTTGACTGTATTGTTCTACCGCAGAACAATACTGTACAGAAAAAATTATCTTTTTGCCATCAAGTGTTGTGGGATGTAAAACAATAACGTTCAACTCTTAATATTGTAAAATTGACCCCCAAAAGAAACTGAGAACTAGATGCATTTCTTTTAATTGATTTTATTTATTTTCTTGACCTGCGAGTTATTTTCGCTCTATAACTTTGGCCCATGTGACAAAACGTTTGGACATTCCTGCTCCATTATGCAGCGTTAGGTTATCAAGCAACATTCCAAGCGTCCAACACCAGGTTTTCCCCCAGGAATATCAGAGACGGCAGAAAATGAATGCTGCACATCCTTCTGAACACAGCATGGTGCTCTCATGATGCTGCTTTCCTTCATCAGTTAGTGAATTAGTGAACTCCTTTTGATCTGGGAAAATCCTAAACGTGCAGATGCTAAGTAGGAGGAAGATTTAAGTTTGCAACCTCTTCAATATTTTCTTTTTTCATTTGCAATAGTCAGAGAGGTGACTAGAAATCACCCAACCTGATGTCCACAGAAAGATTGTAGAAAAATGTCCACACTGATCCCCGTCCGGTCCCTAAAGGACAACACCTCAAATGAGTCTGTGGACACTGATAGCTGGCAGACGGGGCGAAAATGCCTTTTTGCACAGCATGACACCTTGACTTATTTTTTTCTTCTTTTTCCTTGATGATGGAGTTTTTTTTTTATCAAGATGTTGAATTGATTGATTTCGTTGTGTTACCACAGAAATGCTGTGACACTTGACCATGTTCTGAGGGGAAATGACGGGCAAGCCGACAGTCTAGATATTCACTAGCAATTGAAGACTTGCCTGCACGAGATGCAGTTAATAAAAACAACTGCTTGATTGACACAATTCACACAATTGTGCGTAGGATGAGAAAGGAGATGCAGTCTAATATGTTCTGGTCTGAAATGTACAAATCGATCCAAGAACAAAAACCAAAAGATCTTAAGATGCTGGAGGGAGCTGGTCAGACAACGTCATCAGCCAGGCTGGAACGTTCTGTATGAACATGGGCTGAGCGAGGGGGAAGACATTACTCTAAAAATATTAAAAAAGCCAGATTGCAGTTTGCAAATGCATACCAACGCATTTCTTCAAAAATGATGGTAATTTTTTAAATTTTGCAGCCAGAATCCTGACTTAAATCTCATAGAGATGAATGATGACAAACCTTAAGGTGGCAACAAAGTGGGCTCGTGAATTTCAAAGACTTGGAGCTCATCTCCAAAGATAAATAAACAGAACACCAGAGGAAATATGTGAAAAGCTGGTCAGTGTTAACAAGTATGTTTGTAATGGCAGTAAAGATTTTTCCATTGTTTACTATTATTATGATGTACTTAAATTGTTTCCAGTTATTTAAAAAAATTGTTTAAAATTGTTATTCTGCAGTTAAATATTTTTTTTCCAGTAATGAAAAAATTTTTTTTTCCGATATCTGTTCTTGGTCTACATCTTTTATTGCTTTTATTATGAATCCAAATCTGTCCGCTGTGAAGAGCTTTCATCTCTCCTATAAGTCTGGGAACAGAAGGTCAATGTCAAATTTATTCAAATGGCACATTTCCAACAGTTTGAACTGCACGAACTGCTTCGCAAGTTAAAAAAAGCAAATGAGAATGAGTAGAAGTTCATAACAGTGGTATATATAAAAAAGGTTTTAAAAAGGCAATAATAAATAATAAGCCATTTGGGTAAACATGTACGAAAAACCAGTTCATAAAAGTAAGTCTTTAAGGGTGATTGTAGCTTCTGTATGTTATGGTCATGTAACGGGTTATATCATCTGTCTGACCATCATTTCTGGGATTATTCAACCGTTTATGTTGGATCGTCATTTGGCCCAAAGACTCAGTAATGACGTCGGTGCTTCAGATGGAGTTCCTCTGACTTTTTATGCAGACCCCCTGGTATTTGTAAGAGCTTATAAAATGATGCACTCAAGGTTTCCAAGGCTTATGGAACAGAAAATGGAGTCTCACAGATCCTCCATTATATCACGTCTATCGTACCACAACAAGTGAAAGTAAAACTTTATACATCTTTGTCAAAACATACAGAATCAGGTGTTCTTGTTGCTCAACGGTGACTGCCCCCCAAAAAACAAAAGGGGACACAGACACGATATCACGAATCTACCAAGGCAGCTTTACTCTTTGCTATTTCTTTTGAAAATCCATGTAAATTTAAATTCAGAGACCGACCCAACTTAGCTCCTCTTCGCTGTGGTAGGTGGAGATGACAACCTTGGCGTTAAAGTGAAGGTTAAAGCTCTAAAATAGCCATAATACCGTCACTGTGTCGCCGAATGCACAATGTACCTTTTGTGTGCGACACTGCCACTTTTCATTTAATCAGCCTCTCTATTGTGAGGACAGAATTACCCTCGAGAGCTTTCCTGGCAAAACCTTCATATTCTGGAGCAAATTAATGACAGAATCAATCCCTGTTCTGAAGGCACCTGCTTTGACGCACACGCCGCAACTGCAGCGCACTTCAGGTAAGGTAAGGCTGCTGTGTTTTCAACTAGCAGAGAATAATTTCATTTCTGTTTGAAATTACAGTCAGTGTGAATGGTCTGATGTTTTTACTATTAATTCACCAATTGGTCCGTACAAAACAAACCTTGGACTAGCAAACGGAGGTATTGATCTGAAAAATAACACATAACCAACTAGAGAAGAGAACTAACACCAATAAATAAATAAAAATCATAAACAAAAAGAGCAGGTGCAAATTAAAATGGATAAAACGCAAACAAAAATGGAATTGTTTTTAACACATGCGAGTTTGGATAGTTTTTTATTTCTTTTGATCCTGGCAGTTTTTCTCAGATTTTTATTATTATTTTCATTTTCTCTAATATTCCCTGTTGTAATCAATCTTGGGCTTTGCACATATTTTAATGGGAAAAAGACACAGAAGAAACCAGAAACCACAAAAAAATGGTCTGATGTTTACAGTATGTTTTAGTATTATTCTCGAGACCAAAAATGTTTGGAGAATCTCTTTTGCAGAAATGTTAACAGACAGCTTCAGAGTTTGAGGTTGTAAAGTGACAAAATGTGCACAGAAAAATTTACCTTTTTGGATTTTTTTTACAAGGTTCCCAAAGCTCTGAAATATGCAATTTTTCAGCCTGCGCTTGTGATGTTTCAGAGTATTTAAAAAGTAAATTAGGTCCTTAGAACTCGGCTAATCTCAATCGCACAACCCGCAATATTGCCTTGTGCCCCCTTTCCTTTCTTTGCTTACTGTAACATTATCCCGAGCTACTGGGCCAACTTTTGCTCGGCCAGCTGAGGGAAATTAATCATACGGTAATAAAAATGCAAATATTGCCAACAGAAGCTCACAACAAAGGAACAACAACAAGCATCCTGTCTTTGACTTTCAGTCAGCCAAAAGGAGGAGTGTTCAGAACTCGTCTTAAAACAAAACGTGCATAAAAAAAAGCTGCAGTTATTGAAGTGAAAAGGGAAGCACGTTTGCAAAAACTCCCTTCCTGGGTCGAGAAGTAACATTGCTCCCGGCTTCCCTTCGCCAAAACAGTCTTCCTTCCGCTGCGAGTAGTCGCGTGAATCCTCAAGATTCTTCTATGCGTCGTGCTCTTCTGGCCGCGTATTTATCGAGACATGTTGCTTGTTTATGAAAGTGCGCGGCCAGGTTCCAAGTGCCACCCATGATCCCTGCAATCCCCCAAAGTCTCGGCGGCTGCCAAGCTCATCCTGGCTGCGTCTGTCAGAAAACAGCCCTGTGGTGAAAAGGGGCCAAAACTCACCCTCTAATGGGCCCCAGGATAATGATTACTTTGACTGATAGCATAATGAGGGCTTTATAAATATGCATGGGCCACAAGAGGTAATAATACTGTGGATTATTGAAACTTTGGGGTTAGAGGTCAGGCTAATGAGACGAGGCTGCAGGGAGAGCCACGTCCGCCGACACGGGGGCAGCAAGGTGAGCCGGGAGTCAGAAACACGATTTGTTCTCATGTCACCCAGCAGTAAACCGGTGGACTCTTACGTCATGTGTGCATAAACTGGACAGAGGCCTTTCTGTTGTTGTTTTGATGCCAAAAATAAGTTTTAATATCAAATTAATAGATAACTTTTACAGGTTTGGAGCAGGACATAGTTGTGCATATTGGTGAAATGTAAGGGGTCTGATAAAATATTGGGCAATAATAATCCGAACGGAGAGTCATTTGTTGTAATCAGCACCCAAGAACAACATTTTGCTGCAATTACAGTTGCAAGTTTTTTTTTTTAGGTGTCTCGGACAGAATATTTGTCCATCCATTATTGCAAGACTGGATGCAGAGTATTAGATCCCTTCTTCTGTCTTGACTATTTTCCCCCACTTCCCTCTTTTTCTCTCTTCCTTGTTTCTTTACATCCCATTTGCCATTTTTTCTTTCCTTTATTCTTTTATTCTTTGTACCGCACTTTCTTTCGTCTATCCACCTTCCTTGAATTAGTTCTTTTGTCCCTTGTGTACCTGTCTTCCTTCCCTCTTTTTCTTTCTCCTTTCATTTGTTTTTTGTCTCTTCCCTTTCATACTATGTCCTGCATCCATTTTTCCCCTTCCTTCTGTTATTCCTTATTTATGTGCCGTTACCGTTGTCATGTCTCTCCTCTGCTTTCCCTTAACTCTGGTGTTCTTTTGTTCATCTTGCCTTCCTCTTTTTTTTTGTTAGTGCACTGTCCTTTGTTGAATTTTAGTGTTAGATATTTCAAAATTAACTTTGAATTAAGTTATCTGTCCTTTTAAGGATCTAATACAAGATATATAGGAATCCTGTTTTACAATCAAGAACATTATGGACAACCCAAACCACTTCATGAGACTGTAGGAAAAACAACTTCTTCAGATTTGCTGTAACACAGACTGCTACAGGAGACCCTTCTTACCCATAGCCAGCACTGTGTACAATAACTCTCTTAAGAATTTACAATTAATGAAATT